>NC_080572.1:191022364-191746114 GCF_030247185.1 Malaya genurostris
ATGAATCGCTCAGTAATATTTATGAAAACATGAGGCAGCATTGCCACGCTCCAACGCTCCCGAAATTTAGTTTTTTATACTTATCCAACTGCACGTCCTTGCCGGGACCACAATATTATACGGTGCGAGAAGGGCAAGTGTTAAACCAGTCCGAGACATCGGCTGAAGTCGAAAAATTTGATAAGAAAGCTATGGTCTGGCAAGCAATATGTAGCTGCGGTAAGATTTCGGAACCCTTCATCACCACTGCTTCAATGAACAGCGAAATATATATCAAATAATGTTTACAAAAACGACTTCTATCCATGATTCGAAGCCACAAGGATCCTGTTGTCTTCTGGCCAGATCTTGCTTCTTGCCACTACTCGAAATCAACAGTAGAATGGTATACTACCAAAAATGTCACTTTCGTCCCAAACGACATGAATCCACCAAATTACCCACAACTTCGACTAATTGAGGAATTTTGGGTTAATGCACATCTTAGGAAACATGTCTCGGCAGCCTTCAACAGTTCGAAAAAGATTGGAAAAAAGTGTCAAAACTTGTCGCCAAGCAGTCTGTACGGAATTTAATGAGGAATGGTCGCAAGTAGGTGCGTCAGCTAGTTTACAATGGCTAAGTAGCAAATGTTGAGAATAATATTCTGTTATTATAGTCTAATATTATCAGTATATCGAATAAAATTTGAATATCTAACACTTGTGAATTATTTACAGCGAAATCAAAGTGCGTCCATACTTTCTGGGTCAGTCTTTAGTCCCAAAACTGCTTAGGCCTTCGCAGCAACGAATGAAAACTTCGATGAAACGAAGCTTGCAATGATACCCAAACCTTTAATAGACGAAACTCGCTCAACTGAAGCCATCATCATTGAGTATTCGAATATAATTGGAAACTGTGCCCGTGAGAAAGTTATCGCAATACATTTCTTAAGGTTTACTATCATGTCATTTCGGTCCCACTAATCTAGGATTCGTTCAATGTCCATTTGTAGAGCACAACTTGTAATGATGCGGTAAATTTTGAGATCATCAACATACATCACTTTAAAAGACGACAGATCGTTCACGAATAACACGAAAAGAAGTGGTCCGAGATGACTTTCTTGAGGTACACACGAGGTAACGTTAAATGAATCAGAGGGTACAGTTCCGATTTGTACGGAGGCATTACAAGGTTCCAATACTTTTGGTAAACAGCTTAGGAAAGAGATACCTCTGTAATTGGCGACGTCATGCATGTTTCCAGTTTTGTGAACAGGAACTATTAAAGCTTTACTAGGAAATAGTGCTCAGTGAGCGAGCGGTTGAAAAAGCAGAGATGCAGGTAAGGCCAAAGCAGAGGAACATTCCTTTACGAACGACGGAGGTAATCGGTCAAATCCTGGCCTCATAGATTGTTGTACACTTCGCATTCAGTGAAAGCAGTATCAGTTATACTCAAAGAATACACCGGCAGACTACTCAGGTACGATTCTGACAAAGGCGGTGAGTTACTACTAAGCACGCTTTAAAAGAATGATGAGAAAAGGTTGGCTGAATCCGAAACTGTCGACGAATATTGGTGACGATAGTGGATAGATAGTTGAACACAAACTGTCAAGCAGACGTAAAATTGAACTCTTCTTGAGTGGTTCTTTTTTTTAATTGCATCGTCCCCATCAAAAACAAGTTCCGGCCTACTGGACGTAAATATTGTAGCCATTTAGGCGACAGACATTTAGATGGTACTAGTGTAGTGGCTCCCTGCTAAATAATACATCGAGCTAGCTCCCCGGAAGTGTAAAATAGGATAAATTCACCATTGTGTAGTGCCCAAGGCTAGATTGTCACAACGGGTTAACTCGATTAACTGATATCACTGAAAGCATTGAATAATAAAACCTGCATACTCAAACCAGTAAAGTAACATAAAAATAAACTCAAGCACTAAACATACATGTTCGTTGATTATCGCACTATTGACAAAGTAAATTTGAATGCGAAACTTTGAATGATTTTCCACGAGTTTGCGTATTTCTGTAAACTATTTTTTTGTTTTTTTAATGAATTGGTCGTCAAATGGTGAGATAACTAAGTCCTCACAAGTCCCTATCTCATGCCTCCCCGAGCGTCTATGATGACATTTGGTCAATAGAACGGCGTCGACTGGGTGCTATCGCCTTCTGCGTTAGTAGCAGAATGAGAGGGTGCGAAATGGCTTGTAGGTTGAAGCCCATCCTAAAGTGCAATGTTTATCATAGTATATTACAACATATAATTCTGTTGTTTATTACATCATCTACTATTATTATTATTATTATTATTATTATTAGAAGAGCGTAACTTACACTGCGACATTAACTGTTATATTGTATCATAGCATATTGTTTCATATATTATCGTCTTACACTATTTCATGTTATGATATACTATGTTGTATGGTATTATACTGCATTGCATTATATCATATTATATTGTATTATATTATATTATATTTTATTATATTATATTATATTATATTGTATTCTATTATATTATGTTATATTGTATTGCATTATGTTGTATTATATTATATTATATTATATTATATTATAGGGTTTATTATGAGTAGTACTACGTACCTCTGCGCAAAATATAAATTTGTTTTCCTTATAAGTTATCATTTTTAAAGTAATCTTTTAACTAACTATCAAGGTCGTCACAAGGCGAGCTTGATCCTCACTGGTTCCTGTTTCATGTTTACACGTGTGTCTGTGGTGATAATTGGTCGAGGGAATGCGTTGATGGCAGAATGAGAGGATGAGAAATGACATATAAATTCAAGTAATATAATATCATAGCATATCGCAACATATCATTTTATTCATTCTGTTATTTATTATATATTTCATTGTACTATATTATTTTGTTTTTTATTATTATTTTCATTATATTATTTATTGTTATTATTATTAATTTGTCATCAATAATAATAACATATATTATTTTTATAGATGTGGATATTATTGTTATTAGAAGAGAAATATTCTACTTCCTGCAGTATTGCGAAGATAGAAGAGCATAACTGACACTCTACATTAACTGTTATTTTATAAATTGTTTTATAATATATTATATTATATTATATAACATTGTATTATATTATATTAAATTAAAATATTTTATATTATATCATGTTATATTATACTATTTTGTAATCTATTATATCATTTTATGTTATATTAATTTCATTACACTGTGTTTCATTGTATTTATCAATATAAAACATTTTGCACGGGGCGTAAAGGGGAGGGAGCATCAGGGCATCGAACGAATTGATGACTGGACGAGGGATTGTGGATAGCCAGCCCAAGTCACTTGAAGGAAACTTGTTTCCTTCTGAAGGTTTGAAATGAGTCTGACGCGCCCTTCTCAAACAAACCATCAGGCGGGTTCAAGCATGTATAGCGATACGCTTCATCCATGCACTGGATATTATGGTTGGAAGAGCATCTTTTATTCCCGCGGAATACGAGTAAGTGACTCTACTTACATATCCGCCCAACCCTTTTTGTTCGCTTTTCGGTAACAGCTATAGTAAGAAGGTGAATTGATGAGTCATATCGGGGCTACTGTAAGTCTACCCGCATCCACTGGCAAGTCCTTGAACTAATGGTGGCTTCACTTCACATCACATCACATCACTATTTTTTTTAATGAATTTATCGGTACTAGCTAGCTACTAGGTACTGCTAATGCTAATCTGAACAAATGAGAGTTTTTTTATTTTTCTTTGAAAACGAACTGCTATAAACCGGTAACTGCCGGACCCAAATTTCCATCTAAAGCAGTAAAGAACATAAAAAAAAATCACTACTCTTTAGTCACCGCCAGCACTCACCAATACTCTACCGCTATCATTGGAATTCTTATCGGCAGAATCTAAGAGAAACCATAAGCATTTGATCGTCAATGGATAGTAGTCCCACAATGTAATACGGGTCACTGCTTTCAGTCGATTGTAGTCCTTTTGATGTCATTTTTTTATCCTCTTCTGTTTTGGTATGAACAACGTTGTGGATTCTCTACAAATTCAATCCTCTTCGAATTCGCTCGGACATAAAATGGGATATTTTCCTCCATCCAACTAAAATACTTTGCTTTGAAGTCATGTATTTATTCGATTTGGGTTTAGCTACAAATGCAAATTGTGAACAAGGGCCATTCATTCGGTGCTAGTTAAACTTGTTCAATGGCACAGAAGCGGTGTGATGCCATCGTCACCTGCACGGGTTAGTGATTTTTTATTTGAATTGCGCGACAGATACTACAGGTTCTGTTGCGATAAAAAAAGAGACACTTGACATTGGAACTGATTGGCAGTTCTTAATTCGAATGTGACGAGATTTTTTTTAATCATCCATGCGTTTGATGTTTCGCGAGGAACAAAATCCACCATGAGAAAGGCAATTCAACCAATAACATATTAGCATATTAGCCCAGCTAGTTTGCTGCATTTTATTATTATTTGACATATACCTGTCAAATGCAGTGGAATATTTCCGCAAAGTGCAAAAAAAAACGCTAGGCTTAACATTTTTTAAATATTGAACAAACAAAAAATTAAAAGATTCTGATTGGGAAAACGAGAAATGAAAAACTCATAAATGTCTTTAGCCGGTAAGCGATAGAGAGAAGAAGGAGATCGATTTCGTATGGTTTTGAATGCTACCCTTCATAAAAGACTAGCTCAACCCAAACCGATGTTTCACATCATCGATTTGCTTCTGATATTTAGTTAGAGCATATCTTCGAAAATAGTTCAATAATAGATTGGATTGTTAAGTGCACCAGTTTAATTTTTGTTTCTATCAACAGATGATGAAAGATCTGATTAAGTTCTAATTTGTGGATCTAAGGCACTATTCTGTTGGATATAGTGTATGTTTTGTGGAAGTTTCTGATTATCATGCTCTAGCTGAGTGAACGTGTCGGAAGTGGCTTGCACTGTTTAAATGTGGCAGTTTTAATTTCGAAGACGAAGAACACCACCAAAGTTTAAAGATGAAGAATTTGAGGAATTACTCGATCAAGTCCCCACGCAGACGCAAAAGGAACTTATACAACCACTCAGAATTGCTCAGTCAGTCATTTGCCAAAGTTTAAACGCCATGGGAATGATCCAAAAGGAAAAAAATGGTTACCGTATGAGTTGAAGCCAAGGAACGTCGAACGCCGATTCTTCACATACGAACAACTGCAGAACTTAAAAAAATTGATCGAATCGTAGATTGCGGCCAAACTGGTCAAATTTTTCAAAAAGGGTATCCGTGAAAGATGGAAAAAAGTTGTGGCTACGATGCACAATACTTTGAATATTTATATTGACATTTGTAACCATTTTTTGTTAATGAACATAAAAAACATGGCTGACGTCCGGAAAACCATCAACTTCAAACGCAAGGGCAAATCATTTTGGTAAAAAACTAATGCTAAATTTAGTGGGATCATAATAGTGTAGAGTACTCTTCTCAAACTTGTCGAAGCAATTATTACCATTCGCTACCATCAACTAATGAATAATTTGAACAACGCATCAGTCGAAAAACGACCAGAATGGACTCGAAGAATCAATCAATTCAATCAATTTAATCATTCTGCAACATGACAATACAATTTTTAGGCTTGGTTCGTAGCTTGGTTCGTACCAAACGCGTCGTTTGCTTACTGTTGACCAAAAACGAGAGCGATTCTGAGCAGTGTTTCGTCATGTTTAAACGTAACAAACAGGAATTTTTGCGTCGATATGTGACAATGGATGAAACATGAATTCATCACTTCACTCCGAAATCAAAACGATCGTCATCTGAGCGGACAGCAACTGATGAACCTCGCCCGAAAGCACAACAATCGGCTGGAAAGGTTATGGTCTCGGGGTAATATTTAAAGACGATCTTAAAAAAGGAAATACCATTAACAGTGATTATTATATAGCGTTATTGGAGCGTTTGAAGGTTGAATTTGCAAAGAAACTGCATATGGCTAAGAAATTTTTTTTGTTTCATCAGGACAACGCACCGTGTCACAAGTCGATCGAAACAATGGCAATGAATTGAACTTGGAATTCCCACATCCACCGTATTCGCCAGATTTGGCTCCCAGCGACTATTGGATATTTGCAGACCTGAAAAAATGCTGAAACTGAAGCTTATTTTGATGCAAAAGTTGAATCGTTCCACAAAAGTGGTATTGAAATGTTAAAGCAGCGCTGGAATGATTGCGTTGCTTCTAGTGGAGATTACGTTGATGGATAAAGTTGATTTTGCACAAAAAAAATCTTGTTCTCTTTGTTTGTTTGGGACGTTTCAGCTCATGTGTTAACTTTACAAATCAGTGTTAGCAAATCTATAGTAGGCGAGCAGCAAATAATTGAATAGGGTGAAACTTTCACGATAGTACGGATACAGTGAGAATAACGATATTATTTGTCATTTATCTTTCTAAACTATACAGAACTATATCAGTCAATGTAAATCAGAGCAGAAGCTTCAATAAATACTGGGTGGAATAACTGATCGAACATTTGTTTCTTAGCAGTGCCAAAAAGTTTAAACAATGTGTTGAATATTAAGGCCGTTTCGATATGTATTTAAGCAGCACGATAAAAATATTATGTTTTATTTTAAATAAATCAATATTTGTTGCTCTTTCACAATAAAATATTCTTCGATAATTTCAACTTTAAACTAAAATATATGGATATTTATTGTAGAATAATCTATTATATATTCAACAAGAAAAAGATTAAGGAGTGTATCGATAAGTAGTTAGCAACATTCAAACAGTAATTACTCTTAAATGGCTTAATTTTTTGCAACGTGTTTTGCGGTGACATGTTTGTTTACATGCCAATAACAGCTGCGCAATCGATTGGTTTCGGTACGGTTTATCGTTTCAATGATGAGTCGAATTGATCCGGAAACGCGAAAAAAAATTCTGCCAACCTGGTGCTCAGAAAGTGGTGTCACGTACAACGAAATTGCAAAATGGATGAAAGTGCACCACACCAGTGTCTAAAATATTATCGAGAAGTTCGGTAAGACCCTTTCCATGAAGGATTTGCCCCGATCCGGTAGGAAAACGGGTCCCAGCAAGCCCGGCCGGGACTTAAAAGTGGTTGAGTACATCAGAAAAAACCCATCAGCGTCGACGCGGGATTTGGCCAAGCAGTTCAACACCAGCATCGGGATGATTCAACGGATCACAGTTCGGAACTCCCTGAAAACGTACAAGAAACAGAAGGTGCCGAAAAAGTCCCTGGTAAAGCAAGTTCAAGCCAAAACAAGAGCGCGAAAACTGTATAACCGGATTCTACAGAATAAAGACGGATGCATCCTGATCGACGACGAAACCTACGCCAAGGAAGACTCTCGAGCGCTGCCCGGACCGCAATACTATACGAAATCGGTCTACCAGGACATGGACGACGCTGACACCACGGTAGCGATGGAAAAATTTGGGCAAAAGGTGTTGGCCTGGTAAGCAATTTGTACCTGTGGTTTGAGGTCGTCGATTTTCTTCACGAAGGGAACAATTAACGCCAAGGTGTACGAGGAAGAGTGTTTGAAAAAGAGAATGCTGCCACTGTACAGAAAGCATAAGGCTCCTCCTCTCTTCTGGCGGGATTTGGCTTCAGCCCACTACGCCAACTCCGTTCTACAGTGGTTGTCAAAAAATAATGTACAATTCGTGGAAAAGGACATCAACCCACCGAACTGCCCGGATCTTCGGCCAATTGAAAGGTATTGTGCAATTGTCAAGTGGCACTTTCGGAAGGAAGGTACAGTGTCTTAAAACATGCAGGAGTTTAAAAAAAACTGGACAGCTGCCACCAGGAAAGTCACAAAAGTAACTGTGCAGAATTTAATGAAGAATGTCAAGTCCAAAGTGCGAGCGTTTCACAGAAACTAGGATTTTCTTCAATATATTCAGTGAAATGCATGAAAATGCTAACTACTTTTCGATACACTCCTTACTTCTAGTGTAAATAATATTTAACAGATTTTTAATATTTTATTATTAACGTTTCTTTTATTTATACTAAGTTTGTTAAAACAACAGACTTAGAATTGATACCCAATGAAAGTTTGTGAAAAGCATTCCGAAATATTAGTATCTGTGTCTGTTACTGTTTCATGACATTAGTGACGAAACACGAAACGAATTTCATTAAAAAATCATAACGTATATTCATAAGTACATTTTGATTATTATCGCAAATCAATAACATTGTTTTACTAGAGTAAATTAATTGCAATATCTAATGCAACTAACATCAATATGTTTTTCAACTAACAGAATATTTGTTCAATATTCAATATTGCCGGATGTTTCAACGAAAATCTTCGTTGAACTGACAGCATTTTTTTTTATTCAACCATAAAATTTGCTTGTTTCAATCATCGTTTCTGCTAATTGAAAAACGTGATTAATCCACCTAGCAGTGAGATGATACCTTTTTTTATCAATCAGCATGTGTTTTTTTGCATGGATTTTCTTAGGTGTTTTAGTTCTCATGACATTATTTTAATTATCGTCGTTTCAAACGGCAATTTGAGATTTTAATCACTCATTACCCTGTAATTTCGAATCTGCAAATCGTATCGAATTTCAATCCTAACGTGTGACATTCGATTGAACATTCCATGAGATGTCGAAGTAAGCTCCACTTTAGAGTTTTTCGTCATTATTTATGGTACTTCCAGAGCTGGTATTCAGGAACTAGCATAACCCAAAATGATTCGAATGGCCGTAAATTAATACGCCAAACAATTTACATCTTCTATATCGGTATGAATTTTAAAAATTCATCATCTGTAATTCCAGAATCGGATAAAATTCACCAATTTTGTATGGGACCTTAAGTCCTTTAATTTGAATTTTTGTTTTTGAAGTTCGATTTGGCCTTTTTGAAAAAATGATTAAACTTTGAGAAACGATTCGAAACTGGATCCGGAGTTCTAAGATCGGTGTAGCCGAAATCAGATAAATTCACCTGAGGAGTGTGTAGACATCTTTGAGAAATTGTAGTGCGAATTAAAATTTGGGGGTACATTCCGAATCCAAAAAAGAATACCGCTTAAACTGAAATAAATTTATTTGGTAATAGACTATCCAAATTTGCAAACTCGATAAACCTAATTAATTTATGTGAAATGGACATTTTTATTCTAATCACCCTGTATCTCCTAAACCAGAAATCGGATCTGACTAATTTTTATAGGATTTTAAGACCACTCATTTGAATCATAGATGATTCTTAGATTTCATTTGAATCTTAGATCGGTTCAGCCAACAACGAGAAAAATGAATTGCATTATTTTAATTTCGTTTCACATGTCATCCTGTGGTTCCGAAATCAGAAGTCGGATCCAAATTTGGAAGTATACTAGTTTTCATATGAATCTGAGTTTGTAGAAAACGGTTTAGCCATCTCCGAAAAAATTGAGTGAAATTATTTGTCACACACGTATTTGCTGATCTCGACGAACTGAGTCGTATGGTATATGGAAGTTATGTTCTTCCAGCTTTTATTGCTGTAAGTAGTTTAAATCAATATAATTATGGAATTACTTTCAACTCGAAAATGCTGATATCATCTGGTTTATAAATGCCATATTCGAACGATTATGTTGCCAAAAACGAACCGTGCTAAAATCGGTCCAAGGCAAATTGTCATGAAAAAGGATGCTGTACACAGTCTTTTGGGCACTTAGAAACAATTGTATGTCACAGTATAAAAATCGTGTTTTCCGTTGCTCCCAAGCATTTCTTTGTCATACAGTGCTCAAAAATTTTACTGCTGGAATAAGGGGAAAAGTCGTTCACACAAAAATATTGATATCTCCGTTAAAAATGGGCGGATTTTAACAAACTATGGCTTTTTGGATAGCTATTACCGTGCGGAATCTAAGTCTAAAAACATATTCTGTTTTCAAGGTCAATTGTGACAGATACTGTCAAAAAACTGAAAATTTTGACATAAAACTCCGTATAACTCAAAAAGTAAACATCCTATCTCAAAATCATTCAATAGCGTTTTGGGTGACGGGGAGACTTTTCATTTGCGACTAGTTTGATCAAAATCGGTCCAGCCATCTCTGAGATCTCGACCTCTTAGTTGACAACACACATACAGACACACACACACACACACACACACACACACACACACACACACACACACACACACACACACACACACACACACACACACACACACACACAGACAGACATTTGCTCAGTTCGTCGAGCTGAATCGATTGGTATATGACAATTTTTCGAAGGTTTGAGCGAATTCTATACCTATTTTATATATAGATGACAGTTTATAGTACAAATAACGATCGATTGTTTGTATCAAATTTTAACCAATCGAATTCAGAAAAATAACTTATATTCTGGTTGATTTGGGGTCGCGGGTGGTTCCGTGTACTTCCTTGGACGCACGACTGCGAGTAGATTATTTTCACTTACACCAGTTTCTATGCCGCGTTCGACTAGATCAATCACCATATAACAGATTCTAAGTTAAATAGACAAGGATTCGATAGTCCATTTTTGAACTGGCCGCGAAATGATAGTGAAAATAGAGGAGTACAGTCACCATTCGCTGTTACTTCCAGAGGTCCGCAAGGAAGCCATCTGAGACCGTCCATATTTTTATTTTAACTCAACAATTTATATTTTCCGAATAAATATATTAAGGTTAACAAGTTATTACACAGGTTAGAAATAGATTTGGACTATTTAAAGAAAATCAATTGAATAACTTAACAAATTGATGTTATATCAACACAATGGTATCGAAAACCTTCAAATACTCCGTAATCTCTTTTAGACACAAACAATAGAGTCAAGTAAGTCCACAATATTTCACAAACTATTCTCGAATGCAGATCTTCTGTAAAGAACCTTGATTCGAAGTTGAATTTTTAGGAACTGTTTGAATTACCTATTCCCAAAACTTCCTAGCTTTCAGCATTCATTATTCGCGTTACAATAGATTTCGGACATATCTTGAAAGCACTGTTTTATGCTTTCGTGCGCTAATAAGTTGCAGTTGTCTGATCACCTTACTACTAAAACGTTATCCAACATATTGAAGCAATTCAAACGAAAATTTGACCGTCGGTTGGAAATTTCTTTGGAACCTTCCGAGTTACCATGACAGATGCAAAGTAATTGGCAGTTTTTGTAGCAGATCTACTCGATCACGTATCGATTGCTCTGATCTCTCACAATTGCTACAGTTAGCTGTTCATCGTCATAATCTTCGAACCTACACACTTAAGTTGAATTACCGATCTCAACTGTTCCATTCTCGGTAGCTGAGTTAATATCATTCCATCACAGCGGTACCTTAAGGTACTGCTGTCGACAAATATTTCTGCTGGTAGAATGAGAATGTTCGGTAGTTCGGCTGTTCTAAACTCGTCGAAAGATGAAAAAAAAATACCGAAGGAGTTTAGTGTGTATTCTTTTCGTCGGATCCCCTACGCTAGAACTATTTATGGATATAGCGAAATCTTTGCCAGAATGTTAGTTTATTTTAATTAGTTTTAGACTAATAAGTTTGAATGTAGAAGAACTTGGCTCAACTGTGGCATTTGGATGAATGTAATCTGTTGATACAAAAAAGAAAGCGGTTTTATGCCTATTGGAGAGCAAGTTTGACAGAAGTTTTACTCCTAAATGTGATACACAAGTATTATATTATTGTCATTTCAAATATGCGCACCTGATACAGTGCACTGATTGGAGAAAGTTTGTCTCGGAGATATACATTTTATCAAATTTTGTCACTTTTTCATTTATCCTCCTATTTAGAACCGATAGTTATTCGATGGAATGTAATTTGGTTTGTTACAAAACATGTCATTTTTCAAAATCGTGACATTATGCTCAGGCAAATTAACTGTGCAAACTTAAATACTCAATTTCTCAACCACTCTTTCAGACTTATCTAAAATTAGTTGGACAATTCAGAAGCTGTTCGTCTCGGGTTGGCGATCCAATGCGCAGGGCGCTGGTGTTACAAAACCTGTTGTCGAATGTTCGAGCCCCGATCAGTAAGGATTCTTAGTATCAATGGGATCGCAGCACTAATTATGCAAACGTTCTGTACGCTAAGAATCAGGTGTTGCTAGTCTCTGTTAAAACAGAATTGTTAAATTTAACAAAGGGAACGTGATACCAACACTTTGCTTTGCATCTAGATCAATATGGGTATATTAAGCACAAATATTGAGCAGCTAATCACAGCGTTTGCTGTGATTAGCTGCTTATCGTTTGCTTATATTTGATGCATCCTGACTCAAACAAGTGACGTATAACAAACGCTTTATTGCTTTTGTGGCAACTCTAGCATAAAATTTAGAGTGTGGTGTAAAGAAATAAATGGCACAGCATCAAATAGCCGACTCGAGCTCGTCAGTTTATGTACATTCGATCATTGAATATACTGAAAAAGAATTTCAGGTGCAATCATAGCTATGTTTCGAATAGAAACTCGCAAACAGTTAAAGAAAACGACAAGGATTCTATTCGGAGTATAAATGTTAATAACGCATGTCGTGACTAAGGTAACCATACACGGCTCTGAAATTGCCAAGATCACCATGCACAAAAGTATGAGTCATGGCACTACTTGTAGAATCAATCAACTTAATGCAAACAACCTCAGCGGCAACCGAAGCTCGCATCATCATTACATGACCGACAAAATTTACAACACTTGCCCGTGACATCACGTCCACCACATCCTTCCACCGACAAACCACATCACCGGCTATGCCCGTCATATCGAACTAAACAGGACAACCGATACTTGGCCGGGAAAATCAATTTGCACTCCGATGGCCGAGAGCTTAGCCATCACGGCCATTACGATGGCAGGACGAGGCAGAACGGTCTCGGAAAACCGGAGACAGTTTTATCCTGGTGATGTGTTACCGCGCCTAACCAATGGCATGGCGTGAGAGCCAAATTGGATGGTAATATGATATTGTGTAATGTTTTCATAATGTGAGAAATTCCACAGGAGATTTAGCCCGGCTATGGTAATAAATCACCATACTGGGTGACGCTACTAGTTGGTGGATAGCATAGCTCGACAGACCGGCAGATTTTATTACCTCACAGAAATAAGAAGATGCACATGAGATGGCTCCAAACGAACACACGTTGAGGCAGATACTGGCACATAACAAAAAAGTAAGCTTTTCATGGAACGGATGAAAAAAGAGGCAGACGGAAGTTGATTCTTGTTTATTACTTGCGCTTTTGTAGATAGATGGTAACATAAACTAGACTTAAAGTTAATCTAATTCCTAAACCTTGTTTTTTAGGTGACATTTGACCTTATACTTGAACGGGTGCCAATGTTAGCTCTATGTGACACGCACAATACTATTCCAATTATTTCACCCCCTACCGATTCGTTTTACCATTGAAATTGTTCTACCACTTAACGATCATCATGTAATCATGAATCAGAAAACATAACATCATGAATAAATTTACGTGCAAACAAATTAATGCAGTAATAGAATCAAAGATGAACTCAATTATTTTTATGTACCATTCAAACAGGACCCCTCGATGAACTCGGTTACAGTTCAATGATTAGTTGAACCGAAACAGTAAACGTTTAGTCGCTATATACGTCGTAACTACGACGATCTTTATTTTCATTTTAATAACAAATCGAGTTCAAATATGCATGATATCGAACATTGTAGAAGCAATTTATTGTATTCAATTAATCTGATATTTAATTAGTTTAAGACGTATTAATTCGCTTCAGAAGCAACTGGATCAATACATCTTTCGCACTTATAAACATGTTTATGTTCATCTAAATAGAAGGTCACTAGCTGTAACATTTAGTTCAATTGACGTAATCGTTTTTCTGACAATCATTATGCATGCATTCAAGTTCAAGACATAATCCGATTTTTATTTCAAATTGATAATTAGTTCGAACTTGACACTTTCACTTTGAAATTTGCATCTAATTTGTAAAAACAGGTCTCTTATATTGACATTGCACAGTGATCCGAAACAGGAAATACCGGAGACAAAAATATGTTCGCAATTAGGTATTAGTTTTTTTTCAATCAACTGGCGTATATATTGATCCAAAAGGTCATTAGAAAAAGGTTAAAATTTGGATTGAAATCGAGAATCTAACATTTTTAATTGAATTATAAAATTATTGAACTTTACAGTTGAATTGAAGTTAATGTTATTTTGAACAGCTTTGCTGAAGAAACCTCATTCTTTTCTTAGCTCTTTATTTTATTTATTACTATTTATTTATTATTAATATTTTTTGTGAGAAGTTTTACGACAAACCTGTCTTCCGAAGAGATATCATGCTAATTGTTGCGCACAACTTTTCATAACTTAGTTTTTTAATATAAGCTACCATTAAAAAGTTATGATTGCTTTTTCATCAAAAGCTAGTCAACGTTCTTATATCAATATTAATCAGATGCAGGATCAAGGACAGTTTGAAGAGAAATCTGAGAAGATGTTAGTTTTTTTAGTTTTGCAATGACTGAGCGGAAACATATATTGGAAAAGCCAAATGAATGATAAACTCACAGAGAAGATGCTCGTTAATTACAATTACGGTTTGGTATAGAGATGGGCAATTCGTTCGCGAACGGTTCAAAAGAACTAGTTCTTTTGAAAGAATGAACGAGCTATAGTTCTTATTTCGAGAACGATAGTACTTCAGTTCAAAGTCGAGGGATCTTTTTTTTTTGTTTTTTGAGCTCGCTCAACCTTTTTTCAAGAACGGTACTAATAAGAAAGTTTCGTTACGAAACCTCAGCTTTACTTCGAGGGACCTTTTTTCCTCGCTTAAGCTTACTAAAGTAAGTTCTCGTTTAGTTTTTGAACAAACAATGCAGAATCATTGCATGGCTAGTACTATGGATCCTACTGACACTGAGAATACTTCCAGGTCGGGGCTCGAACATACCACAACTGGCTTGTAAGACCAGCGTCCTATGCATTGAACCGCCAACCCGGGACTTTTGATCAAACAAACCAACTATGAATAGAACGAACGAACGGCTCTGAAGAACTAGTTCTTTCAACAGAACTCTGCATCACTGAACGGTTCTTTGAAATGAACTGTTTTGCCCATCTCTAGTTTGGTAGCAATCTGCTTCTGGTAGGAAGGGCAAACTATTGAACAGCCTCCATAGGGTCTTTCGCTGACGATAGCCAGGCAAGAGGTAGAGAAGGTAACAAGCAATTAAAAATATACTCTCCTAGCCATTGTTTTAGCGGAACATAGGTATAGAGCAAGAAGACTAGTGTTTGTTGTCTGATGAACAGAGAAGATGTTAGGATATATGGTACAGTTCGTGAGGCGGCTAGGATTTCGACCGTCGTTTGATATACGCTTACCAAACTCAGCTTTGCGGTAGAGCTGTGTCTGCCACACTTTACGCGACTTTACGTCAAACCAACTACAAATTTTAGCTCATTTTAAATTGGTGTTTTAATTGCCTTACAAAAAGTCGAATAGCTCTTAAGCGTCAAACCGTAGCAACATGCCACTTTGATGGTTTTAAACCAGCTTTATAAGTGTCATCATACATCATTTGAAATGAGCGACCATCGAATTTGACACAGCGGAAGTTTATAAAAGTTTTTGGTTGGTAAACGACTGGACAATGCGCAATTCAGGCCCCAATGTGGTTCTTAGCCTCTTGTCCAGTAACTCCTATCCCTACCTCCCCGCGGTGCCGGCTGGGGTACGAGCAACCATAGGAAAGATCGGGTAACCAACCCCGGTGGGACCTTGGTCGTATGCTGACAGGGAAGGGGGTCCTCTTTAGAGGATGTCGGAGCGTCTGTACTCCATGTTAGGAGCGGCTTCAAACAGCGTCTGTTCTGGTATCCAGCGGCTGAGTATGAAATGCTGTATCCCGTCCAGCTAAATCCAAGGTGGCAACCCCACCAACGGGATCGTCCTAGTGCTAGTTGGGACGTTAAACAGAGCAAGCACGATGATCCTCCGGCGAGACAGGGGGTTGGCGCAGGCCTAATAAGCCGCCCGTAAAACACCTATTACGAATGATACAGGAGAGAAAACGACCCGGAACAATCGGCATAGACCCACGCAACGAAAAAAGGACTACGATTGGAAACTTGGAACATGGAACTGCAAGTCGCTAGGTTTCGCAGGCTGCGACAGGATAATATACGACGAACTAAATCCTCGCAGCGTCGACGTCGTAGCGCTGCAGGAGCTTTGTTGGATGGGACAGAAGGTGTGGAAAAGCGGACATCGAGCGGCTACCTTCTACCAAAGCTGTGGCACAACGAACGAGCTGGGAACTGGCTTTATAGTGCTGGGCAAGATGCGTCAGCGAGTGATTGGGTGGCAGCCGATCAACGCTAGGATGTGTAAGTTGAGAATTAAAGGCCGTTTTTTCAATTACAGCATCATCAACGTGCACTGCTCACATGAAGGGAGACCCGAGGACGAGAAAGAAGCGTTCTACGTGCAGCTGGAACAAGCCTATGACGGCTGCCCACGCAGAGACGTAAAAATTGTCATCGGGGACATGAATGCCCAGGTAGGAAGGGAGGCAATGTACCGACCGGTAATCGGGCCGAACAGCCTGCATGCCGCTTCGAATAACAACGGCCAACGGTGTGTCAACTTTGCGGCCTCCCGAGGAATGGTAGTCAGAAGCACCTTCTTTCCCCGCAAGGATATCCACAAAGCCACCTGGAGATCACCTGACCAACAGACCGAAAACCAAATCGACCACGTTTTGATCGACGGAAAATTTTTCTCGGACATCAACAATGTTCGCACCTACCGCAGTGCGAATATAGATTCGGACCACTACTTGGTTGCTGTATGCATGCGCTCAAAACTTTCGACGGTGGCTACCCAACGTCGAAACCGAACGTCGCGGTTTAACATCGCGCGGCTCCGGGATACTGGAGTAGCCCAAGATTACGCGCAGCAGTTGGCAGTGGCACTACCAACGGAAGAGCAGCTTGGTGCAGCTACTCTTGAAGATGGCTGGAGAGACATCCGTTCTGCCATAGGTAGCACTGCATCAGCAATGCTAGGTACGGCGGCTCCGAACGTGAGGAACGACTGGTTCGACGACGAATGTGAACAGTTAGTGGCCGAGAAGAATGCAGCTTGGGCGAGCAAGCTGCAACACCGGACGAGAGCAAACGAGGAGCGATACAGACAGGCGCGGAACAGACTAAACTCGGTATCCCGTAGAAAAAAGCGCCAGCAGGAAGACCGAGATCGCGAAGCGATGGAACAGCTGTTCCGTGCTAATGACACAAGGAAGTTCTACGAGAAGGTGAACCGTTCGCGCAGAGGCCATGTGCCACAGGCCGATATGTGCAAGGACACCAACGGGGATCTTCTCACGAACGACTGTGAGGTGATCGAGAGGTGGCGGCAGTATTTCGACGAGCACCTCAAAGGCGATGTGGCGGAATACGAAAGTAGCGGCGCGGTAACGAACTTGGGAACGCGTGCGGAGGACGATAGACTGCCGGCCCCAGACCTCCAAGAAGTGGAGGAGGTGGTAAGCCGGTTGAAAAATAATAAGGCCGCTGGCGTTGACCAACTACCAAGCGAGCTACTAAAACACGGTGGTAATGCACTAGTGAAAGCACTGCACTGGGTCGTTACCAAGATCTGGGAGGACGAGATTTTACCGGAGGAATGGATGGAAGGAATCGTGTGTCCCATCTACAAAAAGGGCGATAAGCTGGATTGCTGCAATTACCGCGCGATAACTCTGCTGAACGCCGCCTACAAGGTACTCTCCCAAATCTTATGCCGTCGACTTTCACCGATTGCAAACGAATTCGTGGGACAATATCAGGCAGGATTTATGGGCGAACGCGCTACCACGGACCAAGTGTTCGCCATCCGCCAGGTGTTGCAAAAGTGCCGCGAATACAATGTGCCCACACATCACTTATTCATCGATTTCAAATCAGCCTACGACACAATCGATCGAGAACAGCTATGGAAAATCATGCACGACTACGGATTCCCGGACAAACTGATACGATTGGTCAAGGCTACGATGGATCGAGTGATGTGCGTTGTTCGAGTATCGGGGATAAACTCGAGTCCCTTCGAAACTCGCAGAGGGCTACGGCAAGGTGATGGCCTTTCGTGTCTGCTATTCAACATTGCTTTGGAGGGTGTGATAAGAAGAGCGAGGATAGACACGAGTGGCACGATTTTCAGAAAGTCCGTCCAGCTACTTGGTTTCGCTGATGATATTGATATTATAGCACGCAACTTTAAGAAGATGGAAGACACGTACATCGGACTAAAAGCTGAGGCCAAGCGGATCGGACTAGACATCAATGTGTCAAAGACAAAGTACATGAAAGCAGGGGCTCGAGAGAAGATAACGTCAGCCACCCATTACGAGTTCTGATTGGTGGTGATGAAATCGAAATGGTCGACGAGTTCGTGTACTTGGGCTCACTGGTGACTGCCGATAATGACACCAGCAGAGAAATTCAGAGACGCATATTGTCAGGAAATCGTGCTTACTTTGGACTGCGCAGGACGCTTCGATCGAGCAAAATTCGCCGTCGTACGAAGTTAACTATCTACAAAACGCTGATTAGACCGGTTATCCTCTACGGGCACGAGTCCTGGACAATGCTTGCGGAGGATCAACGCGCACTAGGTGTTTTTGAACGGAAGGTGATGCGAACCATCTTCGGCGGAGTGCGGATGGAAGACGGTACGTGGAGAAGGCGAATGAACCATGAACTGCACCAGTTGTTGGGAGGACCAACCCTCGTCCAAACGGCCAAGGTCGGGCGGTTACGGTGGGCCGGGCATGTTGTTAGAATGTCGGAGAACAACCCGGTTAAAATGATCCTCGACAATGATCCGACCGGTATAAGAAGAAGAGGCGCACAGCGGGCAAGATGGATCGATCAAATTGAGGACGACCTGCGGACCCTTCGCAGCTACCGAGGCTGGCGGCGAACAGCAATGAACCGAGTTGAATGGAGACGCCTCCTGTATACAGCAGAGACCCGCGTGGTCTACGACTGAAAGAGTAAGAGTAAGTAAGTAAGTTTATAAAAGATTTGTTACCTAGAAAAAATAAAATGCCTCACAACAGCGCAAAATCTTACATCGAAAAGTTACTTAACATTTTGGCATTAAAAATGCCTTACTCTTCACTATATGGGGCCGGGTGTCAATTAAAAGTTTCAAAAATAGTCGCGTAACCTTTTTGTGTCATAATTTTGAACGTTAATAACTCGGTCATTTGTTAATGGATTGTTATAATTTAACAACCAATCGATTCGGAAACTTTTAACTTAAACATGTATGACGACGTAGTTTCAGTATTTCAATAGCATACTATTGAAAAATTGGTTAGAAGTGACCTATGTTTTCATCCACCAATCCCTGTTTTACAAAATGACGTCAACTTTTTGTTCGGCATAGGAGGCTTTGCGTCATGCATAAAAAACACCGTATCGTTATGCGTAGTATGAAGGGAAATCTATAAATATAGGCTGCACAATATTTCTTTGCCTAGTTGATGTTTGACTGTGAATGAAACAAGTAGCTCGTCCAGTGAGCTGATGACTGGATTGTATATACGTTCACTTGCTGGATTGTCGCTTTTGCATTATGTGCTGGTGTAATTTTCTGTTGTCTGCACAACACCGCTTCGTGTTCGCTTGAATATCTTATATATCATCTAGCTATTGAAGAACCGAATCAGCGTGGTTATCGGTTCTTTTAAAATATCCCATGTATTTAGCAAATTGTTGGTAGATTTTGCCATTAAAAATGCCTTACACTTCGCTTCCCGAGGCTGGGTGTCAATTTAAAACATGCAAAACTAATCGCGTAACATTTTTCTGTCATAATTTTGAATGCTTATACCTCAGTAATTTGTTGATGGATTTATATAATTCAACAACCAATCGATTCGGAAACATTTAACTTAAACTTATGAGATAACGTCATTTGAATATTTCAATTGCATACCATTGAAAAATTGGTTTGAATTGAGTATTTTATTTTGGTTTTCTGGTAACTATCAGACCAGTTTAGAATTATC
This sequence comes from Malaya genurostris, assembly GCF_030247185.1. NCBI lineage: Eukaryota > Metazoa > Arthropoda > Insecta > Diptera > Culicidae > Malaya > Malaya genurostris. The sequence goes on from NC_080572.1 coordinate 191,042,514, forward strand.
GGTGATAGATTTTTCGGATATAATTTGCAGCGCTTGTTCCTCGATGATTTGTTAATGGATTTTCCTCATTTAAATGATTCCAAAGCTTCAATATTGTAAGCTTAAAAATGTTTTAATTTGTCAACGGATCGGTTTGCATACTTAAATCTCCATTCCCATACGAACAAAACGGTGGCGCGAAAATGGATTCAGTATAAAGTTGTGTTATGATGATAATCATAGATACTTCTTCTTCATTATATGTGACTGAACAAGTTGTTGTCCCGCCAGGAATTAAACGCTTCAAAAGATTCAAAATTAAATTCTGAAACTTATCTAAAAGCGGCCTCCTCGGTTTGGTAGTATAAATGAGTTCCACAGGCTCACATATACAGTATAATTAGATGCAATATCATATAGTATCAAAGATAAACTAAAGGTAAGTTTACCTGCGATTTTACATGTATCGTTTGAATAGCAACCCTCGTAGAATTTGGTTAACCGCCAGTTTCAGTTTAATCATTATTAGCTTCAAAACAATAAGCGTTTGATGGCTACACGCGTTGTAACTATGACAATGTTCATTCATGTGTTAATAACATCAAGTTACAATATGAACAAAATTTCTGAATTTTGTTGCGTATCCATTCCGTATATTCCTAATATGCCAAAGCGAAAATTAATGTAAGTAACTAAACATTTTATGCGGACTGTTTCACAAGTTTTCTTCCTCGTATTGTTGCCATATTATTTACCGACACTTTCCGAAGATTATCGACGATTTTGAAAAATGATTAATAAAATACACTATTACTGAGTTTACTGGTACAACATTTTTCGCTAAAATAAATAAAATTAATGAGTTTGTACGTTTCTCGAAGATTATTATCATAAAATAAATCAGTTTCATTTGTTCAGGTTTAAATCTTTAGGTTGTTTGTATCTAAAATTGAGCTTTCTAGTTCTAGTAGAATTCTAGTTAAAGGACGTTATTCAAAATCTTAACAATGTAAAAAATTGTGGAAAGGGATCAAAATTGAATAGAATTTATTATCAAGAAAGAATCTAATTGTAAATTTTATCATTCGCCAACAATCTAAGCGCTTAAACTAGAGCAAGTTTGTAATTAGTCAATTGAAAAAGTTTTTAGTTTAGTGTATCGTCATCATTATCATCTTTATTTTTGTATTTATTATGAAGACCCTAGAAACGTTCCATTTTTAATGTTATTGTGCTCGGTCGTGTCTTGAATACAACCCTCTAATTTTTTTTTTTTTCAGTTTATTCATGTTTTGCGGCAGACGACAACTAAACAATCTGCATAGCAGAAAGATCCTACGAAAAATAGTGACGAAACTTTTGTTTACAAAAGTCTTCAATGGTTAAAAAACATGGCTTTTTCTACGTGAACAAATCTCCTGGAGTTCATTACATTCACTTTGGAAGCTATGGACAAAGGAAATTATGTCGAAACTCTCTATACTGACTTCAGCAAAGCCTTCGACAGAATTGACATACCATTATTACTATTCAAAATTAAAAAATATGGCATTTAACAAAAACTTTTAGAATGGCTTGAATCATATCTCAAAAAACGTAAACAAATTTTACACTATCAAAACACATACTCCAAATCAATAAATGTCACTTCAGGTGTTCCCCAAGGTTCACATTTAGGCCCTCTTCTTTTTATCTTGTACGAAAACGACATTTCCTTCTTACTCAAACATCTAAAAGTACTTGTATATGCAGACGACATGAAGCTCTTTATGGAAATAACAAATGCTGTAGATGCTGAAGTATTCCAATATGAAATTAACGTATTCAACATTTGGTGCAATAAAAACTTATTCCAACTAAACGTTAAAAAATGTAGTTCAGTAACGTTTAGTAGAAAAATCATGTCTCCTACTATTAACATATATGTAGGAAACCAACCTGTAGAAAAATGTATTATTATTTTAGACCTAGGCGTAATTTTAGACTCAAAACTTACTTTCGTGGAGCATTATAATACAATTGTCAATAAAGCAAATAGTATGTTAGGCTTCATTTAACGTTTTAGTCATAATTTTCAGAACCCTTACACAATAAAATTATTATATACAACATACGTCAGGCCAGTTTTGGAATACTGCAACATAGTATGGAACCCTTGTACCTCCGTACACGTAGAACGCATCGAATCTGTTCAAAAACAATTTCTACTGTATGGGCTTCGTAGACTAAAATGGACTACATTTCCTCTTCCATCATATAAAGCGCGTTGTATGCTCATAAGCTTACAAACAGTCGAAGAACGCCGCAAAGCTACAATGCTTTATTTTATCAACGACATTATTTCTCAACGAGTACAATCTGAATCATTGCTTTCACAACTAAAATTTTATGCTCCTAGTCGCCATCTCAGAAGTCGTCAAATATTTTCGGAAAAAAAATAAAACAAATTATGCCAAAAATAATTCTATTAATCAAATGAGGCGCTTTTATAACGAAAACTGACAAAAAATCGATCTAACTATGTCCAGGAAACAAATAAAAGAAAAATTGAAACCAAATCGTAGAAATAATGTATAGCATTTAAGAAACCATTGTAACTTTTTTTTGTTTGTAGTCAACATTTGTTTGACGAATAAATAAATAAATTGAGAAAAAACGAAGGGGGCCTATTTATCAGCAGGAACGCTTTATACAACTTTCCCCTATTTTTCGATATTGTAAAGCGCAAACTGAAAGAAAAACAGTCAAAGTGACTTGAAAGACTGAATAAATGGTAGAATACAAGGGGGCGGCACGTTTGGCATAAGGTCTTTTGGCATAATACCGTTTGCCATAATAATAATTAAATTCGCAATATTTTAATCTAATGTAAATTTTCGTTTATTTTTCGATCGAATGATGTTTTGCAAGGAAAACTCGAACGAAATGTGTGAATATTATATTCGGTCAGAATATTTCGATAATATTAGGTGAAATAGCATTATTATTTTTTCTTTTTAAAATTCTGTAGTAAATAGCACACTACTATTTTATATAAGCAACTCACTTAGTGTTAGCACAATCTTCTGTTCGTCATAGATGATTCAGGTCGAGACGGCCGAAGACCGTGAGTGCGTCGGCGACTGCGGTGGGAGGGCGCCTCAGCAAAAATCACCTATGTCTAGTTGCGTGCGTTTGCCCGGATTACCCAAAGCTAGGAGCTATCGCTCAGTTAAGTCCGAACGAGCGGCAGCGATTAAAAACGATGAGGCGTAGCCGCATTAGGCTTTCAAAGTTGCAGTAAATTAGAACAATTTCTATTAGTCAGCATATTCACCCGTTATACCAAATGACTGTTATGCCAAATAACCATTATCTCAAATAACCAGTATGCCAAACGGCGTTATGCCAAACGATTTTATGCCAAACGTGATTGCCCCGAATAAAATGACCACTGAAGATGACGAACAGAGTGTCTAGAAAATCATGCGAACTAGTTCGAGAAAATTTCATCATTTAATCGGAATCACTTATTGTATTGCAACGGCACTGAAAGTGACCGCTTTTACAGCGGTTTGTTTACCTAGGCACCTACTTTCTGTGGTATAAATGTCACGGTGTTTCGTGCAGTGAGTCAAAAATTATTCCAGATGGAAGCCGAGAGGAGAGAAAAAATTCTGCATACCGACTGTGATAATTAAACGTGGTCCGCAATAAAAACGTTAAAGCAAAGTTTCTTCACCAAAACTCGAGCTCGAAAATTGTACCAACAGATTTTGACGAAGTACCAAGGATGCCTACTCATCGACGATGAAACCTGCGTCGAAAAGGATTTCGGACAGTTTCCTGGCCAGAAATTCTATATGAAAACGGCATGAGGAGATGTTCATGCGAAGTTTAAGTTTGCTTTTATGTACAAATTTGTCAGAAACTTATGATTTGGCAAGGTATATGCAGCTGCGGAGCAAAAACCAAATTGTTCGTGACGAATAAGACGATGGATTCGACGCTGTACAAGGAAGAATGCCTCAAAAACCGTGTATTATCTGTCATTAAAGCCCATAGAGGACCCGTGAAATTTTGGGCAGATTTGGCGAGTTGCAACTACAGCCGGTAAGTCATCCAGTGGTACCGTGATAATAACGTAGATTTCATCGATAAAAACATGAATCCACCCAACTGCCCGCAGTTTCGGCCCATCGAGAGATTTTAAGCAATAATGAAGCGGAACCTTAAGCAAAGTGGAAAAATAACTCGGGACGCGACTCGGATGACCAAAATGTGGAACAAATGTGCCAAGGAAGTTGACTCCGGAGGTGTGCAGCATTTGATAGGAGGAATCAAGAAAAAAGTGCGAATTTTCGTGGAAAACGAAGAGAAATGATTTGTATTGATATTTTTTTCCTTAAAGTACAGTTAATTTCCTTTGTTTAGATGTATAACCCTGATTTGTACGTCAATTCGTTACCGAGATACAGATGATTTTATTATTCCGGATTCTAAATGGACATAGCTTTATCAGCAACTCAATATTCGAACTTGATCGATAACCAAATGCTATCCCTCAAGAGGAACTTCTCCCGCGAGCCTGGGGTTGTATGCTCTTTAATTTTGAGGTTAAAAAAAACTACGGGTTATTTAATCTTGAAACAATAAGCTATTATTCTGTTAGTATTAGGTAAACAGTACAGAATTCATAAACTTACAACGGAAAGATGAAGATACTAGCTTCACAGAAAACCTGCTACCGCCAGCTAACAAAACTACAAGTTGAAAAAAATTAGAGGGTTGTATTCAAGACACGACCGAGCACAATAACATTAAAAATGGAACGTTTCTAGGGTCTTCATAATAAATACAAAAATAAAGATGATAATGATGACGATACACTAAACTAAAAACTTTTTCAATTGACTAATTACAAACTTGCTCTAGTTTAAGCGCTTAGATTGTTGGCGAATGATAAAATTTACAATTAGATTCTTTCTTGATAATAAATTCTATTCAATTTTGATCCCTTTCCACAATTTTTTACATTGTTAAGATTTTGAATAACGTCCTTTAACTAGAATTCTACTAGAACTAGAAAGCTCAATTTTAGATACAAACAACCTAAAGATTTAAACCTGAACAAATGAAACTGATTTATTTTATGATAATAATCTTCGAGAAACGTACAAACTCATTAATTTTATTTATTTTAGCGAAAAATGTTGTACCAGTAAACTCAGTAATAGTGTATTTTATTAATCATTTTTCAAAATCGTCGATAATCTTCGGAAAGTGTCGGTAAATAATATGGCAACAATACGAGGAAGAAAACTTGTGAAACAGTCCGCATAAAATGTTTAGTTACTTACATTAATTTTCGCTTTGGCATATTAGGAATATACGGAATGGATACGCAACAAAATTCAGAAATTTTGTTCATATTGTAACTTGATGTTATTAACACATGAATGAACATTGTCATAGTTACAACGCGTGTAGCCATCAGACGCTTATTGTTTTGAAGCTAATAATGATTAAACTGAAACTGGCGGTTAACCAAATTCTACGAGGGTTGCTATTCAAACGATACATGTAAAATCGCAGGTAAACTTACCTTTAGTTTATCTTTGATACTATATGATATTGCATCTAATTATACTGTATATGTGAGCCTGTGGAACTCATTTATACTACCAAACCGAGGAGGCCGCTTTTAGATAAGTTTCAGAATTTAATTTTGAATCTTTTGAAGCGTTTAATTCCTGGCGGGACAACAACTTGTTCAGTCACATATAATGAAGAAGAAGTATCTATGATTATCATCATAACACAACTTTATACTGAATCCATTTTCGCGCCACCGTTTTGTTCGTATGGGAATGGAGATTTAAGTATGCAAACCGATCCGTTGACAAATTAAAACATTTTTAAGCTTACAATATTGAAGCTTTGGAATCATTTAAATGAGGAAAATCCATTAACAAATCATCGAGGAACAAGCGCTGCAAATTATATCCGAAAAATCTATCACCGATAATTCTAAACTGGTCTGATAGTTACCAGAAAACCAAAATAAAATACTCAATTCAAACCAATTTTTCAATGGTATGCAATTGAAATATTCAAATGACGTTATCTCATAAGTTTAAGTTAAATGTTTCCGAATCGATTGGTTGTTGAATTATATAAATCCATCAACAAATTACTGAGGTATGAGCATTCAAAATTATGACAGAAAAATGTTACGCGATTAGTTTTGCATGTTTTAAATTGACACCCAGCCTCGGGAAGCGAAGTGTAAGGCATTTTTAATGGCAAAATCTACCAACAATTTGCTAAATACATGGGATATTTTAAAAGAACCGATAACCACGCTGATTCGGTTCTTCAATAGCTAGATGATATATAAGATATTCAAGCGAACACGAAGCGGTGTTGTGCAGACAACAGAAAATTACACCAGCACATAATGCAAAAGCGACAATCCAGCAAGTGAACGTATATACAATCCAGTCATCAGCTCACTGGACGAGCTACTTGTTTCATTCACAGTCAAACATCAACTAGGCAAAGAAATATTGTGCAGCCTATATTTATAGATTTCCCTTCATACTACGCATAACGATACGGTGTTTTTTATGCATGACGCAAAGCCTCCTATGCCGAACAAAAAGTTGACGTCATTTTGTAAAACAGGGATTGGTGGATGAAAACATAGGTCACTTCTAACCAATTTTTCAATAGTATGCTATTGAAATACTGAAACTACGTCGTCATACATGTTTAAGTTAAAAGTTTCCGAATCGATTGGTTGTTAAATTATAACAATCCATTAACAAATGACCGAGTTATTAACGTTCAAAATTATGACACAAAAAGGTTACGCGACTATTTTTGAAACTTTTAATTGACACCCGGCCCCATATAGTGAAGAGTAAGGCATTTTTAATGCCAAAAAATCACAGAATGCACAGAAAGAAATAATGAAATTTACACGAGATGTAAATCAATAGTAACATGGAATAGACATGGGTTGAATCGAAATTTTGATTGAAAACCTTCATCGATGCAAAACTAAATTAAATTGCATTGAATTTTCAATTCATAAAACTGCATCTTTCACTTAACGCTTATTTTGCGATTAAATTGTTTTGAAACGTACAGAATTGTAAAGTGATTTTATGTTTAATTGCCATTTTATGTTTAATATGTGCACGAAAATAGATGTAAATTCACAAAATATTTTTATCTGTGTGTACATAAAATATACAATGATAAGCCGGCTCTGTATAGCCTGTACGATATTGTACTGGGTTAAATATATGAGCATTAAATGAATGATGTTAAATACTTCACAGAGTCTAAATAAATTGATTGTCAAAATAAATTGATTTCTGACCATAGTCAGCTCATTATACAAGCTAAGAGTCACTCATCGGATGGAAAATTTCAATCAATAATATACAAATCTAAAGGAAATATCTACAGTAGTCTCTGCAGCACCGATGAAACCCCGCGCATGTAATCGCCAACGCATCTTTATGAATAATATGTTGCCGGTAAAAAAAAAGTATAAATAAACAACTCATTCTAAATTGCGTCCTCCTCTAAGTCCTCTACGATTATAAATCATCTGCAAATTAATAGAGTGATTAAACCGGAATCTATTTTCATCCGTGTGGCAGCAGCTCCTTGAACTTGCACCACAACTAAATAAACTCACAAATTAGTTTCGAATGGCTGTGACCTACATCAGATGTCGGCACACCTACACAATCCACCGTCGGTTGGAAAATTTAACCCGACTGTGATTCCCTAGTACTCAAATAGCGCTCTATCACCGTTGTCGAATAGGTTTCCACGCTAAACGACGCCGCTCTGATATACCGTCAGTATATTTCTGTTCCACCACTACATACAAATTCACACATGCCGTAATTTGAATGTTTACCGACTTCTCTCATCGTGTCAGCATCAGAACCCCCAGAACAGCTCAGACTCCCCCCCTTCGCCCGTCAGTGAACAATATTCCTGACCTAAACGCATAAGACACCAAAGCACGGCTGATGGACGTGCCGTCTTTAGCATAAACAAAACGCAAATATGTACAAATTGCTTCCTCAATGTTTGCCACTGGGGACACCCATTCCCATTACCAACCGACCGACCAGAAGAAATTGGATCATCGACAATGATTTCCCACATACGGAGGGGCCATCAGAATACCCACCGGCGTCGTTCGACATATGTATAAAGGCACCTAAACTAAGCTCGCAAGTACTCGCGCTAATTTCAGCATCGGCGTCGACAACTGTTCCGAATGTCTCGACAGTAGGCCGTTGTCACGGCTATTATAAAACCAATTAAACTGAGTTTGTTCGGTTGAGACATGGTGGCATGCCGGCGGGTGCAATGAACGCCAAATGCACAACAGAACCGCGGTTCGATACAATACACTCCACCGGTTGCCATTTCAGTGGTAGAAACCGAAGCAGGCGTAGATCGCAATGGGTGTGCGGGAAATTCGATTCAATTTGTTTATGGTGATGTGTCAATTTGACGAATGAATCGATATGTTCTTTTCGCCGATTTTTTTTTCAATCATCAAGATTGTCAGTCGAGAAGCAATTATTACAATGTGTACTCATTATTTCAAAAGTCACTTAAGTCGTTTTCGTTGAACCTATACCCGTTTGACTTTTAACTGAGTTCAAATTGTTTGTTTGAAGCTCATTTTGAGCCTTTTAGAAGCTATTGATATTCACACCCCTGTTATTTATTGCGAACTCAAATGTTTCGTGAAAATGGTTCCTTTTCCTTATCCTGGGCCAGTTTCTGATTCCTCATGCGAAAACTACATTATTAACAAAAGAAACAAAGTATTTCTCTACCTTAATCTGACGTAAGAGAAACTTAATTCAGACGAAATAAATTTTAGCTCGAAACCAAAAGAATTAGTTTGAACTTGATCATTCGTTTATTTTTTGAAAAAAAAAAAGTTCGGATTGAAACAACGCGATTTGTCGGTTACGTTACTTCCACGATTATTTTACCGGAACTGGAGGTATCTGCAATTTGATCTTAGAACTTGATAGGTAATAGCTTTCAAACGAACCTAGGATTGTTGGGATCGGATTAGCCATCTCTGAGTAAAATGAGCGGGGGGAGAAAACCGTTTTGTCGGTTGCGTCACTTATACTAATATGTCTCTGATACTGAAAACCAATCACGTACCCAGAGGGGGGGGATATATAATATAAAGATATATAATTATTTAGAAGGTCTAAGGCATGTGTTGGAGAAATAACAAGACACTAAACGTAAAAAAAAGAAATACAATAACAGATCCAGTGGAAAAGTTTAAAGTGTCTGTTAGAAACACCCCTAAGAGGCACCGAGAATTAGGTACATAAGCAGCCTTCAGTAACATTATTTTTTTACCTTTGGCCGCTCCCGAAACGAAATCCTGGGTACGGGCCTGCTGAAAACGACAGCCATCTTCAAAAACGAGAGCATCTTCGACCTAAATTCACATCTCAAGATTAGCCTTCAAACAAGCTTAAGCTTGTGCAGCTCGATTCAGCCATCTCCGGATAAAAATAAGCGATGAAAAATCTTTAAACGGTGCATTCGAATTGTATGTAACACTAGAGGTCTCCCTGTGTATCGAATTCTCTGCGGAGAAAACAGAACTGGTCGTCTTTTCAAGAAAGCACGATCCCGTGCAGCTTCAGCTACATATAATGCGAGGAATGATCGCGCAGGTTTTGACTTTTAAATACCTTGGGGTGTGGTTTGATTCCAAATGCACGTGGGGAAGACACATTAGGTATCTGATAACAAAATGCCAACAAAGAGTAAACTTCCTTCGAACAATAACAGGATCTTGGTGGGGTGCTCATCCGGAAGATCTAATAAAATTGTATCAGACAACGGTACGATCAGTGATGAAACATGGATGTGTTTGCTTTCGTTCCGCTGCGAACTCTCATATTATCAAACTTGAGCGAGTTCTGGGAGAGTTTTGATAATATAGGGGAGACCGGGGCTAAATCGGACACTTTCTAGAAATTGAAAAAAAAGGTTTTTACCCAAATCATCCCTACCGTTGTGTAGATTCAACTTTCAATTACTATTTCCAATTTGTAATTCGTTTTCGTAACAAGTCGCGCAGAAGTGACCAACCCAAAATCCAAAAGCTTTCGAACCGCGAAGCCATGCCGATTCCGTTATGGGGTAAATTAGACTATAAAGTTTCACCCTAAAATAAGGAACCAATACAATAAAATGTAAAATCTCAAGATACCTTTATTTCAACCTTTCGTTAAACTGACGTCTCAACCTCCAGCCGACTGACGTCTGTCTATCACATGAAAACAAACGTTTACAAAGTCACTCCATGAATCGAAATAATTTCAGGTTTAAAAGATATTTAAGCTGTCGGGTTTAACTCCGTAATTTCTTGAGTGAGAAATCCCTAAAACCCCTCCCTGTATACGTGCCTGGGTGTGATAATGCCTTTCTATTGTCATTTCAACAGTAGTAATATTATTAATATTTTGAGCTTATCGAACAACCTGATAATAGCTTTCCAACGAGTCTGTCTTTCGAAATATCCGAGAAATGTTGGCGCATTAAAAAACACTGGTATTTGTCAGTTACTGTACATGCAACATTACATCTGCCGTATCGGAAATGTTCGCCATAACCTTATAGCTTTTAAATAAGTCTAAGTTTATCGGAATTCGTTGAGTCACCACCAGAAAATTTAGACTCATGAAAAATGTTCGGTCGGTTACTTAACTTTGACTATTCTTGATTCAAAACTGTATTGATGTGCTCCAGGCGCGTCCTCAGAAAAAAAATTCGGAGGGGGTTTTCATGATACAGGGGAGAGTGGGGTTAAATCGGACACTTTTTAGAAATTGATAAAAACAATCATCATTGGGTTTTCACCCAAGTCATCTCTACCCTGTCATCTGTAAGTGCGTTTATAAAGTCAATCCATGAATCAAAATAATGCCAGGTATATAAGATATTCAAGCTGTCCAGTTTAACCCCATGTACGGTCTAGCCCCTGACTCCCCTAATATTTTTTTGAGTTTCGCGGGGAGGAAGGGTATACCCCCCTCGATATACGCGCCTGGTCTGCTCACATTGACTCCAGGATTAAAAGAACCTGCATTGCTTTCGGTCAGAGCAGACAAGCTTTTGGAAAATCATGGGGACTCAAACCCAGATACATTCATTGTATCTACACAACTACTGTTAGACCAATCTTAGCAAATGGATGTCTTCTATGGTGGTGGAAAGGAGAATTGGCGACAGTTCAGCCAAAGCTAAATCATCTCCAAAGGATGACTTAATGACGATGACAGGAGCATTTACGACAACTCCTACTACTGCTCTAGAGCCGCTACTATGCATTAAACCACTATATGTATTCCTAAAACAAGAAACATTTTCTTGTGCATACCGCTTTAAGGTTACAGCGCTTTGTAACAGTAACCCTATAGACTATACTATCAGCCACACTCGCTTGCGGGCCCAAATAGTGACTAGGGATGAGCAAATACTCATCGCTCCTAGTGACCTAACTCTCACATGCAGTTTTCCCTCTAAAACATTCAGGGTGGCAAGTGAATTAGCGATTTCAATTTCTTGGTTTTCTCCCGGTTCTCCCGGTGCGCGAGACTAAAAATTCCCAGTTTTTTAACATGTCCAAAGAAACATCGAGAGTTGAGAAATAAGTATTTTTCGGGTATCTCCTTGGAACTACGATTAAAACACTCATCCACAGTTTGTCCAAACGTTTATCTTCTGAACTAACAGTACCATCCAGCCCAATGTCCAGTTATTTGAAAGCCAAATTAAATTTTCAGTCTTACAATTAAAATAAAATAATTATTTTTCGAACTATTCAATCTTTTTCAAGACTACCACTGAATCAGTCTTTTAAAGGCTCTGGAAAATCAATCCTTCTTAAAACATATGCAAGTTAGCAGTGTATTCTAGAAAAGGGCAAAACCGTTCATTTCAAAGAACTATTGAAAACTTGATAGTTGTACCGAAAGAATCAGTTCTATTGAACCGTTCTTTCGTTTTTCTGAAATTTTGTATGTTTCTTCGAAAATAATATGAAAGCTATAAATTATATTTTGTAGTTAACAGATTCAATAATAATAAAGACTTTTTACGTGTGTTCTACTAATAATCATTCTCTTTTGTTTCTTTTTCAAAGTTCGCAAACTTCTACCAGATTCCTCAAACCAACAAACGTTTCGAAAGACTATTCTATTGAGAAGAATAGAGAGCTATCGTTCTTCAATAAATAGCTCCAGTACACTCAATCTTCGAGGAAAACTAGTTCTTTTGGACCGTACGCGGACTGACCATCTCTAGTGTATTGCAATACTTTTTGCCTGGTATAGTCTGGAAAAAGTATAAAGTTACAAATTAAAAATGAATGAACTAAAGAACAACACTCCTCCCTCAAACCCGATTACTTCTAACAACCAGTGGCGTTTCGTGACAAAATTTACGGGTTGTGCTTATATGGTATGATATCAGAACCGTTTCGACGTTGCAACTGAGACAGCAATTTGTTTTCAACTGCCATACGCATAAGCCACTGAAGCCTCTCCTGAATGTGTGCATACAAGTTCTCACAGAGCCTATTTGGCCAGTTGTGCAGTCCACGAGGTGCACATGATGACGAGAGGCCATTGTTAACAACATATACGATATTCTTTCAGAGTTGGGTTCTGACGAGAGAACAAAATCCTTCTAGAATTCTTCGCTTGTCACTTTGGAAAAAAACAACAACAATCTATGCCTCTAGTGACTGAGATGATTTAAATTTGACTCTCCTATCATCGACACTGAACAAGATCTTACGAACTCTGAAAAACCAATTTCAGCTGTCAAAGAAGGAAATCAAATATTCCTTGCAAACGGTGGATAAAATGAAAGTCGACAGCTTTGTCAATTTTGCGACTACTATTCAAATCAATACCAAGATTACTAAACAAATATTGTCACAATTTGACATTATTGAGACCAATTTTGCTGAAATTAGGGAAATCATTGGCTGGCAACTAAAAACACGGCCTCAAAGAATTCTTAAAAAAATTATCAAACATGTTATCTGATGTTACTTTTACCATTATGCGTACTTATTCTGAAATTTGAAGAAAACCACTAGAAAAGGTCCTAAGTGCAAATGACAGTTCCTCTTTCTTTAGTCTTTCTTTCGATTATTACGGTCCTATAGGCAATCCTTCTATCTTACACTTTGTATAGAATAACGACTGAAACTATCAACTTTCAATCTGCTGTTAAACATTATAATTTAAAGAGAAAATAAACAAAGAGAAACTGTCATTTGCCCTTGGAATCTTTTCAAATATTGGTCGAGATTTAATAGAAATCCAGCAGAAGCATCCAAATTATCCTTATTTTTCATTATGAGCATTGATTATGCTGTTATTGATGACAACTAAGAAAGCTCTTATTGATTTAAAATTGCTAAGGTGTTGGCCCCATTTTAAATGGATTGTGCACCATTGAACCTGTGAGGGACAAAAAGAAGTTTCAAAACTTGTACTGAACTTCAAGTTCAAATACAAAATGGCCTTCATATTTTCATTTGTTGTATCAGGAAAATCATGACGCTGAAAATCGTTACTGATATTAGGACTAGGAATTTTTTCCCGGATTTGCACTCGAATTGCTGACTTTTTCAAGGTTTTCCCGGTATAACCGGTATAACGACTTTTTCCCGGTTTTCCCGATTTTCCCGGTCACTTGCCACCCTGAACATTGAATGTGAGATATCCTCTGGTTGTCGGGTTATTTGGAGTGACAACTTGATGAACATATCGTTTGTTATACGAACGGTTCTCTGTTGGATGGTCGCGCTAGTGCTGGTGTCTACTGTCGTCAAATAAGACTAGAGCAGTCTCATTCACTTGGTAGATACTGTACTGTGTTCGAAGTAGAAACAAATTTATTTTGGTCAGGCAGCTTTAAAGGCACTCAGTTCGAATGATTCACGGTCGAATCTAATGAAATTATGTCGAACTCAAATTGAAGACCTCAGCATTTCAAATGTTATTCACTTCTTCTGGGTAACCGGCTATTAATAAAAATAAATGGGCTGATTTACCGGCTAGAGCTGGTGCAACGATGATTTCGTTAGTCCTAAGCCAGCTTTACCACTGTCAATTAGTTTGATAAAGCACAAAATTCGTTCTTAGGCTACCGCCAAACATGCCAACTACTGGCGAAGCTTGCAAACTTGCGCTCAGACAAAACCGGATTTGAATCTGAAAATGTCAAAATGTCTACTGCATTGCTATTCAACGTGCTGAATATTATTCGTGTGAATGCGATTACGGTACTTCATATCATCTGATATGTAACCGTCCCGCATTGACGAAACTCCGTATCCGGGTTTTTGGCTCTCCACACATGGTTAAATCTGTGTATGGGGAGCCAAAATTGAAGGATATTTGGTAAGGGGCTATAGTCAGAGGGGTTCATTGTTTTTCCTGGAGTCAATGAGCTCTTCCTGTTTCTACCCTAAAAGATTTTAGCAGATTGTTTGCACCCATCACATCTGCTCATACATACTGCGAATCGTTTAGCATTCTTCCGGGGATGCACAATGGTGTCGCTTTTATAACATCTCAAAATCCTTTCAGGGCAAGGCAGAAATCTTCAAATAACTAGGGAAACGTACAGCTTAAGTCAATTAATATACGTCACTTATACCATTACATAACTGGATTCAGAAGTGTCCACCGTTTGATCTTTGAACTTGTTCAATAGTCCAATAGTAGCTTTCAAACGAGTCCAGGATTGATCAAATCGGTTCAGTCATCTCTGAGGAAATCGAACCGAAAAAAAAACAACGCCTTTTGTCGGTTACGTCACTCATACCATTATATCTCTCGAACCAGAAATGACAGCAATTGATCATCGAACTAGAACCAACTAGAAGCTTTCTAACGATCCTAGGTCAAAAATCGATTTCTCCAGCAATTCTATTACCTTTCTACTGACAATGGCAAAACATAGAATTTAAGGAAAATTAGCTCCACTGAATAACCTTCCGTAGTTTTTTTTCAGAGGCACTTAAAATGTATCCATTTTTAAATGCATAAGGTATAAATCGGCCATTAGACACAATTTCAGGAAAATTCCTTAACCCATCATTAAAAAGTGATTTACTTTGTGACTTTGTTCATTAAAATAGTCATTGAATGAAATGATTGCTGAGAGGGGGGGTCGTATTTCGTTGACTCTCAGTCACCAGATTAGATTTTTTTTGAGTTGCTACATCTGTCATTGATATTCTATCAAATTTTTAGCTTGACACATTTGTAAAAGTTACGCTGTATTGAGTACAGATGCATGTCCTCGATTTTGTACAATTTTCAAAATGGAATTGAATTTGCAACAACGCGTTCACGTCGCAAAAGACATGATTTTCAAGGTAGAATCTTACGAATATGACACGCAATCCTGAAATCAAGCGTGTTAATGGCGTACACCGAATGAACCGCGACCGAAACAAAACCACGTCGTTTTCAGTCGAAAAAAAAAGGCGATGCTCACAGTTTTCATTGATTACAAGGGTTTTTGTGTATCGGGACATCATTTCACAAGGCCAGACCGTCAACAAAGAGTATTATTTGGGCATTATGAGACGTTTGCGTGAAGCGATTCACCGAAAAAGACCAGATTTGTGAGCAAACCATCGTTATCCGTGAACATTTGGCTAAAAATGAAACGAATACCATTCAGCAATCAACCACCGTATTCACCTGATTTGGCTCCCTGCGACTTTTTCCTATTCAGTCGACTCAAGAAACCGCTCCGTGGAGCACGTTTCAGTACCCGAGATGAGATTATGAAAAAATCGCAGATGACTCTGATGGCCATACCTAAAACTGAATATAAAAAATGTTTCGTGGATTGGATCAAGCGCAGGCATACGTGTGTTGCAGTCGATGGGAAAAAATTCGAAGAGAACAATATCGATTTTAATGAATAAAGCTCTAGTATTTTTAATTTTCTGAATAAATTCCGGGAACTATTTGATCAAGGTAGTATGTAAGTTAGTGACCATTTGAGTGAAATTAAGTAGTTCTAATCCTCTTTAAGAGGATTGAGGTGAATGGAGGTTATGAAAAGCGAATTTTTCCAATATCTTTCGACCATGAGTAAAACATCAATGTACCCAAAAAGATGTGTATTCAAAATATACAAAATGTTGTCCGTTTTAGCAAAACTTTTACAAGTTTCGCAACGAAAACTATATTGAATTTTTAACTGAACGTTAATCGATGTGAAATCAATTTTAACATCAGAATGATCATTCCATAGTTAATTTCAGAACCAGCTTTGACAACCAAAGTGATCAAAAAATCTTTTATTGAACAGTTGACACGAAGAGAAAATTTTACGCTCATCCGCAGTTGCTTCGAAGAGAAAGAAGAATGGAGGATTATTGGCTGTTTAATGAAAACAATCCCTATTGAGACACTGAACTCTCTGACCAGTCGCCGTAAGTACGGAACCCAACTTGGAACGATTTTCGGTGTCAGTAGCATCGTAGCTGGTTCTGGACACTAAATCTGTTAGTAACAGTAGGTTAAGCTTCACATCGGAATGCAGCACCAGAAGATAGCTTTGCTTTGATCTTGGTTAATCAAGAAAGCAAGCAGACAGCCAGATCAAACAAGAAGTTTGCTTTGTGAAGTGTGTTTTTTTTTTCTGTAGACTATTCAAAGAATCATTTGTCGGAGCTAGGATGGTAGTAGTTGTATACTTTACAAATTTGCTGACAGGAATCAGAAAGACGCCGCAATTAGATCAATGAAAAATTTTGTAGAATCAGAACCAAAGCAATGAATAGAGCATGAGACTATAATGGATTGTGTAATCAGTTACATTACATGATCTTACATAAAATCTATAATTATCATATAGCAATTGTGCATATTGATATTTAAAAAAAAAACAAAATATTTTCCGGAACATTTTCGTAAACCGCACTATTAGCAAGAACGTGCTAACTTCCACGATTTTTGTTGTGCACTTTTCCACATCCGCGATATGTTATGAACGAACGGCTGTGCGGTATACTAAACGTTTTGTTGTACTTTTTTTATTGCCGTTCGCTTTTGTGCAACATTTTTCGATGGCACACAAGTTTTCACCCAGCAATACACGAACATTTTCATTACTTTGCTTTTAGCAGATGAAACTAGTTGAACGTTTCTAAAAATATGGTTCCTGAAAAATTGCCACTTTTCATCAGCACACATCCTTCACCGGTTATCTTCCGACCGACGTTGAATGCATAACATTCCTACCGCTGTTCCTTTTTCACCCACTCCTATTCAATCATTAGACTGAACACTTTAGTTGCTTCCTTAGACACTATTTTCAAATTTCCAATATGCACTAACATAAGCCACTCTAATCTGTTTTCTGCACAGAAAATTTCATGTTGCGGTTAATCTTTTTTTTTCTGTGGTATTCGGTAACCATCCGTTTTCTCCTACACGGGGAGCTCGCCAAGTGCTTTTGCAATATCGATACACCACGAGCTCAGTTTACGATAGCCGATCATAGTTTCAGGCACTCTTTCGGAGTTTCCCATGCACGTAATACTCCTAATCGATTCATAAAAAAACTGTCTGCCTTCTCCAGTATTTCGTTTCGCTTCCGACGTGACCACAAGCTCCACCTCCACTTCCCTCTTTCAATTAGACAGCACAGCAAATTCCACACTTGCATATTGATTACCGTTCTCATATTTCATTTGATTCTAATAGACCGTGCTCCTTAATCCTACCGAAATTTTGCAACTGCTTCCAGCTATAATTTGCGGGATAAATGAAAACACCCAACCATGGTCATTTGCACCGTTAGCTGACCGAGAGGGAAGAGAACGCGAAAACCAGTCGACCGAAAAGAAAACTTTCCAATTTTCACACCGACGACATAGCGAGATAAAAAAAACGTGCCGTGAGTTTTCCACCGCACCGAAGGAAAGGAGAGAACCTCCTCGTTCGATTGCACACACCACAGCCAGTGCAGCCGACTGCGGATGACGTGTGCTCTGCTGGCGAGAGCGCACTCCTCGTCGGAGAAAGGGTGATGTGCCGCGGGCACCCGGGCAAATCCAGCCTTTTCCACCCGTAGTGCGGCGACGGGTTGTGCTGGTCATACACACTTGTTAGCGACCATCAACGACTAAGAAAGTGACCGCGACGACTACGACGACGACGACGACCGCGACTACGTACGGTGAAATGTGGATTCGAGAACTAGCGAAACGGTATGCCCGCGGGCTTGGTCAGTACGTATGTACGGTTGGTCTACCCAAAAACGTCCACTGCGTTTGCGACGGCCGTACATAACAGTATGAGTAAGTGCAGCGCAGTGATGCCAAACAGGTAGAAATGTTAACTGAAATTTATTCTATGACAGATGGCACTAAACTAATTGTCTAATATTTTCTAATGTCGGTGAATTGCGTGTGCATCGAACGCATTATGTCTCTCAAATTTTCCAGTAAATTAAAATTATCAATTATTGTTTTCATTTGAACTAATGTAATTTTCATAATCATAATAATAACAATAATAATTAAAGTAGTGTTGTACGGTACCGTGCTTGAACGGTAAACATTCAAGCTGATTCGGTTGGACATTCTGACGATGTCGCGTAACCTGAGCACCGTATAGCGTAACAGCTCCAGTAATCATCTCAGCTCGTGTACGAAAACCATTAGTTAGAGTGAGATCTGCTGACTGACTTTAACAGGGTGGCGTGAATTGCCGATTTCAATTTCCGGTTTTTTGAGATAAAAATTTCCGGTTTTTGGAATAGGCTAAAATCGCTCTGTTTAGTTTTATTTAAACATGTTTTAATTCAAACTTTAAACAGATATCCCATGTCTGGAAAGGATCATTGTAATAGGCCCGCTTATTGAGGATTCAAATACTTTCCAGGCATTTTTAGGTATCAATAGAAAATATTCATCATACAATGTGCATATAAGCAAAGCATAAAGGCTTTTTCAAGTCATTCAAGGGTTTTGGTTACACGAAACCGATTTTTTCCGAGTGCGTATGAGTGTTTTTATTATTTTTTGGTATACATATGATTGAAAATAAATCAATAAGGAGCAACAATCCCAAAAACGGACGCTTGCCACTCGGAAAAAACAACAACAATCTATGCTTGCAACTTCAAATCATTTTGCACAGAGCTTTCTTCGCTGCTTCCGGAAGTGAAAGTGGAAATCTCAGTTCGGCGGGAAAATTATAAACGGCATGATGGCCAAGGATGGCTTTTATCGTATCAAAGAATGCTCTCTATCAACTCTTCACACAATTCAATCAGTGCCATCAAAGAGAGACGGATATCATCTCAGCAACAAAACACCGTCATGGTTCATATAACATAGAATAGACACCAGTGAGAAAGTGAATTTCTCTCGATGACCTGTCTAAGCATCACGGGTTAGCACGCTGCTGTTGGGGATTCTCTCTGAAGCAACAAAACTGTCGCTTATTTTCGTTTTGTAATCCGATTCTATACGGGCAGTGGATAATTGCGATAGAATCATTTTACTATTGACGCTTATTTAACTATGTGCATATAACCTTTGTATAAGTTGATTCTATTAAAATAGCATTTGGATTTGGAGTTGAGTGATACACGTGGGAACCACTTGATAATTAATAAAAGAATAAGTAAATAAAGCGAAACTCTCACTTGCTTTTACGGCGTTTTGGAAAAACATTTCAAACCAAATAAAATGTAATTACCATTAATTCCCACCCCGGTGAACGATTACAACCAGGTTAAAGCCGGAGTTAAGAGGCAAGTTACAATCTTAGAAAAACGACCATTGCTGGAAGACGCAAAAGCAGTTTTCTTTGCATTCGTTGAGCAGAAACTCAAAAGAGAAATTGTTTGTTTGTTTGGAACATTTTTCAAAAAAAAAACTGATGTAAAAACACTTGACAATCCATCAGGCAGTAGCGGAGGAAACTGCTTTAGCATTTTTCAACAATGTTTGTTTGCCTGACATTGTAAGTAGAAGTTTAAATAAAAAAAATCTACTCGAAACGCAATAGCTACCTATTCGTTGACTTCTTTTTACTTAATTTTCAGTTTTGCTTCTCTTGTACAGAAATATTATGCAATCACTTGAAAAATCGACTAGTCAAAATTAGTCCGAAGAGCCAATACCATTCGCCTCAGTTCGTCGAGTTGTGCAATGTGTCTGTGTCAAATAATGCCACTCATTTTTCTCAGAGATGGCTGCACCAATTTCGACCTTCAAAATTGATTTCAAATAAAGGAAAATAAAATAAACTAGACTTCAAACCCTAATGCAATCACACACCAGACCAGGGTTTTGAAATATTGTATATTGTAACCTAGTATGAGAATCATCAAGTCGAATTTTCAGCGATAATTGTCAACTTGCGATTCTCTCTTGGTAACTTTCACACAGCGCCGATCATTGCCAGACTGTATATATTATATGTTAGGGGCTGTGAAATTCTTAGAGTATGAAGTGGAGCGAAGAAATATAGAAAAATTCTCTCACGGTTCATGCATTGAGAGGCAGTGAGTTCTTGTAGCATCTTCCACCAGATTGAAAATGTTGTATACAATGTAGAGAAATATCGAGCCGCTTTCTGCCAAATTATCGGCAATCACCAACACTGATGATGGCACAGCCAATCCAACATAATATCGTCATTGCCAGGGCTTCGGCCAAAATGTGATGTATAGCTTATTTTTGATACACTCCTTAACAGCTCCAGTAATCATCTCAGCTCATGTATGAAAACCATTAGTTAGAGTGACATCTGCTGTCTGACTTACTATTGAATTACTACTGTATGAAAGTTCGAACGCAAAAGCCCATGAGGGTATTACTGGGGTGCTCGAAGCGCCTCTACAGGAGAATTGCTACTTGGTGATTGCCTTTTAAAACAATAGTTAAATTTCTTGCACAAATTGGTATCTCTACTTGGATGTCTGGTCGCTGTGGTATTGCTTCCTAGAGCCGAAGCAAAGATATTGTATCCGATTTTCTCACAATTGAATGAAAGTCGAACAATCGGTAAAAAAATATGGCGGCACTACTTATGAGATACAGCCCTATAATCCAGTTCAGTGGGGTCATCGAATGTCACGAATCTTCTTTTAAGTGCGTTAGAGTCAAAAGCCTAGTTTTTCTTATATGCATGTTTGTTTGTTTATATGTTGCTGACAAAATCTTATTATTAAAGTATCTGAGCACTAAGCACAGAAAAATCTACTGATCAATTTAATTAATAATGAAGAAATATCGAAGTTCAACTATATCGTGTGAACGGGGAGACAACTTTATTTAAACCCGCCTAGAAAGATGCTCGATATGTCCGGCATTTTGAATTTTTTGGATTTATAAAAACTGTTTTTAATATCCTGGAATGCACCAATGTACATTTTTATTCAGTGTAGATTTTGAATTTTTTCACGGAGTGCTGAAACGTTACACTTATATGATAGCTGAAACTCTCCACTTTATTTTGAGGTGTAACACATTCTTGTTACATTCAGTACATTGATTTTGAATCAAGTAAATGTGTACGTTTCTTGCCAAGAAACTTAAATTTATATCATTTGACCAGCGCTTGACTGTGGATCGGAAGTTTAGAAGTGAAACAAACCCTAAAATATGCTCCCGATAAATAGACCAAAAGATGGTAGCCATCATCAATGCTGCACATATTCTTTGTGTAACTAATTCATTCATCCATCTTCTGTGCGAATTTTCTTATATTACTCACGCCCGTCTCGAACAACGTTGAACTATTCACTGCACGAAAGCGAGAAGAGTGAAAATGAATAAGTAATAATCGTGGAGAACCCGAATCTTCTAATACATTCTTCGCTGCTGATATACATCGTGCATGTTCGTTTTATACATTCGTTTGTCATTCGTTAATTTACTTCACTCTTCGAATTGGTTCGAATAGCGTCACTGCGATGATCGTTGGTTTCCATTCTTAGCGAAGCATTCTTCATCTAATTATTTCATCATATCTCGTGGGGTAACAGCAATGGGGGAGTGCAGGGGTATGGTTCATCACACACACATAAGACTATGGTACTAATACAGAGGAAAACGTCTTAACTTGCTTGTTTCAAAGACAAACACGAACGATCATCGCGAATTAGATTTGACGATGATCGCTGTATAAATATTCGTTCCACATTCGCGTTAAATCATTCGGGGGTATGTTCAATGCGAATAACAACTGCAAAAAATAGATCTTCATGCGATCAACGAAGCAGCGTCGGCTTCGTTCGCACCAGAATATACGGATAAGTCCGAATATCAGAGCAACTATCGAACAAAGGCGAAGGGAAGCGAACGATGATCATTGGCGTTCGTTGCATTTTTGATATTCAAGCAACATTGAGAAAAAGCCCAATGGTACTGTGCGAAATGTGGCTAGCAAAGTTGGGAAGGTAAAATCAAAGTGAAGCAAAGGCACGGACTCCAGGCGTACAAATTGAGATAGTTATCCAATAGTGTGACTGATACAAAAATGAAGCGGTCATTATCAAATCTATATGACATTTATCAAGTACCAAGTTTCAAAAGACTGTGCTAAATTTCATGACATTTCGTTGAATCAGAAAAAAAGTGACAGCTATTTAAGTGAAGCTACAATTGTCACTTTCAAAAACAATGTCGTGTTTTAAATTAAACATTGCCATGTTTACAAGAAATGACAATGGATGGAACATGGATCCGTCATTTCACTTTGGAATCATAACGATCATCACCTGAGTGGAATGCAGCCGGTGAACCATGTCCAAAGGCACAACAGACAGCTGGGAAGGTTATGGCTTCATCGACTATGTTGACAAAAATAAAACAATCAATAGCAAATACTACATAACGTTGCTAGATCGTTTGAATGCAAAAATCTAGAAAAAACGCCCTTATGTGTCAAAGAAGAAATCACTGTTTCACCAAGATTATGCACCAATTGACAAGTCGATGGCAGCGATGGTTAAATTGAACGAATTACACTTAGAATTGCTTCCTCATCCACAGTATATTCCAGATCTGACCCCCAGTGACTACTAACTAAACTAAAAAAATGCTCGCCGGTAAGAAATTCAACTCAAATAAAGAAGCAATTGGTGAATGTGAAACCTATTTTGAGGCAAAAGAGAAATCCTTCCACAAGCCTGACATCGAGAAGTTAGAAAATCGTTGAAATGATTACATTGATGAATGACATCGATTTTTGGCAGAAAAGGTGTTTTTCTTAGTTAGTCACATGGTTTATTTGGGGGATGTTTTACGTGCTAGAAGACTTTGGGATACACCACGTGTTTTTCGCTCAGTAATAGTTTCATCTGTGCGTTCCGATACTCAATGTTATTATTGCGCAAATGCAAACGAATGATTTCGTGGGATAGTTTCAAGCTTTTCTTGTTCAACTTCTCAACTCCCTCACGCAGAGTCAAGGTAGGATTTTTAGAAAACAGCAGAAGGATATTTTTTCACTTAAACTGACACTTTCCTAGTACACCCACGATTTTGAAAGTCATCTGCATTCCTGACTTCCGAATACCGATTCACTCAATCGGTTGCAAAACTGCCGGAATAAAAAAAAACATGTGGTCTTTTCTACACTGCGAAAATGGTACGAGCTACACGTGAAAAACATAGTAAGTACCTATGACTACTTACTGACTTCAAATAAACGAATTGTGTTAAGACATAAGGAATGGCAGAATTTGGCCTCTTGCCACTATGCGAAATCCGCCCTGGAATGGTATAAGACACCAGAGGTCAAATTAGTGCCAAAAACAGACAATCCATCAAACTGTCCAGAACTACGCCCATTAGAGAAGTACTGGGCTCTTGTTAAACGGAAACGGTTCGAAACTAAGAAGAAAGCAAATGATACCGATATTGCAGCTGCGGACTAAAACCTCAGGTTTTCGTGACAAATAAGACCATGTGTACAAGCACCGTTTTTTCGTACTTCAGAGCTCTCAATGGACTTGCAAAGTCTAGACCTGATTTGGATGTTAAAATATTGGGCAATTACCAAGCAAAAGTTGAAGTAGCATGGAAAGGGGACACGGGATACAACCGAGATGAAGAGATGGTAGAACAAAATGGTCGCTTAGGTTAGTCAACAGAGTTTTCAAATTATGATGAGAGGTAATCGAAGAAAAATTTCGAATAATTTTTCCACTATTTATTCTTTAAAGTGCAATGAATAATCTTAATTTTGGGCTCTCAACATTATAATTTCATTAAGATGGTTCCGAAAGAAATCAGTTCTGTTTGCGTCCAGATATTAAATGACTCAAGCTTCACACCACGACCGGAATGGTTCCATGATTGATTCTTTGAATAATTCCAATTCAATTTGAACCGCTTCGAGCACTGAAGAGCTGAAGGCGGAACGCAAAGAAGATGAAAACAAAATGTTTTTCGCAATAACCGGTTACTTTGTGACCAAAATCCTCCCAATTGTTCACATTCTGCGGTAGCAAGTCAGTCGTCACTCGTTCTCGTTCAAGTCAGCAGAAAGTGTTACAAAAATATTGTAAACTTAGCGTCTGCTGAGCGGCCTAACTTGAACTGCTAGGCGGAGATTGGTAGTTTAATTTGAACTGTTTTATGCACTGATGAGCCGAAGGCGAAATGCGAAAAAAAGTGAAATTGCAACTGCCTTGAGCTAGCTATATGAAAAAATTGTGCGTTTTCGGCATCGTCGCTGTGTGTGACGGATTTAAATTACTCTACAGTTCAGTAACCGGAAGCCGGGTCTAAAAAACAGTCAGAAATAGCAAATTGGCTATAAGACTTTCCATTTGATTCGGAGTTATTGAAAATATTCTCTTTGACATCGGAATGAGTTCAATTTTAAAGTATTTAGGCACCATTTCCGTTACTTTCGCAATCGAAAACCGGGTAGCGGTATAAATGAAGTAAGTTTATTTAGTCATCAACTATCAAAATTTTAGAATATTCATTTGTCTTTTTAGTGTCATTTATGAGAAAACACTATTGAAATTGTAATTTTGAGCATTAAACCCCCTGTATCGCAACCGGAAGTCGGATCTGTACAGAAATCAGACTTTTCCACGGTATCTTAGGATCTTTGATTTGAATCTATGTATATAAAAATCGAAATATAAATTTTCGAAAAAAGTAAGTAATATTATTTTCATTTTTTAACACTCATCATCTCTGTAATTCCGGAATCGGAAGTCGGATGTAGATAGAATTAAGAAACTTTGTATCGGACAATAAGGCTTTTTATATTATTCTAATTTTGTGAAACTCGGGCGAGCCATCTTTGATAAATTGTATTGCTTTCTTCTTTACAGTATTTAATCACTATTTTCGGTACTTCCGGAACCGTAAATTGGTTAGATGAAGTTATCATCAACTATCAAATTTTGAAGAGATTTTTACATTAAAGCTCCTGTATTTGCGGAACAGGAGGTCAGATCTGGATAGAAATCAGAAAATTTCAGGATCTTTGAATCTTATCCGAATGAAAATTGGTTTTGACAAAGATAGAGACAGGAATTTCTTTTTTTTAACACGTATCACCCTATAATTCCAGAAACGTAAATCGGATTTTGACGGAGTTCAAGATATTATCGTTTAACGTAAGTTTAAGATAATCGGTTTCGTACTCTTCGAGAAAAGCGAGTGACAGTATATTCATTTTTTAAAACATAGTAAAGCAAAGTCCTGGAATTACACTCACTCTTAGAAAAAATGAAATTTACTCTTGACGTAAATTAAAGCATGCCGTAATTTCTTCGGCAATGACACAATATTACGTCTATTAACATGTAAAAATAAATTTTGCGTCTATATCGATTTAAGCTTCAGCTAAATTAACTGTGAAGTTCATGATATGACTTATTTTTACATGCTATGAATTGTGAATGTAAGTGAATGGCGACGCTCCTTTTATGTGCATCTATAAAGATGTAAATTTTCTAAGTGTGCTCCTTTTGTGGAATTTGGCATTTATGTTTCAACAGACTTCGTAACCGATTATTAGCCATACGATCCTACTGACTTTAAAAATTCCTCATAGATACCCATAGACTCGAAGATACGACATTTTTTAACACATATTACCCTTTAATTCCGGAACCAGAAGTCGGATTCAGATGAAATTCATTTGTAAGTGATTAATGCTTTTCATTTGAATCTAATTTTGTGGAAATCGGTTCATCCGTCTATGAGAAAATTGAGTGACATTATTTGTCACACACACAGACATTTTGCGATTTTGACGAGCTGAGTCTAATAGTATGTGGCACTCAACCATCTGGACCTCGGTTCAAAAGTCGGCTTTCACAGTAATTGCATATTACATACAACTTGATTGAAAACTGTTCAAACTTGAATGTTTTGTTAACTGACACCAAAAAGAACTGCAAAATAATGACTCCAACTATAATCAGGTGTAGCTTTCGGCTAACAGGTTTGTTGTAAATAACGACATTACGCTCGAAAATTTTCCAGACAAATCTGTTTTTTTTTATAAACTTTTTTAAGACTGCACAACATAATCTTAGCAAAGCTTTTCGTAGTATGCTTTCTGTT
This sequence comes from Malaya genurostris, assembly GCF_030247185.1. Taxonomy (NCBI): domain Eukaryota; kingdom Metazoa; phylum Arthropoda; class Insecta; order Diptera; family Culicidae; genus Malaya; species Malaya genurostris. Next base: position 191,069,167 of record NC_080572.1, read on the forward strand.
TTGTATTTCATTCGTGCAGCCCATCTATATTTGAAATACTGTTACAAATTAGAGCAGCAACCCTTCCGAATGCGCCTGTACATATACTAAAGTAGACAAACAAATAGCTGGAATCAGGTACAAAGCTGAAAGGACTTCTCGCATGTATTCAAAGCTTGTCACTGTGGTCACGCACATATCTTTACTCTTTACAATAACAGCCCGTTATGTGTGACTACATGTGTGTGTGTGAGTGTGTGTGTGTGTGTGTGGGTCTGTGTTGCTGCCGAACAATTTTTCCACCCCACCCGACCGGGCAGGAATAACATCGTAGCAAGTGTAAGCAGCAGATGGGACTAAATAGAACGGGAAAATGCATTCTAAGAATGTACACCAATTATGCACGGGAAAGAGAGGAGCACACGAAACTGGAAAATACACCGAGGAAACCGGAAAGCAGCACTGGCGCACTCAGTTTCCTATACATCGATCTACACAACTACGTAGCTGGCGGTAATTGCCGAGCACGAAGAATGGAACACTGGAACAGTATGGAATATCAAACGCCGCGAGGGTGGCGTCAGGATGAAGAGTCAGGTCGGCATGCTCTGCTGCTAAGGGCGCATTTGTCAAAAGTTACCAATATTCATGCACGGTCAGTGCCAGTAACTGGTGGGGACAGGAAAATTTGCCGTCTAGAAAACGTATCCATAGATAGTGTGGAAACAGCAAGATATTTCGGGACACTGATTCGTTACTGCCAGCGAGGAATGCTAAAACATGTAAATGTCGATATAACCCTCAACTTTGGAACGATTGCGCAAAACCAGATTTCTGAGCAGCTGTCAGGCAAAGAATTATCGACTGTCGTTAACCGGAATCCAGATGTGATTGGAAAATGAGATTACATTTCAATGAAAATGATAACATAAAAAATTAAACGAAATAAAAATGATTGAAAATCTGTTCAGTAAGTAAGAAATAAATAATTATTCTGCTCATATGTATATGAGAACCCAACGAATGAAGGCTATTGAAATATTATCCGGTGAACAGACCATTGAATTATCAAAACCAAGCTAATTCCAATGACTAAAGCCAATGAATTAGCAATATTCGGCACAGCGTTCGATATTATGACAGAAACTCGGGTTGACCGGAACTTATTATTAGCATTACATCTCAGTCTAAATTTGCAAAAATTGGTTCAGCCATTCCGGAAAAAACTTGGTGTAAGTTTCATTTAGATTCTGATACCTTAGGGGTTTGTGAGAAAATTCAAATAACTGTTTTTAATTGTTTTACGTTGCGCCTCCGGCTCATCAGCAATGTAAGATTATGTTTACCTTATTTTATGAATATAAAAAATAGATATAACATTCGCTTGGAAAACTTTTCGAATGTCATATACCAATCGATTCAGCTCGACTAACTGAGCAAATGTTTGTGCGTGTGCAAAATTAAGAGGCGTGTTTCTCAGAGATGGCTGAACCAATTTTGACCAAACTGGTTGCAAATCAATTTTGACCAAACGGTTCCAGTAAGTATTGACGTTATTGTTTTTGTTTTTAGATCTGATGATTACTTTTCGAGTTATACAAACTTTTATGTAGAAAATTGCTTAATAATAATATCTGTCCCAATCGAATTTTAGATAGTTTATCGCAATACCTATCAAACAAACCAAAGATTGTACGAATCCGTTAATTATTAACGGAGATATCGATATTTTTGTGTAAACGTTTTTTCCGACATATCCCAATAGTCAGGGAAACGCAATGGAATGACGCTTAGAATCAAAATGGAACAGAATTTCCAATCCAAACGTACCTGAGTCATAGAAAAATTGAATACAGTAGTCTTCATCTTAGTATTTTGTTTGTGTTTAGCACGGTTCCATTTTGGCAACATAATTGCCACCGTTAAATCTCAATATCATATTACTCTAATATATTCTAGAACATACGTATATTTAATTATATTTTTAATCGTTCAAAAATATATCTAGGAGTTTTATGCCCTATTTATTTTAATACTGCAATCGATTACCATTCTTTCTAAGCATAATTTTTGAGTAATAACGAATTAAATTTAATAAATTATTCAAAAAGCATGTGGATCGATAAAAAAGGTATCATCTCACAGCTAGGTAAATGAAAAACGTTTTGAATCATTATCACTACTACCGGAATAGCTTTTTGGACCAACCGAATAATCCCTACGACTCGAACGAAACCCACATCTGTCGAGGTTTATTCATTCTCGTCAGTGTACTCAAAAATTTAAAAAAAAAGTATAGTAACAACAGAATGCATTTTATTTTCAATCAATACAAATTTATATTTCAGTGAAATGCTTTTTAACAGAAGTCTTTCCTGCTAACAATTTTTTCGCTCCTCAATTTTGAGCGTAAATTAAAAAAACGATGGATTGTCTGAGCATGAAACGTTCAGTAGTTTTTGTTCTTTATCACAGACTGCTTAGTTTATGTAAAAGTATCGATCCATTCATAAGATATGGCTGCTCAAAATGGGATAAGATATTTTTGCAGAGATACGTGGCGTGTATTGTAGAGCCTCAGGAGTTGATTTTAGATTTTGTTATGTTTTTTTGTTTGTTTTTTGAGTCCTCTAGAGAAGACGGTTTTGTTTTTTGAAAAAAGTGATTATGACAATCTCAAGACGGCTCTACGTCTTAAAAATCATATCTCAGGAAAGACTCGATACTTTTGCATAAAATGAATACTGCAGCAGTCTCAAATAAAAATATTAACTACATAGAACTTATTATTATTGTAAGTATATTTCACCTCGACTTTAACCATATGGTTTTTCGTCGAGGGAAAGCACATAGAACTCTAAGATCAGTCTACTCATACCTTTCTTTTTAATTCACATTCGAAATTAAGGAGCTAAGCTTCTCTTAAGTCGTGTACGAAAGCAATGTACTTTAGAATTTGGGATACTATTTTTGTACAATGATACGTGGATACTTTTCCAGATGTGAGCTATGAAAAAAAATCAATGGAGACATGTCAAATTCCACCAAAACCAATATTCGCCTTTCTCGGGCAGGGACGACAACAATGAGCTAATTTTTAAAATTGGACTGCCAGATGAACAATTTTACGCATGAAAAGAAAATATCTTGAAAAATCTATCCACGTATTGATTGCAGTGCTTTGGTACAATGTTGATGCTGTTACCCCCGAGCCGCTTTTCCACAATTGCGTAAACTTGTTGGAGAATCGTACTTGTAGTCACGAGAATTTCGCTCATCAAACCACAACTACAAATAGCCTGTCAAATCATGTATTTTTTAGAACGCTACTTTTGGAAAATTAGGAACAATGAAGGAAAAAGCACCGTATATTGACAAAACACTGTTTTTCAGTGAAAAAAAAACACTGTACAAGCAAAGAAATGATCAGCACTTTACGGGCTTTGCTTCAAGCGAACCAGCCATTATGGACTGGTGTGCTAAATTTAAATCTGGTCGTCGGCATCACGCTCTGATTGTCCGAATGAGGCTGTTGTTGCGGAAATCGTCTCAAATGTTCATTCCAACGTTATGGAAAATCGAAAAGTGAAGCTTGTAAAGATATCGCACGAACACGGATAAAATCCATTGCCGGTAGCATTAGCATGATGAAAACATACCTATTATTCTTGATTTAATGAGCAATATGATGTATAACAGTTCGGCTGAAAAGTTCGTATCGTTTAATAGAAACACACATTTTTTTGCCAAAATTCGTTTTTATTGTTCAACATAATTGCCATCAGAGGCGATACAGCGATTATAGCGATTTTCCAACTTTTCGATACCAATTTTGTAGTACGATTTGTCCTTTGCCTCAAAGTAAGCCTCAGTTTCAGCGATTACCTCTTCATTGCTTCTAAATTTTTTACCAGCGAGCATTCTCTTGAGGTCTGAGAACAGGAAAAAGTCACTGGGGGCCAAATATGGAAAATACGGTGGATGAGGGAGCAATTCGAAGCCCAATTCGTTCAATTTCAGCATGGTTTTCATCGACTTGTGACATTGTGATTGTGAGCTCACGCGGTACCCATTTTACACAAAGCTTTCTCATATCCAAATATTCGTGAATAATATGTCCAACACGTTCCTTTGATATCTTTGGGGTGTCAGCTATCTCGATCAATTTCACTTTACGGTCATTGAAAATCATTTTGTGGATTTTTTTCACGTTTTCATCGGTAACAGCCTCTTTTGGGCGTCCACTGCGTTCATCGTCTTCGGTGCTCATATGACCAGTACGAAATTTTGCAAACCACTTACGAATTGTTGCTTCGCCCGGTGCAGAGTCTGGATAACACTCATCAAGCCATTTTTTGGTATCGGCGGCACTTTTTTTCATCAAAAAGTAGTGTTTCATCAACACACGAAATTACTTTTTTTCCATTTTTTCACAATAACAAAAGTAGCTTCACTCAACATGCAATATCTCACAAACTAATAATCAGACAGCTGTCAAATTTATACACGTATCTTTTGAAGGTTGGTACTAACTGAAAATGGTATGGATTTAATTCTAGTGGCGCCCTCTCATAGAAACGATACGAACTTTTCAGCCGATATGTTACATGAAGTTTTAATCATGGTACCAGCAATGGATTTTTATCCTAATACAGAAGTAAATTAAGAATAACTCACATAAAAAACAACTTATCGTTACGATGAATAAATTTCATGAATTTAAATTCGAATTTCTTATGCATTCACCATATTCGCCGGATTTAGCCCCCACCCAAGTAACAATTTTTGTTATGCTAGCTTATTTGTGACTAGTTTGCAACCAGATATTTGAGTTATTGTTACTAACATCTAACCACTTGCGTGACTCAAAAAGTGCAGTTTCTACTAGTTTCTATGTCGGTTAAAAAGAAGTTGTCGTTACGTTGTAATGCCATACTAAAATAACTTATTTTCCATAACTTGAATATAACTTATTTTCAAGTAAACTAGTTGAAACTTTGTTGCCTTCGACAGTATAAACATTGAATGAATCCAGAATGTTTTCCTATCAACAATAAAAAGACAGTATAGAGCTTGAAATTAAAAATTTAATACAAGGTACAAATTTCTCAACGATTATAAAACTGTCGAGTGGAATTCAATTTTACTTAACTGTTTTTTTATGCGCCGTCAATCAAAATCTGTTTATAAAAATATAAAGAATAAACAACAACATAATTCTATGTTCAAAATGCTCAAAATTGTGCCAAGTAGAGTTATTTCTCATCATTTTAAATTCATATATCATGAGAATTATAATATTATCAGAATCTATGTTTCTATATTGTTTTCTTCGAGTTTATAATAGTGCATAGAACAAAAATTATTTTCGTCAAAAAGTAGTTTTAAAAAAAGTAATATCCTGCTTTTATTTACGTTTCATACACTTTTTGAGACTCCACATTGTGTTCGCCATATTCAAGCCAATAAAAGTTTTTTTGGTTACATTTTCGTTATCATAACGTTGCGAAAACCTACCGATAACTATCTGAATCAATGAAGAAATTGTATGTTATAATCTTATAATATCAAAGTTATTGCTACATCACTTAACCGTAACGATTTACATATACACTTACGTATTTATAATGGTTTCGCAACCTTTTTTTAACTAGTAGCTAAAACCAGAGCTGTGATTAAAGATATGTTAGAATCAAGTAACGATAACTTACAAATGATTGCTAGTTCAATGTTTACGTTATAAAGAAACATTGCCTTCACCTTGTTTCAACCAGCATAACATAAAAAACATGTTCGTGCTCTTGTTGCAACATAGTTGGGCTAAGTGGTATCAGAACTAGTTACGGGTTGCTAATATTGGAGTCAAATAAAATTATTTTCAACTAGTAGCTAGAAGCGTAGTTGTTATTAAAGATATGTTTGGATTAAGTAACGATAGCTTATAAATTATAATAAATTCAATATGACAAAAAGATGTGGTGATTTGAAACCTAAATAACTATTTCTTATCTAGTTGTGTTATGAAGAAACATTGATGTCACCTTGTTTCAACCAGTATAACATAAAAAATATATTCGTGCTCTTGTTGCAACATAGTTTGGACTTAGTCGCATCAGAACTAGTTGCGGATTGCTACTCGGGCAGCGACTATTATCTATTCTTAGATTACAAAAAAAAGCTTGATTGAAAGAGATTTGCAGGATGATGGTGAGGTTATTTATGAAACTGAAACAATTTTATAGCTGAGGAGAAATCGTTTTTTTTTTTGTAAGACCGAGAACTTTAACATCAAAAGAGCTTAAAAACTTTCTAACAAACTTGGCACCGCTACTTCTTCCATTCAAGATGTGGATTCGTGATGATATTTCCGAGCAGGAAGAGTTGTTGTAAATGTGAAAATGGATTGAATTGAGAAGTGAAAACTCACAAAGAATATGTTTATTTAAAAAAAAATACCCAGAGGAAGGACTCGTACCTGCGTTCCTATGCATTCCGTCCATAAGCTCTCTTTCACTACACTGAGTTGTACGATGTACGCTGTACCAACTCGGTGCCGTTGTAGAACTGTGTCTACAACAGTTTAGGGTGGCGAAAATGGTAAACGCGTATGCACGGAACAAGCCTATGCAGAAGAACACAGGTTTGAGTCCTGCCTCTTGGTATATCTTCAAAAAACATATATCTTTTCTGTGAATTTTCCCTCATTTAACTTCTTTCCGCTCAGTTATTGCAAAAATTGAACTTAGTTATGGATCTCTTGCATTTCAGAGGGGTCTTATGATTATTTATAGAAGAAGGGTGTAATAAGTGTCCCTAGCCAGGAAAAGTTGGCCAGACAATTTGCCGGATTGGAAATGATTGTAGGTTCGAATCCTGCCTAGGGATATTATTTTCTTTGCAAGCTTTCAATTTTGCTGTTTTATTTTGTCCGTTATTTTCCGAATCTTGCCTTCACATAACATTTCCGAGCAACGCCGTGTAAATCATTTCATTCATACATAAGTACTATCGCGTGTTCCTGCATAATTAGGACACGTGAATTTTTCGGACTATAGTCCCGGTTGTTTGAAGCATTTTAGTTCATTGTCAATAATCCATTAAAAAAAAGTTCAGTTATGTCATCGTACTCTGAAGATTCAAGCGTCATTCAAGCTTCTGGAAATCAACTTTTAACACATTCATCATTAATGTTGCCAAGTACCGTCACGTATCGAACTGCATTCTGTCGTGATTAGTAGGCGTCGTTTTCGGTTATTCCAGTGCCATTTCTCAAATAACCTGTTCTCGTAAACCACACATAGATTCATGTAAACAAACGCAGAATTGATTTATGATCTAACATTTATCGTCTAGCTGGATTCACCAGATTTCATTCCTCGTTCGGTTGTTGCAATTATCGCACTTTGGGCTGAACACTAAAACCATTTGGCATCATAGCTAGACAAATGCGATCGGTCTTTCACACCATTTGGATTTTCTAATTGGTTGCATCTATTTTTTTTTCTCCATCTAATGCCACTTGCAAACGAAAGTACACTCTCCACTCCACACAACTACCGAAAAACGGGGCCGCAGCAGTCGGTAGACACGGAACCAAATTTAATTTTTGCACGTCTGGGACCAAACTCGGTTAGCGTTGGGTTTGGGAACACACTTCACCGAAATCGACTTATATCATGTTTCCCACAAACTCAATTAACTTTTTTTTGTGTGTGCTGCCCCAAACGGAGAATCTAGTACGCACGGGTTTGATTTCAACTGAATGGCAAAAGCCAAAATCGCCCCAAAACTAATACATCCAACTGAGTTTGTAGCCAGGCATTGACATTTTTTTACTTTTTTTTGTTCCCCTGGAACCGCACTGACAATGAGCATTCCCACTGATAATACACACCACTCGAAGATATGTCGAAGGCTTGCGAATTCACCCGGACCGATACGCCATCGATAACGCGTAATCTTCAATCACTCAATATTGTTTACTCGAATGTCGTCGCCTCGCCTGGGGCTTGGTTGCTTGCCGTCGTTGGCAGACTGGTGGTGTTGCCTAATTTATTCATTTGGAGCTGAACCTGCTAGCAGTGTTCTAACAGTTCACTACACTCGCAATATATCGACCATTTCGTCGAGACTCACTGACCTATACTGAACACCGCCCGCCTGTACTGTACATATTTGTCGAACGCGGAAATAGTGAAAGAATGCCCACGGAACAGGAGTCTATGTGTCACGGCGGTGGCTAGTGTGCTGAGCGCGATTTTCGGGACACTTTCCTTGCCAGTTCACTGAAGGTGGGGAGGGGGGGGATTCGTTGGTTATACGCATGTGTGCGTTTTCCGGTCGTTGGAACATCTATCCCAGTATTCTATCGTGATGTTACCCGTGTGGCAGTGTTGCCATTTTGCCGAATGTTGGTAAAAAACGGATCCTGCCAACATCCAGACGAAGGATACACGTTCTATCGATTTCGACTACTTCGAATCCTTCCATCACTGCCCGGCCATCAGAGTGTGGTATGTGTTGGTGTTGGTGAAACGGCACTCGTGGCCGACATGCGCCTAGCCTAGCCGGTTCGCAAACCAATAAGGCTGTTCCCGTCACCGAGTCAATGCATTATATGCTGCGTACCAGAGCACAACGTTCAACTAATGCTGTGGGTAATTTCACAAATCACACAAAGAGCAGTAGCAGCAGCATACCATTGCGCTTTCTCATCATTGTTGATGGTGATGATTATGTTGATGATGATGATCATGATTTCTACTCAGCGATTGCGATATGAGATTGTATTAGTTCTGTGGTTGTGTTTCTGGTTATCCTGCAGAACTTGTCTGGATTTCACACAGAATTTTTCGCACAAAAAAGCATACTTGCATAACACAGGACGGAATTGGTGAGAGTACGTTGGGGCGATTTTTGAATGAATGCACAATTGAGCATATCCTATACCACAAATCTGATTCCAACCTACACAACGGAATGAACGAAACGAATTCTCTTTGCAGTTGTTGGGCAATGCACTTGTTAGGATGTACGTCGAAATGCACTTCTATTGAATTAGGTGTAGAATGAAGCCAGCTCGGGCTTAAAAAAAAACAAGCGCATTGACCCATTTCAAAGTCAAAGAAAATGGAATGACAGTTAAAACAGTACCGTTCTGGTTGAGCATTAATCCCGTTCGTTGGTTTTCCTGAATCGATGATTTTGTTCGGTTTCAGCCTAGGATAGCAGAACATTAAATTATAGAAATATTAGATGAATTGCCCGGCGTTACTCGAAAATGTTTCGTGAAGACAAGACTGCAAAAAGATCCTAGTTCTGTCAATTAAAATACTCTGAATGAAAACACTACTTAGAAGGCAACCCGATTGAACAATACTCCCTACATGTTCCGTTAGTATACCTTCTTAGATCTCATAATAATCATAATTTTCATGGAATACTAGTCAAATCGTTTCGATTGGTTCATTTCCTTAGCTCAGTTTCAGTATCAAGAATTCAATTTCAGAATATAGTTTCAGGTTTAGAACTCAGTTCCAGAATTAAGCTTTCAGCTCTACTGCGGGACGGATTTCTTTTGTGCACCGTTCGCAGTGTAAGTTTCGTTTCAAACAAGGGCAATTACATCAGCATTCAGCTGCTGATCGTTTGCATTGGAGCAAAACACACCAAAAAGTAAACAACGATCGTGAAAATTCTTCAAATCAGCCCTTTTAAGTGCTATAAATACTTACAGATAAACTATTAGAATGACTTTTCTGTTGAAATATGTAAATCGGAAGTGGGAAGAAACGTTTTAGTGCACCGTTCACAATGCGAACTTCGCATCAAATGAGTGAAAATAAAACCAAATTTCACAATTTTACCCTCCTCCTATATTGCCAGAAATGAATTCCGTGTTGCATTATGATAGATTCAGAAATAGATCCGAAATAGAATCCGGAATGAAATAATCAACATCAATATTCAGTATGTTATAATTTTGCGAGGTGTTAGATCCGCCCATTTGTGGAAAAGCTGCATACAAAATCACGCAAAAGGAAATCTGCTCATAAAAATTGCTTCAGTATTGAATCAATCCCCACAAGGAGCAGTTCTGCTGCAGGACGTTCACAGTTGCGAGCTTCGCTTCAAACAAGAGTGACCAGCTGCTGGTCGTTTGCATTTGAGCAAAATGCACCGAAAAGTGAACAACGACCTGAATACTCTACAACTCAGCCCTTTTAAGGGCTATAAATGTTTACAAAAAAAAACTATTAGGTCTGCTTACCTTTTGAAATATACAAATCCGAAGTGAAAATAATCAGTTTAGTGGAGGATATCTTCTAATTAGAAATTTTTCGCATACTTTCCTCGGCTTTTTGAATCGGATTTTTTGTGTATTGGTTTGAATGCGTTTAGTTGACTTAGTTGACACTAAATTAGAGGATGTTCTTCGTATGGTATTGAATAAAGAAGTTTTTTGGCATGGATGTCTTTTTCTTTTATTTTCGAACATTTTTATACAATGGAAGACAGCATCCATTAAAAAAAGATCTACAAAATCGTAATAGTAATGAATGTTTTTTCAAATGAATACGCCCTTCTTTACTGTGGGACGCTTTCCCAAATTTACCCTCTGTACACTATTGAAAAACCTGTCTGATTTGATGTCAGTACCAGCCAATCAGAACAGGTTCTGATATCAAATGCTGCTGTACAACTGTATCGGTAGAGCTTTGATGGGAGCACTGTGTTTAAGAAAAACGCTGCGCAGTTAAGTTATCCGGAAATTTTTATGAGTTCCAAATGGATTCCAAATCAAAAGCAGCTACCTATTTCGTTTGGAATCGATTGTTTCATCTTTTTCGAGATCCAATTGGAAATCACAATGAATTCTGAGTTTGATTTCGGACGTTTTTACCGAGAGCAGAGATGTCCATATCCTCTGTGTGACGAAGAGCAACTGTAATTTCTCCCCTCGTACTGACAACATCAACGAGAGCTCTTCTCTTTTACACTTATACATCACTGTTCTATGAAGTGTAGACGCATCATAAGAGCGCGGGTTTATTTTCTTTTACCTCTAGCACCGGATCATACCAAAGTGCTAGTGCAAATCTCTCAAATTATCTGAGGAGGATATAGATATTTTCATAGGATATAGATATGCAATGATTCGTTCGTTTCATGCGATTGAAATTTTGCGCGAAAATGAAAGTATTGATATGGAACATATCTTTATACTAGTGTGATTGTCGTTTCGGAATATGCCGCATGAAAAGGAAAGAATTCCTTGATGAATATAGGTACCCGGTTCTTGTGATCCGAATCATCTCCGGTAGATTATAATGAAATATTTCGTTATACAAGAAATCAACAAACAAAAGATATTCCTAAAAATTGCGTAATCGATCAACGCTAAAATCTTCATATGGGACCGGAACAGGGATGCTAAGTATTAAAAATAAAAATCTGCATATTTCGAAAATTAAGGCTGATGAAACCCTACACGTAAGTGAAATTTAATTTCACTTATAATATTATATTGATAGTAGAGGTCACGATTGTAGGTTCTAGATACAAGTTATAATATTCGTCACAGAATATTTCTACACACGGAACGACCGAAATCAGCATTTTCGCGAAAAATTTAGTTGATTTGCTGATTTTAGTTAGTTATTTTTTGAGACAACTAAAAAAATCTTACTTTTGCTGATTTAGATTTTTTATTCTCATTCCCTTAATAATAATAAAATATTTGTTGAAATGACTATTTTTTTTAGTTGAATTCACAAATTAAACGTACTGTCATTTCTTAGCTAAGGCACACTTCATATCCAGTCAACTAATTTTTTAGTTGAATTAAAGAAATATAATGTTGTTTTCAACCAATATGAATGGTTGAATTGGCTTCTGCAATCTGCAGCTATATGGCGCCCTGTCACCGAAACGGTAACACCTTAATGACTACTAGCCACTAGATGGCACACTACTGCCGAAAAAAATTCAGACGCGGTTGTCTTTTCTATATTGGCAGGTATAAATACGATGTTGTGTTGGAGAAAAAGACATAAACGAAACGTAAACATCTTTTTGAATTTTTTTTCTTCTAAATCACTGTTTCTTCATTCTCACTGAAAACTTTGAGCACTCGGAAAACAAAAACCGAATACAAATAGTACACCGGACGGCGCAGCTCGGAAGGTTTGAAGATACAAAAAACCTTCATCACAATTAGAGTGAAACATTCGAAATTCACATCACTGTTCCGCGTAAAAACATTATTACGCACAATCGCTTCAAGTGCGCACAAATTCTGAATAAATACACTTTCCACTAACAGTTTACGTAACACATGCGAAAAACATCTAAACAATTTGCGAGCAGTTTCAACAAGACTGTCCCTTTTAGCTTTTTAATGGATTGTTTTGCTTTGACACTGCTGTCCTTCAGTAATGACGGTGATAGATAAATAGAATCAAAGTTTCTGATTTTAATAACGAAATTAGTTGTCAATGAGAATTTCGTGTTGGATTGAAATATTGCTGGTTTGTGTCCAGAATATTCGCCAACTAAACACATTCTCTAAAAATAAGAGTTTTTTTCAGCACAGTAAATTCTACATTTTAACTAATTTTATAGTTATTTTGGAAATTTTGTTGTTAGAATCAACTAATTCAAAAACAGTAATACGAATTAGGCGCAGAGCTAATTTCGGTCGTTCCGTGCAGATTTGTAAAACAACTCTAGTATAAATGTGTATTACATTGGATAGCGCATGCGTTATTGTAAAGAACTATTTCTATTCTTTCCTATACTTAAGTTGTAAGCTATGATATTTAATATTGGACTTATTATTATTATTATTTTATTTTGTCCCATTTTGCCCAATATTGGCCGGTATTTGTCGTTCACCGGAGTTGATATCGTCCCTTATAAGGGCACAGTTTGAGTTTCACCGAACCAGTGTTATTCGTATTCACGTGAATCCGGTCAAGTCTCTGAAATTATCCACCCGCCTTTTTTCTTAACAGTCACTCTATGGACATTATGCCCCGAACTGTTAACGTAGAACTACACAACAACTGTGAAAACCACGGCTAAAATTTGTTCTGTTTTTTTTGTGTTCCATGTAATCTTATTTGTACAAACTAAGATTTGAAGCTGCTTTCCTTAGATGCGAACATACACACACATTGAAGAGCAGAATTTCTATGAAAATCGTGAACTTAACACTTCACTCAATAAGTCGTGATGATGATGTTCACACAGATGGCATCAAATCCATATGACGTTTATAAAATACCAATTTTCAAAAGACTATTTACAGTCTGTTACATAAAAACGTGGAATACTTTTCTTTGCGTTTCGTCTTAGACCCGTCAGTGCAGAGCAGTTCATATTGAACTACTTAATGCAAACTTAAACAGTTGAACCGCTAAGCAAACGTAAAGTTAATGCTATTTGCAGAACACTTATTAATTGGCACCGAAGTTATTGGTTTGCTGAATTTAAACGGTTCGTACAGGTTCAGATGATGATGAACATTCTGGTCATCCAATTGAGGTGGTTACTAAATTTATATTGCGTGAAATAGCTGAGACCATGAAGATATCAGAAGGCATATGTTGTCAAATATGCTTAAATATTTGACCATTAGGAAACTCTTTTCAAAGTGGGTGACGCGTTTAATCACAGTCGATCAAAAACAACGTGTTACCACCGTTCACCGAGGACCGCTCTTTCCGATGACCAACATGCGGGCCACCCGGCGGGATTTAATGATCCGGGGATGTTTTCTGCGGACCCACGCGGTTGCGGTCACCATCGATATGTGCCAAAGTTAATTCCTATCCATTCACCACCTGGAGGTAGGTCGTTAATTAAAAGTATAAAATGCCCTCGGCATCTTAGAGCTTAAACAATGTACCTTAAAAATTATGTTATTAAAAAAAAACAATTTGTTGATAAATTAGATTTTTTGTGTAATGTATGAAACATGGATCCATCACTTTGCAACGAATTCAAAACGATCACCATCTGAATGGGCTGTAACCGGTGAAACACGTCCGAAATGCCCAAAAGCACACCAGTCAGCTGAGAAAATTATGGCAGTAGTGTTTAGCATTAGATGGTTTCATTGAACGAATTGCTTCCTTATCCACCGTATAGTACAGATCTAGCCCCCAAAGACTACTGGTTATTCACTGATATCGAAAAAAATGCTGCTCGCCGGTAAGAAATTCAACTCAAATGAAGAAGCAATAACTGAATGTGAAACCTATTTTGAGGCAAAAACAAAAATGATTGTACCAGTGGCGTACCTAGGATAATCAGCGCTCAGGACAAAATATGATATATCGTAGAAGGTCCCGGCGAAAATCTGTTTTCATTTTCCGTATTTTGAATTCTCACCCCTATGTAGAAAACATAAGCGTCGTCCTAAGTCAAAAATAAACAACATCAAAATTCGGTATGTTGTGTTTTTGAGGCTGGTAGGATCGCTCTATTGGAAAAAAGTGCACACGAAGCCACATATAAGGGAATCCCTTCACAAAAATTTGCTTCAATATTCAATCAATCCGCACTGTGAGCAGTTTTGCTACAGGACGGACTGAAAACGATCATGCGTGTGACGTGAAAAATTTGTCTCATTTCAATAAAATATGTAATAAATGAAATCTTCATGATTTGTGATTCTATGCTAAGTCGAAGAGAATTATAGTTTCCTTTTCGCGTGAAGACGTGTTATTCGAATTACAAAACCTATATAGTATCCATATAGACTGTTTTACGAAGTATTTTCATCATTACAGATCTATTGCGTGCTAAATTGGTGATTACATGGAAGTAGTGATCGTGGAGATTGAGCTCCCGATTTCACAGGAATTGTGTAGTCGGTGAGACTGTTTTAATTTTCCTTTAATTTTTGTTTGGACTAATGATGAGATGATGAGCACCAACTCTACATTTTTCCATCTTATACTACAGTCGTATGGCTAGCTTATAGCGAATCCTAGACCCCATATCTACCCAAATCTATGGAAGAAAATAATGAGTCGTCGTCCTGCCGGAAAGTAGGTATAGCATCAACATTTCCTCTCCTCATTATCCTTTATCCTTCCCAGTGAACGATAGAAATGACGGCGGCCGGTGATGGTGGCTATCATTCTACTGAGATGTGCTGATCGACAAATCAGATGCAACTATTATTTGTCAATCAGCAGAAAACGTCATAAAATCAGAGTGCAACCCGCCAAGACCATCGACGTAACGCAACGCAATAGGACGGACTGAGAGGTGAACTCCACAAGCAACGTCTATTGCGACAGTGCATCAGAGAAAAAACTGACGATTTTGGATTTACTTTGTACATTGTTCGCTCCGTAGGATTCGTTCATGGCACCGTTTGCAGTTTGAACTTCGTACCAAATAAGTGCAATTACACTAGTATTCAGTTGCTACTCGTTTGCATTCGAAAAAAAATCACCCAACAGTGTTCAACAAAAGAGAAAATTCTACAAATCGACCCTTCTAAATGTATCCCAAAAAGCTATTAGATTCAGAAATTAAATAAACAACAATATTCTGTTTGTTGCTTTTTGCGCTCGTTAGGACCACCCATTCTGATTAGAGTAAAGAGGAAACTTCATTTCAAGAGAGCCTTTCACGGAAATCGCTTCAGTATTGAATCAATCCGCTTTGTGGGGGGAGGACAGTTCTGTAGTGAGATTTACACCTACATTCAGCTTCTGATCCTTAGAATTTAAGGGGAATTCACTGAACAATGAACATCGGAGAAATAATATTGACATTATTACGATGTTATCATTGATATAATATCAATAAATAGCCCTTTACAGATGCTCGAAGCCTGAAATTCAGGTCCACAAAAGTAGCATAAGTAGTAAGTATTCGAGAAATTGGAAATATCAACTGCAGGAACTTGGATACTTTTTTACTAGATTAACATATTTCACTCGAAATTGAACAACTATGCACAATACAAAAAGTACTCAACTCAACTGGTATTGAATTCAATCATACTTATAATCCAACGCACCAATCATACTTCCGAATGAAATATCAACAACGCCCACCCTTTCACAGATTGAATTCCATTTTGTTTTTTGTTCAGTTTGTATAATCCTTCTTCAAATTAGAAAAAAAGGCGAACCTTTTTCAACGAGCAATAAAAAAAACCACTCACCTAAACTACTGCTCCCGCTGTTAGCAACGTTGGCAAAGTGCTGCTGCAACTGCTGCTGGAGGGCCTGATGCTGGTTCATGGGAGTATGCTGTGATGGAACCGTACCGATCTGGTGTGCCGATTGCGAATGCGATAGTCCACTGCCGGGACCGCCGCTACTACCTATGCTACTAGATCCAGTCAGTATACTAGCAAGTGTTTGACCGGCCGTGCCACCGCTTATCATATTGGCACCGACAACCGAGTTGTTTCCGCTCCCGTGGGACCCGACGCCCACGGCATTCACCGCACCGGACAGAATCGCCGCTAGGCTGAGCGATCCGTTACTACTACTGTTACTACTAATGTTGTGATTGTTGCTATTGTTGAGCGCACTGTTACTGCTAATCTGTTGAGCCGATTGCGATAAAGGCACATTGTTGGTAATGCTAGTATTTGGTGCTGCTGATGATGCCGATGCGTTCGCAAGGTGTGGCAGGACGGATGAGTTGGTTCCGTTCACTGAGTTGTAAATGGTATATTGTTCTTCGTCTGCAATGGAAAAAGTATATGTGTCGTAAGGATCGTATCGTATCGTATATCAACGGTGATGTGCGAAACCGTAACACCGAGTAACACCTCCCAACAGACAAAAAATATAGAAAGAGCCATCTGGTGGTTGCTAGTGGTGAACTATCTCTAGTCGGTGAACATTAGTGCGGACACAAACACTACTGAAAGGAACGTTATGCCACTACAAGGGAAATACACAGTTGATTGTGGATTGTAGGTGCGAGTCTTGGGATGATTTTTGTGATGTAAAGCATGAATGATGTAACGCTTGAACACACTAACCTACGTATGTCTACCTTTAGGTAAACGAAAACGCGTATCAAACACAGCATTTCTTTAGCAGAACAGTAAGAGTATGTAATATATTTGGCAAACGCTAGTCATTGAGAACAAAGACAATTTAACAACAACAACTAAGCTAAAATTAAATTTATACTATACAATTGAATGAATTAAACTTACTTATATTATCTCAACTATTTAATTATGATGAATACACACTTTACAAAAATTGGCAATCAGTGCGGTAATTGAATTAATTACAAAGGGTTGTTCGATAACTATTTTACCGAAAAATTGTGTAAACTCAAATCTATCCACTAACAAATAGTTCGATAAATTTGACATTAATTTTTAATCAGAACCTGCCCACTGCTTATGGTTTTGTTTAGCGTGAAAGTGTATCGTTATAGAGCAATTCCATGAGTAAAGATATACGATCTCTCAGAAATTCGTATAATTTGTTAGAATCGTTCTCCATTGCAGCATATTAAACCCGCATTTTCTACTGTGTCGCTAGGGTGACCATTTTAATGTAAGGATCAAAAATCAAATCAAATTCTAACCATTGACACGATCTTTTAAGGTTTTTAGGGTTTGTAGACAAAGGGATGTTTTAATTTTTGTTCTAACTTTTTCACGCAAAACATCACAAAACAAGCTATTTTCAGATTTTGAGATTTTTTTTTGTAAATTTCAAGCTCCATATTTAAATACCGCATATGTTTATTACGGTTGTCTTGTTTTGTAGGAAAACCTTACTACCTGCATATGAAGTGTGCATCAATCTATTATTTATTATTATTTTAAATTCCAATTGCAATTCAACACTCAAAGAAAATGCATTTAAAATTGGTTAATCATCAAATAAACTGTTTCTATTCGGAACTAAAAACTTATAATAAGAACTGATTATGATTCTTTTCGCATTTAACTAACAAATTGGCTTTGAAATAATGTTCGAAAACTGATTAGAACAACTCATTAAAAAAAAACTTCTAGGCTGGAACCCACTTTTTAGGTTTCGAGTGAAACGTGTCTGGTTAGGAAACAGTAGCGATTATCCAACAAAGTTTCAAACATTCGCGTAAAAGTGAAGTTTAGGAGTGCTTTTCATAGCAGAGCAGATTTGGCCGCTTGGAACATTCTACTCAAAATTTGAATGTAGCGGAAATGTTTAAAAATTATAAACGAAACCTAAAGAAATACAACCGAGGAGATGTTTGAACCTGACAACATAGATCCATCAAGAAACCAATGATTCAAAGCACCGGAATCGACTCTTTCGAGCCTGGAAAGAGCAAAGCGGTATCACTAACCTTCCAAATCTACCGAAACAAACTCTATCGGAAATGTCTAGGTCATCATGAAAAGCAGACTTGCAGAGAAGTCTGTTCATACTTTAAAACAGTTTTCTCGGGAAATTCGTTCCACATGTTTTAAAGTTCCAGACCATTCGCGATGCTGATGAGGTTCACATTGTCTACTAATTGATTACGTCGAAACTTTTTCAGTGTACTGCACTGTAAAGAACAATTAAAATAAATACTTTAATTACTTTTGAAATACTCGTGCCTACTATATGAGACCGTCTATATGTAATTATAGAAAAAAAATCAGCAGAAAAGATGTCAAAATAACCTTGGTCCGACTTAGATGAAGCTTCGTACTCGTCTTCAATATGGCGAATTACTAAAATTTTGAACGGATAAGAGACCGTTTCCACTCTAGAATGATTTTTAAAAAGGGCGAACGCATTTTATGCATGTACTTTCATTAAATTGCTGTAACTCAACAACTGTTACTTGTACAAAAATGGTGTAAAAGAAGAAGTTGTAGGAAATCAATTGGACACTCATTGCTCAGAACTCGCAGAATCGTAAAAAAAATTACTGTTTTTATTTTTTATTTAAGTGTTGACAATTTGGCTCCACTCGATGATTAGAATGATTTTCCAGAAAAAACATAACACAATATTTTTCTCAAAGTTATTATAAATTTTTATTTTTCAATGAAACTTTTATAGATCGCAGATAATACAATTTTTTTCAGAAATAGAAACTTCATATTTTCAATCTTTTTTGCACTATTTTTATTTCAGATTTGTAATTAAAACTAACATTTGCTGTTGATGAATCGGAATTTTTTTTAAGAAAAAAGCTTTACAAGAGCACAGATTGAGTTTCAGCGAGCCAATGTTATTCGTATTCACATCAATCCGGTTATGTCTCTGACATTACCCACTCGACTTGATATTGAAACCAACATTTCATGTTAATTTGATTAGTGGTCTTTCAAAAATGATGCATTGACAACTAAAACAATTTACAGTTTTTGAATAATAATAATAAAAGCATGATTTTACGGATTAAAAACAATGAATTTACTTAAAGAAACCTCTCTTTCCGACATATTCGTTATCGACATATTTAAACATGAAATTCAAAGAAACTTAAATTCCGTTTTTTTTTTTTTGTTGAATTGAGTAGTTGTTAGTTGTTATTCAAAAACAATTGTGCCCAAGAAGAATTAGCAGAAAATCAATTTGACACAAAAAAAATTTATTCAAAAAAAATAGAAAATCGTGAAATTTTTCCGCAAAATTTTTAATTCAAATTCGTTATAAAAACCAGCATTTGACAAGACATTTGGTTAGTGTCTTAATTTAAAGGCATTTGCAAAAATTCAAGCTTTCATAAGAAAATAGCTTACTAAGGGTACACATTGAGTGTCAGCGAGCCATTGTTATTCGTATTCACGTCCATCTTGTTATGTCTCTTACATTACCCACCCGCCGGATTTTATTTCAGACTTTGCAGTTAATTTGATTATTAGTCTTTCAAAAACGATGCACTCGGAAACAATTAAGCCCGAGAAGAGTTTGTAGAAAATCAAGATGTGCACAAAAAAATTGAATACTGAATTGAAGAATTAAAAGAAAGAGAAAATTAATCGAAAAAAAAATTGAAATTTGTCGTCAATGTTTCCCCTTTATTAAAAAAAAAACAACATTCGGTTCGTTTTTTTACCTTTCTATATAGAAAGATATTAGAATTGCTGGAAAACCCAACTTTCGAACGGAACCTCGGAGACCCATAGTGGTATATACCACTCGACTCAGATCGACGAGATCGAAAATATCTGTGTGTGTATGTGTGAATGTATGTGTGTTCACTTTTCAAAGATATTTTTACCGCTCAATTTTCTCAGGGATTGCTCAACAGATTTAAACAAGCATTGACTTGTTTTAAAGCTACTATTGTACTATTGATCAAGATCGAAGACCAAATGGTTGTCACTTTGGGTTCCGGAGATATAATGGTATAAAGTGACGTAAGCGAAAATAAGCGTTGTTTTCTATTGCTTAATTCAAAGTCTATTTCAAAATACTTAAACTCATTTGCAAGTCACTATTAGGTTACTTGATAATCTTGCAAAACTAATGATCGAGGATAGAATCTTACAAATGTTTTAATGAGACTATTTGAAGGGCAAGAGACAAGCACTACACCACTAGGTGGATATAAAAGGGTTTATTTTTTGCCTTTCTCTATAGAAAGGTATTAGAATTGCTGGAGAAACCGACTTTTGAACGGAGCCTCGGAGAGCCATAGTGTTATATACCATTCGACTCAGTTCGACGAGGTCGGAAAATGTGTCGTTTCATAGCTACTATTGGGCCATTGATCAAGTTCGAATATCAAATGGATGTGACATTTGGTTCCGGAGATATAATGGTATAAGTGACGTAACCGACAAAACACGTTGTTTTTTAATCACTCTAATGTATATAAGGGTGCCAATATTTTGGGATCACCTCTAATTTCGTTAAGCGCTATTGTTAAAAAATTTAAGCACCTCGAAAAAAGTCCTCATGCAAAATTTGAGCTATATCGGACATAGGTAAGGGGTGCTACCC
Source organism: Malaya genurostris (assembly GCF_030247185.1). Taxonomy (NCBI): domain Eukaryota; kingdom Metazoa; phylum Arthropoda; class Insecta; order Diptera; family Culicidae; genus Malaya; species Malaya genurostris. The sequence continues at coordinate 191,090,088 of NC_080572.1, forward strand.
AGCGGTTAAGGTTTGAAAATTTTCGATCTTGAAAAATTACCATGATTACATGAGATTTCCGGCATCGAAAAATTTTTTTTTTATGCCAAAAATATAAAAATTGCATGAAACTTCGAGATTTAGTGTTATCTCAAACGATTTTTTTTGAAAAAAATCGACTTTCTGGGACTTTTAATTATAAACAAATTCTAATCTTTTTTCTAAGTCCCAGAAAGTCGATTTAAAAAAAAATTATTTTCGAGATGACACTAAATCTCGAAGTTTCATGCAATTCTAAGACTTTTCGCATCAAAAAATTTTTTTTTCGATTTCTGAAATTTCATTCCGATCAACAAGGAAGCACTCTATCTGGTCTGAGGTTGTTACGCTGTTAGAATTTTTCCAACTAAATTAGTCGAAATCTTGGCCTGATTGATAGTTAAAATAACAGAAGTTATAATTCAATTGAGTCTAGGTGATTACAAAATTGTTGCAAACGTTGACATGCAAGTAACAATATTGCTAAAAATATGTTACAAAATGTGTACAGCTATTAACCTGTTATTTCAGATTTTATTGAGAGAAAATTTTTACCGTCCAAATCTAAGAATGGATTTCATGGGACAAAGATTAAATTGCATACTCTTAGGCGATTTGACATGTCATAAGAAAATTCATGAAGCTGCAACAACTGGTTTCGATCCTGGAAGCTTAGAATTACTAGCTTACGGTGCGTTTGCATCAGAACATGAGAGCCAACTGAGATTGGAAGGATATATTGGCATCATATAATAACTAGTGTATGACTCTATCGTTGCTGAAATGCTCTCAAACCCCCTCCTGCTTTTTTAACAACGGCCGACGGTTTAGGTGACTAAAAGAACTCATCGGATTATGGTCCTGGTATCGATGACGATTTGTAAGTTTGACTGAAAGAAATATTTTCACGCGAATGAAGTTAACACAAAACATCGGCTCAAACAACCGAATATTTGAGCACCCAAAACGTCGAATTGATAGTCTGACTTGGTATCTAACGACTTCTATTTGTTCCCTTCCGTGAAGAATGCGTGGATAGCGATTCAATACTCCTGAATAAGCTGTTGAAGCGTTCAAAAATCATGTTTTGGAGTTACTTCAAGAAGAGTGAAAAAATGTTATGAAAATTGATTCAAGGTTATGCAAAAGTGTATTGATCATCTAGGGTAGTGATTCCCAAAGTGGGTCCTACAGCCCACTGGTGGGCTCTAGCTAATTTTTAGTGGGTAGTAAACTCATAATTGACAACAGGTGTGCAATGAATCGCAAATAGTGGTTATCGCGAGTCAAAAAAAAACAATCTTTTTGAGATAGACCCTGAGTAAATGTGGAAAATGTGCGAAATACAATCCAGAATCAAGCCAATCTATTAGTTGTAAGAATAATGTGATTAGTAAATCATTGAATTCTTGTGAGTTTTGTGAGTAAGGAACATGAAAGTGAGAAGATGAATACTTAAGTGGTGTTACGGCCAAAAATTGGTCAAATAAGAATGAATGAATAGCTTTAATGTTTCATTAGAAATTCAAATCAAGTCTTATTTCCAAATTCAATCCATAGAAAATACAGAAAGGAAATTCAGGTACAAGTTCAGAATTCAGAATTACAATCCAAGTCCCCATTCATGATTTAGGGGTATGCCGGATCTCTTTTGAATTTTCAGAATTTAAGTCCAAAATCTTGTTCAAATCCAGAATTAAGGTCCAGAATCTGGGATAAGAATTTATGTCCAAAACAGAAGTCCAGGTCCATGTCCAGAATTCAGGTCACGAAAATCTATGAATTCCTGTCAGGAGCTCAAGTCTAAACCCCAGGTTCAAAATTCAGGCCCAGAGTTCGGATCCCGATTTCCGCTCTGGAATCCAAGTTCATGTCCTGAAACTAGGTCCAAAATTCAGGTAAAAAGTCAATGTTCAGGATCTAGTTTCAGGTTTCAAAACTTTGTCAGGAGTTCCGGTCCTGAATTCAAATACGGGATAGGAATTCTTTCCCAGTGCCAAAGTCCAAGTCCAGGTTGAGAATTATTTTCCAGAATCCAGATCCAGACTCTATCAATCCAGAATCTGGGTCCAAAATTCACATCCATAGGTCAAGAGTTGACGCCCAGCATCTCGTTCCAGAATCCAGATACAGACTTCTGCTCCAGAATCGAAGTCCCGAAATTAGGTTCAGAATTCAGATTCTGCGCTCAGATCTCCAATTCATATTCAGAGGTTAGGTCAAGTTACTCCATTCAGGTCCAGATTCTGTATGTATGTATACAGAACTCAGATCCAGAATTAACAGTCCTTAATCATACTACAAAATTTGGACCTAGAATCTAAGCCCAGAGTTCTGTTCCTGAATCCAGGTTCAGTTTCGGAATCCAAAATCAGGATCAAGTTCCAGGTTCACGATTCTGGTGCATGTCAAATTATCAGAGTAAAAAATCTTGTTTAGAATCCTGAATCCAGGTCCCGAGTCCTGCTCTTATTTTAGGCTCAAAATCTACGTCAGTAGTTCAGAATGCTCAGAATCCAAATGCAGATTTCTGCTTCAGGCTCAGAATTTTCTGTCAGAATTCTGGTTCAAAATCCATGTCCAGATTCAGTATTAATTAATCCAGAAAACTTGTCGGACCCTGGGGTTCAGAATCCTATTCTAAGTTTAGAATCTCTGTCAATAAGTCAGGTTCTAGATTAGAATTGAGGAAACCTAGAGAACTCAGGTCCAGAATCTAGTCCAAATTCACAGCCCAAGGGCAAAATACTGGTGAAGAATCCAGGTACAGAACTCACGTCCACAGTCCAGGTTCAAAGTTTAGTTACAGAAACTCTTTCGAAAGTTCCAAGATCCAAGTCCAAGCCCATGTTTCGAATGTAGGGTTAGGGTCAGAATCAAGATTAAGGTCTCTGACAGGAGTTCAGGTTCACAATCTCGGTCCAGGTCTAGAATCTAGATTTATGTTCCGAATCCAAGTACTGAATTTTGCTTCAAGTTCATCCATATCCGGATAAACAATTTCAGTCCAGAATCAAGGTTCATATCCAGTATTCTGATCCAGACACCTTGTTCGATAACCAGATCTAGTGTTCAGAACCAGAATACAGATGTTGATATCGCTTAGTTATTATTGAGTGAGAGGACTAGTAATACACACAATCATTCACATCTTTATCCCCAAAACTTAATTTTTGTCTTCATTTTCTCCATGGAACCTTGTGGGTCGCAAATAAACTGTTGTTTTCGTTTTGGTCTCGTACACAAGTAAAACCAAAACCATATATGACCCGAGAAATTACTTTTGGGTGAGCACCTGAAAAAAAATCACGGTGTTGTCATGCAAACGCCACAAGGTGTGTTATCTAAGGCAGAACTTTTTTTTTATTACCCAACGAAAAGACCGACTGGGGACGGGTATAGCGTGATGGGTTAGTCGATGTCTTTCACGCAGCCCACCTGCGTTCAATCCCCAACCTCGCACATAGGATCAGAAAGCTTTTCTGGTCCGAAGAGGCGAATGACGTTAAGGTTAAAACCACTATAATTATGACTGATGAAATCAAAAATAGAAAACGGGTTAGAAACGTTGAGGCTACTGAGATTGATATCGAAGTTTGGGTTGCATTCATGAAGAGTTTTATCTACTTTTTTAATAATATCTAGAAGGAGGTCGGCTCTTTGTTTCCTATAAGGGCCGTCATTGATTTTTTGGGTTATCAGATTATCATAATCTGATTTGTCCATAATTACCACTTTGTTTCCCTTATCAGCCTTAACATAAAATACAGGCTTTTCCCGCAATTGTTTCACTAGTTCTTTATCACCCATATTTTGTTGATTTTTCAATGGAGTATTTTTAATGATATCAGCTACAATAGTTCTGGCATCATCAATTTGAGAAAAAGAAAGATTACAGTTATTTAGGCCTGTTTCTACGTCTATAATAACTTCTTCGAAGTGTAACCGCCTTATTCCCAAGTGTCCCAGTGAAGGACTCAATCAATCTGTTGGAAGATTGGTTACTTCAAAAAATAGTAGTAGTTTATGGAAATGCAAAGTACGGTCTTATCTTACTCTAACCCGGCTTTGCATGGATGTAAATTATTTCAAATTCAGAGGGGAATTTTATAAACAATTACAAGGGGCACCAATGGGTAATCCACTCTCCCCGTTTTTATGTGAATTATTTATGGCAAACCTTGAAGAACTTTTAAATAAGCAGAGATTATTTCCTAATCGCTGGTGGAGATACGTAGATGATATATTTTGCATCATCAAACGCAACGATTTATCAAACTTCTTAGAAATAATTAATAATTTACATAAAAATATTAGATTCACTTATGAGGAAGAGAAAGATAACAGTTTACCCGACGATACGACCTGCCACTTGCTTTTAAAACTGTATCGTACATTTAACTACCCCTCAGTAACTCGAATTGTCAAAATGAGATCTTGGAAAATAAGTTTGGAACTGGCAACCCAGATTGATAAACTGTTGATTTTAGAATAACGATATCCTTGGTTACGTTTGTTGTTCAATAAAAAAATGTGAATCGAACAAAATGAATCAATGAGTGTAAATAATGAAATACTCCATGGTTTTATCATATGTCGCAAAGTAAGAAAACGAATGCAAATATAAATGTATTATGGGTTTAATTTTAATGATTAGCTCATATCACATCTAAAGATTTTTATTAAAGAGGCTTCAACATCGTCTGCTTATGCGTCTATGCTCAAAAATTCAATTAAGTGGACGGCCTTCAAAATAGGAATAGTACCAAAGGAGATTAGTTAGCTTGACGAATTCTACTCTGGAAAAAACATCTATAAGGTCCATCAATTCTGTTGAACAAGTAAGAGCGTCTCAATTCGTACCACTGGAAAATTTCCATCAAATAATCGAAAACTCGAAAAGCAATGAAAATAAAAAAAAATTTAAAGCCATCCGAATTCAGCCATTGAAATCACGACACTCGAAATTGATACTATCGAATATGGTTAACGATCCGACAAAATATTACTAAAAACTTGTGCGAGCAAAATAGGACGAAAAATTAAAACGGTTAAGACGACTTAGGCAGACCCTGTCAGCTTGAGGCGAAATCATTCTTGAGTTCAGCAACGCCATGGCACGGCATTACATTCAACATATCATGTCTCCATTTCTTAACAAGAAACAATTAAATGGTAACGTAAAATTTTCGAGTATATTCATAGTACAGTTCGCATTCGTAGTTCATTCAGTGCTCCACAGCGAAATCTGGTATACACACAGCTAGATTTCGTACAAATTCCTGGAGATTCAGATTTGAAACCAAATTAACCAAAGCTTGTAGTTTTTTTCCAAAGCATATATTGTTACCCACCATCTGGTCAAACTGAAATTATAAATCGGCTAAATAATCTTTAAAACTTCCCAGAAGCAATCTAGCGATATTTGAATTCAGACGAACTTTCTCAATTTATTTGTTTATTTATATTTCTAGGATACCTTGGTAACTATTTGTAGCAACTATAAGAGCAAATTCAGCAGCTGCGAGATTCATATGGGTGGTCTATAATATAACTGAAACTGAAACAAACATATCCCCAGCAAGCCGTTCTAGTTTTATTTATTCGACCAGTTCTTCTGTCAAATTTAAAACTGGTCTACGATGCCGTTCTATTTTTTGTATATTTGAAACACGAGTAAAACACTGCTGGGGCTGCCAGTTTTTCTTGTTATAAAATCCAGATTTAAATTTTGTAACTGACATAAATTATGCATCTAGAACTAAAACACTCCTGAATATGCCCTAACAGTGTTGTTTGAGAATCTCATTTTTATTATTAACAAGGGGTCGCTGTATTTGTGGTAACTGACGGTAAATCGCTCACAGACACTTTTAAATCCGATTTTCCTTTGAAGTGCCTGGTCGTGTCGTCGGTTTACCTTTCTTAGATATTCTTATTGTCCGGGAGGCAAAATCCTTAACTTTCGAAATATAGGTATAGGAAGCCTACCAATACGGACCGTATCATACCAAATACTGCTAATCATTCCCATCAACACAAAATGGCAGCATTTCACCATATGAATCACAGAATGATATCCTTGCCCCTTAGTAAAGATGCTGCGATAAAAGAGAAAAACTTTATTTTCGAAATTGGAAAGTTCAATGGATATCAGGAGCATACAATTCAAACCATCTTCGATAAAAAATTAACACTGTGGAAACAACAATCACTTACAACTTTGACCCCACCCCCTCTTCTGGAAATTTTAAAAGAATATCGGTGGACTTCAATCGAAATATTTCACACCCATTAAAATCAAAACTAAAAAAATTTGGTTTAGATTTAGTGTTCAGCAGTATGAACTACCAATTGAAAACTTTACTAGGTTCTACAAAATATCCTACAGAGAATTTGAAAAAGTCTGGGGTATGCAAAATCTCGTGTCCTCATTGCGATAAAATATACATCGGACAAACAAAGAGAACATTAGACAGCGTCCAAAGAATTGGAAAATGGACTACCACATCACTTCAAGTCAAAAGTAGCAGAACATGCCTTTTTTGAAGATCATGAACTCACTACTAATGACATAAAAATCTAAAGACAAATTTCCAATCCATGGAAATTAGATTCAGCAGAAATTTTTACATATATTCAAAAATAACTCCATCTCTTTATTGAACCGAGACCAAGGGAATACATCTTCTTGGCTTTTCTAGTTACTACCCATATCCAAGATAAAAACAAACATAGAAAACACTTAGCTCTTCCAGTTTTCTGTTACTTGTTTTTTCTCCTTTTCAATTTTTTTTGTTCCTTTTGTGGTTTACCTATTTACATTTCTACCTACTTACGTTTGTATAAAAGGAACTTCACTGCAGCATTCTTTCAATAAACTTATAAAACCGATACACTGAAGAAGGATGTAAATAACATTCCGAAATACGTATCTGTATTATAACATTTGATACACTTTCGGAAAAATAGTGACTTTGTGAGAGTGTAATGACGTGACATAGTAGAATTCAACGGTACAACAACAGTACTATTAGGATAAAATGATTACTAGATTGCCGGAGGATTTTACCAATTTTTTTCTATTTGCTGTGCAGTAAAATGAATATTATATTCAATGCATTCAAATGGGCAGAATACACTAAGAATCGGCTGCGAAGTCTGTTGAAACAGAAAGGCCAAATTCCACAAAAGGAATGTAATGCCAGGACTTTGCATTCAAATGGGCATTCTACCAGAATAGTTTGGGAACCACCACTGATCTATGGGAATAGTTTTGAAAACAATAAAACCATTTCCGATCTTCATTTTTTAGGTTAAATACATAAGTAACAACCCTCGTACGTGAAACCTAATGACTTCATGTTCATGTAATGTAAGAAAACGATTAAAAAATATATATTAGCGAAAGGTGTTCCAATAGAGCCCAATAATTTCCAATCATCCATTGAAAAAATGTGATCAAAATGGAAATGTGAATTTGTTTATTCAATTGTAGTTAATTATTACCCTTGGTTGAGATGCAAATATAGCAACACTCTATGAAATCACCAAGAATCGAAGGCCTGTGGTGTGAAAATTGAAGAAAAAAAGCCAATCCACCTCACTCAATTAACCCATAGATGCTAAATAATACGGTCCCCACATAACTATAGACCAGCGAAGCGAGAACGAAAGAAGACAATGACGTTGTTAGAAGAGTTCACGCATCAACAGATCAACACAGGTTAGCGAGACTAGGTTAGGGCTTCGGTTTCTGTTGTTGTTGTTGTTGTTGTTATTATTAATATTATCATTGCTACTGTACAAGAACTGAAAAATAATAACCCCGCCGGAGCCTACTTAGAAACAACGCAAAAAAAATAATAAAACAAACACACACTCGCAGCATGCGAGCACCGCAGCTGGAAAATGGAATGTGGTCGAAAGAGAAATTTGTGTTGTAGCAAACAGTGCACGATAATGGAAATGATTGTTTTGAAGCGTGTACCTACAATGAATGTGTGCGATGAAATGCGATGAAAATGAAACAACAGCGAAATATTTGTAATCGAAACAAAAACAACACCCACCGAGTAGAGGAAAAAACAACACGAACAACATGGTAGATATACGTGCGAAAGTTAGTATCAGAGGAGAGTGAGGTAAAATGGCCTTCCGGTAGTTCAACTGGTGTTGGCCAGACTTACATCACACTCCTCCCTTCCGGAATAAGCCGTGGTTCTACCCAATGTCTAATTTATTAGGAAAGGTAAGTCCCATCGATAATACGAGGTTAGATTGGTTCGGTTGTAAAGACTTACTTTGGCTTCGGTAGTGGTTCGGCTGATGAAAGGTTTGTAGTTGTCTATGAGATGATGTTGACCACGTCACCGAATCCGTGGGACTAATACAAATGGCTTCGATTTTGTGTTTGTACATGGTAATTAATTTTGTTTGCCGGATGAGGAGGAAATGAGATAAAAATTTTGAAGAAAAAAAAAACTTTAGTTTTAAACTGTGAAGGGTTCATTAGATTGTGAGGTAGCATCGAAACGACGGGGATTGCTGAGACGGAAACGCAACCTTAGCGGTTTTACTGTAGTGAACCGACTATCTAAAATTAGTGCTACAAGACGGAAATTGATTACCGAAAGCAACCGGTACAAGATGAAGGTACGTAAAATACTCACCAGCTATGGACAGAGCCGAAGTTGGACTCTCGGGCAGCAGGATACCTTTTTGTACAAGTTCTTCGCGGTTGGCACGTACTGATATTTTACGTTCTAGCGCTGTGGGTGGAATAAAATAGGACAGCATTACAAGTATGATACGCATGAGACTAGCAGAATTGCATTAAACTCCATCAGACAGTTACAGAACAGAACAGAAGAAAGGTTACACTTACACTTGGAGGTGGACTCAAACTTTTCGCTTTTCTTTTTTCTCCGCCACTTCCACGGTTTAAACAAGCGCCCAAGCGCACTGAACTTGCTTTTCCGCTCCAGCGGTGGCGTCCTGGAACCCGAGTTAAGACTGTTGGAGCGTAAGGTAGCACCATTCTGCTTCTTTGTAGCTGAGGGGAGAAAAAAATAAACAAAACAAAAAATAACACGATTAATATAAGATGCAATCCAGCAGTCGCGCGAGCTTCTAGTAAAGACATTATGCAAGAAGTATGGAATCCACGGATAAAGAATCTTCGCCGAGGGCACCCGCACATGTTTATAGTATAGGTTGAAAACATTCTTGAATATGAATGTTGTGTAGTCGAGTATTTGATTAGAACGGAACAGTCTCGCCCAGATGAATCTCAATCAACCATGGAGAGAATGTGATAACGACATCGAACAATGCTGCTGAACCTAGAGAATTCGTTACAAGTGATAGCGTAAACAGTTACTCGTTGGTTCGTATCGGTACAAAAATCGGTGTATTGCTTTAAGTGTGTATTCTCGGTCTATGTGTGTAACGACAATTATTTGCTAGCTGTCATTGTTTACACATGATTTACGCTTACATCTCTACTATCCGAAAGCGAGAACTCGAGCGAAGGTGAAAAAGTAAACATTATTATCGTCTTGTTCGAACGAATGCTTAGTGCAGTCAGACAAAAAAATGAACAGGCAAATGAGCTGATATACATGCGAGTTTTCTTTTATAGCTACCTAACATTCGTTTTTGTACTTTCATGCTTTTCTCATTAGGCTTTTTGACGAAAAACGGTACATTTTTCGTAAAAAATCAATAAAACACAGTACATCGACTTTGAAAAAACAGTACATTCTGCAGTACGCATTTCCACCATTTTTTTTAATCCAATGCACAGTGGGAAATAACGATCAAAAACGCGATATAAAAACCTAAGCAAATATTTTCAAAGTTAGTATTTCTTAGGTAAAATATACCGTAGAATCGATTGATGATAATTAGAAGATCCGCAAAATTCACTATCGTACCCGTTTTACTCCAATTTCACTTTTTTCTGACTTTGCTTCGAAAATTTACTGTGAAACTCTGAAAAGAAAAATGTATTCGACTAATCGGAAGGTACTAACTAAGATAACTGTATTCTGTTTAACCCCAAGTCAGCTTCTTCCATGAATTTACAGAAAATAAAATTCTAATGATCGATGTTCGGACCAATTATGGTTAAAAAATACAGTTTGTTATGTGAATTTGGACACCAACCATCCAGCATTTAGCAAGCAGTGTCCAGTATATTTAAGACTGCTTGAATCGAGGAAGAACAACATATTGTTAAGTGAATAGCAACTAACGAAAGGAAGATTATCGGAAATATTGTACTTAAATATTGCCATTTTATCTACTAATTTTGTCGCATTGCGGCATCTTGTGGAGAATAACTGTTAGTTTGTTAGTTTTGCTATCAGAAACACATATAGTTGATTCTAATGCTTTCGATCAGTTCAGTTTACAAGAATTCCGAGACATAGCAGAACTTTGATAGATCACGGATATTCCAATTTTGACGGAGTTTATTCGTGTGTGGAGACCGATTGCAAGTTTTCAGATCACGAGACAATTGCAATTTCCATAACGAGTACCCCTAGACATGGGAAAAACACAGTGAAAATTAAATGTTGGAAAAAATATTCAAAGCAAGCAATGTCTCGACTTGTGTCAAGAAGCTTGTATTGTACGCAGTTGACTGGAAATTTGGATCGCAGGGCATCTTTTCTTACGGACGTTGTAAAAAAGTGTACTAATAAATTAGTAACTGAAAAGTACGTTAGTTTGAACAGCTCGAGTAGCTGGTACTCAATGGATCTTTTACGATTAAAACGAGAGAGGGATAAACAGTACAAGAGGTTCTGTAGAACTAACAATGAAAGTCACCGGCGTGCCTATACCAATGCACGAAGCATTTATTCACGGGCCCTGAAGAAGACTAGATATGAATATGTTCAGAGGAAGATCGATCAAAATCAGAAAAAAAACACCAAGGAGTTATAGAAAATTCTTAAACAATTACTAAAACCTACACATAGCTCAGCAAAAACATTAACATTTAATGGTATAGAAGAGCACTCAGAGCAAGTGATACCAGAAAAATTAAACAGTTCGATAGTCCCTAAACAAAAGGGCCTAACTGCAAAAGAGAGCCTCTCTTTGTTTACTTTCTCTTTTGATTATTACGGAGCCATTACTGCAAATTATCTAAAGTTGTCTATATAAATCGAAAGCTTGTAGTTTTACCTTGGAAGTTTTCCGAAGAGTAAAGCGTCATATATAAAATCAGTTCGATGAATCGTGAAAGAAAAAGTAAACAACGAGAAACTGTCATTTACAGTTAGGCCCTTTTGTCGTGGGACGGTCGAGTTATTTCATAAATAGTGTACAACACATCAATCAAAGTATTGATTTGGTTGGTAAACCTGTTGAAATAACACAGCCGATTAGTAATTATTGCAGATTTCTTGAATTTCAACTAATCACTTTTGAACAATTGAAAGATATTTGTTTTAATTTAGGAAAATCGGCTGGTATCGACAATGTCAACTCAAAAGTGATACAAGATTGCCTATGACACTGGCCCTTCTTTCTCATCCACTTGTGTACCGAATAGTGAACAATGAGTTTTGATTAGAATAAATACATTCTACTCATTCTAACAAACTAATGATTTTCTTGGGTTTCAGGAAGTGATTTACAAAAAATCTATTTTCGGCTGTAGTTTTTGTGTGTCTCATTTCTCGAAAGGACAAAGTATGGAACACTTGTAGAACTATGTTGATACTATTATTTTGCTAAAGAAAGTATGTTGATACGTTAAGGCGTTTAAGAGTTATGCAATGTTTTTGAGATTTTTGAAGGTATTTTCAAGACTAATTTAAATAAGTTTAAAAAATAACACCCTTCCAATTTTCTCTTGAATTTTTACTTATATTATGACCTTTCAGGAACCGCATAGGATAGATTTTGATCGATCTGGCATCTAATAAATATTGATATTTGAAGCTTGACTAGTTTTTGATGAGAAAAAACAATCATAACTTTTTACTGATAGCTCATATGAAAAAGCTTGGTTGAGCAAAATTGTGCGCAATTGTGAAAACAAAAAAAAGGGAATTTTCAGGAGCCACCCTGCTTTTACTCGGGAAAATAGATGTAACTCGATCAAATGAAAAGCTAGAGAGGTGCTTTTTTCAGCAAAGCTGCTCAAAATAAAATTTCCTATAACTTTATTCTACAAAAAAATCATTTTTGAGTTCGATTAAGAAAATTAGATTTCAGATTTCAATCTAAATGAGGACCGCCCTAGTAACTTTTTTCATCAAAAGGAGCGCTATTTGATCACAAACAACTTTTGTGAAGACACCAACTACAGAAAACTAGTATTTAATAGTGAAAATATTTTTGTCATGCTAATTTCCCGTTTCGGACCATAGTGCAGTGATTTCATAGCCTTTCTTTATGATAAAGGCAAAAATAAAAACAAATAATCAACTATTCTCATAAACTCAATAATTTTTTTTTGTTTCCTTTCTTAAGACATAGGACTCTTTTATTGGTAGAGACATTTATGAGCAAGAATGAATAGTGAGAAAGGCGGGTTGGTAATGTCACAGACATATTTGGAGGACGTGAATACGATTAAAACTGACGTACTTCTTTCACACTTCCGAGTATCAATAATCGTTCGTATTAGTTGATTGATTGTGTAAATTTTGCAACTTTTACTGCTTCGGTTCCGCCATTGTAACAACTTATCGACGAAGAACATATTCTACCAAACAAATAAAGCTGAACAAATGCGAGTAATACCATACAACAAACAACATCGCTACAGTTGTTTTTGTAGATTTGTATACTCTAAGTGGAGAGAAACTATTCATAGTTCATCGGGAATATTTGAATGCTTTAAAAAAATGATTTGCGGATTATATCCGACGTTTACAATTGAACAATTCCACCGCAAATGACAGATTTTCTTTGAAATTTTATTTGTGTATTTTTTTATTCGGCTCAAATTTGCATAAGCGTTATTCATGGCCAAACGAAACAACCTGCATCATCATTTTGCCCTTTTTACTCTAGCCTTAGTTTTGACAAGGGGCTAAGCAAAAATGACTTAAAATTTTTCAATAATATATGTTTCGGAATTGGTGGGTCTGATCAATTTGGTGTCTTCTGCAATGTTTTTGTTAATTATAGTGACTTTAAAAAAAAATTATTACTGAAGAACACTTAAAAGTCAAATATTTCAAAAATCGTATTTTTGTTTTTTTTTTAATTTTTTTATATGTTGTAGTTGAAGTCCACAGTAAAATACTGTCAAATTTCTAGAATGGAGAGACAATATTTAAGAAAGTTACATATTTTCAAAATAGTGTAAATTTTTGAAAATCATGACAAACATTTTTTTTATATTTTTCTACAAAAGTTTTATGAAAGAACGCTAAATTTCCAATGAAATAAAAGTTAATCAAATTTTGCTACATGCTACAGTTCACGAGATAAAGTGAATTTTCTTCTGAAACGATTTTGTATGATCTTTGAATCTTCCCGCATGTAAAAGTACCATCAGACCTACCTAACAACCTATTCAATGTATCATCCAAACCATCTGGTATAGTTGGTTTATGGTATCCGTTCATGAGGGTTGTTAACATATAAGCAAATTTTTTTGAAACGGTGAACAATTTGTTAAAGGGCGGGTAGGCTTTTAAAAAATCATTTTTTTTTTCGTTATATTTTCTTATAGTAAAACATCTCAAGAATATTCTGTGAAATTTTCAAACCTATCGGAACAAAATTCATCAATATTTAGGCCTTCATCTTTGCTTATCTCATACAGCGATAGTAATCGGCGCACAGGCTTAAGATTTCTGCTTCGATTGACTAAAAAACTTGATAAAACATTCTTGAAATGTTTCATTATAACAAAATACAAAAGAAAAATTTGATTTTTTGGAAATGCTAGACCCTACGGGCTTCCTAGAGTAATAAATTGTTTCCTTCAATTTTATAGACAAAAAACTTTAAACGCGCTTGTCTCGAAAGCAGGTTTTGAAAGTAGTTTTGAAAACTACTGTCCCATTTTTTTCAAATTTCGCACACACTTTCTACATGTAAAATACCAGACCCCAATGTTTTCCTTATCGTTGTTTGTTACTTTGGGGAGGTTTTACAGCTAAAAAATGGCAGATTTTTTTCGTGAAAAATCGTTGTTTGGACTTTAAAGAACAACCAAAAATTAACAACAGAAATCAAACAGAAACGTTGGGGTCCAGAAAATCACGGAAAATAATATTGCCAAATTTGTTGAAAAAATCTGGGTAACACAAAATTTAAAATTTGGATTTGAAGAAACGAACTGCTTTATCTAGTAGCGATGACTTATCGAGCAATGAAGAGGAAGATGCTCGTACGGATGTTCAGAGTCAGGAAACAATACAAGCAACAACAGAAACACTAATAGAATCAACAAACTCCAAAATGATTGCTTTCAGTCAGGAAACATTAGAAGCGACGTCTCGAACTCGAATACAAATGATCAAGAAAAACATATTGGCATTCGAAACCATGCTAGAAGTGGTGAAATCTGTAAAGTTATAAGTTTCGAAAATTTCATCCCGGATCGTATTTATCTCTGGAACCGAAAAACTAAAATGATGAGGCACCAGTAGAGAAGATGACAAGCAATTATAAATACACTCTCCTATTCAGTGCTTGAGCAGCAAATAGGTATAGAGCGAGAAGACTAGTGTTTGATGAACAGAAAAGATATTTGGATGTATGGTACCGGTCGTGAGACAGCTAGGATGTAGACCATGTTCGATTTACGCTTTATCATGCCTAGTCGTGTTTTAGAGCTGTGTCTATCACAAGCGTTAAGGTGGCGAAATGGTAGCGCGTATACACGGAATGCATAAGAACGCAGGTTCGAGTCCTGTCTCTGAGCGTATCTTTTTCCAAAAACTTTTATTAATCCACCTAGTGGTGTAATGATGCCCTTCTCATATTACTTATGTTTTCTGACTTATTTTTTTCTGACAAGACTTTTTTTCAAACTTGAATAAAATCAAAAGCTTTCTTTATTAAAAACTACCATCACCTTTTCGATTTGTAAACAGTTATGTCAAGTTAATATAGAATTAAATGTGGCAACCCTGCACGATATAGATAATTGAACAATGCACACTGTGTGCTAGACGGGTGCGTTTTCTTCTTCTTCCGTACCACAACGTACAGAAGCGTACCGATTTTGCATCATTTTGTATGACAGTTTGAAAGTTTTGATACTTATAGCCCTATAATTTCGGAACCGGAAGTCGGATCTGGATGGAATTGCACTGTGTCTCTTAAGACACTGAGAGCTTTATTTTGAATCATGGTTTGTGAAAATCGGTTTAACCGTTGCTGAGAAATCGAAGTGAGCTCCGATTTAGGAGCTTTTCTTCACTATTACCGATGCGTTTGGAAGTAGAAACCGGGCACTAGTAGTCCCAAAGTAGATTTATATATCCACCAACTAACAAGGTCTGCCAACTAGATGAATTTACCAGTAAATTAAAAAAAAATGTGCAGAACCGGAAATCGGATCTGGATCATCTTCTCGGGGACTTTCTAAACAATTTCAAGACCTTTCATTTGTATCATAGTTTGTAAATATCGGTTAAGAAATCTCCGAGAATATTGAATGCGCATTTTCTCATAGATTTGCACATATTGCCTTATAACTCCGGAACCGGAAGTCGGATCGGGATAAAATTCAATAGTGATCTATGAGACCGTAAGACCTTTCATTTGAATCTAAGTTTGTGAACATCGGGTCAGTCCTCTCTGGAAAATCGAGTGACATTATTTGTCACATACGCACATACATACATACACACACAGACATTTGCTCAGTTCGTCGAGCTGAGTCGAATGGTAGGTATATGACATTCGGCCTTCCGGGCTTTGGTTCAAAAGTCGGTTTTATCAGTGATTGTATAGCATTTCTATATGAGAAAAGCAAAAATCATCTTTTCTGTAAGTTTTTCATTCATTTGGCTTCTACAATTTATGTTTCCATTCAGTCATTGCAAAAAAATGAACTTAGCTATGGGAACTTTACGTCAAACCAACTAAAAATTAATAAATCGCTAAAATAATGATATTAGTAGAAAACAAGCTCAAAAGAGAATCTATTCAAGCATTTGTACCATGATTATCAACGTAGTTTATACAACCTATTAAAAATAGTCTGTCTATATTGCTACTATTTTTTCCAGATTAGTAACAGATCGACTGAAAACTTCGTATCGTTTCTATGAGAGGGCGCCAATAGAATTAAATCCATACCATTTTCAGTTAGTACCAACCTTCAAAAGATACGTGTATAAATTTGACAGCTGTCTGATTTTTAGTTTGTGAGATATTGCATTTTGAGTGAAGCTACTTTTGTTATTGTGAAAAAAAATGGAAAAAAAGGAATTTCGTGTATTGATGAAACACTACTTTTTGATGAAAAAAAGTGCCGCCGATACAAAAAAATGGCTTGATGAGTGTTATCCAGACTCTGCACCGGGCGAAGCAACAATTCGTAAGTGGTTTGCAAAATTTCGTACTGGTCATATGAGCACCGAAGACGATGAACGCAGTGGACGTCCAAAAGAGGCTGTTACCGATGAAAACGCGAAAAAAATCCACAAAATGATTTTCAATTACCGTAAAGTGAAGTTGATCGAGATAGCTGACACCCTAAAGATATCAAAGGAACGTGATGGACATATTATTCACGAATATTTGGATATGAGAAAGCTTTGTGCAAAATGGTAGCCGCGTGAGCTCACAATCGATCAAAAACAACAACGAATTGATGATTCTTAGCAGTGTTTGGACCTGTTATATCGAAATAAAACCGATTTTTTTCGTCGATATATAACAATGGACGAAACATGGCTCCATCACTTCACTCCGGAGTCCAATCGACAGTCAGCTGAGTGGACTGCACGCGATGAGCCGAACCCAAAGCGTGGAAAGACTCAACAATCGGCCGGTAAGGTTATGGCGTCTGTATTTTGGGATTCGCATGGTATAATTTTCATCGACTACCTTGAAAAGGGAAAAACCATAAACAGTGACTATTATATACCGTTATTAGAGCGTTTGAAGGACGAAATTAAAAAAAAAACGGCCTCATTTGAAGAAGAAAAGAGTTTTGTTTCATCAAGACAATGCACCGTGTCACAAGTCGATGAAAACCATGCTGAAATTGAACGAATTGGGCTTCGAATTGCTCCCTCATCCACCGATTCTCCAGATTTGGCCCCCAGTGACTTTTTCCTGTTCTCAGACCTCAAGAGAATGCTCGCTGGTAACAAATTTAGAAGCAATGAAGAGGTAATTGCTGAAACTGAGGCCTATTTTGAGGCAAAAGACAAATCGTACTACAAAAATGGTATCGAAAAGTTTGAAGATCGCAATAATCGCTGTATCGCCTCTGATGGCAATTATGTTGAATAATAAAAACGAATTTTGGCAAAAAAATGTGTGTTTCTATTAAACGATACGAACTTTTCAGCCGAACTGTTATTAGTCACGATTAGTACTGGCATTCCATTCTCAACATGACGAACGTGACTAGTTCACTGACTCCGTCGTTGAGAGGCCGCCCCCGAATTATGAGAAAGCACAGGAAAGATGAGTATTCTTCAAAAATTTACATGTTGCAGCAGATGATGACACTGATTCATGACATCGTAGGAGAAGGTGGGAAGTTCTAGTGAAGGGACACATAGAAGATTGGACCGCAAAACCGTACCACCGCCCGTGAAGGTGCCACATATCCGAACCCCACCCGGTTGTGTGTGGTCGATGGCGGTTGGTTTTGTTTCACTAGCTCTAGCTTTTTTTTTTGTCTCAACTGCTTCATCATGCACTGCAACCGGCACAACAATTCATCTATAGTATGCACCCGTGTACGACAGATTGCACTATGCATTATGCTGCCTTTTGTGTTTGCTACTGTCTGTACCGCGGAACCGTTGATGGTGGCGTCGTTAAGTGTAGAAAATGGGAAAAAAGTACGAAACGATGCATCACAACACCTCTGTCGCGTAAGGTATAATTTGAGCCGTAGGGAAAGCTGGGGCGAGACTTGTATTGTTATTTTTTTCAATTTACGTTATGTTTTTTTTCATTCCTAACCGAATCGATGCCATGTCAGTAGAAAAGAAAATATGCACGTAGGCTCATGAATCGAATTTTTATCGTAATTGTAAATGCTTTTTTTAGAAAAAGAATATTCGAAGTATGTAAAACTGTTCACTCGTTTCTTTTCAACTATTATTTTGAAGAAAAACGCTTTTCAACAAGACAAATTCTAATTTGTTTTAAATTGAAAATGTAGGAACCGGTAATTCAACTCTAAAAAAAAAAAATTAAAGTTACATTTAGTTATCAATGAAGGTCATCGCAAATGCCATATATCACAGATCGAACAAACCCCAGTGCAACATCAAGCCCCATTACCTCCTACAATTGGGGGATTTAAGATTTGGTTAGAATCGTGCCAAGTGGAAGATGGGATTTTCAACAATGTCAGCTTCTGCGACGGAAAAGTTTTGTTGTTGTCTTTAACTTGACGGAAGGAGCAGTGATTTTATGGAACCGTAAAATTTTGCGTCTTTCATTCAACAACTTCTGACTTCCGAAAACCACCATCCTACAGAGTATTCGGGAACGTATTGTCGCTTACTTATGTTCTATTTACTCATGCAAATAACATTACTGTGACACTGGATCAACAAGATGAACATGCATTGATATCAGAATATGTGATATCACGAGAGCATACTGCTTCATAAAGGGTGATTTTTAAGAGGTAAAGGATTTGAAATTCAAAAAACAAACACAAAAAATAGAACTATCAATAAAACTCAATGTTTGAAGACATATCGGCCGGTATTTTACGAATAAAAGTTTCAATATTGGCTCCCAGTGCGTCAGTCGTTGCTGGTTTATCTTTGTAGAACTGAGCCTTAACATGGCGTCACAAGAAATAGTTCAAAAGCGTTAAATCACACGATCTAGGCGGTCAATTGACGGGCCCAAAACGTGAGATAAACTGTTCACTGAATGCGGTTGTTCACTGTTTCGCGTGCCGCGTGGTACATGGTACCGTCTTGTTGAAATCACATGTCAGGTATATCCAATTATTTCATTTTGAGCATAAAAAAATTGTCAATCATCACACGGTAGCGCTCACTATTGATAGTAACGTTTCGCCTATCGTCGCCTTTGAAGAAAAACTACGTTCATAAGAGGATTCATGATTAAATGATTGACAATGACTCAAGACACGATTCACGCGTGACCTGTCAAAAACAGTGTTGACAAAAAGATACCAACAAAAAAATCACCCTTTACAACGTTTCCCAACATTCAGAATACTTAGATTATGGAATAACAACGATTTAAAATGGAAACTAATGATGAATTAATTTGTATTGAGAACAGGATTTCGATTTCAGAGTTACAGGTTTATAAACAATACCAGAAATGGATAACAAATCTAAAAAAATTTCATACTCCGAATTGAACGTTTTCAATATAGCAAATCATTTGTTTTGAACAAACGGAGAAACCGATTCGACTCAAAATTGATTTTTTGAGAATAGTCTATGCATTTTGGATTGCACTTTCTCCCATTTATTATGTAGAAAAAATATGCACTGAAAGAAGTTTAATGATTTTTACAAAACTGAAAAGTACACCGATTTTTTTTTTAAAACAAGTGACTATGACTTTCGAACGGAGCCTCGAACACCCTTAGTGTTACATACTATTCGACTCAGCTCGACGAAAAATATTTTCTCAGAGATGGCTGTACCGATTTTAACAAACTTAGGCACGTTTTTGAGCTGCTTTTGACCATTCATCAAGGTCAAAGATGAAAAAGCTGATGCTTCAGGCACGTTCGTTTTGGGAAGTACATTCGCACTACCAGGGAGAATATTTCTACACTTTGTCACGGCAGTGTATGCATGGAAAAACTTATGCCAATGGCTACCATTATGACCAGGGAATGAAATATTCATTAAATTTGAAAAAAAGTGCAATTTTTAATTATTGCTATTGGCCAACTGATTTAACTTTGGTATATGAAAAACTAATAATAATCACAAAAAAGTTCTAACTGAACACATTTAGACATTTTAGCTGTAAATTCCATATGACGGGAATAAAAATATGAATATTATTTTGTATATCGATGTTCTGAAACCCAAAATATCGAAGGCACGCACGTTTTCAATAAGTATAATGACCAACTTCACCATAAACATCGAATAGCACTTAGATTTTGAGTAGATATAGTTAGTTTGAAATATATTGAGTTCTATATTTTAGATCTCATTATCGGATGCCAAATTTTGGTCGTAAATGTTGAATGGGAAAAACATCAACAAATTGCAACTTGACATAAACTTATATTTTCTGTTTCATTGTAACTGATGTGCGCGCTGAATCAAATCAAATATTCTTTACTGAGAAGTTGTTTGGCAACCCTTCGTAAGTCGCAAAAGCTCCGCCTCTTACGCTTTTCAGGTTACATAGCAGTTATAATAGCTGTTAAAATAGCTGTGAAATCTGGTTCCGGAAATATTATGGCATAATTGACGTAACCGACAAAACGCGTTGTTTTTAAATGCTCAAATTCCTCAGAGATGGCTGAACCGATTTCAACAAACTCAGGTTCATTTGAAAGCTACTTTAAGACCATTGAAGGAATTCTAAGATCAAATAGCTCTGACTTCCAATTCCGGAAATATAATGGTATAAGTGACGTAACCAACCAAACGTGCTGTTTTTTCAGTACTCAATTTTCTCAGAGATGGCAAAACCCATTTTAACAAACTTTGTCTCGTTCAGTGATGTACCGTCGGGAAGAAACCTTCCAACCCGGTTTTTATTTTTTGGCTTTTAACCGGGTTTTTCCCCAATAGTTTGAAAAAAACTCAAAATTTGTTTTTTTGTTCCAATTTATAAACTTCTATAATTTTATTTTAAAATCTCGCTTCTCTACATATTTTATACTGTTCAAATTTCATCACATGAAGTTAGTTTGCATGATAACCACCGAACGAGCTGGAAAATTAACTTATCTTTCCTATAATTACAAATTTATTTTAAGGGATGATGATTTAAAAAGTTTTTCAGATTCTTTGGGAAATCAATAAAAGCTTTTTAAATAAATATGTGATTCCAGAAATATGATTTATTAGTGTTTTACTTAAAAAAATACCCATAAAAGAAAAAACCCAATTTTCCCATGAAAAAACCCAATTGACCGTTTTTTTCCCACGGAATTATTCCCGAAAATAAAAAATAAACCGATTTGGTACATTACTGGTCTCGTTTGAAAGCTACTATTAAGCCATTGATTAAGTTCGAAAATCAAATCCTTGTTATTCCATTTTATTTTTTACTTAATTTTCTCGAAAATGGCTAAACCGATTTCAACAAACTTAGGCTCGTTTTAATACTACTATGTGTTCATTAAACAGGTTTGAAGTTCAAATGACTGTCATTGTTCCGATGATATAATGGTATAAGTGACGTAAACGTCAAAACTTGTTACCGTTCAATTTTCTCGGATATGAATTAACTGATTAAATAATTTTCGATAATTTTAGGCTCTTTCGATACTAGAATCAGGCTGTGAGTCGATTTAGAAGATCATATGACTAACACGTCAAGTTTCGGAGCTATAATCGTACAAGTGACGTAGACGACAAATTATTTTTTGCTATCCGCATAATTGTTTCAAATAGTGACTTATGATCAACGTTCAAATGTATTATTGCTGGTACGCTTGGTTTTAGAAATGTTGTTACTGTTCTTTACGTTTCGTCTTAGACTCGTCAGTGCAGAGCAGTTCAAATTGAACTGCTTATTGCAAACTTACACAGTTCAACTTGAACCGCTAAGCAGTCGTAACTTGAACTGTTTAAGTTTGCAATAAGCGGTTCAATTTGAGCTGCTCTGCACTAACGAGTCTAAGACGAAACATAAAGAACAGTAAAAACGGTTATGTGCTCTAAGCACAAACATAAGCTAACCCCTAAATTAAGAATGTTGCCAAAAATGAGCCCAAATTAGTGTCAGCTCAATCTTAATAAAAAAGCAATAAATATTTCTAATGAGACTCTTTCGATGAAAGAGAAAGGCATTATCACATCACTAGGTGGATTAGGAAAAGGTTTTCTTTTATTTTGAATCTGTTATAAAAACCAACATTTGACGATAATTTGATTTAGCCCAAAATTGTACAGCTTAAATTTACCAGTGAAAAAACACCTCTTATAAGTAACTGTTCTCGAGATATTTAGACATGCAATTCGAAGAACTAAGGTTTTCGTTAAATTGAGACGTTTTAACAAGTTATAAAATACAAGAACAGTTATTCCTAATTAAATGTAGCCAGTAGTCACTGGGGGCTAAATCTGGCGAGTATGGGGGGTGGGGAAGCAGATCAAAGCCCAATTCTGTCAATTTCGCCATTGTTTTCATCGACTTGTGGCAGGGTGCATTTTGTTCCATCGAAAGCAATCGCGGCACCCACTTGGAAAAAACCTTTTTCATGCTCAATTTTTTCATGAAGGATAGTAAATACACTTCCATATGATATCTGTGTCATCTCAGCAATCTCACGGAGCTTCACTTTACGATCTTTCATTATAATTTTTGTCACTTCACTCACATTTTCCGGTGTAACGGCTTCCACAGGTCTACTCGAGCGTTCCGCGTCATTTGTGTCGGTACGACCACGTTTAAACTGCGCGAACCACCGACAAATCGTTGCTTTTGATGGATAAGAGTCCGGATTACATTTTTCAATCCATTGTTTCGCTTGCACGGTGTTTTTACCCATTAAAAAACAATGTTTTATCAAAACACGAAACTCGGGTTTTTTTCATTTTTTAAACAAACTACAAAACGACTTTACTCCAACCTCGATAATTCAGCTGTTTCTGGTCGGATCGACTTAAAATTTTGACCCGTTTCAAGCAAAGGTTAGCACTCTAGAAAGACGTGGTTACTGGGTTACTACGAGCGCCATCTCTGCTTTAGTCTCGGCATTTATTGATCCATGTTTTACGTTGCGCAATTCAACAAAAACCTGAGTATGAATTTATTGCTTTTGAGTTGTAGAATAATATTGGGTACAGGACACATCCGTTTTAAATTTTCTTTGCGTTTCGTCTTCGACTCGTTAGTGCATAATAGTTTATATAACACTGTTATGCCACCAAGCAGTTCGGTGCAGAGCCTGCATATAGCAGACAATTTTTTGTCTATTTGGGGGTTTTATATTGACCTGATGGATGGTATCATAGTTCAACATAAAATGTTACAAACTGACGAGTCAACGACGAAACGTTAAAAAAATTCAATATATTTTTGTTTGAATGGCTAGTTAACATCAATAGTTTCAACAGTTACTTCTTAAATTTTATTAAAGGCACATATCAAATCAGCACTAAACAATACTTCTGGTATATGCTTTGAAACAAAAAAAATGGAAAAGAAAATTAGAGATGTAAATTTTTTTAATTCGATTTTCTCGGGTAATTTTCTAATTCTGGAAAAATCATCAAACTTTTTTAGTGTAATTTTTTTCTTAATTTTCTCTTTGGTTTCCTAAAACTCCCTCTCCGACACCAATTTTGTACAATTAATAGCTGAGTTCTGAGATCAACTATTGGAGACAAATGCTGCATTTAAGACAAATGTCGTTAGGAGCAAATTTATCTCTTTTAATCTGTAGAATTACATTCTAGTGTCTAAATGATTACTTTTAAACGAAAACTTTAAGTTTTGCGTATGTTAGTAAATTGTTTTAGCTGTAACTTTGTTAATTTTCAACTCACACTAATCAAATTTACACCAAAATATGTGCTTTAAGTTATGATTTAAAATAAAATAATTTTGAAAAATATTACAGACGTTTTTTTTATTTTTGTTTTTCAATTGGTTTTCTAATTTTTGAAGAAGTATCCAACTTATTTTTACGGTGCACATTTTTTAAGATTTCCTGCAACTTCTTCCTGGACACCATTATTATACAACTTCCAAATATGCTTCAAAACAAATCGTAGCCCAGTGAATAATTTGTTGCTAATTTGTTGGTAATTAGTTGCTAATTAGTTACGATAATTTCGAATTTGTTGCTCAATTTATTTTATTTTTTTTTTGAGTACTTCGCTAAGTTCATATGAAGTTAGCGACTTACTCAAAAAAATAAAAACAGAAATTTAGCAACAACTTTAAAATTACCATAACTAATAGGCAACAAATTATTCACAGGGCTTCGATCTGTTTTGAAGCATATTTGAAAGAGGGGCTTCGCTAAGTTTATATGAACTTAGCGAAGTACTTAACAAATAAATACAAAAATTGAGCAACAAATTCAAAATTACCTTAACTAATAAGCAACAAATTATTCACTGGGCTACGATTTATTTTGAAACATATGTGGAAGGGGGCTTTGCTAACTTCATATGAACTTAGCGAAGTACTCAAAAAAATTTTAAAAAAATTGAGCAACAAATTCAAAATTACTGTAACTAATTTGCAACAAATAAGCAACAAATTATTCACCTATTTGCGTTATCATCGGCGAGAGGTGCCTCGCTAAGTTCATGTTCATACAATTTACAGTTTCCGAGTTATCACGAGTTATTTTAGCATGCACGAAGAAAGTACATGCTAACGTGCATACGCCCTTTTTCAAAATCAGTGTTGAGTTGTATCGGTCTCTCCATCCGTGCAAAACAAAAGGGTTGCCATTCTAAAAACGTGTGCCAAGTTTCGATCAAATTGAAAAGAAGGTTGGTTCTGATTTTACCACTTTTTTGCTGTTAATTTCAGAAATTGCTCAGATGACATTTTAAGAATGTCTTTATTGATGTTTTAAATAATGACGCCATCTGTCTGTAAGACCGGAGACGTATTCACCGACTTGTTAAGAGGTATGCAAAATATGGAAACCCCTTCTTTTTAATTCTACTATCTAGAGGGATAGTCCAAATTGAAAGGGGAAAATATTGGAAAAAAGAATGCCTATTTAATGAAGACACTGAATCAAATCACGACGACGTGTACGGAATCGCAAATTCGTCGTGATAAAAGGTGTGATCTAATGCTCAAACGGGGATAACCCCTCGCTTCCCGTGAGATGAGCCAACTCAAATGATGAATTCCTTTATCTGAACCAAAAAGCACAAAACAAAAGTGCCAAAAATTAAATATCAAATCAATTTGTCGCTTTGTGAAAGTGACAAAACCAGAGCCAGAGTTGTTGCGGATCGTGTTCATAAGACAGCCCCCTTCCCTCTGACAGACACTAGTGACACAGATATTTTTGCAACGAATGGACAAAATGGTGCCGTTGATGGCGAACACCGGCTACTAAGTAGTTTTAAGATCCGCCCCTTTCGGTCATTGATTCCTGCGACTACTGGCCGATCAGTTAGTATCTGTTTCCAGTCACCTACCGTAATTGAGCGGCAGCCGACGGCACGCGATGATTCACACACTGCAATGCATGCGAATTGCGAGGGCGGTGATGTAATGTCTGCTGGTTCATTGGTTTAATGGTTCGGGTCAAACTCATCTCATCGTTGAAACATAGCGTGTTTGTGTTTGAGCTGTGCAGAAAAACCTTTACTCAATAGGGGTAATTGAGTTGATGAATTTGTGTGTTTTGTATCACCAGCACGTGCGAAATAAAAAATTGCCCGAGCTGTCAATTGATGAATGAAAACCGTAACCTCTGTAGTAAACATTGGAAAGCAATGAGGCTGTTGTGGTCCGTGAAGAACGGCTAATCCTTGTGATCGTTTATTGCAAGTTATTCTTTTCACTGACATTTCAGATAGTTGGAGCAAATTTACTGAAACTGTGAT
The DNA here is from genome assembly GCF_030247185.1 of Malaya genurostris. Classification (NCBI taxonomy): domain Eukaryota; kingdom Metazoa; phylum Arthropoda; class Insecta; order Diptera; family Culicidae; genus Malaya; species Malaya genurostris. The sequence goes on from NC_080572.1 coordinate 191,116,010, forward strand.
GATAGTATACTATGGTTTGTAGTCTTATAATACACGAAGCTATTTGCACTGACAATTATGGCAATGAGGTACTGTTTTCATAATCTGATACGAAACGAACTAGTTAATTACTTTTGGTATGATCTTCTCAAAAGTAAGACTTTCTTTTTTCATCCCTTTATGGGCTACTCAGGCCGAGGGTGGGGGTTACAAGGCTCCACGCTTTCCATACCGGACGAACTAGGCTATGGTGCCCAAATGAACACCAGTAGGAAAAAGGAGGAAACTCTCGTAACACAACCGACAGATTCCTTTAAAAGCAAAACCTTGGCATTACAATCTTTTTGTGGAATTTGGCCTTTTTTGTTTCAACAGACTTCGCAGTCGATTCTTAGTGTACAGAATCATTGCATGGCTAGTACTATGGATCCTACTGACTAAGAATCCTTCCAGGTCGGGGTCGAACATACGACAACTGGCTTGTAAGACCAGCGTCCAATGCATTGAACCGCCAACCCGGACAGATTTCCTTACGGTTCCCAATTTGTAACGAAAGATACGAGTATCTTCTATGGCAAGTTCACCAAAAAATATGTCCCTTGGGCAGGAATTTTTCTTCACCCGTTAACCAGTCAATCATTGGGTCGTCTGTATCGTATCGGTATTTTATCATTATACCAACTGCTTCTGTGATTTCAATGTCTTCGTTGATGAAACTTCGGAGAATTGCGTATTGTATATGCTTCGGTCTTGTCCCTGCTTTCCTATATAGTCTTTTATGTCTGAAGCGGTACATACAATTATTACTTTAATTATCTAGAAATGATATCGAAATGATTGGTATACTAACTAACTAACTTTTCTAATCTGCTCTTATTGTTTATATTTTTTTCGATATTTTTTGTATTTTTCCGCATCCCCATAGTGGCATATGAATAATGATTGATGAGTGAGTTTAGTATTAGTAAGAAACTGAGTGAAAGTAACGAACTTTATAGAAAGTATAACACAATCTAAGAGAGAGAGCTACATTTAACATGCAATTAAACTACTAGGTGTGCAGACTTTGGACGAAGTTGTCCACGTTGGTTGACATTCGAATTCATATGGAATCGTTCACACATGGTTTAAATACATGTGGAATTCTATTCAAATAATCTGTTTGACAATCAAATACTGTTACATCATCATCAGAACAGTTTTACTTTTAATTCTATTCTAGGACAGCGGAATAAACCGATGAAACTTTCGGGTTCTTCAATTTTTTTACATTAAGGGGTGGGTATAATCTCACTAGGTTTTCCCGGAGATGGCTGAACCGATTTTGACAAACTTAGATTCAAATGAATAGTCTCATGGTCCCATACGGAATTCCTGAATTTCATCCAGACCCGACTTCCAGTTCCTGAGTTCTTGGGTAAAGTATGTTCAATATTATACACCATCACTTAAACCGGCGAAACAAAAAACGTAAAAACTTTTCTAAACTGGTTTCAATACTACACAAATCGATAGTCATTATCAGTAGGCAAACTAAACAAACCGATTTCGGTTATCCTGATTCCCGGTATACGGTTCCGGAAGTACCGGAAATAGCGGTCATATATTCCAAAATGGATCCCACTCACTTTTCTCAACGATGATTTGACCAATTTCCACAAACTTAGATTCAAATGATAGGTCTCACGGTCCCATACGGAATTCTTGAATTTCATCCGGATATAACTTCCGTTTCAGAGGTTATAGGGTAAAGTTTATTGAATATTGTACACCGTCACATAAACAGGCGGAACAAAATCATAAAGAATGTGGTAAACTGAGCTCAAAACCCTGAAATGAAAGGTCTTATGGTTCTACCAAAAATTACTGCATATTTTCGGATACAACAAACATTTGAATCGTCATTTAGAGTGCGATGGTAAAATTGTATACAATCTTCAAAGTTTGAATAAAAACTAGTAGAGTTTGTACGTTATGTTAGTTGGTAGCCGTACGAGCCCACTTCGAAAATTTTTGAATAGAATACCACAATATTATACATGATAAAGGTATCATTACACCACTAGGTGGATTAAAACAAGTTTTTCCTAATAGGATTTTGAATGCTAGTAATCAGAAAAATAATCAGAGAGTACGAGTTGTTCATGATGAACTCTCCGCTGGTTTTTAGCCAGTTTTTTTTCCCTTTAAATCATTACATTATTGAAGTTATAAGTTCAGTTTCAAAAGCTCGAACTGCTAACTACTTCTGCTGAACCCTTAAAAATCGTTGCCGACTTTTAAAACTCCCGACTTTTTTCTCGGTTTTCCCGATTTTCCCGGTCACTTGTCACCCAAAGCAAAAAGCTCGGCGCACAGGCCTTCAACATCGATTGACTTTAAAATTTGATAAAACATTCTTGAAATGTTTTGTTAAAACAAAATACAAAAGAAAAAATATGATTTTTGTAAGTGTTAGACCCTACGGGCCCCCTTACATAATAAATTGTTTCCTTCGATTTTGTAGACACTAAACTTTAAACGCGTTGTAATCGAAAGAAGGTTTTGAAAATCCGTGTCCATCGTCATTCGAAAACTACTTCACCTTTTTTTTTTTCAAATTTTGCACATACTTTCTACATGTAAAATACTAGACCCCAACGTTTTCCTTTTCGTTTTTTTATTACTTTGGGAAAGTTTTACCGCTACAAAATGGTGAATTTTTAATGAGAAAAATCGTAGTTTTGGCTTTGAACAACCACCAAAAATTTAAAAAAATTGAATTTCAAACAAAAATGTTGAGGTCTAGAAAAACAGTCTTCGCTGAGATACAGTGGACACCGCATATCATGATTTCTAAGAAGTGTCAGCCTTATTTCTCAATATTTTCCCCGAATGATGCCTTTTATTATGCAAAACATTTGAATTTATTTTATGGAACGATAGCTGTAAAAAAAAATTCGCAAAGACAGTGTTATTTTTCATCCGTTAGATCCGATTTAGTTTGATAAAATTTTACATCAAGGTAATTATGTTCTCTACCCACCATGCTCATACATTGGATGATGGGCACTTTCAAGCAAAAAATCCTTTTCTAGCAAAAACTATTTTTTGTCCGAACTGAATTTTTTATCTAGTGTCTTTTTCATCGAAAACTAAACTAAACTGAAAGTCACTATCATACAAGATTCCAACGAAACTCAATTTGTGAAAAATTCCACCGGATGCCCTATTGCTAATTCCCCGATATTAGCAGAAAGTATCAATGCTGCATAGAAAAAAACATTTTGATAGGAAAACTTTTCGCCTAAACGCCTAAAATACCCATCTTGCAACATATTAAAGATTGACAGGGAATATGATTGACCTAATTCGGGACAAAATTTATATTTAATTCAAAAATTGTTTTTTTTTGTAAATCAAATTTAAATTTAGAAAATCGTTTCTCCTTTCACATATATATATATATATATATATATATATATATATATATATATATATATATATATATATATATATATATATATATATATATATATATATATATATATATATATATATATATATATATATATATATATATATATATATATATATATATATATATATATATATATATATATATAATACAGTGCTTTGCTCGCGTGGGTCATCCTTAAGAAAACGAAGTGGGTTCATTATTATATGTAATTCCAGCGGTTCGTACGGCCACCAACTGACATAACGTACAAACTCTACTAGCTTGTGTTCAAATTTTGAAGTTTTTATACGATTTTGCCATCGTACTGTAAATGACGGTTTAAATTTTTGTTCAATCTGAAAATATGCAGTAATTTTTGGTGGGATCATAAGACCTAACCTTTCATTTCACCCTAAGATTGGAAATATCGGATCTGTAATCTCTGAGAAAAGTGAGTGAGATCCACTTTTGAGTATATGACTATTTTCTCTCGTCGTTGATCGAAAACCGGGCATCAGGATAGCCAGAATCGGTTTGTTTAGCTGCCTACTGATAATGGCTATCGATTTGTGTAATTTTGGGACCAGTTTAGATTTTTTTTGCGTATTTTGTTTCGCCGGTTTAAATGACGATGTACAATATGTAACACACTTTACCCTATAGATCCGGAACCGAAGTCGCATCCAGATGAAATTCAGGAATTTCTTATGGCACCGAGGGACCTTTCATTTGAATCAAAGTTTATAAAAATTGCATGAGCGGTGTCTGAGAAAATCGATTGCACGTTTTTAGTTCATTTTGCACATTTTACCCCGTAACTCCCGAACCGCAAGTCGAATCCAGATGAAATTCAATAGCAAACTATGAGACTACAAGGCCTTCAATGTAAATCTTAGTCGAACAAAATTGGTTGAGTGGTCTCTGAGAAAATCGAGCACATTTTCTTCATTTTTTTGCAAATTTTAACCTGTTACTCCCGAACCGGAAGTCCGATCCGGGTAAAAATCAATAGCATCCTATGCGACCAAGAGGCTTTTCATTTGAATCTAAGTTTGTGGGAATTGGTCCAGCCATCTCCGAGGAAATCGAGTGCACATTTTTGTTACATACACGCATACAGACACACATATCCACAGACATTTGCTCCGTTCGTCGAGCTGAGTCGAACGGTATATGACATTCGGCTCTCCGGGCCTCGGTTTTCACAGTGATTGCATAACCTTTCTATATGAAAAAGGCAAAAATTCTAAATCGGAATTAATACTACTTAAATCAGTAGACTGCCAGACAAACCGATTTCGGTTTTTTTTTAAATAATCGAAAAAAATTATTTCGAAGACTACCTCAGCATTATATATGATAGTATGATTGATATGAGAAAGGCATCATTACACCACTAGGTGGATTAAGACAGGTTTTTTTTATCAGTATCGGATTCGAGTAGACATATTTCGTGCCGAATCGTATTCAGAGTTGGCAGTACCCTCTCAGATTTGAATGAAACTTTCTCGACATATAGATTTTATCACTAGAAGATCTGGAATGTCTTTTGAAAAGGTTTTGACTTATTTTACCAAACCGTTGTTTTTTTAACCCCAAACATTTTTTTCCCAATTTTTTGCAAAGAAATATAGTCAAGAAATGATAAGTCTTAAAAAAACTGTTGTGCTAGTGATGCTTACAAAATTAGTCTATTTTTAGAATGAAAACACTGGAAAAAACACTTATTGAACTCTACACTGAAAAAATCGATCACACAAATCGATTCTTTATTTTAATGAAATTTTGTCCCAAAATAGAAAATTATGTTCCCTTCAATATGTAACAAAATGGGCATTTATAAGGGAAAAGTTCTTCCAGCAAAAACTTTTTCTCATCCAGTTAGCAATAGGATATTCGGTGTATTTTTTTCTCAAATTGAATTTCATTGGAATCTTGGATGATAATGAGTTTCAGTTTAGTTTAGTTTACGATAAAAAAGACCCTGGATAAAAAAAATCAGTTTGGACAAGATATAAAAATTAAGAAATTTTGTTAGCATAAAATCTTCTTCTTTAAAAATGCCTATCTTGCAATATACGAGTGGATGTAAGGGAACATGATCACCTATCTTCGGCCAAAATTTTATCGAAATCATTATTATTAATCGATTTTAAATTTTTAAAGTCAATTTGTTTCAGTGTAGGGTTCAATAAGGACTTTTTTTAGTATTTTTACTAAAAAATTTGACTGATTTTGTGAAAATTGCTAGTACAACACTTTTTTCTTGACGTTTTGTCGCTATCTATTTGAAAAAAAAAATGGTTGAAAAAGTTTGGCCCCTTTTAAAAGAAAGCCTAAATAACATCTGAAAAAAAAACAAAGAATGCAAAGTGGCTTCTTGTGACATAGTCTACATGTCCAGATAGTTTCATTCAAATCTGATAGAGTGTTGCCAACTGCGAATACGATTTGGACCGAAATTCGTCATATATACATACTAGGAAATGTAAATTTATGATGACAATTATGACTCGATATTAACAAAATTGTTGAAAAAATTTATTAATTATTCTATGAAACATGGACGCTGCGGCAAACAAACTAATACATACTGCACAGTGAAATGTATGCATGTTATTAAAAAATGCTGAGTTTGACAGACTTGACTCTAGTGGCACATCACTGAATTAGCTTCAGTCTTAAAGTAATCAGACGAACTCGGTTAGCAGTGATGTCCTAGCTCAGCACACGAACTGCTCTATACCTGCAGTGTGTGCCTATTAAGCTCGTGTGCTGTGCTTTTCAAACCAGACTCATGAACGTGTGCTATTTGTGCAGTCCACCTACTGACAAGAGACAATAAGGAGCGGACACTGTGTGCTTAAAAATTATATTATATTATTAAATAGAATAAAAAACGGACACTTAAGTCAGCGCATGAGCTAGCACATGAGTCAGCTCACGAGCTAGCTCCCCATTCCAGCTCATGAGCCAGCATCGCGAGCTGGTTCTTCGAAGCATACGACTCTCGATCTAGTAGCAACACGTCACACGAGCGTGTGCTTCAGACTTCGTGTGCGTGTTTTTGAAAAGGTACAGCACACGGACTGTATGAGAGCTGGCTCGTGTGATGGCCCACTGTCGGTTAGGATAGAAAATTGCACAGCTGGTCTGTTTGCTGTTAGTTCTTGGTTGCCTCAAGTAAGTCATTTAGTACCGTTCATCTTTTTACTCTATCTCCATAACCACGGTATCTCAGTGAAGTGTTTTAAAGTATCATTCGTCAAAGATGTTAAAGATGTTTCATCTGATAAAATAACCCTGATTACGCAAACTTCTTACTCGTTCAGTTGGATATTTTAGCTAGAAGTAGTTACATACATGGAAATGTTCTTTACATTTATTTCGATGAATTGAAAGCTTATAAATGTTCCTTTACATTTATTTTGTTCAGCTGAAAGCGAAACGTAAAATAGATTTTGTTTACATACTTTTCCCGACAAAGTAAAAAATAACAGACCATAACAAAAACTAATGTACTTCTTTTTTCTGCTTCCATGTTGTTTGATGAAACTCTAACAACACTGAAGTATCGATTTTTTCAAATAAATATTTTTCGATATTGCACCAGATCTAGACGTTTCTTGCATTTTTACCAAGTCATTTGGTATCAAAAAACAATTTCGATTTCGGAAATCTCAAAAAGGTTTCAAAGTCAAACAAATTCAGGTCGAGATAACACCAGATCTCAATGTTTAATGAATATTTGAAGTTATTCGAAAACAACAAAATTTTCTTTAGTTTTGCGTTTTTTTACGCGGATTTTCCGAAGTTACGCGTTTTTTTTTGTCGTGAATACGACTTACTTTACTATGGGGCGCCTTTTCAAAATTTACACTGTACATGAATGGGTAGAACTTTATCGCGAATATCTCTTGATGTAGATAATCCAAAAACATAATTTTTTTTAGAAGCTATCGGAAATATGATCAGGAATTTGTGATTAAATTTTCAATAGCGTGAGATAACCATAAATCACTGGAAAACAAATTTTCCTAAAACATTTGGAAATAATGAGGAAAATTCATCACGCTAGCTTGTCTTTTTCGCACCCGGACGACGGTTTTGAGGTATTCAGGCACATATCAGTTCCGACTATCTACTGGCCGAGTATGAAAGATAAACTTTGATTGAAAATCGTTCATTTCTTCTAGTGCTTCAGACGGAGCTGGTGTCGAGGTGAGTCAGTTTTTTTCGTATTCACGACATCCAGTTATGTCTCTCACATTAAACACCCGTACTTTTTTGTGAGCTACGCATTAAAAAGTGTACATGCACACTTTAAAAAATTGTGTGAATTCACGTCTTTATAAGATGCACATAAAAGGAGCGTCGTAATTCACTTAAATTGACAATTCAAAGCATGTAGAGATGTAATTCAGCTGAAGTTTACATCGATACAGACACAAAAATTATTTTTACATGCTAATAGATGTAATATTGTGAAGAAATTACGGCATGCTTGAATTTACACCTAGCGTAAATTCAATATTTTCTAAGAGTGTGGTAGTGTTGGCATTGGAACCCAGCAAAACTGAGTTAAGGGCAATCATCGTAACTTTAATAAAACACCCACCACCTAATAAATAAAACTGCACCTACGGCGGCATCTATTCAAAAATTGCTTTATCAAAATGCAACCACTATTCGTTGCCGTTTGTGCTGCCGTCTACCCACAAACCGCAACATAGGTCATGCGATGAGCCTTCGCTAATTTAATTATTTCACATTCATTCATGGTTCCGGACATTGTTCAATAAAAAATGACAAATTCAATTCGTTTGAATAATGAGCTAATTTACACTGGCGGTTGCAGAGATATGATACCATCGCATCACGAGTTCGCAATCACAATGAGCGAACAATTGAACACATGAACAAACTTGAAACGAAGCAGTGAATAACGAAACGAAGCTTCCTCTCGGTAGGAGATCCCTCTTTGCGAAATCACCGGCATAACGTCATCCCAGCGTTCGGACCAAGATCAAGCTCCGTCAACATCTCAGTCACTGTCACCGTAGTTAATAGTGATCATCGAAAAATTAGCTCTAAAATTGGAACTTCCCATACCAGAGTCAAGCCTAGTAAGTAAATGAAGCTCGTTGCTCAATGCTGGATAGAATCATATTTCAATGAATGATGAACGAGGCTCACCGGCAGCCGGGGTAGGCTTGACCACAATTGATTCGGTGGTTTTCAGCGGATGGAAGTTTATAAACCAGCATTACTGCATCTGTTGTTGGCTACTGATGATGAACGAAATGACGAAAGCCGTGGTTACCTCATACATCCGAAACAAATGCACGGTTCGGTGGTCAACAGTTATGCCAATTATAGTTAGGTTTAATGATGGTAATGATGATGGTATCAGACACTGGAGATCTGCGCAAAGAAGATAGATTTGACATGGAATCTTCCTGTTTCCGGCTTTGATTGCTGCGGCACAGTGAAGGTTTCAAGCGTGCGTCAGGTCCAATTATCGACAGGACGTGAATCCATGCTATTTTTTTTGGATTGTAGCCCAATTGCCATTTTGGTGTACATTTTTGTCGCATGATTCATGCGTTTGGAAATGCGATGTTATCAAAAATTCTACTAATTTTTTTCTTTCGAAGTCAAATTTCATTGCTACTGTCGAGGCAGACTCCATAGCAAATATGATTCACCGATGTGAAACATATAGTTAGTGATTCGAATTTATCATTTCATGAGCAAATTGTACTATATTTAGCAATATCGTTGAATCGTTTCCATAGATGTTCACTTGCTCATCAAGAATCAAAATCTGATTACATACCTTCAAAACTGCACGACAGATGTATCTTTTAATACTACATGGAATGAAAAGTCCCGGGCCTCTCACAGAAAAGACGTGAATAGTTTCGAACCGTTTGAACTGTTTCAATAACAGCTAATCGTGTCAGACGAGTTCTAGTTTTCATCGAGCTATGGGAAAAGATGAGTTCCAGTAGGTTCACCATCCCCCGTATTCTCCAGAACTGGCCCCCAGCGACTATTATCTATTTCCATACCTGGAAAGGTTTCTTCAAGGAAAGAAGTTTTCGTCGAATGCTGAGATCTTGGCAGAAACGGAAGCCTATTTTGAAGGCCTTTAGAAATCTTTTTATTTCAGAAGGCATCAAAATGTTGGAGGACCGATGGGTCAAGTTTATCGCTCTAGATGGAGATTTGACTGAAGAATGAATAGTTTTGACGGTAAAAAATTGACTTTTTCTTTGTTAGACCCGAGACTTCTCGTTCCATGTAGTAAATTTTTTTTTGCTTACAATCAAATTTTAGGAATACCAATAGCTAGCTTACGGAAATTTTAGAAATACCAATCTGTTGTGCTAGACTCATATAAACAGAACATCTAAATAATTTCATAAGGAGTGTATCGATAAGTAGTTAGCAACATTCAAACAGTTATTACTCTGAAATGGCTTAATTTTTTGCAGCGTGTTTTGAGGTGACATGTTTGTTCACATGTCAATAACAGCTGCGCAATCGATTAGTTTCGGTACGGTTTATCGTTTCAATGATGAGTCGAATTGATCCGGAAACGCGAAAGAAAATTCTGCACACTTGGTGCTCAGAAAGTGGTGTCACGTACAACGAAATTGCAAAACGGGTGAAAGTGCACCATACCAGTGTCAAAAATATTATCGAGAAGTTCGGTAAGACCCTTTCCATGAAGAATTTTCCCCGATCCGGTATGAAAACGGGTCCCAGCCAGCCCGGCCGGGACTTAAAAGTGGTTGAGTACATCAGGAAAAACCCATCGGTGTCGACGCGGGATTTGGCCAAGCAGTTCAACACCAGCATCGGGATTATTCAACGGATCAAAGTTCGGAACTTACTGAAAGCGTACAAGAAACAGAAGGTGCCGAAAAAGTCCCTGGTACAGCAAGTTCAGGCCAAAACAAGAGCGCGAAAACTGTATAACCGGATTCTATAGAATAAAGACGGATGCATCCTGATCGACGACGAAACCTACGACAAGGAAAACTCTCGAGCGCTGCCCGAACCGCAATATTATACGAAATCGGTGTACCATGATCTGGACGACGCTGACACCACGGTGGCGATGGAAAAGTTTGGGCAGAAGGTGTTGGTCTGGCAAGCAATTTGTACCTGTGGTTTGCGGTCGTCAATTTTCTTCACGAAGGGCACAATTAACGCCAAGGTGTACGATGAAGAATGTTTGAAGAAGAGAATGCTGCCACTGTATAGGAAGCATAAGGCTCCTCCTCTCTTCTGGTCGGATTTGGCTTCAGACCACTACGCCAACTCCGTTCTACAGTGGTTGTCAAAAAATAATGTACAACTCGTGGAAAAGAACCTCAACCCACCGAACTGTCCGGATCTTCGGCCAATTGAAAGGTATTGTGCAATTGTCAAGCGGCACTTTCGGAAGGAAGGTACAGTGTCCCAAAACATGCAGAAGTTAAAAAAAAACTGGACAGCTGCCACCAGGAAAGTTACAAAAGTAACTGTACAGAATTTAATGAAGAATGTCAAGTCCAAAGTGCGAGCGTTTCACAGAAACTAGGATTTTCTTCAATATAATCAGTGAAATGCATAAAAATGTAATTTTTCTACAATATATCAAAAACTGATGTCAAAATGTGTTTTTTTTTCACTTTTTTATTCGATAATTAATGTTGCTAACTACTTTTCGATACACTCCTTATTAACAGAACAAGAAAATTAAATATCCAACACTTTTGTATTATTTTCAAGGTGCGTCCAGTCTAGATGGATTTTTCACGAGGTACCCGGGTAGAAGTGATTTGAAAACCAATAACAAATTTTATTATTAAAACCAAACATCTCAATAGTAGTGACATTATTAAGTTGGAAATAAGAGTTAAATTATCAAAAATCATAACAAAGACTGAATGAGAAAATAGCAACAAAATATAAAATTCTATCATTGTAATATCAAAACAAGAACAAAATATTTATAGAAGATGAATGGGAATTTCTGGGACATTTTCAATTGCACAATCCACGGTATCTCGTATTTTGAATCGGAGTAACGAACGTTAAACTGTGGATCGGAAAGAAAAAAGGTGGCCAAAATTAATTTACGTATAGATAAAAAGATTACAATGCTTTCAAGAGGAATCCAAACATTTCAGTAAAAGTTGTAGCGAAAAAAACTGAATGTAAGTAAAACAGTCGTGCAAGATGCGAAAAAAACAAGATGAATTACACACGTACAAAGCCCAAAAGACGGCGAACCGCAATGATCGGCAAGCTTTACACACAGAAGGCGTACGAAAGAGCAAACTTCCGGTAACTTCCGGGACTCCAGTTTTGCAATGTTCAATGCTCATAAGGAGTGTATCGAAAATTCAGCGTATCAAGAGGCGAAATCACCTGAAGACCTACAAGAAGCAGAAAATCTCCAAACAAAGTGTAGAATAGAAGAAGCGAGCAGCAACAAGGCCCGGAAATTGTATTCGCGTCTTTGCAGTGTCCGGATGCATGTGTTTTGATGGACGATGAGACTTATGTAAAGAAGGACTCAAAATCCCTTCCAGGTCCACAATACTTTACTGTCGTCGATAGGGAGGATGAAATTCGGTCGAAAGGTACTTTTTACACTTCCGGAACTAGGAATCTAGAAATCTATCGATCTGAGTGTCTTCAGAAGAGATTGCTGCCTTTATATAAGAAGCATAGTACACCTCCACTGTTTTGGCCGGATTTAGCGTCGGCTCACTATGCCAAACTACTCTAAATTGGCTTGCGGAAAAGGGTATAAATTTCGTTGAGAAAAATATCCATCCACCAAATTGCCCTCAGCTTCGACCCATCGAACGTTACTGGGCAATCGTGAAAAGGGTCATCAAGAAGACTGGTAAGGCAGCTGAGAACATGCAGGAGTTCAAAAAAATTTGGACTCAAGCGTACAAAAACAAAAACTGTGATGCAACACTTGTCCGGAGCTTGATGAAGAGTGTTCGATCAAAAGTTGGAAAACTCGCGAAGGAATAACTTAAATTTTATCCGGTTTTCATTATGTTCAAGTTTAACCTCGTACAATAAAGGATCAATTTTTAGTTTGAATAAAATATCTTTTTTTATCATAATTTGAAAGAAAAATTTGTGGATAGCTTATTTTCGATAAACTCCTTAAGTTTGATGTCCCAGAAGATGATAAAAAGTAGAAGATGTCAAAGTTGGCCAAAAACAAAACATAATTTAGCAAGCAATTAGCTCATGTGGAAAGCGGAACATTCCATTTGTGGCAACCGGTACGTTCAATATGTTATGTACGTTTGCATAAAAGAATGCCTCCAAAAGCGTCTAGGTCTACCTCTATGGGCACATGGTGTGCATTTCTGACCGAATTTTGCCTCGTGCCATTACTCGAATGATAAGCAATGTTCTGGAATGGTGCAAGGCTAATGGGATCAACTTCGTGTCAAAGGACTTAAAACGCACCGGAACGGCGGCCAATTCAAAAGTACTGGTCCATCATGAAGCCGACACTTCGGTAACATACTAAGAATGTAATGTCGGAGGGAGATACGAAGAAAAATTGGATTTACTCGCAAAAAATGTTGGTCCAAACGTTGTGCAAGACCTTAGTATTAAAAGGTGCATTTGTGTATGGCATTGAAATTGAATGAAGCAAACATGGAAAAAGATAAATATCTCCGACTCGATTCTCTGGAAGTTTGTAAATGATCGGTTGAATGGGTAAATTTTGCCGAATATTTGTTTGTGATGCGATTTGAGTCCGTACACTCATTATTTAATCATGAATAGACTCTTAAGACTAACACCTGCAAAGTCTTGGCATTACATTCCTTTTGTGGAATTTGGCCTTTCTGTTTCAACAGACTTCGCAGCCGATTCTCAGTGTACAGAATCATTGCATGGCTAGTACTATGGATCCTACTGACACTAAGAATCCTTCCAGGTCGGGGCTCGAACATACGACAACTGACTTGTAAGACCAGCGTCCTATGCATTGAACCGCCAACCCAGGACAAGACTAACACCTGAAATCACGAATAGACTCATAAGACTCACAACTGAGAAACGAGTGAAAATGGATTTTCTCATCAAAATGAGTGCTCAGTGAGAAATGTGATCCGTAAGTTAGATTCATTTTATGATAGTCATATAATCCCTATATTTCAACTGATTGTTGTGGAATTTCACAGCAATTTCGCTTTATTTGACCCATCAAATTGTGCCCGTAAAATAAATAGCGTAGAGAATATTGCTACTGTTGTGCTAATGACAATTGCGGATTATCCAACCGGTACCGATCACCATAATATCAATAATATAAAGACTACCCATTGCTTCTGCATTTACCGTGATATATCTAACCCAAACTCGTAAACGACAACCTAAGGTAGATTTATTAACGTTCGTGACTCAGTTTAGTAGCATTCGTGACTTTGCTCATTTTATGCGATCCGTCGATAACCACAAAATTAATTGAGATAAAACAGCATTGATGATCTCATGGGAGAACACTGTGGATTGTGATAGCGCACTTATCAAGGTAAATATCTTGTGCACACAGCCATGCAACATTTACGAAAACTGTAGTTTCTGCATACACAAACACCTTTGGTCAACTATTCAAACCAATGACAAGATAGTAGATGCATACTGATGGCAAATTTCGTGCCAATGCTTCTACCACTTATTATTGATATAACTACAATGTCCATTTACTTCGAGTATCAGGCATTCGCTAGAAGTCTAGACTATGATTCAAGTTTTTACCTTACAGTACTCAGTTCGATTACAATTAAATTTAAGTTGTTTCCATACGAATAATTAGCTTATTGTGAGCAACTCATCTTGCATATGAGTTTAAATATAGAAGCAATTAAAACAATATATAAAATTGATAATTATATTATTCCTTCCATCTCTGGTTTAGGTGTACAGAAAATGGCATTTATTATGCTGTCTCGCATGTTTGTGGCGATGCTGTGTTTTGTTCGCCGGCATCGGCATATATGTTATAACGCAAGGTTTGCAGTGAAAGTATAACAACGATGACCGAGATATACCATGAGCATGTGCTAAAAGCTACGAACGAACTCATCTATACAGCATCGAACGAGCGCTAACAGAGTTATAGTTGATGACACTTTCAATTTAATTCAATTAGTGCCTCTGTCATATTGCATGTTACGCGTACCGTTATGGAAAGTCCATGTGAATTTATATCATTCGTTTGAATCCTTAACGCAAATTTTACAAAAAAGTTCAGAAGTCATTTAGAAGATTATTTAATAGTTTTTTTTATTATCACTGTATTGTAAAACTACACACGAACGGCATTACGATTTCACAAATGAGCTAAAAGAGTCATGGTTTCGGGAAAGGTCCTCGGACAATGAACTATTTGGACTTATTTTGCTGCAAGTTAAAAGTACACTGAGGTCTTTTTTATGCAGTTTTTTTACGAGACTTTTTTTATGCGAATTTTCAGAGTTATGCGGTTTTTTTATGCGAAGTTTCAGAGTTATGCGTTTTTTTTATGCGAATTTTCAGAGTTATGCGGTTTTTTTTTATGCGAATTTTCAGAGTTATGCGGTTTTTTTATGCGGTACGTAAATCCGCATAAAAAAAGACTTCAGTGTAACGTATTTAAGATTCATGGGCATGACTTCATGACTAAAGCCCGGGTTGGCAGTTCAATGAGTAGGGCGCTGGTCTTACAAGCCGGTTGTCTTGAGTTCGAGCCTCGACCAGGAAGTATTCTTAGCGCCAATAAGATCGTAGCACCATCCATGCAATGATTCTATGAATCGCCTGCGAAGTCTGTTGAAACGGAAGTTCAAATTCCACATTTTATCCCAATTCCTCCAATATGTGAAATTTTCATCTAAATCACCCTTAAGTCTTAAGCGAACCACGTTGAAAGCATACGAAAACTATCTTATCTTATAGGAAAAAGTCTGTAGAACCGAATGGAAGAACCTACACTGGTCGCACGAAACTTTCTGGTAACTATTTTACCCCAATTCCTCTATTTCATGATATGTTATTGTAAATCGTCCTTAAATCTCGGTAAAACTTATTGGAAGATTTCTAAATCCAGCTTATCTTATGTAAAAAAGTCTGTAGAACCGAATGGAAGAACCTACACTGGCCGCACGAAACGTTTTGATTACTATTTTACCCCATTTCCTCCATTTTATGGTATTTTATTGTAAATCGGTCTTAAATCATGGTAAAACTTATTGGAAGTATACTTAATCTAGCTTATCTTATAGGAAAAAGTCTGTAGAACCGAATGGAAGAACCTACACTGGCCGCACGAAACGTTCTGGTGACTATTTCACCCCAATTCCTCTATTTCATGATATTTTATTATAAATCGTCCTTAAATCTCGGTAAAACTTATTGGAAGTTTACTAAATTCAGCTTATCTTATGTAAAAAAAAGTCTGTAGAACAGAATGGAAGAACCTACACTGGCCGCACGAAACATTCTGGTGACTATTTTACCCCAATTCCTCTATTCCATCTTATTGTAAATCGTCCTTAAATCTCGGTAAAACTTATTGGAAGTTTACTAAATTCAGCTTATCTTATGTAAAAAAAAGTCTTTAGAACCGAAGGGAAGAACCTACACTGGCCGCACGAAACGTTCTCGTGACTATTTTACCCCATTTCTCCATTTCATGATATCTTATTGTAAATCGTCCTTAAATCTCGGACATTGAAATTTACATAATTGACCTCGTAAAAACTTGTTTTAAAACTTGGATATCTCATGGTATCTGATATCCAACAATCCATTGATTGATGAAATCCGTTCACTTTTAACGAACAGATATGTGTAAGCGACTTTTACTCCTTATTCCAGAAGTAGGATTTTTGAGCACAGCATGCTGAAGCGATGTTTGAAGACAGAACTAAACAATAGTTTTAATGATGTTGCATGCAATTGTTTCTAAGTCTTTAACACCCTTTTTCCATGCCATTTTGTCACAGTTCGATTTATCACAGTTCGTTTTTGGCAAAATAATCGTTCGTGTATGATATAAAATGAAATCAGGAAAATGGAAGAGTTTTCGAGTTCAAAACATTTTTATTGCTAGGTCGATGCAAACTGTTTACAGCTATAATGACTGGAAGAACAGAATTTCATACACCCAATCCACTTTAACTCGCAATTTTTCGCACAGTTTTTTTTTGTTTTTCGCACGGCGCTTCAAGAAACCATTGATAGTGAGCTCACAAAAGTATAATCAGTTATCATAGTTATAGATTCATAGGAAAAAGAAAACTAAAATCGTTTTAAAAAATCCAGAAAACTTTCGAGAAACTTTGCAAAACCAAGTTTCGTGTGATTAAACGAAAAAACCTTTTTTATATCCCCGTAGTGGTGAAATGATGCCTTTCACATATCACTTATATATTCAAAAAAATTACAAGAAGATTCTGTCAAGATTTTTTTCAAACTTAAAGAAACTCAAAAACTTTCTTTGGGTATAAATTACCATCACCTTTTCAACTTATAAACAGTTATGTCAAGTTAATAAAGATTTGCATGTGGCAACCCTGCACGCTATAGAAAATTGAACAAAGCACGCTGTGTGCTAGGCGGATGCGTTTTCTTCTTCTTCTGTACCAGCACGTACTGATGCGTACCGATTTTGCATCATTTTGTACGACGGTTTAAAAGTTTTGATACTCATTGCCCTATAATTTTAGAACCGGACGTCGGATCTGGATGAAATTGCACAGTATCTTTTAAGACAATGATAGCATTAATTTGATTTGTGAAAATCGGTTTAACCGTTGCAGAGAAATCGAAGTGAGCTCCGTTTTTGAAGCTTTTTTCACTATTACCGGTGCGTTCGGAAGCAGAAATCGGGGACTAGTAGATTTATATATCCAATAACAAATAAGATCTACCAACTAGGTGAAATTAATAAATTGTACGTTTTATAAAAAAATGCACCTCGTTTCGCCATCACTTTTGAAAAAAAATTTTGAAACTTTCAGGAACTTTTTAAAGAATTTCAAAAATCTTTATTTGCATCTTAATTTGTAAACATTGGTTGAGAAATTTTTGAGAAAATTGAGTGCGCATTTTCTCATAGATTTGCACATATTGCCTTGTAATGTCGGAACCGGATAAAGATGAAATTCAGTAGCAAGCTAGAAAACCATAAGACTTTTCGTTTGAATCAAGATTTATGCTAATCAATTACGCCATCTTTGAGAAAGGTGTGTGACAATTTATTTCATTTTTGTGGTGCATATCATCCTGTTATTCTGGAACCGGAAGTCGGATCGAGATAAAATTTAATAGCGATCTATAAGACCATAACACCTTTCATTTGAATCTGCGTTTGTGAAAATCGGTTCAACCATCAACCATCACCGAGGAAAGTTAGTGCAAAAAAATGTGCCTAATCCACCTAGCAGTTAGATGATACCTTTTTTTTATCAATCCGCATGTGTTTTTTGCATGAATATTCTTCGGTGTTTCAGTTTTCATGACATTATTCTAATGACCGTCGTTTTAAGTGGCAATTTGATATTTTAATCACTCATTACTCTGTAATGTCGAAACTGCAATTCGAATCGAATTTGAATCTAAAAGTGTAACAATCGATTAAATATGTCGAAGTAATTTCCACTTTAGTGTTTAGGGTAATTTAAGGTGCTTTCGAAACCGGTATTCAGGAACCAGCATAACCCAAAACCGATTCGTATGGCCATATGACGAATAAATTGCAATATTTTTGAGTCCAACTTTAAAGCTTTGCGGGATTGTCATCTTCTA
Organism: Malaya genurostris; assembly: GCF_030247185.1. Taxonomy (NCBI): domain Eukaryota; kingdom Metazoa; phylum Arthropoda; class Insecta; order Diptera; family Culicidae; genus Malaya; species Malaya genurostris. Next base: position 191,134,263 of record NC_080572.1, read on the forward strand.
TATCTCTTTGAATTCTAAAAATTTATCATCCTACAATTCCAGAATCGGAAGTCAGAATTGGATAAAATGGGATTTATTTTAATTTGAACTTTTGTTTCTGAAATTCGATTTGGGTTTTTTGAGAAAACGATCGAGCTTTGAGAAACGATTCGATACTGGAACCGGAATACGAAATTCGGTGTAGCCGAAGTCAGACAAATTCACCTGAGAAGCTGTATAGTTTACATTTGTTTCAAAACGTTTGAAAATCAATGTAGACATCTTTAAAGAATCGTAGTGCGAATAAAATTTTTGGATGCCTTCCGAAACGGAAACTGAATACAACCAAAAATGAAATAAGTTTATTTGGTTATAGACTATCCAAATCTGCTAACCCAATAAACCTGATAAAGTTTATGTGAAATAGACATTTTTATACTAATCACCCTGTATCTCCGAAACCGGAAGTTGGATCTGACTGAAAAACAAGATGTTCTATAGAATCTTAAAACTTTTCATTTAAATTATAGATTATCAGCCATCTACGAGAAAAATGAGTTACATGATTTTAATTTCATTTCACATATCATCCTGTAGCTCCGGAACCAGAGGTCGGAACCAAACATAATTCGGGAACCATATTTGGGAGCATACGACTTTTCATATGAATCTAAGTTTGTAGAAAACGGTTGAGTCATCTCCGAAAAAAATTGAGTGAAATTATTTGTCACGCACGCATTTGCTGATCTCGACGAACTGATTCGAATGGTATATGGTTATGTTCTTCTAGCATTTATTGCTGTAAGTAGTTTAAATCTATATAATTATGGAATTGCTTTCAACTTGAAAATTCTGCCATCATTTGGTTTACATATGGCATATTCGAAAGATTATGTTGCCAAAAACGAACGTGGCTAAAATCGGTCCGAGGCAAAATATCATGCTGTACACAGTCTTTTGCGTACTTAGAAACAAATGTATGTAACAGTATAAAAAATCGTGTTTTATGTTGCTCTCAAGCATTTCTCTGCCAGACAACGCTCAAAACTTCTGCTGCTGGAATAGGGAAAAAAGTCGCTTACACAAAAATTTCGATATCATCGTTAAAAATGGACGGATTTTAACAATCTATGGCTTGTTGGATAGGTATTACCGTGCGGAATCTAAGTATGAAAAAATATTCTGTTTTCATGGTCAATTGTGACAGATACTGTCAAAAAACTGAAAATTTTGACATAAAACTTTGTATAACTCAAAAAGTAAACATCCGATCTCAAAACCATTTAATAGCGTTTTGGGTGACGGGAAGACCTTTCATTTGCGACTAGTTTGATCAAAATCGGTCCAGCCATCTCTGAGATCTCGACCTCTTAGTTGACAACACACATACAGACACACACACACACATACACACATATACGGACATTTGCATTGTTCGTCGAGCTGAATCGATTGGTATATGACATTCGGCCCTCCGGGCCTCGGAAATTTTTTCTAAAGTTTTAAGCGAATTTTATGCCTATTTTTTATATTCATAAAAACAGGTAAAATGTTACACACACACACACACACACACACACACACACACACACACACACACACACACACACACACACACACACACACACACACACACACACACACACACACACACACACACACACACACACACACTCTCGACGAACTCGGCCCTCCGGGACTCGGTTCAAAAGTCGGGTTTCACAGTGATTGCATAACGTTTCTATATGAGAAAGGCAAAACTGATAGTGAGAGCGGCGACTTGAACCGAGAATCATTAGATCACCAAGTACGTCCGTTAATCGACTTAGCTACAGAAGCACACACCTGCTTGGCTGATAAGTGGTGTATATGAATTCATGGAAATTACATTCGGAACCAGTGAATTTCAGTCTCATCCAACATTAAGTCATTACAAATGGAATTTTTCGTCATTTGACAAATTATATCTTAATGATATGTAGGATTAGGTCACCTGAAAAATTCAAATTTTTTTGGTGAGTTTTTTAAACATTTCCCTTTATTGCTTCGATATGATTTCGTATATCAGAAATCAATCAAATGCAACTGCGAACTGCACAACGTGTGAATCGATCCTTATTAATTATTAATTTTCATTAATTTTTTCCATTTTTATGAAAGCAGACAATATGTTATTTGAAACTTTGATTTGTTTTTTTTTTATTTAAAAGATATTTTTATTCAGGCCTATTTGCGTACAAGCTTTACGTGGCCGATTGAGCCGATTTTTTTAAATATTTTTTTTTTTTTGAGTTGGATCTCGTTGTCACCCTTTTTCTAGGGGGAATCCATTTCCCACCTGCGAGGATTGAGGGGCACTTCGATCGTGGATGGTTTCGTTGAAGGGGATGCTTCATTGTTGTTGGTGGCTGTCACAGGTGTACTGGGGTTGCTTGTGGTCGGTGTAAAGGAAGCACCGTTGTCCTTTGGTGTAGTTGTCTCCTTGTCCAGTTTATCACATGGCTTACCGTAGTGAACAGCTTTTTGGCAATATTGACATGTGGCTATCTGATTGTCATAGGTAACAAGTGATTTGCACGGAATTCTTGTATTTTGATCGAAAATCACATAAGAAGGTATAGCGTTCTTCAAGTGTATGCGTAATAAACGTACGCCATTTAGAATACCGGGGAAAAAATTCTTCCACTTTTCTTTTTTGATAGAGAGAATCTCTCCGTATTGGGACATAGTTTTGCGAATATATGAATCGGTGACGCTTGAGGGAAGATCATGCACACGCACTTCTATAGCACTATCTTCCATATATACTGGAATGTTGTATTTAATGTTCTCGTGCTCCACATAATGCACATTATTATTGTCTTTTGCGAATTGAATTGCATCCAACTCTTTATAAAATTAGATGTAAACAACATTATTTGTCTTATTGCATTGGAGTAAATGCACACGTTTATTGTCAAGATGCATTTGCTTCTTAAGCACAAACCTTCAAGTTCTCGTATCGAAGGTCGACTTTTGCACTGCCTGAAGTCAACAACAATTGTATTCTTTCGTGTCGGCGGTAGCTTTTGTTCGTTTGGTTCACTCATTTCGAGGTCGTTCTATTGTTCACTACACAATACTGTACTTGGTTTCTTCTGTCCCGAACGTAAGCAGTTTTGTTTTATAGACTGACTTGGATGAGATGTGAAAGCGAACTGAACTTTGATTTGTTGATGCCTTTTTTATATTACTTATATTCTTAGGAAGATTACTGCAATATCCTTCAAATATCATTATCTTCAATAAAAACAATAAAGTTCGTTCAAGCGTATAATAGTTTAATCTACAGACTGAAAGAGTATTTATCCAAGTAGATTTGTTTCCCATTTTTGTTTTTGTCATACAGAAAGGTTATAGGTTTAGGTCCCATGAATTTTTTTCAATTGATCTGACTTCCGGTTCCGGAATTACAGGGTTATGAGTGAAAAAAACTGCAAATTCAAAAGTTTGCCTTCATAGAAAAAGATATGAGGATGATATAATTTTTCAAAAATAGTATATTAATTCCTCTAGTTTGCAGGTCTGTTATGTTTTTTTTTGTTTATATCGTTTATTAATTCCCGGCTTTAACCTAATTGTGGTCCTCCACCGGGTGCTTGTAAGTTGAACGCCACACAAATTCACATCGAATATTCCATCTAAGAATCCGAAAGTGACGGAAATAGTGGCCAAAATCTTTAAAATGAAACAAACTCACTTTCCTTCGTGACCGCTTAACCGATTTTCTCAAACCTAGAATTAAATCTAACGGTCATTTATAGAGTTACTAAATTTTATCCGAATCTGACTTCCGTTTCCGGATGTACAGGGTGATGAGTGTTTGAAATTTCAAGCCGTCGTATTGTGCGACGATGCAAAAGAGGGAAAAAAAATCTTCTAAATTGGACTAAAAACTATTACAATTTGCAGGTATGTAAGTAACTGATCATATGAATCGACTTCGGCTATACCGGACCCCAAAATCCGGCTCCGGATGTATCGGAAATAGTGGTTAAAAACTCAGAAATGGAACTAATCAACTTGTATCTGCAACGACTCAACCGATTTTTACAAACAAAAAGCCCAAATAAAAGGTAGTCCGGAACTACCGGAAGAAGTGTGTTTAAAATTTCAAACCGTCACTCAGACAGTTGTTGCAAGAAACTGAAAAATAATTATAATTTTGGCACGAAAATAATTCGACTTTTAGGCTTTGCTAGTGCTTGAACAAACTTCCCTGCTTCTATTCAATGAGCAGTTTTGCCGAGAATACAACAGTAATATTACGGATAATACTAGTCACATGAGAAAGGCATCATTACACCACTAGATTTATTAAAACAGGTTTTTCTTCGTCGCTCTAAAAGGCGGTTTGAAAATTTGAACTACAACAAACGGGACGTGGATCCGGATGGAAATCAATAGTAGACTATTTAACCAAAAATAATGCTCCAAGCGATGAATCATGTAGGTACGGTTTTCGACGTTTCAAGAATGGACATTTCAGCGTTGAAGACAGGCCTCGCTCTAGACAACCAAAAAAAATCGAAGACAATCAGTTGAAGGCATTACTCGATGAAGATCTGAGTCAAACGCTAGAGGAGCTTGCAGAATCATTAGAAGAGACTCAACAAGAAATTTCTGTACGATTAAAATCCATGGAAATGTTTCAAAAGCATTGACATCGACCTCAACATCAACACCAAAGCCAAATATTCAGGGTTCGAAGATCATGTTGTGCATTTCGTATGACCAAAAAGGTGTCCTATAAGCTATAAGCCAGACGATACTATAAGGGGGCAATCGGTATAGACTACAATTGATGCGTTTGAACCGTGCATCACGAGAAGATGATAAAGTTATACTCCTGCATGACAACGCTCGGCCTCATGTCGCAAAAGTCAAACGAGTAAATGTCCGTGTGTGTATGCGTGTGTCTGTATTTGTGTTGTCAACTAAGAGGTCGAGATCTCAGAAATGGCTGGACCGATTTTGATCAAACTGGTCGCAACTGAAAGAACTCCTCGTTACCCAGAACGCTATTTAATGGTTTTAAGATCTGATGTTTACTTTTTGAATTATGTCAAAACTTTCAGTTTTTTGCCATCACATTTGTCATTTTGTCATCACATCTGTCACATTTGCCCTTGAAAACAGAATAAGTTTTTAGACTTAGATTCCACACGGTAATAGCTATCCAACAAGCCATAGATTGTTAAAATCCGTCCATTTTTAACGGAGATATCGATATTTTTGTGTAAGCGACTTTTCTCCTTATTCCAGTAGTAGGAATTTTGAGCGCTGTATGACAAAGCAATGCTTGGGAGAAACGTGAAATACGATTTTTTATACTGTTACATAAAATTGTTTCTAAGTACCAAAAAGACAACATCATTTTTCATGACGTTTTGCCTCAGACCGATTTTAGCACGGTTCGTTTTTGGAAACATAATCGTTCGAATATGATATATGTAAATCAGATGATGGCAAAGATGGCAGCATTTTCGAGTTAAAAACAATTGCATAATTATATTGATTTAAACTATTGACAGTAATGAATGCTGAAAGAACATAACAGCCATATACCATTCGAATCAGTTCGTCGAGATCAGCAAATGCGTGTGTGGAAAATAATTTCATTCAATTTTCTCGGAGATGACTGAACCATTTTCTACAAACTCAGATTCATACGAGAAGTGCTTCCAAACAAAGCTCCTGAATTACGTCTGGATCCGACTTCTGGTTCCTGAGCTACAGGATGACATGTCAAACAAAATTGAAATAGTCATTTTTCTCACAGATTGTTGAACCGATCTTAGATTCAAATGAAATCTGAGAACCATCTAAGATTCAAATGAAAGGTCTTAAGATTCTATAAAACATCTTGCTTTTTAATCAGTCTGCACTGATTTTCGAACACTTTGAATCAAATGTAAACTATACAAATCGTCAGGCGAATTTAACTGACTTCGGCTACACTAATTTTCGAGTTCCGGTTCCAGTATCGAATCGTTTTCTCAAAAAATCGAATTTCAAAAACAAAAATTCTAATTAAAGGATTTATGATGCTATACAAAATTATTGAATTTTATCCGATTCTGATTTCCGATTCTGGATTTACAGGGTGACGAGTTTTTAAAATTCAAGTGGAAATAGAAGATATATAGATACAAACTATGGCAATTTCGTCATATTTATTTTTTGGCCATACGGGTTTGGGTTATGCTGGTTCCTGAGTACCGGATCTGGAAGTACCGTAAATAACCGTAAACTCTAAACTGAAACTAAACTAAGGCATCATCTCACTGCTAGGAGGATTAAGCACGTTTTTCAAGATGGAGTTCGAAAAGTGTCTGAGAGGTGGAAAAATGTAATTACAAGCGATGGACAATACTTCGATTCCTCTTTTAAATTCTTTATATTTTGAAATAAATGCATTTTTAATAAAAAAAAACGGACCGAATTAATTTGTACTCCCAATTTGAAACAAATTAAACAAAATGGTCAAATAACGTAATTTTTATGGCTTTCATTAGATGGTGTTCCAAATTTCCGAATTTAGTCGTTTCCGTTCGTAACGCTGGTAACGCATTTACCGACCATGAATATTTTTCAGATAATTAAATGATGATTTCCATGACTTTTAAATCGTAATGGATTTCTTTCCATTCTCCTTATAGATAATGCATGAAAAAAAAAGTTTTGCCTTTCTCATATAGAAAGGTTATGCAATCACTTGAAAAACTGACCAGTGAAAATTGGCCCGGAGGGCCAAGTGTCATATACCATTCGACTAAGTTCATCGAGCTGAGCAATGTCTGTGTGTGTGTGTGTATGTATGTGTGTGTGTATGTGTCAAATAATCTCACTAGGTTTTCTCGGAGATGGCTGAACCGATTTTGACAAACTAGGATTCAAATGAAAGGTCTCGTGGTCCCATACGGAATTCCTGAATTTCATCCGGATCCGACTTCCGGTTCCGGAATTATAGGGTAAAGTGTGTTCAATATTGCACACCGTCACTTAAACCGGCGAAACAAAACACGTAAAAAATTTTCTAAACTGGTCTCAAAACTACACAAATCGATAGTCATTATCAGTAGGCAACTAAACAAACCGATTCCGGCTATCCTGGTTCCCGGTATCCGGTTCCGGAAGTACCGGAAATAGTGGTCATATATACCAAAATGGATCTCACTCACTTTTCTCAGCGATGGTTTGACCGATTTCCACAAACTTAAATTCAAATAAAAGGTCTTCCGGTCCTATACAGAATTCCTGAATTTCATCCGGATCCGACTTCCGGTTCCGGAGTAATAGGGTAAAGTGTTTTCAATATTGTACACCGTCAATTAAAATATTTTCGGATGCAACAAACATTCAAATCGTAATTCAGAGTGCGTACTAGTAGAGTTTGTGTGTCATGTTAGTTGGTGGCCGTACGAACCGACTTTGATTATACCGGTTCTCGGGTTCCGGTGCCGGAAGTGCATATAATAGTGAACCCACTTCGTTTTCTTAAGGATGACCTACGCAATCAATGCACTGTTTTATTCTGTATGTTGTACTAGTTAATGCACAAACAATCTCTTGGTTTCTTTCAAAAATCGAAGAAAATTTTTTTGAATAGAATACAACAATATTATACATGAGAAAGGCATCATTACACCACTAGGTGGATAAAAACAGGTTTTTTGAACTCCAACCTACTCTCCTCTAACCTACAGATTCTAAGTATACTTCTAGATTGGAGATCGATTTTTAGTAAAACATTAGACCCAATTTCGAATCGTTCGAAGAATAACCCGCCGAAGTCGTCAGCCGTCGTCGCGCACAACAAAAATATACTTCCCAACAACAACGCACGTCTACCAACTTACCGATTACCGTACTAGCCGCAACTTCTTTGGCCACGTGGGCCGCCGCCGGACTAACGTGCAGTATGTCCGACAGCGACAGCGAGGACGCAATCAGTTGCCGTTTTTCCTCAAAGTTGAGCAAATCCATCGAATTGCTTCGCTGCGGCGTCACCGTGATTGTCACCGATTTCTGCATCGTCAGTACGCTCTGGTTGTACTCGGGAGGAGGTTGCTTCATCAGATCCCGTCCGTTAAAAGACATTTTCTTCGTGTTCTCACAGTGGCTAACGCATGTGTCGTTCATATATGCACTGATATGGCGGGAAGGCGACGGGCGCGGGGTGATCACACACACAGACACATACAGCTACAAGTGCGCTTCGCCGGTTGAGTTGCGGTGGGTATGGAAGCTTTTCCGGTTGCGCACTGTCTGCATACTAGAATACACTAGACTAAATAACCAGCGAAAAAACACACTTCTCTACACCTCAATAGCATTTATGTAAATTTATTTCATTTTTGTTTTCACTTCATACATATGGACGAATAAGTACCCGCGAACATACACCCCTACACTCACGAACACTGAACTCACAGAAAAAACTCCTAATAAGTAATTATATCGCCCGGATATCGATAAGCTAATCAATTTCCATTGCAGTTAACTACGTGGCGGAGAAGAAGCACGAGGTACGCGGTAAAATGTTTTCCTCTAGTTTTCTTCCGTAGATGTCCAGAGTGCCGACGCCGAAGTGCGGATGTGGTCTAGTATCTTAGATTCAGACGATCGATCTGTTATCGGGATATCGCTCTCGATGTTTGCTCTGTTGAAAGAAAGAAAACTCACGATTAGAATAATAATAAGTTTAACATAATAAAAAACTATTAAATATTGAATCATCGAATCCGACAAAGAAATATTTTGGCTTGTGTGGGAAAAGAATTGTCGTAAGGTTACGGTTTCAAATCCATTGCCGGTACCATCATTAAAAATCATGAAATCGTGAAACATTCATGACATGAATTTCATGAGAAGATATGTTTCATGATTTCATGATTTTTAATCATGGTACCGGCCATGGATTTTTATCCGTGTACACAAATACAACTGTTCTCAAACTATTCCAGTATGAATATTGGATCACTCTTAATTGCTTGTTACCTTTATCAAATAGTTAGGCTATGCGATTATCGTAAAAACCGACTGTGTGTGTGTACCAGGGAAGTTGTAAATAATAAACAAACAAAAAAATATTAACAAATTTTACTATCATATCTTGTCTTGATGTTTCTGTGCTGTCATAGCGATACTTGATATTATCTTGATATTTCATCTAAGTAATCAAGAAATCGTACATTCATTGATGCAATAGTTCTATCTTGAAATAAAACACTATTGAATAAACTGCATCAGAATCATATAAGAGCAATGCTTATGATGATATTCTATTCGGAATGTTTCAATATCAAATATCTGAAAAATTCGTGTGTTAAAAAAATATTGTTTTTGCTTTGGTATTACAATAGCGGATTTATACATTTCGTTGCTATTTTCTCCTGCAGATTTTGTTATAATTTATGATATTTTAACTCTTATTTCAATCTAAATAATGTTAATTTCTACCATTGAAGTGTTTGTTTTTAGAAATAAAATTTGTTATTGGTTTGCAAATCACTTCTACCAGGGTATGTGACAAATATTGTCACTCAATTTTTTATGAAATGGTTAAACCAATTTTTACAAACATAGACTAAAATGAAAGGTATTACGGTCCCATACAGAGTTCTTGAATTTAGTTTGTATCTGACTTCCGGTTCCGAAATAACAGTGTGACATGTACCAAAAAAGTGAAAATATTGTCACTCAATTTTTTCAGATTTTCCTAAATTCAGATACGAATGAAAGATATTATGGTCTCTTAAGGTGCTTAGAATGAAAATGTTAATTTCAAACCAATTTTTTTAAGTAACCATGTAATTTGTTGATTTTTTAGCCCGACTTCCAGTTCTAAAATTACAAGGCCATGAGATTTTCAAATATCAAACCGTCACAAAAAATCGTAAAAATCTTCGCAGTTTGGCTCAAAACTGTTCCAAATTGTAGGTCATGTTAGTTTGAGTTAAGAAGTCGAGCTGTTTTTTGATATTTTGATGTTAAGTCATTTATTCCAAACCCACCATTTAAATCGGAGATTCAAAAATTTAGAAATTTTATTAAATTGAATTTAAAACTGTTTCCATTTGTAGTGCATATTAGTTGATGGTTGAATAAACTGAATTTTAATATACCGGTATCAAGTTTTCGCTTTCGGAGATACCAGAAATAGTTGTCATATTCATTGATTAAGCTCACTTCATTTTCTCATATATGATTGAATCGATTTTATCTAACTTAAATTCAGAAGAAGCATAACCAAGCCCAGTCGTGTGCTAGAGCCGTGTCTATCACACTGCTTAGAGTGGCGAAATGGTAACGCGCATGCACGAAATGCATAAGAACGCAGGTTCGAGTCTTGTCTCTGAGAGATTCTCATTCATTTGGCTTCTCCAATATATGGTTCCACTCAGTCATTGCAAAAACTGAACTTAGTTATGGCGACTTTACGTCAAACCAACTAAAAATTATTAAATCGTTAATGGTAACTATTCTTTTTTTATTTTCCCATACAAAATCAGTGTTCTATTTTACGCGCACTTCTTTCTCCGTTATATATGGTTGTAAATTTGAGTGCATTACAATCTGAAGAATAGTACCATTTATCTGAGTCATTACACTTAAACTGTACTTTCAAGAATTTATTATAACTTTTTCAAGCAGATGTTTCAAATGTATTAGGTTTTCAAATATTGTTTCAATTCATGTAGCTAAAGACTTATTTTAGTTGCAAGTGAAGCTTAAATTAAAACTTAAGTCGGTTTCTCATTCGGCGTTTTTACGGATTTCCGAAGTTGTGCGATTATTTTACGCAAAATTATAAATTACAAATTAATTTTTCACACTCAGAGATGGCCTTGACCGATTTTAACAATCTTAGATTCAAATGAAAGGTTCAATAGTCCCAAATTTCGTCAGGATCTGACCTCCGGTTCCGAAATTATAGGGAAAAATGTGTTAAAAATTGGATACCGTCACTTAAATCGGCGAAACAAAACAGGTATATCTATTTCTAATCTGGCCTAGAAACTTCTCCAATTGGTAGCTATTATCAGTAGACAACCAAATAAACCGACTTTGGCTATCTTGGTTCCAGTTTTCCGACTCCGGAAGCACCGGAAATAGTGGTCATATATTCCAAAATGGATCTCACTCACTTCCTCATCGATGACTTGATCGATTTGCACAAAAAAGGTCTTTCAGCCCCATATTGAAGATTGTTAAAATATTTATACCGCCACGGCGAAGTAAAAAACCTGTTTTAATCCACCTAGTGGTGTAATGATGCATTTCTCATGTATAATATTGTGGTATTCTATTCAAACATTTTTTCTTCGATTTTTGAAAGAAACCAAGAGATTGTTTGTGCATTAACTAGTATAACATACAGAATAAATAAAATAAAGTGCTTTGATTGCGTAGGCCATCCTTAAGAAAACGAAGTGGGTTCACTATTATATATACTTCCGGCACCGGAACCCGAGAACCGGTATAATCAAAGTCGGTTCGTACGGCCACCAACTAACATGACATACAAACTCTACTAGTACGCACTCTAAATTACGATTTAAATGTTTGTTGTATCCGAAAATATGCAGTAATTTTTGGTAGAACCATAAGACCTTTCAATTGACCCTAATATTGAGAATAACGGTTTAGAGTCCAGTTTATAACATTTTTTACGGTTTTTGTTCCGCCAGTTTAAGTGACGGTGTACAATATTGAACACACTTTACCCTATAACTCCGGAACCGGAAGTAGGATCCGGATGAAATTCAGGAATTCCGTATGGGACCGGAACACCTTCCATTTGAATCTAAGTTTGTGGAAATTGGTCAAACCATCGCTGAGAAAATTGAGTGAGATCCATTTTGGTATATATGACCACTATTTCCGGTACTTCCGGAACCGGATACCGGGAACCAGGATAGCCGGAAATAGTTTGTTTAGTTGCCTACTGATAATGACTATCGATTTGTGTAGTTTTTAGACCAGTTTAGAAAATTTTTTACGCTTTTTGTTTCGCCGGTTTAAGTGACGGTGTACAATATTGAACACACTTTACCCTATAACTCCGGAACCGGAAGTCGGATCCGGATGAAATTCACACGCACACACACACACACACACACACACACACACACACACACACACACACACACACACACACACACACACACACACACACACACACACACACACACACACACACACACACACACACACACACACACACACACACACACACACACACACACACACACACACACACACATTGCTCAGCTCGATGAACTGAGTCGAATGGTATTTTCACTAGTCGGTTTTTCAAGTAATTGCATAACCTTTCTATATGAGAAAGCCAAAACGTTAAATAATTTCTAAGCTCGTCTCAAAACTATTCCAATCGGTAGTCATTGTCAGTAGACAGCCAAACAAATTAATTTCGGCTTTCCTGGTTCCCGGTTTTCGATTAACGACCGAAAATTGTAGCCATAGACTTAAAAATCGTTCCCAGTCCCTTTTCTCGATCCGACGTTGATTATACCGGTTCCAGGATTCCGGTATCCGAAGTACCTGCAACAGTGAGATTCGCTTCGTTTTCTCAGATATGGTAAAACCGATCAGAGTACTTATTCACTTTTTATACTAGTTGATCGACAATCCTTTTTGTTTTCAAGAATCAAAGAAAATTTGTTGTAGAATACATCACGTTTATATATGATAATATGAGAAAGGCATCATTACATCACTAGGTGGATAAAAACAGCTTTAAAAATGTTATATTTCGGAAATTTTAAAAGTCCCTGAGTCAACTTTTGTTAAACAAAATTTAAGAGATTACACTAGATCTGGACGCTTCATGCATTTCTAAGACATTTGGTATCAAAAACATTTTTAAATCTCGGAATGCTCAAAATTTTTCCCTAAGTTGTTCTTCTTAAAAAAAATTGTAGATTACACCAGACCTGGACGTTTCATGCATTTCTAAGATATTTGGCACCAAAAACAAAATTTCTTTAGTTTAACGGTTGCTTTTCAAGCGGATTACCGAAGTCGCCCGGTACGTATTTCCCGCGTAAAAAGAGACCTTAGTTTATTAACTGTTTACTTTCTAATGCTGCACCAGAATATCGGGCGATATTGACGCATCCTAGAGTAAAGATCCTGAAGTCTGTTAAAACAGTGCAAAAACCGCATACTGATATTGCAATGCAAAAATCTTTTATAGACATCTGTTTTGCAAGAACCGGAAAAACATCTTTTTTTGCAAAAACCTGTTTGTTACGGGTGGCCTGATCTATGCTGCGTTCCACAGCGGAAGTCGGCAAAAATTACTTTGAATGCAAGTACTGATTAAATTATGAATAATTGAAAGTATTTACGACATAGGGTAACAGAGGCATTTTGGCCCACTTTAGGATTGATTTTATTTTGGCCCACTTTGTAAAAATATCCACCAAATATTGTAATATATTTGAAAAACTCTTCCGCAATAGGTAATTTAATGTGATAAGCTTCAAATTAATGCAACATGGGTTACTTAACATCGATAAAATCCGAGAAAACCGATAAAGTTTTTGAGGTGGGCCGAAATATATGAAGTGGCCAAAATATCTCTGTTACCCTAAGCGTCGGTTTACCACATATCTCGGTCGCAAAGAAACAACAACAATTATTAGTTTCAGCGAATTATCTATTATTTTAAACAAAACTTGAGCAGAAATCATTCGGGGGTTGGCCTATTTTGTGTTTGGGCTATATAACCGAAAACAAATTTTACGAGTAGAATAAAATGATATTTGTCGGTTACGCCAATTATGTGATAATATCTCCGGAACAAGAAGTGGCAGCCATTTGATTTTCCGGAACAAGATGTGTCAGTCATTTGAACTTGCTCATTGATTGTTGAAATCAGCTCATCCATCTCCGAGAAAATTGAACGTATAGAAACAAGTGCGGCTTGTCAATTATGTCACTTCTACGACTGTGTATCCACGAAAGATAGGGTATGTGATGCACAAACAATGCACAAACAATCTCTTGGTTTCTTTCAAAAATCGAAGAAAAAATGTTTGAATAGAATACCACAATATTATACATGAGAAATGCATCATTACACCACTAGGTGGATTAAAACAGGTTTTTTACTTCGCCGTGGCGGTATAAATATTTTAACAATCTTCAATATGGGGCTGAAAGACCTTTTTTGTGCAAATCGATCAAGTCATCGATGAGGAAGTGAGTGAGATCCATTTTGGAATATATGACCACTATTTCCGGTGCTTCCGGAGTCGGAAAACTGGAACCAAGATAGCCAAAGTCGGTTTATTTGGTTGTCTACTGATAATAGCTACCAATTGGAGAAGTTTCTAGGCCAGATTAGAAATAGATATACCTGTTTTGTTTCGCCGATTTAAGTGACGGTATCCAATTTTTAACACATTTTTCCCTATAATTTCGAAACCGGAGGTCAGATCCTGACGAAATTTGGGACTATTGAACCTTTCATTTGAATCTAAGTTTGTGGAAATTGGTCAAACCATCGCTGAGAAAATTGAGTGAGATCCATTTTGGTATATATGACCACTATTTCCGGTACTTCCGGAACCGGATACCGGGAACCAGGATAGCCGGAAATAGTTTGTTTAGTTGCCTACTGATAATGACTATCGATTTGTGTAGTTTTTAGACCAGTTTAGAAAATTTTTTACGCTTTTTGTTTCGCCGGTTTAAGTGACGGTGTACAATATTGAACACACTTTACCCTATAACTCCGGAACCGGAAGTCGGATCCGGATGAAATTCACACGCACACACACACACACACACACACACACACACACACACACACACACACACACACACACACACACACACACACACACACACACACACACACACACACACACACACACACACACACACACACACACACACACACACACACACACACACACACACACACACACACACACACATATTGCTCAGCTCGATGAACTGAGTCGAATGGTATTTTCACTAGTCGGTTTTTCAAGTAATTGCATAACCTTTCTATATGAGAAAGCCAAAACGTTAAATAATTTCTAAGCTCGTCTCAAAACTATTCCAATCGGTAGTCATTGTCAGTAGACAGCCAAACAAATTAATTTCGGCTTTCCTGGTTCCCGATTTTCGATTAACGACCGAAAATTGTAGCCATAGACTTAAAAATCGTTCCCAGTCCCTTTTCTCGATCCGACGTTGATTATACCGGTTCCAGGATTCCGGTATCCGAAGTACCTGCAACAGTGAGATTCGCTTCGTTTTCTCAGATATGGTAAAACCGATCAGAGTACTTATTCACTTTTTATACTAGTTGATCGACAATCCTTTTTGTTTTCAAGAATCAAAGAAAATTTGTTGTAGAATACATCACGTTTATATATGATAATATGAGAAAGGCATCATTACATCACTAGGTGGATAAAAACAGCTTTAAAAATGTTATATTTCGGAAATTTTAAAAGTCCCTGAGTCAACTTTTGTTAAACAAAATTTAAGAGATTACACTAGATCTGGACGCTTCATGCATTTCTAAGACATTTGGTATCAAAAACATTTTTAAATCTCGGAATGCTCAAAATTTTTCCCTAAGTTGTTCTTCTTAAAAAAAATTGTAGATTACACCAGACCTGGACGTTTCATGCATTTCTAAGATATTTGGCACCAAAAACAAAATTTCTTTAGTTTAACGGTTGCTTTTCAAGCGGATTACCGAAGTCGCCCGGTACGTATTTCCCGCGTAAAAAGAGACCTTAGTTTATTAACTGTTTACTTTCTAATGCTGCACCAGAATATCGGGCGATATTGACGCATCCTAGAGTAAAGATCCTGAAGTCTGTTAAAACAGTGCAAAAACCGCATACTGATATTGCAATGCAAAAATCTTTTATAGACATCTGTTTTGCAAGAACCGGAAAAACATCTTTTTTTGCAAAAACCTGTTTGTTACGGGTGGCCTGATCTATGCTGCGTTCCACAGCGGAAGTCGGCAAAAATTACTTTGAATGCAAGTACTGATTAAATTATGAATAATTGAAAGTATTTACGACATAGGGTAACAGAGGCATTTTGGCCCACTTTAGGATTGATTTTATTTTGGCCCACTTTGTAAAAATATCCACCAAATATTGTAATATATTTGAAAAACTCTTCCGCAATAGGTAATTTAATGTGATAAGCTTCAAATTAATGCAACATGGGTTACTTAACATCGATAAAATCCGAGAAAACCGATAAAGTTTTTGAGGTGGGCCGAAATATATGAAGTGGCCAAAATATCTCTGTTACCCTAAGCGTCGGTTTACCACATATCTCGGTCGCAAAGAAACAACAACAATTATTAGTTTCAGCGAATTATCTATTATTTTAAACAAAACTTGAGCAGAAATCATTCGGGGGTTGGCCTATTTTGTGTTTGGGCTATATAACCGAAAACAAATTTTACGAGTAGAATAAAATGATATTTGTCGGTTACGCCAATTATGTGATAATATCTCCGGAACAAGAAGTGGCAGCCATTTGATTTTCCGGAACAAGATGTGTCAGTCATTTGAACTTGCTCATTGATTGTTGAAATCAGCTCATCCATCTCCGAGAAAATTGAACGTATAGAAACAAGTGCGGCTTGTCAATTATGTCACTTCTACGACTGTGTATCCAGAACCGGAAGTTACAGTCGTGTGATGTTCGAACTTGATTTATAATTCAATAGAAGCTCCAAAACGGCCCTAAAACTGTTAAAATCAATTCATCTATGTCTGAGAAAATTGATCGGAGTGAAAAAAGTATGTTTTGTCGATTACGTCATTTGTACCATCATACCAACTGGAACCGGAATGGATCAATGAGCCAATAGTATCTTTCAAATGATTCTTAGCTTGTTGAAGTCGGCTTAGCTATCTACGAGAAATTTTCACGGATAGAAAAATGAGCATTTCTCTAGTTACGTAACTTATACCATTGTAATTCCAAAACCGGTAATGTCAGTCATTTGAATTCTACACATGTTCAATGAATCAATAGTAATTTTCAAACGAGCCTACGCTAAACTGAAAATCGTTTCAGTCATTAGCGATAAAATTGAGCGGAGTGAACAAAAACTGCGTTTGTCGGTTACGTCACTTATACCGATATATTTTCGGAACCTGCACAGCCTTTTGTTCTACGTAATTGATCCACAACCCAACAGTAATTTTAAATCAAGCCTAAGCAAGTTAATAATGATTTATTCACCTCCGAGAAAAATGAGCGGATAAAATAATCTTTGGAAGATGCAGGCATTATCCGGTCTCATCGTTCTGAGTCGAGTGGTACATAACACTAGGGTTCTCCAGGGCAGCGATCAAAAGCAGCGGTTCTATCCCCTTTCTATAGAGAAAGGCAAAAATATCAAAAAAGTTCGAATTGTTATTGAATCATTTAGCGATTTGGCTGTTACAACAATATGTCGATAATTTCAGCATACTTTTCACTTCCGCTGCTCACATCCACAGTTATAATGCAATGAAAACAAACAAAAAACTTTAAGACAAAGATATATTTCTGCAATCACATACCCTATCTTTCGTTTGCGACCCGGGACAATAATTCTTCGGGCGAACGTACAACGAATAAAAACTTGTGCGATGCGCATGTAATGGAGAAAAGATAATAATATGGTTTATGTTTTCGGTTGATCCCCGAAGCTAAGGGAGCTATTGTCTGTTGAAGTTGGTTTGACTTTTGCTATTATGTATTTGTTGTTTTCTTGTTCGTGGAGAACATCAACGATAAAGGGTAACAGTTTCAAATGTCTCGGTCTGTGCGACCTATTTTTTTAACTAGATTATTATGAAGAATCAGTCAGCATGATGCTGTTTATCGAATTTGGCATATTATTGTTTGAGTTGAAATTTCATTATTAGAAAGAAGTAGTCAATGTTTTTTTTTTGCTTCGCAAATAAAGAATATATTCGGGCAGAAAAAAAAACTTGCTGATTCTTAAGATAGATGCTAGGAATCGAACTGACGCATGGTGCGGGGAAAAAAAATCTCGCAACAGTTCATGTTCGCATCACATCAAACACAGTCGAAAACTACTTACAGTCGAAATAAAAAAGTGGGTGGGTAATGTCAGAGACATAACTGAATGACGTGAATACGAATAAAACTTCAAAACTTCCTAATATCTAAAATCCTTCTCATAAGTTGATATATTGTGTGAATTGTTCAATGTTTCATTTATTTACTTGCAGAGTTTCAAAGATCACCCTTATTCTGCCATACAAATTAATTAGACAGGGGAAAAGAGCTTCAAAAATTGGATAGTATAGTGTATAGTATAGTGTATAGTATAGTGTATAGTATAGTGTATAGTATAGTGTATAGTATAGTGTATAGTATAGTGTATAGTATAGTATAGTGTGATGGGTAAGTCGATGCCTTTCACGCAGCCCACCTGGGTTCGATTGCCGACCCCGCACATGGTCAGAAGGGGTTTCTGGTCCGAAGAGGTGGATCACCTTAAGGTTAAAACCTCTATAATCGAAACAAAAATTTTTCGCCTGAAGAATCCCAATAATTTCAATGGATAACAATATCAAAAAGTATTTTAATAATTAATTTACCAACATTAAAAGTCAACTATACAGGCTGAATAAATGAAACGTGGCATCTCAGTTGGTAACGCGAAAATGCAATGTCGCTCACTACTTCAAAACCTAGGACGACGGCTTTGGAGTAGTGAGCGACATTGCATTTTCGCGTTACCAACTGGGATGCACGAGAAAGACAAACAAGCGTCATGAGTTTAGCTTTAATTCTAGTTGAAACCAAACATTTCTGAAAACTATATTTTGAGTTAGTTGTGGTTATTTAATACATTCTTTTAAAGAGTAAATTTTGAATGGCGCCCCGTAACGAGTCGTATTCACGACAAAAATAAAGACAATACAGTGTAGTAAACAATAGTATATTCGAAATGAGCAAATACTATCAACCAAAGCCTGAAACGTGACCTTCGCGACTAAATTCAATTTCTATTGATTTCAAGTACTGGAAAGTTAGACCAGCAGCAAACAAATTTGAAATCTTGCTAAAAGAACGAATGCATCTAGACGTAAACGATTCAATTCAACAAGGCTTGTAGCTAAGTGTATATCATGTTTAGACGTGAACGAGATGCAATTGCATTCGCTTCGGTTAACAACGAGATGCACTGTGTCGAGTATGATAACGTTAAATACAAAAACCCTGTATACGTGGTAGCCGGTGCAATAAAAGTGTAAGTATCACATTCGAGAAAATATGTATTCCGTTTTCCACAACATTTACTTCTCTGTGTTTCTTTCATTCTCCTCGGCAACACCACCATCATCACCAACGAAGAGCCGCTCCATTCGATGACCAACATGCGGGCCACTCGCCGGGCCTTCGTAGCCTGGGGGTGTTTCCCGCGGACCCACAGAAGGATGCGGTAACTTTTGAAACGTTTCCACGTCAGATTTCAACACCACCGCCACGAAGAACCACTCCCATCGATGAGGGCAACCCGCCGGATCGAAGACTCAAAAGTGTTTCCTGAGGACCCACATAGATAAGCCCTTGGCATCGTAAACCTTGATGGATTATGCCTTAATAAATATATCTTTGAAAAAAATATATGACACAGTACAGAAAAATACTTTCCAATACCAAATACTTCCAGGGAAACGTGGCGGATGTTTCCCCCCGTATCCGTAATGGCATACAAGTGTAAGGTGATTTTTGGACAGGGCGGAAGACATCCTTGTAAATCGCTGGTAATCTACGAAAATCAGCAAATTACATGCCAGTTTTCTAAACATTCATCCGGCACTGAAACTGTGAAAAAGATACCTTCAACTAACGACAAGAAAAACCGTTTAGCAATGGGAACTAGTGAACCCAATATTCACGTTTCATCATCAAATCAATTAGCAACTGCAACAGTAACTAGCAACGACACAAGACTGCGAACAACAATAAAAACGGAAAGAAAACGGAAACACCCCTTAACAATACTTTTGACAACAACAAAACCGACGATGAAGCAATGAATGGTAAGGCGAGCTGGAACAAACAGATCCAATAATCCATTAATAAAAATTTGTATTAAGGCCTGCTTCCTCCCAAATTGCTAGAAAACACTCTTTGAAATGATATAGAATTAGTCTCGAGGGTACACGAGACCGAAAAGATGGTGGAAAAAAGGGGGGACGATGCGCGCCCAGGCACGATTAGTCGCGAATAAAAACTTGGTTCGGCTTTTTCTCGAAACCACGTTTTTTTCAACTGGGTGTCACTCGTATTCCAAAAATATAGGGCATACCAACATAATCTAAACGGCATTTTACAATTCCAATGATTGATTTCCAAGAAATGATGACAACCACCAGCAAATCAAACGAGTTTGAACAACTGTTTTCAGAGCCGCCATATTTAAAAAATACAAAGAAAATTATTTTGTGTGAAGTTTTATATATTGTATTTTTATCTGCAAAAAGTTTCATTTTAAAATATTGTTTAAACAATAACGAGAAATTCAAATAAAATTTGACCTGACCATGTACCATTTAACTGAAGCGTAAACAACAATAACTGGGTTTACATTAAAAATGTCAAATTTTGTGACGAATAAAGTGTTTTTGTTGTATTTTGGTGGAATTGTATGGTGAGCATGCTTCATCTGAGCGAACGTGTCGGAGGTGATTTGCACGGTTTAGAAGTGACAATCCTGGTTTGAAATTCTAAGAACGTGCCGGAGCTCCACCAAAGTTTGAAGATGAAGAATTGGAGGAATTTCTCCATCAAGACCCGTCGCAAACAACACACGAAGTTACTCAGTCAGCTATTTACCAACATTTAAAATCAATAGGAATGATTCGAAAGGTAGACAATTGGGTACTGTACAAATTGAAACCAAGAGACGTTTAACGCCGTTTCTTCACGTGTGAATAACTGCTTTAACAGCTCAAAAAATAAAAGGTTTTTTGCATCGACTTGTTGCTGGCAATTAAAAGTGGGTCCATTGCGATAATCCAAAACATCGGGAAACGAATGAATACCTCGGCCATGCATCATCATCGACGGCCGTTCAAAATAATCATCGCCTGAGAGTTCTGCTCTGTATATGGTGGAACCAGTTGGGTGTAATGTATTATGAACTATTATGAAGAAGGGTGAGGTCTACCGGCCACAATTGATGCTTTTGAGCCGAGCATGGCAAGAAAAATGATTTAAAAAAAAAACACACCGATAGATTCGACAAAGTAATTTTGCAATATGACAATACATACAAAGTTTACATGTTGCACAGTTGGTAAAAACAAGGATGGCTTTTATCGTATCAAAGAACGCTCACTGGCAACTCTTCACACGATTGAATCAGTGCCATCAAAGAGAGACGGATATCATCGCAACAACAAACACCCGGCATGACTCATTTAATATAAAATCGACACCAAAGCGAGAGTGAATTTCTCTCGATGACATTTCTGAGAATCAAAGGTTAGCACGCTGCTGTGGGGATCCTCTCTGAAGCAACAAACGGTCGCTTATTCTCGTGTCGCGATCCGATTCTATACAGGCAGTTGATAATTGCGATAGAA
Source organism: Malaya genurostris (assembly GCF_030247185.1). Taxonomy (NCBI): domain Eukaryota; kingdom Metazoa; phylum Arthropoda; class Insecta; order Diptera; family Culicidae; genus Malaya; species Malaya genurostris. Next base: position 191,155,925 of record NC_080572.1, read on the forward strand.
TCATTTTATTATTGCCGCTTATTCTAACTATGTGCATATAACCTTTGTATAAGTTGTGTCTATGAAAATGTCTGTGTATGCTCGTCACAAGGGTTTTGAAATATTCCAACCTAGTATGAGAATCATCAAGTTGAACCATCGATTCGATTTTCTGCGATAATTGTCAACTTGCGATTCTCTCTTGGAAAATTCCACACAGCAACGATCATTATCAGACTGTAAATGTAGCAAAATTCTCTTACGATTCATGCGTTGAGAGACTCGAGTTCTTGTAGCATCTTCTACCGGATTGAAAATGTTGTATACAATATAGATAGCAATATAGAAGCTTCTGTCAAATTTTCGGCCATCACCAACACTGGGTAAAAACATACTTAGAAACGCTCAAATGGGAGTTCTACTTCACCTGCCGCATAGCCCAGACATTGCTCCATCCGATTACTATTTGTACTATTCGATGCAGTATGGCTGACCAGTACTCAAATTATGATGAAGTAAAAAAATTAGATTGATTCGTTGAATTTTCAAAAAAAACTTTCTAAATCCACCTACTGGTGTAAGGATGCCTTTTTCATATTACTTATATTTTCAAAAACATCACTAGAAGATTCTGACAAGATTTTTTCCGATTTGAAGAAAATCAAAACCTTTCTTTGGTATAAACTACCATCCTCTTTTCAATTTGTAAACAGTTATGTCAAGTTATGAACAAAGCACGCTGTGTGCTAGGCGGTGGGGTTTTCTTTTTCCGTACCAGCACGTACTTGCATCATTTTGTATGACAGTTTGAAAGTTTTGATACTCATCGCTCTATAATTTTGGAACCGGAAATCGGATCTGGATTAAATTGCATAGTATATTTTAAGACACTCAGAGCTTAAACTTGAATAAAGATTTGAGAAAATAGATTTAACCGTTGCTGAGAAATCGAACTGAGTTCCGTTTTTTGAGCTTTTCTTCGCTATTACCGGTGAGTTCAGAAGCGGAAAACGGGGACTAGTAGTCCCAAAGTATCCACTAATTAACAAGGTCTGCCAAAAACATGAATTTACCATAGTAATTTCATAAAAATTTACACCTCGTTTTTTCACTTGTCGCACTGTAATAACGGAAATAAAAGTCGGATTGGGATCAACTTTCCGGAGACTTTCTAAAAAATTTCAACACCTTTCATTTGGATTTTAGTTTGTAAAAATCAGGTAAGAAATTTCCGAGAGAATTGAACGCGCATGTTCTCATAGTTTTTCAAATATTGCCTAGTAATTCAGGAACCGGTAGTCGGATAAAGATGAAATTCAATAGCGAGCTATGGGACCATAAGACGATTCATTTGACATTATTTGTCACATACACACAAACATACATACATACACACACAAACATTTGCTTAGTTCGTCGAGCTTAGTCGAATGGTACATGACAATCGGCGCTCCGGGCCTAGGGTCAAAAGTCGATTTTCACAGTGTTAGTTTAGCCTTTCTATATGAGAAAGGCAGGGTACCTGTAAATTTCCTGAAAGGTGTGAGGAAGTTGTAATTATCGATACATTAAATACTGAATTTGTAATTTGTATTTTGTCGGTAAAGTTCCAAGTTTCGAAGAAAAAACGTGCTTAATCCACCTATCAGTGAGATGATACCTTTTTTAATCAATCCGCATGTGTTTTTTTCATGAATATTCTTCGGTTTTCATGACATTATTTTAATGACCGTCGTTTTAAGCTGCAATTTGACATTTTAATCACTCATTACTCTATCTAAAAAGGTTACAATCGATTAAACTTTTCATGATATGTCGAAGTGAGTTCCACTTTAGAATTTACGGTAATTTAAGGTACTTCCAGAGCCGGTATTCAGGAACCAGCATAAACCAAACCGATTCGTATGGCCATATGACGAATAAATTGCAATAGTTTTGAGTCCAACTTTCAAGCTTTTCGGGATTATCATCTTCTATATCGGTTTGAATTTTAAAAATTCATCCTCCTGTAATTCCAGAATCGGAAGTCAGCATTGAATAAAATTAATTAATTTTGTGTGGGAATATAAGTTTATTTTAATTTGAATTTTTTTCTGAAATTCGATTTGGCTTTATTTGAGAAAACGATTGAGCTTTGAGAAACGATTCGATACTGGAGCCGGAATTCGAAAATCGGTGTAGCCGAAGTCAGACAAATTCACCTGATTAGTTTGCATTTGTTTCAATATGTTTAAAAATCAGTATAGACATCTTTGAGAAATCGTAGTACGAGTTAAATTGTTGGGTGCCTTCCAAATCGAAAACTGAATACCACTAAAACTGAAATAAGTTTATTTGGTTGTCGACTATTCAAATCAGCAAATCTTAGATGATTCTTAGATATCATTTGAATCTTAGATCGGTTCAGCCATCTACGAGGAAAATAAGTTACACAATTTTAATTTCGTTTCACATATCACCCTGTAGTTCCGGAATTAGAAGTCGGATCCAAACATAATTCAGGAACCTTGTTTAGGAGCATACGAATTTTCATATGAATCTGAGTTTGTAGAAAACGGTTGAGTCATCTTCGAAAATAAGGTAAAAAATTGAGTGAAATTATTTGTCACATACTCATTTGCTGATCTCGACGAACTGATTCAAATGGTATATGAGTGTTTTGTTCTTTCAGCATTTATTGCTGTAAGCAGTTTAAATCAAAATAATTATGAAATTGTTCAGAATTCGGAAGTACTGCCATCTTTCCAATATGTCATATTCGAACGATTATGTTGCCAAAAACGAACCGTGCTAAAATTGGTCCGAAGCAAAATGTCATGAAAAATAATGCTGTTCACAGTCTTTTTGGTACTTAGAAACTATTGTATGTAACAGTATAAAAAATCGTGTTTTACGTTGCTCCCAATCCTTTCTTTGCCATACAGCGCTCAGAACTTCTACTGCTGGAATATGGGGGAAAAGTCGCTTACACAAAAAATTCGATATCTCCGTTAAAAATGGACGGATTTTAACAATCTATGGCTTGTTGGATAGCTATTACCGTGCGGAATCTAAGTTTGAAAACATATTCTGTTTTCAAGGTCAATTGTGACAGATACTGTCAAAAAAAATTTTGACATAAAACTTCGTATAACTCAAAAAGTAAACATCCGATCTCAAAACCATTCAATAGCGTTCTGGGTGACGGGGAGACCTTTCATTTGCGATTAGTTTGATCAAAATCGGTCCAGCCATCTCTGAGATCTCGACCTCTTAGTTGACAACGCACATACAGACACACACACAGACATTTGCTCAGTTCGTCGAGCTGAGTCGATTGGTATATTACATTCGGCCCTCCGGGCCTCGGAAAATTTTTCGAAAGTTTGAGCGAATTCTATACCTATTTTTTATATATATAAAAAAAGGTAAAAAAGGCACGAACTAATGTATAGCTTTATTAATTAATTAATTCTCAATTCCTACGTTTTATCATTTACAAGACATATGAATTGTGTTTATTTAGCATTTACACTCGAACAAATGATTATTTTGGTCATGACATTTCAATCAATCTAAAGCAAACATTCTGAGTCTGATCGGGTAAAAGTATAGCAAATAACGAATTTAAACGAACCGCATTTCAAGTCTTAAAGTATTTCACTTCTGCATCATTATTCAGCAACACATGCGAGAAGAAAACGACCAGAAGCTCTACCAACTGCCAAGTGCAGGTGCTATTTTCCTTGTAACGTTTTTTGCATCTTGTGATTGATCATGGAGAAATGTTTTCCACTTCTACTGGCAACTTAGCAGAGTAAAATGGAAAATTACACCACTACCATGCGCTATCAAAGCTGAACCTGCTCTTGACAGGCGAAATGCTTTCGTCGTTACACAAAAAAATGGCAAGAACTTTTCGATTGCGAAATTTACCTCGTTTTCGTCAAGTGTATTATGGTTGGTTTAAATTTAAATTCACTTATAATTTGAGATAATAATCCATCATAAAAATGCGTAGGTGCAGATAGTGTTATTTTTTCCATCTTAACCGTGATACTTGACAGGTGTCAAAAACCTTTTAATATAATTTTCGATGGGGTTTCGCTGCTCAACACAAGTGGAGTCATCAAGTTATGCAACCGTGAATAAGTGTGTATGATATGATATGACCGTTAACTTTGTGATTCGCAAAAAAATATGGCAAACCGACAACATAACGCGGTAGTTGTCCGCGAAGCGTAGGCAACCGTGTTGTTTTAATCATTGTTACAGCACCATAAAATTGATATGAGCACCATACACAAATATGAAATATGAAATTCACTTTCTACATCAAATACTAATGTGTTTAGCAGCTTACTGCTTTCTCCGCATGCTACAACGGCCCTGTGGTCATCACAAACTCAACGGTGGTGGTCACCAAAGCTATACAGAGGGTAATTACATTGCGATTCGTATTCTAATCGAAGAATAATTCAATTCGCCTTAAACATTATCCACAATAACGGAGAATTGATATTACAGTGCACTTTAGTTTCATTGGATTCTAAGACATCGAATTCAATTGTTGTTGTTGCAAATAATTAAAATGTTGAACCACTCTAAAACAATAACATACGTTTCGCATGAAAACAAAATACCTCACAAAATTTCCCCTTATCATGATATGAGTAAAACCGGCAACGCGGAAAGCAACAGATGACCGTCACGTTTCGCCAATCCTCGCAAGGCCCCTGGGCACTAGGGCTGTAACGAAGCGAAGGGTTTTAATTCGCTTTTTATGCTTCTTGCAAATTTCGTATCATGTTTAATCTCTGTACGCCATCTTTCCCTCCGTACCGTGCAATCATACCGTCCACCTGACTGCTCTGGTTGCAAAACTAGGTACTTCGGCCGATGGAATCTTCATTCCATCACATAATTAGATCCTATTTTAGTGTGTTCAGGTCGAAACCGAATAGAGACGAGGGATGATTCTATGCTATGTATTTCAGCAATGGTTATGCATTGAAGTATGTACGTCATTGGCATGTGATTAATAGAGGCACGCGCATCGACATGAAGAAATGATGAATACGTAATTACATTGTATTATGTTCATACAGCCGCAGGGTATACGATTTCTTCAATAGGCTGTCATTTAAATGATATAAAAAATACAACAACATTCAATTGATACAGAATGTGAATTTCCCATTGCTTCAGAGATAAGAAGTATTGCATCATCGTCATATGCTATAACGTTGAAATAGGGGGACTCCTTACTGTATTTGTAGTTTATACAAGCGTTCACTGAATTATGAGTTCAAAAAAAATCGTGTGATTTTACGTCGGTTTTCACGCAATTACATTCAAGCACATGTAGTAGAATTGAGCGGATTGAAAATTACATGGTTTAAAATTCAAATGAACATGAGCTTTGCGGTGCGCTGATAGTATCCGAAAAATTTTGAACAAATTATCTCTAATTAGTTACAGTGTTTTGTATTTGTTGCTCAATTTTTCAACGAAGCACCCTTCCTGAACAAACCTGAACAAACTTAAAAACAAATCGAAACCCAGTGAACAATTTGTTGCTTTTTGCTACCTAATTGAAAATTAGTTACGGTGGGTTTTAAATTGTTGATCAATTTTTGCGGAAAGCTTCGCTAAGTTCATATGAAGTTAACAAATCTTCATTCCCTATTTAAGGCTTGAAAAAATCGAAACCCAATGAATAATTTGTTGCTAATTAGTTTCATTACAGCGATATCCACTGAGCAGGTATAAAAGGTGGAAGTTTGATCCATTTCATTTAATCTAACCTGCGCAGAATTCTGTTTAGATAATAAAACGATAAGTCGCACTGTTCTGCTTTGCAATGTTTTTTCTCTCGTTTTTTTCGCCTGGTAGAATAAGTTTGTCATGAATAAGTCGCATTATACTAAGATGCACCATTACAATTCTGGAAGCAAAGTCTTAAAAGTTTAAAAAATCACACAATCAATCCACTATTTTGAACTATTACCAATTACGTCGCGTATATCATTATATATCCTGAATCGAAAATGGCAATCACTTGATCTTCGAACTTGATCCACAAACTCGAATCAAACTCGTTTGAAAAAATCGGTTCAGGCATATCCGATAAAATTGAGCGGAGAAAAAACAGCGTTTTGTCGGTTAGGCCACTTCTACGATTATATCTCCGGAATCGGAAGTGACAATCATTTGATCTTCGAACTTGATTCACAGTTTTCCCACAGAGTAACTTTCAAATGAGCCTAAGCTTGTTAAAATCGGTAAATCCATCTCCGGGAAAAATTGAGCTAAGGGCAAAATTTTTTGAAAGGTTCACCCATACATATACTTACATACACACACATACATAGACATGTTGAATTTGATCTTTCTGTTTGTATTTTTGCATGCACTTTCTTCAATTCATGGTAACTCGGAAACTGTAAATTGTACAAAAATGGTGTCCAAAAAGAAATTGCAGGAAATCGTTTTGCTCTCTTAAAAAATATACACCGGGAAAAAAAGTTTTTCAAAAATTACTAACCGAAAAACTAATATTTAAAAAAAACGTCTCTTTATTATTTTCAAATAATTCAACAAAAACCCCAATATTTAAAAAAAAACGTCTCTTTATTATTTTCAAATAATTCAACAAAAACCCGAGTTCTTTGACTTTAATGTCTAAATATATCAGGAACGCTTCGCCTTCTAGGAAAGAGGTCAGTATCAGCAAATTTATTTTTTTTTAATTTGTAAAATTATATCTAGTGTCTAAATGACTATTTTTTGCCTTTCGCATATAGAAAGGTTATGCAATCACTGTGAAAACCGGCTTTAGAACCGAGGCCCGAAGGGCCGAGTGTCATATACATTTCGACTCAGTTCGTCGAGTACGCAAAATATCGGTGTGTGTGTGTGTATGTGCGTATGTGTGTATGTAACGGTTTTTTGCACTAACTTTTCTCGGAGATGGCTGAACCGATTTTCACAAACAGGAGTCCGGAGTTAATGTGCAAAAAAATAAATAAATAAAATAAAAAAATGTTCAAAAATATGAAAAATGTGCAAAAAAATGAAAATATGTGTTCTAATTTTTCTCATAGATGGCGCCACCGATTTTCACAAACTTAGGTTCAAATGAAAGGTCCTGTGGTCCCATACGTAATTCCTGAATTTCATTCGGATCCAATTTCCGGATTCGGAAATATAGGGTAAAGTGTGTTATACCATCACTGAAAAGGGCGAAAACCCGTAAAAAGTTTTCTAAATCGACCTCAAATCTTCTCTAATCGATAGTTTTTGTCAGTAGACGGTCTAACAAACCGATTTCGGTTTTTTTATTTTATTTTATTTTTATTTCTGGAGCAGGGAAAAGCCCACTGGAGATAAGTTATTATCAATCTAACACTATGTCTCCAGTAGGCATAAAACCTCCTCATCCTTTGTACCAACAGATTACAGAATATCCAAATGATACATTTCATATTAATAACTATTGTAACATATTGCATATCATCAACTATTATAACTACATAGCTGAATACTTAGAACAAACGATAAACTTCTAAAGAGATAGTGTTCGGCTAAACAATTTCCTGATAGTATCACGAGTTAGATGAAAGTCGAACTGACTTGAACAGCTATTGAACACTCGGCACATACTGACAAATGACTCGTTGTGGCCATAGTTGGTTCTGGCGGCAGGAATGCGTAGGAAAGGATGAGTTCGAAGACAACGACGACGAATATCAAAATCTAGCAAACGTAACAGCTCCGAGCAATCAATTCGTGACTGGAGAAGATCAGCAATGAAAACTGCCTTGAACACATTTCTGCGAACGGACAGTAGATCGAGATCAATGAGCTTGCAGCGATCTTGGTAACTCGGAAGATTTAGGGGGTCTCTCCATGGTAGTTGGCGAAGCGCAAAACGAATAAATTTATGTTGAATATTTTCTATGCGTTGAATGTCGTTTTGATAGTAGGGTGACCAAACCACAGCTGCATATTCTAGTGTAGAACGGACCAAAGAACAATATAATGCTTTGAGGCAATATATGTTGTTGAAGTCTTTCGTCACACGGAAGACGAAACCTAACAGTTTCAAGGCTTTTTTTTTTATTCAATATTATAATATAATTTTGAGGCACACTGCTTAAGCTCTAAGATGCCAAGGGTATTTACTAATCTTAATTACGACTAACTTAACACTAGAATAGTATCATTATGTAATGTAGCGGTAGCGGATTCTCGAGAAGCGATCGGTAGTGGCCGGTGAATTGAATATTGCATGAGGGTCTTCCATATGCCGTTGGCGAAGATCCATGTTGGCCGCATCCTTCGGTCCGTGTGGGTCCGCGGAGTTTCGCTTTATTGATGGTATATTCAATCTGCTGTTTGTAATTCATTTTCGAATCCAAGATAACTCCCAAGTCTTTAATACACGATTCTCGTCTAAGAACAGTTTGTAAGATCGTGTAGTCGAATTCAATCATAGAATGTTTGCGAGTGAATGAAATAACAGAACATTTTGAAGCATTAACGGTCATTCGGTTTACTCTACACCAATTTGTAAAAATGTCCAGTTGTGACTGCAAGAATCTGGCGTCTTCGATGGTTTTGATAAGGTGAAAGAGTTTGAAATCATCAGCATACGATAACTTCATGCATTTTAGCAAAATGTTTAAATCGTTTAGGTAGAGTAGGAATATGAACGGTCCAAGATGACTGCCTTGAGGAACTCCGGAACTGACCGTAAATGGAGACGTAGTGCAATCTCCTATTTTCACTGACATGTCGCGATCGGTTAAATATGAGCAAAGCCAATTAAGAAAAGGTCCGTTGAATCCAAGTCTACTCAATTTCGAAATTGTGATCCGGTGATTGATCTTGTCGAAAGCAGCAGAGAAATCGGTATATGTAGCATCTACTTGCAGTCGCGCTTGCAGGGATTTTATGATAAATGATGTGTAAGATACGAGATTTGTAGTAGTATATCGTTTCGGCATAAAACCGTGTTGACTTTCAGATATATAGTTTGAGCAATTATGTGTGATGAAGTCCAAGACAATTAGTTCGAATAATTTGGATACTGCGCATAACGCCGCTATTCCACGATAATATGATATCTCGTTTTTACTGCCTTTCTTAAAGACGGGAAAAATGTATGATTTTTTCCACATGGCCGGAAAATGTCCTGCTTTCAAAGAACTATTAAACAGTATCGATAGTGGAATCGAAATACCATTTGAACATCTTTTTAGTAATATAGATGGGATCCCATCAGGACCAGCACTGAATGATGACTTAAGCTTGGAGCACGCTTTGCTAACTTCAGTGGTCGTAATAATTGGATGAGAGCCGAAGGGAGTACGCAGAGGAACGTTACCGGTCGCTTCAAGAATTTGATCATCAGTTAAAATTTCGCCCGAAAAAACACTGCTAAAATGGTTATTCTTTTAAGAATCGAAGAAAATTATTTTCAAGAATACCACAGTATTATATATGATAGTATGATTGATATGAGAAAGGTATCATTACACCACTAGGTAGATTAAAACAGTTTTTTTTATCAAAACTTGAAGCTTTGCAAATATTGATAAATTGTTTTAGCTGTGACTTTATTATTTTTCTATTCACGCTTCACCAAATTTGCACAAAAAAGTGGGCTTCAAGTGAATGTTTAAAATAAAACTATATTGAAAAAATATCTGAGACTGATTTGTTTATTATAGTTTTTTGGTTGGTTTCCTATTTCTTTAAAAAGTGTTCAACTTTTTTCTATAGCGTATATTTTTTTAATTGTGCATAATCGGTTCGCTACAACTTTTTTTACAGAATGTGCAATGTGCAGAATCAGGCTGAAGAAATCAACAGAATCTCAATGATTATAATTATCAGTAGCGTAACCAGCAAGATCGATTCAAGTAGGTGCTCTATGTACAAAAATTGATTGGCCCCTAAATGAGCACTGAAACTGTTAATACACGGCAAAACTCGTTTACGTTCGGTGCGTCAGCTAAGACATCGTACTTCGGTGCAAACCATTGCATTGTTCTGCAAGAAGCAGAAAATATACCTCTGCTCAGCGGTTCCTGTTGAACTGCTGAGTGGCATAACAGTTCAATATAACTATAATGCACTGATCAGTCGAAGTCACACATGACTCTTACAAAACAAGAATAAGTATCGAATTGAATTGCACTCTATGCGGTTCGTTAATGCCGTAGACCTTCTGAGGATTTATTTTATGCGCCGTTCACCTCGCACGTTTGACATTTTCATAAAAAATCTCCTGTTTCTTCGCATTCGAAAAAAAAAGCAAGATGACCGCGATCTTGGAGTGCTGGATGATTGTGATCAACAGCTTTCATCACCAAGACCAACAAACTAAACGGACCTTCTCAGCCCGAGTAGATGTAAATAACAAACAACGATCAAAGTAATAATCAATTTGACCATCATATCTTGTCTTGAGATTTCTCTGCTGTCATAGCGATACTTGATGATTTTCTTGATATCTCATCGAAGGAATCAAGAAATTGTACTATATCTGTTTAGCATCAAAATTAGTTATTATAACTTATTTCGTTATTGATGAATTATTCCAATTTCATTAGGTACAATTGATACAGTATCTTTCTTCAAATAAAATACTGTTGAATAAATTGCATCAGAATCAGATAAGAGAAATTCTTATGACATTATTCTATTCTGAATGCTAGAATAACTGAAAAATTCGCCTTCTATAAATATTTTGTTCTTGAATTGATATTACAATGACAGAAAATAATAATAATAGGTTTTAATAGGTAATAATAGGTTTTAATAGGTTTTAATAGTAATCGATATTTCTCATACAATTACGAACTTCAGGAAATCCGTTAGCAAAACTGATGCAAAAAAAATTATACCTTATATACAAGAGACTTTACTGAGATGAAAAAAAATTGGAAGAATACCTTCGTTAAATGCAAATATTTAAGCCAACAGTACAAGCACATTGATTGATTCCGCTATTTTCTAGAACGTTGAACTCAATCTCATCTCATAATTTATAGAAAACTAACCGTGACCCTGTGGGTCTAATAATTACTTCGTGAATTTCCAGCAGGAGGATGATAATAATATCACGGTTCTCAAGACAAACCAAGTCACTCCAAGACTAGTTTTTTTGCCTCTTCTGGTACATTGGTTATACTATGTACTATGCAACAATTTGCATTCAACAGGATTTTCCATTATGTTGGCAGTTAACGGCAGTAGACGATGACTACATCAAGAGGGGGATTGAATTCTCGAGTACAACATAATTGAAGAGATTGTTTATAATGAACATGTCTGAAAAAAAGACATATATTATAAGAAAAAAAAACAATGATTAAATGAACAGGGTTGACCGGAATCGGTGTGAAGGTGATACACCTTGCCCTTCAAATACGGTATAATCATACTTCGTCGAGCTTTAGCTAAAGCTAGTACAAATGTAAATGACATCAAAGCCACATCGTAATTGATATCACAGTCGTTACTAGGCCACCACAGTTCTGTGTCGCGACTAATGTGTACATGTGATAACAATACAATGTGCCTTCGACCATTGCAGGCAGTTGAACTGCACCGCTGATTAAGCAAACAGGTGGACTAATTAAGAAACTTGGCTCTCAGAGTGAAAATCACTTGTCAGAATACCGTGGATAGCACACGATGAACAAATGTCGACCAAATACTTTTTAAAGGTTCGAATATTTTTGCATAATTATAGCATTCGTGTGGCCCCGAAACCATCGTTCGGTGGTTTAGAATGTACGGTGTTTATTTCACAAGTCAGTTGTCGAAAGTTTGAGAATCAACCTGAAATGATTCTTAGGACCAGCAGTATCAATGCACTAACCATTGAAGTGTTCTGCAAAATGAACTGGAAATCTTTACTAATATCCGACGAGAGAAAAATTGTGAAAGATAGATTAATTAAATAGCGAGAGAAACACTAGTAAAAAGATTTCCACTGAGAGCTTCAATTTAATCATACTTTGTGAAAATCGATTTATCCGAACCGTTGAGAAATCGAGGTGAGTTTCGTGTTTGGAGCTTTTCTTCACTCACGGTGCGTTCGGAAGCGGAAACAAGACACTAGTAGTCCCAAAGTAGATTTATATATCCACCAATTAACAAGGTCTGCCAACAAGATGAATTTATCAGTGAATTGGTGAAAAAAATTGGCACCTCGTTTCGCCATGGCTTGTAAAATAAAACTAAAAAAATTGAAAATTATTTCTAATCGCCCTGTAATACCGGAACCGGAATTCGGATCTGGATCAACTTTTCGGGAACTATTTGAAGAATTTTAAGACCTTTCAATTGCATCTTAGATTGTAAAAATCGATTAAGAAATTTCCGAGAGAATTGAACGAGCATTTTCTCATAGATTGGCACATATTGCCTTGTAGCTCCGGAACCGGAAGTCGGATAAAAATAAAATTTAAAGCGTTCTAAGACCTTTCGCTTGAATCTAAGTTTGTGAAAATCGGTTACGCCACCTCTGAGAAAGTGACAAATTTTTGAAGTGTTTGGTAACATAAAAATTCAGCATAAACTGTTATGTACCGACGAATCGAAGACGAAACATAAAGTCTGTATAAAATGTTCAAAACGACGAATGTAACAATGAGAGATTCTCTTTGTTTACTTTCTCTTTCGATTATTGCGAAATATTCCTGCTTTTCTCGGTAATTTATCCAATGCAGATCAAAAGATGATAGCTTTAGTTTTTATAATCGATAATAATTGGAGAGAAGGATTGCTAAGAGTATCGTAATAATCGAAAGAGATTGTAAACAAAGAGCATCTCTAATTGTTACATTCGTCGTTTTGAACATTTTATACAGAAGTATAAAAACGGTTATGTGCTATATGAACAAAATAGGTTAACCCCTAGATGATCATAGAAGATTATGTTCCCTACCAACCGTTCATACACTATTTTTACTGATTTTTTTATTCAGTGTCTTTTTATCGAAAACTATATTTAACTGAATGTCATTATAAAAAGAAATCATTTTCCCTGTGAACCTTCCGTATGTTGCAAGAGGGGTATTTTGAAGGGGAAAAAAGTCTTCCTAACAGAATTTCCTTTGAATCTTGGGTTATAATGGCTTTTAGTTTGGTCTAGTTTTTGATAACAAGGCATTAGAAAAAAAAAATAGTTTGGACAAGAAATAGTTTTTGTTAGAAAATTATTTTTGTCTTTAAAAATGCCCTTCTTGCTATGTATGAACGGTTGGTGTGGAACATAATAACCTATCTTGCAAAATTTGTTTTATAAAAATAAAAAAAAAAACATTCCGAAATACGCGTATCTGTATGGTAACGTTTGTTAGGCTTCATTAAAGTGTAGTGACTTCGTGAAAGTGTAATAACGTGACAATGAAATAGTGGAATTAAATGGTACATAAATAGTGCAAATTTTGAAATCAGTTATTTAGTGTAGGACTAAGGCTTTTTATCAGTATTTTTGTCATTTTTCGACAATAACTATTTGAAAAAAAACCTTTTTTAATCAACCTAGTGGTGTTATGATGCCTTTCTCATATTACTTATATTTTCAAAAATATCAATAGAAGATTCTGTCAATAAACTTTTCATTCAATCTTGAATAAAATAAGAAACTAGGGGCTGGGGTCCACTAGGAGATTGATAGTACCTATTAGCTCTCTCCGGACTGTACCAGCCTAGATGCCGTGTGGAATCCGGCGGAAAAAAATGAACCAAGAATAGATCCACTGGGTTCCTGCTTCCATGTCGTAAAAGGCGACAATTGCAGGAGTTTCTTTTTCCTTTCAGTTATCAGATATTTTCAATGTTTTACTTCTGATTACTCTATTTTACTAAATCATCTCTTTATTCAATCTATCAATTTCCGTCTACCTTCGGAGAAAAATTTCATTAGGAATGATTTCTTCTTCCATGTTATTGATTGTCTTTCAGGATTATAAAATGAATGATAAAAATAAACCATTGCGCAAATCCGTTTATATTACAAAGTTAATAACAGAGATAACATATATCGGTATATTGAATACATAGTAAAAAACACTTGATATTAATATTTCAAACAGTAAATTAATATTTTTCTCGGTAGCCGGCTGCCCAGATCAACTAATATAACCAATTAATAATTTCAATAAATAATTAAAATAATAAAGCAGAAATAATAAAGAATCAAGACGCGCGTGAAATCTGTTGACCTTTGTTTGGTAATTTAAAATGATTTTATAATAACTGTTTAGAATATTTCAATGCAATGAATCAACTTTTTTGTCTAAATCCTATTCGCTCGTTTATTTTGTATCACGTAGTTTCATTTATAAAAACGTGCTTAATCCACCTAGCAGTGAGATGATACCTTTTTTTTATCGATCCGCATGTGTTTTTTTGCATGACTAAAAAAAACGCGAAAGGTAGATGCATAAACGAGTGACTGCATACTCGACAGCCGGCTGTCCGGAGTTTTGTCAATTTCGGAGATTGACTGTTTCGTGCATTATATTGCCAGCACAAAGTAACACATAAAACGATAATACTTAAAACATTCTTGGTAGCCGGCTACCCAGAGCAATAAACACATGATAACATTATTAAAACATTTACTAACAAAGTATCCTTTCCTGTGATGCATGTGGGAATGCAGAGGATTCCTCGGTTCTTAGTAGCAACATGCATCGAACTAACAATCCTTTCCCTCCCAAGTAGATCTGCATTCGGACGTGGCCGGCGTCGGTATTGATCAGCATGCATGGTTCAATACAGTTTGCACAGTGTGAAACAATGTGTTATTCCCAAACATGTTACTTCAAAAAATCATTTCGCAATCTCAATTGGTCCAGATCAATAACGGAGTAGCAACACACGGGCGGTCTCTAATGCTAATGCTAATGCTAATCTTGAATAAAATAAGAAACTCTCTTTGGGTACGAACTATGTTAACATAACCTTTTCAATTTAACAGTTATGTCAAGTTAATAAAAATTTTTCTTTGTTTTGCACTAAAAGATTAAACACACTATACCCTATACTTCTGGAACCAAAAGCCGGACCCGGATGAAAATAAACAGCAACCTATGAGACTATAGGAACTTTTATTTGAGCCAGAGTTTGTAGACACCGATCAAATCAACTCTGACAAAATTGAGTGAGTCTCGTTTTAGATTTTTCGACCATTATTCTCTGGAATCGGGAACTTGAAACCAGCATAGCCGAATTCATTTAGTAAGTAACTACTATAGCCTACAAATTAAATCAGTTTTGGGCCAAATCTAGAAGAATTTTACCCTTTTTGCATCGTCGCTCTAAATGACGGTGTGCAGTTTTAAACACACTTCACCATATAAAAACATGACGAAATTCAATGGCAACCTAAGGGAATCTTCCATTTTATGAGTGACATTATTTGATACATACTCACGCACATACATACACACAGCCATTGCTCAGCTAGATGAACACTGTCGTATGATATAGAACACTTAGCCCTCCAGGCCAATTTTCACAAGTCAATTTTTCAATAAAACATAAACATATATGAGAAAAAGCAATAAGTGTGCTTTTATAGAAAAGCATAGTTATCGTGATTTTGTAATAACACTAACAGAAGGTACAAATTGACTAAAAGATTTAGAGTGTGGCAACGCTATACGAAATTGAATATAGCACGCTGCGAACGGAGCAAAGCCACACATACCGACGCTTATCAGTTTTGCATCGTCATTTTGAATGACGATTTGAATGTTTTGACACTCATCGCCCTCTAACTTCGGAACAGGAAGTCGGATCGGGATGAATTTTCACAGCATGTTTTAGAACATGAGAGCTTTAATTTGAATCATGATTCGTGAAGTAGTCCCAGAGTAGTTTTATATATTCACTAACTAACAAGATCTGCTAAATAGATGAATTAAGAAGTAAGTTTTATAAAAATGTTTCACCTCGTTTCGCCATCGCTTGTGATAAAATACTCATGAAATTGAAAATTTTCACTAATCGCACTGTAATACAGGAACCGGAAACCGGATCTGGATCAATTTTTCGGAGACTTTTTAAAGAATTTTAAGACCTTTTATTTACTTCTTAGTTTGTGAAAATCGGTAAAGAAATTTCCGAGAAAATTGAGTGCGCAGTTTCTCATAAAATTGAACATATTTCCTAGTGATTCCGAAATCGGAAGACGAATCCGAATGAAATTCAGGAAAATTGTATGAGGCTGTAAAACCCTTTCATTTGAATTTAAGTTTGTGAAAATTGGTTTAGCCGGCTCTGAGAAACGTGTGTCACTATTTCTTTTCATTTTTGGTGCATATCACCCTGTAATTTCGGAACCGGAAGTCGGATCGGGATAAAATTCAATGGCAGTCTATGGTACCCTAAGATCTTTGATTTGAATCTGAGTTTGTGAAAATCGGTTCAGCTATCTCTGAGAAAATTCGGTGTCATTATTTGTCACACACATAAATAAATACACACACATACACAGACATTTTGTGATCTCGACGAACTGTGCGAATGGTATATGAAACACGGCCCTCCAGGCTGTGCTGAACAAAATCTTAATTGTTTTAGTTTAACTTGATGTTTTGAGTTTACCTTGATATTTTGAGCGATGAAGTAATCTGGATAAATTCTCCTAAATTTGGATGTTCAAAACTATTTTGTGTCCAAACAAAAATTTGTGTTTTTATTCAAGATTCAAAGGAAAGTTTTTTGAAAAATGCTATAGTAATATTTATGAGAGCATTAGTAATATGAGAAAGGCACTATCATACCACTAGTTGTATTGAAAGAATTTTTTTTTCTTTATCTCTGTTCTGCTATTCTAGAACCGGAAGTCGGATTCGAATGTTGGATGGATGGATACCCAGTTGATCTGTTCGAGACAAAGTTTCTTTTACTGCCAAATTTCATACCGTCCTGAGGCTGCCTCTGTATGGTGAAGTATGATAGGTACTATAAATCTCCCAGTGAACTTCTGCCCTTTCTTCGGAAACAGCGAAAGTAGAGGGTAGCAAATTTCAAAATGGATCTTGCATCTATTTATTAAGGCACCATTATATCACTAGCTTTGGAAGTTTTAGTTAATCCGAGGAATAATCACATAAATACATAAATAAATCAAAGGATTTTGTTTGTTTGAAAAGACCATATTCCAAGTAATAACTGAACAATTTCATATAGGCTTCGGCGTAATGTAAAGTATGACACACTCAAAACTCGAATAAGGTGAATCTGTTATAGTTCATGAAAATACATTTTCAAAAATATTATTTATTTTGGTCGCCATTCAAATGGGAAATAATATTTAAAATACATTTCTTCACTTGAATTCAGTTTTTTATATCTTCCGAATAGACGGATGCTATTCCCGATTGTTCTATTTTTAACCAGACGAAACGAACAGAAATCGAAGTGAACAAGCAACTCGTCCGGTCTCACAGCACGTGGCCTCATATATACACTGGCAATGACAAAACCTTGACAGCTGCAGCCTTTTCGTCTTCAGATGATTCCGTATGAATTCGCGATTTTTTTTTATTGGTCACCGCGCACCGGCTCGTTATTGAAAATTGGTTTAATGCGTTGCAACGCGCCGTATTTCCCCCCCCCGTCTTTCTTCTGTTTCTTTCTTTCTTGATGTCAATGAGAAGTCGCTTAAGTGAATTCGAATCGTAATGTTTCGTTATTTAAGTTCCTCGAAAGTGAAATTTTGTTACCCGCGAACGAGAGGCACTTCGTAGCGCAAATAAATATGCCGTAACAAATCTCACTACCGCTGATGCCGACCGACCGACCGGCCGGCCACTAGGGGGCGATGGACCCCGGTGCAACATGGAAAATCCCGGTAAAAGCTACCGACGAGGACAATCCACGGCCAATGTCATTGCTTTTTCGTGTTGTCGTTTCCACCGAGTCCCCGAGGTGGCCGCGCGAGTGAATTTGACGAGGAGTTTATCTAATAAAATGTTGAAATGAGTTTTATATCAGAGCAGAGCCCGAATGGATGTTTTACGTCCATGGTCTGGAAAGCCTTACACATATCAGAAACATGATACGGGAAGCTAATCCAATTTGAGCCCGAAGCACCAGCTGAAATATGTGAGCTCGAACAACGCACAGTTGGATGAATTGTGTAAGCTGCAGACTTATAGGAATCACTAATTAGAACACAATCTGATTAAAACCCGCCTAGTGAGGATTTCAGTCGGTGTAGAAAATTTTAGGTTGTAAATTGGAACTATTCTGAAGAAAAAATTTAGCTGAATCATCAGAAAAATTATCATGATGTACGTGTTGTAAAATTAAATACTAGCAAGCAAAAAATTCACATATCTGAAACTCAGTAAATATTTTTGTCGCATGCTGTTTAGAATCGTCACACACTATTTCTCGTTCCTTTCAATAACAGTAAAATTTGATCGTTCATGAAATGAGCTTCCCGATGCCCTTTTCAACCACCATTAAAATATGAAATATCAAGCAACTAACTCACTGTGCTCGATGCTGCCAACCTTCCCAAGTAAGATCAAAGTGTATATTGCTGTGTTATTTTAAAATGCACACACGACGATTCTTCCTACCATCCGAGACGCGAAAAATCTTCCTAAATAACACTCCCATCACGCATTACTCTCGGCATCTGTCGAGAAACGTTATCATTCGCGTAAGATAAGAAAAAAAAAGTTCAAGTTCATAAAACCGAATGATAACGGTGGTGCTGGAGCCATCGCATCTCTACTCGCAGGTGAATTTATACCGTTTCTCTCCGTTTCAGTTCTCGGCGAACAGGTGAAACACTCAAGGAGCAACATTGCCTTTGTTGTAAGTCCTTTTAGCTGAAGACATCTACCACCTGGTATGAGGGAAATGGGCAGGTGTTTGAGAACGGTAATACGAAATTAATATCTTTTATGACTTCCAAAAATAACAATCCATTCCATAACTCATTGATCCGGACTGATATCTGTGCTATTGATTTTTCGATTTCATACGAAAGATAAATCATAGAACTGAATCAGTAAACCGATTAGGTTTTATTCAATCGAATCCAATGTTATCCAATGCTGAATTCCAAATTGTTATCATTGAACATTTTGGGGCTTTAGTTACATATGTAACTGGTTTGCGCAGATTACACATGATTAGTTTCATTTTCTTTCACGTTTCGTCTTCGACACATCAGTGCAGTAGCAGTGTAAACTAAACTGTCATCACAATCTAGCAGTTCAACTGTAATCGCTAAGCAGTCGCAAAGTTCACTCTAAGTTTTGCACAAACCAGTTACATTTGCATCTCAAAATCCCTAAATGTCCGCAATCTGTCCGCCACTCGTTGATGACCGAGACATTAGAAAAGACAATGCGCTTCGACGAAATAGTTTAATAGTCGATACTCAAATAGAGGATGACAGCTTTATTAAACCTGCTATTGCACTCCTTTTCAAATTTTGCATTGTGAAAGAATGGGTAGATCTTAATCGTGAATATAACAACATAAATCATTCTCCATGCTATCAGCAATTTATGATTAAAGCCTCAACAGCTTGATATAACCGCAAATAACTCAAAAGAATAGGGTTTCTCAAATGCTTGGAAACAATGAGGAAATCCAAAAGTATAAAAGGTAAACCATGGTCCAGAATCGATCGTTTCTTTTTGTGCTTTACAGGGAACTGGGCGTCGTGGTGAGGACCTTCCACCAACAGTAACAGAACTTCTTCGTGGTATGAAGCCTCAAACACTCAAGTTACACCCTCATTTGCTTTTCGGACGGCGTATTCTGAATTCATGATCTGGATTCCGAACCAAAATTTCACAACAGCCTGCTCCATACTTTGATTTTAGTTCTTGAATTCAGTTTCAGTTTTTGAACCCTAATCTAGATTTCAAGAGTTGTAAATATCGGATAAATTCCGTAAACCAAAAGAAATTCTTTTTTAAATCATTCCCATAGAAGGTTTCCTCTATCGAGTATGTAAATCCACAACAATCCTCTCGTTTGTTTCGTATTAGGTAATTGTATGGTAGAATATATCTGTCGACAAAAAGTCATACTTCAGTATAGATCCACCGTTACAATTCAAAAAGCAAATAAAAGTCGCAAAATTTACACAATCGACTGATACGAACGCCTGATATTCGGAAGTGTAAAAAAAGCATGTCAGTTTTATTCATATTCACGTTCTTCAGTTATTCCCGTGGCATTACCCACCCATTTTTTTTTTTTTGAATGAAAATACATGTTGATTGTTAGAAATAGATCGAAAATATTTTTTTCAAAATATTTTGCTTCGAATGCTATTCCATCTTTTCACCAACTCACCAATACCACGTCGAAAGAACTGTTCATCTTTTGAAGCGATCCTGTTCTGAAGCCATTTTTCCACATCTTCATAACCAGAGAAGTGCTGCTCAGAAAGTCCGCGAGACATCAATGAAAACAAATGATGGTCGGAAGGGGCCAGGTCTGGTAAGGACGGTGAGTTGTGTAAAAATTCCTATTTTTTTCAACGTTTTCGCTATACATGCGGGGTCATACTAAAAAATAACTTCCTCATGACTTGCAATACCTTCTGGTTGTTTTTCGAACAATGCTTATTATTCAATTTCATAATTTACTGTCGGTAACGATTTATCCCAGGTTGACGGTTCAGTGCATAGGGCGCTGGTCTTACAAGCCAGTTGTCGTATGTTCGAGCCTCGACCTGGAAGGATTCTTAGTGTCCGTAGGTAGGATCCATAGTACTAGCCATGCAATGATCCTGTACACTGAGAATCGGCTGCGAAGTCTGTTGAAGCAGAAAGGCCAAATTCCACAAAAGGAATGTAATGCCAGGACTTTGCTTAACGATTAGTATTCACTGTTTCCCCTGGTTTAAGAAGCTGTTAGTACATCACACCAGTCTGATCCTATCAAATACATAGCATCGTTTTCGATCCGAAGCGATTAGGTGTTGCCAATGACTGGAGCCATGGTTTTCTTCGCTTGTGGTTCTCAATATAAGTCCATTTCTCATCACTCGTCACGGCCTATTGCATATTGTTTCATGCCGAGAAATCAAAAATTCGCTCACCGTATTTCGCTTTCCATTCAGCTCATGAGGAGTTAATTTTCCCATCTTCTGAATTTTATCCATGACGTACAGTGGACTATCAGAAATGGCTTGGCGTCTAAAATTTACCTTCTTCGTCATTTTGGACTATATCTGAAACGAGGTCTTATACCACTCGAATCAGTTCGTCGAAATCAGAGAATGTCTGCATGTATGTAACATTTTCGTGCACTCTTTTTTTTCAGAGATGGCTGAACCAATGTTTACATAATCAGATTCAAATGAAGCTCTCGTGGTCACATACGACGTTACTGATTTTTGTTTTCAAATCCAACTTCCGATTTCGAAACTGCAGGGTGATATAAGCAAAAATATGAAAATGTGCACTATTTTATTCCAGAGTTAGATAAACCGATTTTCACAAACTTAGATTTAAATTAAAGGTATTAAAATTCCATACAAAACTTCCGACTTCCGGTTCCGAAATAACAAGGCGATTTGGGCAAAAGCTTTGATTTTAAGGGTGTTTTCATTAATAATCATGTAAAGAGCTGAAATTCTCTTAAAAATTTTTCAGAAATTTCTCTAGTTCGTAGATCTGTATGATGATGATGGTCCCACCTCATACCCCTACAAAGGTGTGAGCAGAATGAGTTATCTAAATGATAATTAATATTTTGCACATATCTTAACCAGTAAACAAAAGAAAACGATCTGATTAATCTAGCAGGTATAGATTCTTCTTCAAAAGAACGACTGACCACAAAATTGGAGGTGAACCAATATTATCAAATGGATCACTTTTGCAGTGACAGCTTTTGAAAAATTCCCGCATTATTACCTGTCACATGTGGTATGCATCTAGAATTGAAGCACTCTTGAATATACTCTCAGGACACTTCTTCCATTTGATGTATGAGGAATCGATGACGGTGTTCTGGTTTGTCCTCCTATCATGCAACAACGAGACATCAATGAAAACAAATGATGGTCGGAAGGGGCCAGGTCTGGTAAGGACGGTGAGTTGTGTAAAAATTCCTATTTTTTTTCAACGTTTTCGTTATACATGCGGGGTCATACTTCAGAATTTAATCTTGACTCGACTTCCGGTTCCGAAATAACAAGGCGATTTGGGCAAAAGCTTTGATTTTAAGGGTGTTTTCATTAATAATCATGTAAAGAGCTGAAATTCTCTTAAAAATTTTTCAGAAATTTCTCTAGTTCGTAGATATGTATGATGATGATGGTCCCACCTCATACCCCTACAAAGGTGTGAGCAGAATGAGTTATCTAAATGATAATTAATATTTTGCACATATCTTAACCAGTAAACAAAAGAAAACGATCTGATTAATCTAGCAGGTATAGCTTCTTCTTCAAAAGAACGACTGACCACAAAATTGGAGGTGGACCAATATTATCAAATGGATCACTTTTGCAGTGACAGCTTTTGAAAAATTCCCGCATTATTACCTGTCACATGTGGTATGCATCTAGAATTGAAGCACTCTTGAATATACTCTCAGGACACTTCTTCCATTTGATGTATGAGGAATCGATGACGGTGTTCTGGTTTGTCCTCCTATCATGCAACAACAATGCCTCTGCGTCAAACAAAAGCAAATTCAATTACTTAAAACATCTTTCTGATACCATGAAAAGGCATTGTTTAACGAGTTCGTAAAATGTAATGTTGTTCACCGTGATTGGAAAGTAATTAGCCTCAGGCCACTATTTGTATCGGCTGATCGCGATGCATTTCTGCATTTGGAAACTGATCGATGAAAATATACTGTTTCGCCTTGAAACATGGATGAAAACAAACAGTAAGTTTTCTGATACACAATTTGTCTTCCGTAAACAGAAAGGAGCGAAGAAGCTATTAAATCAGAACAAGCTATTGAAACCAAAATTCCGAAGATATGTGATGAGATGTAATGTGAACTAAAGCCACCTCATTTTAAGGACTTGCAAGTGGATATTAGTAGACGTATAGTAGCAGTACATTCTCCTCCTTACTATGGTTGTTACCGTAGAGCGAACAAATGGGATTGGGCAGACCTGTAACCAGATACACTTACACGCAGTCCTCGGGAAAAAAGATTCTCTTTCAACCATAACATCCAGTTCACGGGGGAACCATCTCACAATACATGCTTGAATCTGATAGTTTGTTTGAGAAGGGCGCATCAGACTCGGGTCAAACCTTCAGAAGGAAATAAGCTTGCGTCAGTGACTTGGACTAAAACAGAATGAATGCTTATGTTTCCATTTCGTCGCAAATCTTGACTTCTTTAAACTGGAAAGAATTTAACGTAGTTGTTCTTCCCGAACCGTATACGCTCACAAGTGATCCTAGATATTTTTAATTACAAATTCAGAAACACTGACTGTAGTGGAATGTTTTGCACCGATAGATCAAATCTCGATGGATCCGCATCGATTTCGGTATATTCAATGAACACTTCACAATCTCCTGCAACTTGTTTTCCTACTGTACAGAAATTAACCAAATTTTTTAGTTGTGTGGTTATTTGCGGCAAGAAATAAAGAGAATAAATGGAAGGGACATGAAAAATCTGTTAATCACCTGGATAATCCGGAACTATCTCACTGTACTTTTGGAAAAATGTTGCAAATGAGTAATTAAACCGTTTCAAGTTTTTTAAAGAATTTGGTTGACTTTGGATCACAAGAGTGGAGCAATTAACATATGAATCTAAAAGCAGCATGTAGAAAGACAGATTGGAAGGTTGAGGGTAATTTCATCCGAAAAAGGTAAAGGTTAGAACTGGATTGCTTGCATACAATCATCCCAATCCATAATAAACGGCAAATACTGTAGCCACGAATAATGTCAGAAAAAGATTCAAACTGGAGAAAATAAACTCAAAATGGATGATCGTTACACAGAGAAGAGAATGTCGATTTTCGCATAGAAACACCTCATTAGGCAAGATATCTGTACCTGAAGAAATCGAAATGAAATTTTCGTCACAGTGCCTGTTGTTTACGATGAACAACAACAACACCGACTGTGTCCAAAAACTTTTTGTTCCGCTTCTGGTGGAACATAAAGACTCCTTTACTTTCTCCGAGATAAAAAATGAAAAAAACATTATTTTTTGTCGAATTTAGCTTAATGCCACAGTTCTGAAATGCATGATGGAATCAAATGAGACTAATTTGTTGCATTTATTTCAAAGGACAAAACTACACAACCAGATGTGATTATCATAATTGTGTCAAATTTTAATATTAGAAATAATACCAAACCTATCTAAATTTGATATAAAATTACTATGAATACTTGTTGAAATATGAAGATGTTATATCACAAATTTGCATCAATTGTATCAGATTATACAATTTATATGTAAAATACTGTTGTAGTATCTCAGTTAGTTGAAAATTGTGTACCGTAAATTGTAAATTATTTGCCTTTTTCTTCAGTACAGAAAAAAATATTTATCATTTCATTGTAATGTTTAAAATACAAAATATTTTTATCATAGTTTTTATTGACAAATCAAACTTTGATACAATTTAAATATTTAACTATTGTATATTATCTAAGGACAGAAGAACTGAACATCTTAATTATATATATTTTGATGTACAGGGTGATTTTTTAAGGGCTTGAGAACTTTTTTAAACAATAAAACGCATAAAATTTGCAAAATCTCATCGGTTCTTTATTTTAAACGTTAGATTGGTACATGACATTTACTTTTTGAAGATAATTTCATTTAAATGTTGACCGCGGCTGCGTCTTAGGTGGTCCATTCGGAAAATCCGCTTTTTTATCGACAAATTTTGTTCAGCGATGAGGCTCATTTCTGGTTGAATGGCTACGTAAATAAGCAAAATTGCCGCATTTGGAGTGAAGAGCAACCAGAAGCCGTTCAAGAACTGCCCATGCATCCCGAAAAATGCACTGTTTGGTGTGGTTTGTACGCTGGTGGAATCATTGGACCGTATTTTTTCAAAGATGCTGTTGGACGCAACGTTACAGTGAATGGCGATCGCTATCGTTCGATGCTAACAAACTTTTTGTTGCCAAAAATGGAAGAACTGAACTTGGTTGACATGTGGTTTCAACAAGATGGCGCTACATGCCACACAGCTCGCGATTCTATGGCCATTTTGAGGGAAAACTTCGGAGAACAATTCATCTCAAGAAATGGACCGGTAAGTTGGCCACCAAGATCATGCGATTTGACGCCTTTAGACTATTTTTTGTGGGGCTACGTCAAGTCTAAAGTCTACAGAAATAAGCCAGTAACTATTCCAGCTTTGGAAGACAACATTTCCGAAGAAATTCGGGCTATTCCGGCCGAAATGCTCGAAAAAGTTGCCCAAAATTAGACTTTCCGAATGGACCACCTAAGACGCAGCCGCGGTCAACATTTAAATGAAATTATCTTCAAAAAGTAAATGTCATGTATCAATCTAATTTTTAAAATAAAGAACCGATGAGATTTTGCAAATTTTATGCGTTTTATTGTTTAAAAAAGTTCTCAAGCTCTTAAAAAATCACCCTTTATAATTATCAAAACGAGCTTCAATTTTAATATAATTCTGATATGGTTTACTTGGTTGTTATCTCGAAACAAATTAAGGCAAAACTAAGCAATAAAATGATATAATTTACTAAAATGCTTATGAAGTTAATGGGATATTTTTCACTGATAGCTATTTGGAGCCAAATGCTTCATTCGAGTAATGTTTATTTACAACACTACTGTCTTTTTTTATTCAATAATATAATTTTAAAGGCACACTGCTTAAGCTCCAAGATGCCAAGGGCAACCACTACTGTCTATTACATAAGAATCGTTGTTGCATGTAGAAGAAATCAAAACAATCTATTCCTTTTTCTATGATAATCAGTTCTCCATGTTTTGTGGAAGATACAGCTCTTTCAGTCGCTCTTTAAGTTAGTTTCGGCATAATGAGTTCTATTTACTCCGTGAGCTTCGAGCAAATTATTCTATGTAATTTAGTATTCAGCTTTTAGAAGCTGCTACAGCGAAATACATTGGAAAGTCGAAGCAGTCCGTAAACAAACGGGCGCAAACTTGAACCGCGATTGAAGTTTTGAGATTTTTTCTGATTAATCTTCCTCTTGAGCATTTCCAAACATCAAAAACGCACAGAAAACATCTTCCAGTGCACTGCTCCAAAAATAAAATCAAGGTATCAAAGCAACAAAATTGTAAAGGTTTGAGTTGTTATAAACTACATAGTCTCTATGCGTAATAATAGAACGCTTGGTATGAATAAAGCTTAAATTGTTATGGCCATTTAAAAAAAACGATCGAATCAGGATTCACTGGCTTCTGGCAAAGCTGCAACAGTGGCTCTCTGGAAGTGCATATCACTATTCCATTCCGACCGGCAAAACTGATATATTGCTCACAATTAACTATCATCTATGTTTAAGAAAAACAAACACGCGTTAAAAGATTATCTTACTCACTGATTGTAAAATTTTTGAAAAATTTTAATTTCATCAAGTTTACTTTACGTTCCGTTTTAGACTCGTCAGTGCATAACATTTTATGTTGAATTGATATGCCACCTAGCAATTCAACATGAACCGCTAAGCAGACGTAAAGCCCAAACACAACTTGAGTTGCAACTTTACTGGATAGCTCGTAGCGCGTATTATTTAATGATGTTTATTGTTATCTCATGTAAATCAATCGTCAAAAAAATTTCCGAGTGACTGCATCAGTTGAATTACGTGAAAGAGATATACACCCCTATTCTGTACGTCGATCGATTCGAAATATTCCGATCGAATGTGCAATTTCCATTCTGTATTCCGTTAGAGTTGGGTATGAGCTCGAATATCATTAGTTCGAGTTGTTAATTTTTCGAACATTACTCGATCGACTTGTGTACGTATTACTTATGTTCGGTTTAGAATCGTTTTATTTGTTTATACAAGTGTGACAGTTTCGTTAACTAAGAAATTAATAATATGAATAATAAAACGTGTAAGTAGTGCTGACAGCTTTAATGGTTAGTGTTCGAAAATTCAAGTGTTCCCGAACGAGAGTCAATCGAATCATATAAGTCGAGCGGAATAAAGATTGCAAAATTCGAACTCGAACGAAAGTGTAGATTCGTTCGTATCACAAGTTCGTCGGATTGCAGAATCGGGGTGATAGTCTAATTGAATGGTTACTAACAAAGTATACAGCACATTACGTATGCAAAGCACTATGACATAGTTTCATATTTTATGATTTATTTAATGAATAAATAGACATTTTATGCTGCCAACCTGTTTCAGTAGGAACCGCTATTTAAATATTCCATCTTCCAATCCTAATAAAGCTGAAGCAATAACCAAGCACTTCCGCCTCACCTATATTCCGGAATATCCTACACTCAGGCACTTCATGAAAGGGAAAGTATGTCCAAGAATAGCCCATTCTAACCTCAAAGTCGAAGCGGAATTCATTCTCCGCCAAGCAAACATCTTTCAGCTCTCTGATGGTCCCGTTGATAAAATATTCACGTGCGGTGTTTATCTTTTTCTAGCAACTACGGTATCGCACAAACAAAACAATGAGCTCGTTCGCACACAGAGCACGTTAAAGAGGAACTTTTTTACTGGCAACAAGTTCCACCTGGTGTGTTCCGATGATGCTACACGTATACTCTTCTGCCTGACGTGTTCCATCTACAGCAGGTAGTCAAACCCAAGTGAATGAGTGTTTGAACAACATCTATTAGGGAAAACAGCTAAGACAACCTAAGAGGGTGTCAAATCTAAACCAGCAGAGGACAGAAAGAAGTATCCCATAAAGGGTTACTAGTTGGGATACTTTGCTGATGTGGTCAATGTCGAGCGAAAATTAGCTCGCCTGGCTCACAGAAGACAATCTTGTCGAAAACTGCACGGTAAATGTTCATTAAGTAGAGCGAAAAAATGTATAGGCAACCGGCTTCTTGAACAATGAAAAGTTTTTTTTGTAGATAGCGGTCATATTTGAAAAGATATAAAACAATGTTCTATGAGAGAAGAAGCAATCAACAACAATGATGCCATAAAGGACATCATTCTGGTTTAACTTTTAAAATTTCTCGTCCGTACACCGATCCCTAGCCCTTTATCACAAACAGCACGACCCCTCCAATAAAGATTATGTGAACATTGTTTTGTACAATAAAGGATGCTTCGAAAGTTTTTAGAAAATTTTCTAATCACTGCCGAACAAAAAACTTAGATGGCATTCGGGTACAGTCTACATAGAGTAAGAGTCATTTGATGATTCAGGTAATTCGAAGGACGACCATAAACGAACAAACAATTGACGATATTTATAACTTTGAACTGAACAAAGGAATGTAATACGCCATTATACTTGATTTAATTCTCGATTCAATTGGTAGAGGTCATAGAATTCTATTGAATTGAGATTTTTTTGTCATACCGTAATACTTTTCCATTTTGCACTAACACATTATTTGAAGGACTATTTTCGCAAAGGTAAATGGTTTGCATTGTAGAGGCTTGAGAGTTCTGGAACAAACAGTTTTACATGTTTTCTGTTTGTTTTTGAGTTCTCTATGGAACGCCATTTTGGTTTTCGTGTATACCTCGTTTCTCGTTTGATAGTTTTCTCGTTTGATAGTTTGTCCTACTTTAAACTACCATATCCCAGTAACAACTCGAAATGTTTTCGTAAAGTTTGTACTTCAACAGTCTTAAAAAAAGAACAAAACTAAATTAAATTAAAACTAGGCAACCCATAGTTTTCTTTTAACGACGCTCAAAATGAAAGCTTCGAATACTAGTTACATAGTTAGAAATCTTAATAATCAATGATGAAGTACTATGCAAGGTAAATTCAACGGAAAATATATTTTTAAATTGGTAGTTTCATTTACAAATATCGTAGCATGTTTCTGTGTTGTGGTTCTGTAATCGACCTGTTTTTAACAATAAATAAGCCACACTTTTAGTGAATTGTACATCTTATCAGATGCTCATAAAAGGAGCGTCGTAGCCCACGCAAATTTACGTGCATGAACATTGAATATTGTGTCTAAAATTCCATGATGATCGCAACCGCGATGAACCGAGAATCATCGGATCACAAAGTACGTCCGTTGATCGACTGAGCCACAAAAGCAAACATCCGCTTGTCTGGTAAAAGGTGCATTCAAATGCATACAGTCTTACCCGCTTGTCGAATGCACATTACAAACGAAACCAGTAAAATTTATGCTAATCCCAAATTAAGTCATTACAAATGCAATTTCCCGTCATTTGACAGACTGAGTAATTTTACAATTGAATATAGGCATTTTTAATGCTCACGCTAAATGCAATACTGGTAACACTGGTGGTTTCTCTACGTTTCTTTTAACTTCTTATCTAATTAAAAAAAATCTATAGCCGATTGATCCATACTGTATTACTTTTTCCGTTGTTCTAAGTTGTTTGTTAATATTTCGGCATGCCACCTAACCAGTGTGACCTACCTAGTTTTGTGGTGGGATTTGGAGTTTTGTTTGTAGTTGGAGAGACACTGCTTTTGTTTTTCATCCGTCCACATCGGGCCATACGCTGTTTTTAGCCACCCTTTACATGGGAGACTGGCATTTGTTTACCCTTTCTGTTTCAGAATGCGAACAAAGTAAAGGATTACTAAGGTTGATTACTTGAAACCGCGAGATACAAAGGCCTCCAACTTAAAATTAATAAAATAAACATCAACATAAACTCTGTCAAAATCAGAAAATTTTTCGAAATTAATCAGACAAGACTTTCTTAAAAGCATTTTACTTTCTCAAAAGCATTTTACAAAATTCTAAGATAGCTGAGATGCAACGGAGATAAACAAAAAATATCGTTCGAATCGTTTTGAAAATGATGTCTTGCAGAAATACAAACATGTGGTCATATAAGACTTTTATGAAATTGCTGCAACAAAATTGATAAAAACATTACGAAACATTGATATATTTTTGTATGCACTTAATTCAAATCGTTTCAATTCAAGTTTTGGTCTCAATTTTTGAAATTACTGAGTGGAAACCTATATTGGAAATGCCAAACGAGCTTGAGCTTTGAGCTTTAGCGACCACCCCTGGTTGCAACTCCGTTACTCATCGGGATTAGCTGAAATTGTACAGGGAATTTCTAGATTATCCGACCTGGGACTGGCAAATCATCCTTCAATGTACATCTTCTGGTAACCTCAGAATTTATTGATCAGTACCGGCGCCGGAATGGCCCGAACCGATGTTACATCAAACCTTCACCTGGATTGTTAGAAATCTCCACTGCACAGTCGATCAAAAGCCCAAATTTCACGCCCTTAATTGTAAACACGTTAAATACGTGGTTTTCGAGATACAGCATCTCCCTCTAAAAGTGATATAAACATATTATTTTAGCTCAGGGTCAACATAGGTGCTAAGTAACTTCGACAAAGTTGTGCAGAAAGTCATTTCAAATAAATTTGCAAACAGTACTATTTCCATAACTTATGTAGAATTCGTGATATAAAGTATTTTCTGAAAAAGGGTCTCCAGTTTTGGTAAGAAAACTTAAATATTTTAAATTTCTATGAGTTTTTCAGGTTACACAGGTTCGTGATTAAAAACTACACCAATTTTTCTAATATACTATGTCCCTATCATTTCAGTTTCATGAAAGAGAGCCATTTTTTGTGTTTTTTTTTTTGCATCGAAAGGCGCAGAAAGGTGCAAATGAGACCACTTACATATGGAACTATTGGATCTTTTGGAGATCCAATATAAACAACCTGTTTTAATCCACCTAGTGGTGTAATGATGCCTTTCTTATTTTCTCCTGTAGATTACAATCTGAAATTCTCCGAAATACTATAATTTTAAAAAGTTACGAAAATAGTCAGAAATAGATTTCTGTTGCATAATACTACTACATTGATACACTACATTTGAATTAAAATCATTGAAAATCTATACAATCATATGTGAGAAAGTAAAGTGAGCTCCATTTTATCATATTTGATTATTATTGCCGGTACTTCCGGAACTGAAAGCTGGTTATTGGATATTATTATTATTTATATTTATTTAAGGGGGGGTAGGATCTAAACGACGAAAAAAATCGTCATTTTTGCGAATTTTTTCCAGAAAATAAAATAAATTCAAGTATTTTGCATAATAAAAAGCATCATTCGAAAAACAGTTTGTATTTTTTTCGTGGAAAAATATTGAGAAATAAGTCGGTGAAGAGGTATTTTTGAGGACGCTTCTAAAAAATCATGATTTGCGGTGTCCACTGTATCCCGGGGCAGACTAATCAGAAGTGAACAAATGAACGCAACATAGTTAGAGTAGAAGTTTTTCTAGATCCCAACGTTTCTGTTTGATTTTTTTTTAAATTTGAATTTTTGGTGGATGTTCAAAGTGAAAACTACGATTTTTGACTAAAAAATCCGCCATTTTGTAGCTGTTAAACCTCCCCAAAGTAACAAACAACGAAAAGGAAAACGTTGGGGTCTGGTTTTTTATATGTAGAAAGTGTGTGCAAAATTTGAAAAAAAATTGGTGCAGTAGTTTTTGAATGACGATGGACACGGACTTTCAAAACCTGCTTTCGAGGAAAACGCGTTTAAAGGTTTTTGTCTATAAAATCAATGGAAACAATTATTTACTCCAGGGAGCCCGTAGTGTCTAACATTTTCAAAAAATCATATTTTTTCTTTTATAACGAAAGAAACATTTGAAGAATGTTTTGTCAAGTTTTGAAGTCAATCGAAGTAGAAATCTTGGGCCTGTGCACCGAGCTCTTGCTTCTTCGTAGAATGAGATAGCCATAGAAAAAGGTCCATAACTTCCAGAGTTTCGTTCCAATAGGCTTGAAAATTTCACAGAAAGTTCTTCAAATGTTTTACTATAAGAAAATATAAAGAAAATAATAAATGATTTTTCAAAAGTGTTAGACCCTACCCGCCCCTTGAACATACACTAACATGAACTACAAATTTATTTACGGTTCTCTATGACGATTTGAATTTCGGAAAAAAAATGTACCGGTTGTCGGACTTGGATAAAATTCAGCAAATTATTTATGGGACTATCAATGGTTTATTTGATTACAGAGTTTCATGGTCTGCAAACTAGAGAAAATCACTAGCCAATATAAAGAAGTGGCTTATGAACAAAGTATTCCTTAAATTGACTTTTTCATACTGAGCAACCTATCTCCGGAACCAGGGGTTTGATCCGAATGAAAATTGGGATATTCTTATGGCATCTTAAGAACTTCCATCTCCGAGAAAAGTGAGTGGCATTATTTTCACAGTTTTGGTGAATTATTTTCACGTTTTTTGGTGCATATAACCCTGTAATTCCGGAACCGGAAGTGGAATCCAAATGAAATTCCAGAACTTTGTATAGGATCATAAGACCTTTTATATGAATCTAAGTTTGTGAAAATCGATTCTGCCATCTCCGAGAAAAGTGAGTGACATTATATTCACATTTTTAATGCACTATTTCCATATTTTTGGTACATATCACCCTATCAAGTTGGATACATATGAAAATCCGGAGCTTTGTTTGGAACCATGAGATTTTTCATTTGAATCTAAGTCTGTAAAACTCGATCCAACCATCTTCGAGGAAATTAAGTGATATAATTTTCACATTTTTAGTGCATACCATCCTGTAATTCTGGAACCAGAATTCGAATCTAAATGATATTCAGGAACTTTTTATGGGACCATAAGAATTTTCATTTTAATATAAGTTTGAGAAAATCGGATTAGCCCTCTCTGAGTGACATTATTTTCACATTTTTAAGGCATAATTTTCACATTTTTGGTGCATATCACCCTGTAACTCCAGAACTGAAAGTCCGATTCAAATCAAATTCAGGAACTTTGTATGGGACCGTAAGACTTTTCATTTGAATCTAAGTTTATGAAAATCGGTTGAGCCATTTCTGAGAAAATTGAGTAACATTATTTTCAAATTTTAAATGCATAATTTTCACATTGATAGTGCATATCACCCTGTAATTCCATAACCGGAAGTCAAATCGGAACGAAATTCAGGAGCTTTGTATGGGACCTTGAGACCATTCATTTGAATCTAAGATTGTGAAAATCGGTTGAGCCATCTCCGAAAAAAGTGTCATTACAGTTAGTACATGGCTTGTCACTTAAAAAGAATCTTCATACTAAGCTGAGTAACTATCGTGAAAACATCAAATAACTCACATCAACCGTCATAGCATAATAAATAAAAATCAATCCATATTACGACCGCTAGCAGCAGTAGCACTTCGAAGCTCAAATTCGAAATTATTCAGATTATGTAAAAAATATCCCAAACTAAACAAAAATAAGAGTAATCATAACCATGTTCATGTTCCCCGTGCCCAGCAAATATGGAAATGAATGACGAATGACATACATTTAATGAATAATGTTAAGTAGGTATACTGCTTCCCATCAGGACATCTTCCATACCACACGAGAAACATCATTAAAATCTTGTTCACTCCATATTCACATAATAAAAGTCTGCGAAAATCTCTAGCTTGTGCCATCAAAGACAGCTGATTTCCAGACGAAGGGACACGTAATCACGTTTTTCCGAGATAATGAGGAAAACCCTAATGGATCCGGCAAAAAGCTTAATGTGTTTGTGGTGAGATTTGTTTTACTGCAGACATATCAGCGGAAGAAGAAGCTCCCGAATAAAAAGATGAGACCAAGGCAAAACATTATCATTTCGGCGTTGTATGACAAGTTGATGTTCGGCTCACACATTTTTCTAGCTCGTTAAATCACTTGTTGCAATTATTTGCGACTAGATGTTGCTGTTTTCGTATAACTAAAATTGAATTTTTCATCACATCACGTTCTCCGAGATTGACCTTTAATATGTTTACGTGTCTCAAAGCGAAACATGAGAAATTGGTTTTAAAACTTTGGAAGCTGGTTCAGTTAAAGGTTATAACTCTGTTATGTCGATTTTAATGAAGAAGCACAAAAAATGCGTGTGTGCGCGTTTGCTCAAAGCAGCTCTTTGGAGGAATTTTCATTGACCTGAGAAGTTCGTTTGCATAATTCCTTATCATACCATGGAAATAAATGGAAATGGAGCATCGGTAGTTACATTTTCCCCGAAGCAGCTCCGCATGAAACTCCGACATGGGTAAAGAAAATGGCCAAAATTTCCGAAAACAACAGTATTCCAACGAACGTTTTTTTCTCTACTGAAGTAATCTTAACACATTCCGAGATTATTTAAGGTTTGTACCTTCAGTACTATCACTCGGACAACAGCCGGTCGGCGAAGAGAAATTTCAAAACGTCAGACTAATTGTGGTTTATTGCAACAAATTGCAATTGCGAGTTGAAAAGATGCGACGGCGGTGGCGGCGGCGGCGGTGGGTACGAGTTGAAGGGTATTACACTTGTTGCACCCTCCCTCTCGAGACCGAGTGGCAGACTGTTTGCAGTGAGAACTGGCCGCCAACGAGGGCCAGAAGGCGATGTGATGGTGCTTGCTGGTATTTGCTTCAATTCTTAATTGAGCTTAGAATGTTTTTATTGTTTTTTTTTCTTCGCTCTCCCTTTGTCGATTCCAGCCGGACCCTTGCCGGATGACAAACGACAGTTGATTATCTGAAAATGTTTTGTAGTGGTCATGTGGTGTCCAGCTAGCAATCACAATTTAGGTTTGAGTAGTAACGATTTTGCAAATATGATGCAAGCGTTCGCCAAAGAATGTGGCATTTAATTGCCGCTTCGAGTGTGACTCGGACCGTACCGGAGCGAATGGTTGGCCACAACACAACGACACGACGGTGTGCATGATGCAGTGGCGTGTTCCATGGAACGTTGATATGGTAAATCTGCATGTTTCGAGTTATTTATTACATCTTTATGGGAATTATTCACAACTATGGCATCAATTATCTATTTCACATTCGGAACAGATGAGTCGGTTTGAGTCGCTATGAAGTTGCCTTAACTCATTTGTGAAACAATCTAAATCAAATATATTAACCCCCGACGAACGACTTTTATAGTTCAAACCGAGGTGAAAGAAAGATATACGAAAAAACAATACTGTATGTTTGCTAGTTTGAAATAATATACTCATTGGATAAAGGGTGATTGATTCCAATGGTTTGTATAGTAAATATGTGACCATCGAATCGCAGAAAGTTCTGCTAAAAGATTGAGTGGAAAAATCTAAATTCAAGCCAAATCGGTCATAGAAAAGTAAGAATAAATCACTCACTGGGATTTGGAAATATTTTTAATTGTTGAGCGATTGAAATTTAAATCACAATGATTTATTTGTTCTGACGAATTTCCCGTCATCTCAAACAAATGGTGGCAGCAACCTTTCAGATTTCAATGCAACTTTCTGAACATGTAGACTTTGTCACAAAAAGCCGGTGTGTATACATCGTTTTGCCTATCTCATATAGAAAGGCTATCCAATCACTGTAAAAACCGTCTCCCATAGTCTGCTATTGAATATCATCCTGTTCCGTCTTCCGGTTCCGGAGACATAGGATGATATGCATTAAAAAAATATAAAAAAAATATGCACCCATTTATTCAGAGATGGCTGAACCGATTTTGTCAAACATAGATTCAAATAAAAGGTCTAATGGTCCCATAACCTGCAATTGAATTTTATTTGGATCCGACCTCCGGTTCCGGAGTTACATGGTAATATGTGAAAATTAGAGAAAAAATATACACTCAATTTTCTCTGAAAAGGCTCAACCGATTTTTACAAGCCAAGATTCAAATGAAAGGTCTTATAGTTTCCTTAAAAATTGTAGAATCTATCTATCTATCTATCCAGATCCATTTTTCGGTTAAGGAACTGAAGCGTGATAAGTGGAAAATTACCAATTTCATTAGTATTCTTGATGATGGTCCCACCTCATACCCCTACAAAGGTGTGAGCAGAACGAGTTATCTAAATGATAATTAATATTTTTGCACATATCTTAACCAGTAAACAAAATAAAACGATCTGATTAATCCAGCAAGTATAGATTCTTCTTCAAAAGAATGACTAACCACAAAATAACATTCAAATATTTCGGATTTACTATCCAGGGTTAATCAAGAAAATTTCCAACCCGGGAAGATCCTTGATCACATCAGGAATCGAACCCGATATCTTTACCAGTATCAGACAGTAGTTCCTGACCCTTCCTGCCGGACCAGTTCATCGCTACACACATCAGCTACGATGGAGTAACGAGACTGCGGAATCCCAATTAGTTTCCCGAATCTATTCCTTAAATTATAAATCAAACCTTGCGATCAAGGTCAAGAGTCAAATTTAACACACTGAATGCTGAGGCTCTTCGGCCAGTCCTATTCGCTCTCCAAATAGTCACTACCTGCTTCGCGCGCGAGGCTCAAACGTTTGTAGACTGCTCATTATTTTTAACTCTCAAACAAACTAAAATTCCATCACCATCATACCGAACACGGTAACTTAATACGTCTCACAATAATATATATAAACAAATAGAAAATACAATCTTCGTAATACGTAAAAAAATAAAAAATCTAGAAAAATTTGAACAAGCTAACTAAATTTTGGGTTACAAAACGGACTTTATGTGTGAAATACATAACTTTTTGAATTCCACCAATGTCGCTGCGCGTTTGATTTCTCTTGGCATCGAATTGAAAAAACATATTCCCCTGTACAATAATGAGTTTTGCGATTGGCTATCAGAATGCATGGTATTCTAGCATCAGATGCGTTTCTAGTATTGTACCTATGCAAATCAGTTCCTCTATCAATTCGATCACACGAGGCAGCATGCCATTTAATATCTTGAAAATAAATACCATGGTTCTGTTTCACTGAAAGCCATTGTAATGCGTTCAGTAGAAAATCTGAGGAGGTATATCTACTACATTTTAGAATTAATAGCATGATTTTATTTTGCAGTCGCTGGGATCTCAAGATTTGTGTGTTATTAGCAAGATGGAAGAATGGATAGACAAAAGTCAATGTGTGGTGAAATGACTGTTTTATACAAAAGAATCTTACTATGGGTCGTTAAGTCATTTTTCAAACGACATAATACACCATACTTTTTGGCAATCTTCTTGATGACGTTATTGATATGAGATTTGTGCACTTTTCATCAATTATGACTCCAAGATACTTAATTTCTCTAACGCGATCATTAGTTTCACCATCAATTTCCACATTGGCGTCATGACCGGTGCTAACAGAAGAAATAACCATATATTTATTTTTCGCGACGTTTAGTTTCAGTTGCTTAAATTTTAACCATCGAACCAGCGAACTTAGATCCTCGTTTAAATGTGCAACAGCTTCATTGAAATCTTTAGCCGTAATGAACAGAACAGTATCATCAGCAAACAAATTTATATCACAGAAACGTAAGACTTGCTTCATATCATTAATATACATAATAAATAGAATAGCACCTATCACAATTCTCTGAGGCACACCAAGTGAATTACCGAGGGAACTAGACACTCCATCGTTAAAAACAGTCTTTTGAGATCTACCACATTAACAGTTTTCAAACCATTCATGTGCCATTCCCCCGATGCCAAAATGTCGTAATGTCTGCAACAATAAAGGTCTTGGAATTGTTTCAAAGGCTTTCTTCAGATCCAAGAACACAGCAAAAATACTCTCTTTGGCTTCGATTTTCTTCTTCCATTTTGCCAATACTAGGTTCAAAGCGGTGACCCTTACGATATCCCGATTGTTCTGGTATTAGCAAACTGTTAGAGTTCAAATAGTTAATCAGCTGATCTTTAACAACAAGTTCCAGAATTTTTTCCACGTGTGCAACATGTTAATGGGACAGGTTCACTTACCAATTCAATACTTTGATTGATCTGTTGAACACTATTTAGGAAATAACTGTTTAACTTTTCAGATATAATTTGTTCTGTGTGCTCTTCTATACCTTTAAAAGTTAAAAATTGACCAACTGTTTGAGAATTTCACAAACGATGGTCAAAAACAGGTACAAATCCCATGAAACTTTCTGATAAATTCTTCTAGTTTGCAGAACTTGTTAGTTTATGGGCAAAAAACCTCAATTCGGCACTACTGGTTCTCCCTTTTCCTGTTCCAGAAGCACCGAAAGTGGTGAAGAAAAACTCCAAAAATAGAACTGACTTCGATTTCTCTGCGATGCTTGAACCGATTTTCACAAATCTTGATTCGAATCAAAGCTCATATTATCTTTAAAGCTACTGTGAAATTTCATCCGGATCCGACTTCCGGTTCCGCAGTTACAGGGCAATGAGTGTCAAAGTTTTCAAATCGCCACATATCATGACAATATGTACAACACCGAAAGATGAAGAAAACACAAAACGAACGATGCGTGCTTTGTTCTATTTCGTACACGCTATAAAGAAAACGAAATGGCTACGGATGTCTGCTACTAGTGTGTGGTATTGATAAAAGATGGTGCTGCGGTTGAGAAAAATGTCAGCTATTCTATGATAAGTGCGACCGAAAGAATAAACGAATGTCAATGAACTCAAATTTATTTGAAAAAATATGCAATTTTGCAGTAATACCATGCCGGTGGTGTAGTGATGTCAATAATAATAATCCTACTACATGTTTTATGCTGCTGATTCATGCTTGACTTACATTTGCAGAAATACCAGAAACGCAGGTTCACTTTCTTTGTTAGATTTCGTTTGATTGGTTTAATCGAAATAGATCATGAGATAGCAAGTCTAGGTTTAACTAGGTTAAAAACTGTTCCAATTTGTAGGTCATATTTGTTGCTGGCAAACGTACCAACTTCGGTTATTCCGTTCATCTGAATCCGGCTTCGCAAGAATTGAAAATGGTGATTAAAAACTGCAAAAAGGTTCTCACTCATTTTCCTTCAAGATGACCAAATCGATTTTCACAAACTCACAAGTTCAAATGAAAAGGCTTATAGTTTCATACAGAATTTAGTAAATTCGTTGTGGATACTACTTCCGGTTCCGGAACTACAGGATAGACAGAATTTGTAGAGTTTGTTAGATTAAGTTCAAACAAACTTTCCTATTCTATTCAATGAACAGTTCTTTTTGCGCATTCCACAGTAGTATTTTTGATGTTATGAGTAATATAAGAAATACATCATGACACCACTAGGTGGATTAAACCAGGTTTTTTCCAAAATCGATCTAGATCATCTTTTGAAAAAGATCAAACTTATATTTCTGATTTTAATCGAATGAGTACTACCGTCAAGTCAACGTATTTTTTCAAGACACATATTTCATATCTCCAATCAGCAAAGTAAATCCATGACTGTGTTAGATAAAAATTACGGCTCATAGGATATCAATTTACACTTATTTTTGGAAATATATGAATATGATGAATAAAGTTAATGTGAGCAACAGGTGTATGAAAAATTTTATCGAAAAATCTATGAATGCAATTCTACTGATCAATTGATGACTATCATGCAAACAAACTACTAGGTGTGTGTCACTTCAGTCCACGAGGAATGAGATTCTCAATGACAACAATGAGTATATTTAATTTCTATTTCTTCACATTTCGGCCTCGGCTCATCAGTGCTTAAAGCAGTTCAAATTGAGCTGCCATCTCCGCCTAGCACAGCTAAGTAGAAGCAAAGTTTACATTACTTAGCTGTTCAAATTGAACTTGCTAGGTGGAGATGGCAGTTCGATTTGAACTGCTTCAAGCACTGATGGGCCCAAGACGAAAAATGAAGAAATAATAAAGGGGATATGGTTTGTTCATCATATCATAAAGAACAACTGATGCAAGATTGATCAAAGTAGTCGAACACGTTCAGAAAGAACGTCAAATAGATCTCGAAAGAAGAAAAAATATTGCACACAAAAATCTGGAAAATCCGGATAAGTCCGGCTGGCCTAAGCTAATTAAAAGGCTGAAAATGCCTGTTCCTCACATCACATTCTCGACGATGACATCTCAAGTGTGCCTGAAAAGGCCATTTATCCACTAGTATAGAGGCAATCATCTTTTGGCTTGATTCGGCATGCTGCCACTACTCCAATATAGTACTGGAGTGATATTCTGAAATCAAGATCGACAAACTGAATACAGTTATTTGTGGTCGTTTAGATTATCAGTACTCAGCTTCGTGAATGCAGCAATTCTAAATTTCACCAATTGATTCTAAGATTTTATTTAGATTTCATTGAAATTATTGAGTACAGTCGCTTTTTAGCCCTATTTCCTCTCACAGAGTGACGGGGCAGTCAAGGACATCCAGCAAATGCGGGCAAAAGGAAAGAAATGCACTGATTCCGTGTCAGTTTCCGTTTAGCGGGAGCTGATAGGCTCCATCAAAAGGAATGTTCGAGATTTCGTTCGAACTGGAAAATGAATTCATCTAATGTTGTAATGCTTTGAAGTTTTAATAGCAGTACTGTAAAACTAACATTAACGGACTATTTGAACTTATTGAATCACGAATTGTAAGTCCTTTTGTACGTTCCAATCTATTGTTAATTTGCATTAAGATATGCGGAATGATGGAATAAAAATGTAGTTGTCGATAGACAATACTTCGAATAAAATATTTGTAATTAATTTCTACCGTAGAAACCTCAATTCTATTTAAAAAAAATCCGGCAGTATACTTCTCAAAATTTAAAAAAAAAATCCGGCCGTATACAGTCTCAACAATTTCATCTGAATCTGAGTTCCAGTTGTGAAACTGTTAGTTGTTCGTTGCGATAATATACGAAAACACCAAGATAGATCGAAGTTCTTAAAAGTAAGTGTTAAACCCGCGTTTTCTGATTTTTACTCACAAACATCAATGTTTGTTTGGCGCGATTATTTGATCCCGAAACCCAACGGGATCGAGCCGTGTTCGAGTTTAGAAAAAAAAATTTACGGGCAAAAATGCGGGCTCGGATTTTTAGAATTTACACAAAGCAATTTGATTCAATTATCTATTCTCGTAATTACTTTAGTGTAATTCATTATGTTTTCTTAAATATCTTGTGATAAGATGGAAAGATCAGGTGGTCTTGATCGTAATGTAAACACGCTGTGCGTTTCGTTCGCAAAGGCGGGGGTATTTTCTTTTTCCGTACCAGCACGTACCTATGCGTAACGGTTTTGCATCGTCATTTCGTATGACGGTTTGAAAGTTTTGACACTCATCGCCATGTAATTTCGGAACCGGAAGTCGGATCTGGAAATTGCACAGTATCTTTAAATGCGATGAGAGCTTTATTTGAATTTGAATTTGTAAAAATCGGTTAATTCGTTGCTGAGAAATCGTAGTGAGTTCCGTTGTTGGAGCTTTTCTTCGCTATTATCGGTGCTTTCGGAACCGGAAAACGATACGGAGTAGGTTTATGTATCCATCAACTAACAAAATCTGCCAACTAGATAAATTTACCAGTAAGTTTTATAGAAAATTTGGACCTCGTCTCGCCATCACTTGTGAAAAACTTCTCATGAAATTGAATTTTTTAACTTATCGTGCTGTAATACCAGAACCGGAATTCAATAGCAGTCTATGGAATCATAAGACCTTTCATTTGAACCTGAGGGGAAGATAAAGATTAGGCGTCTGCACGGATTTTAAAGCTAGACTAGCAAATGTGGGCAACTATTTGAATTTTTACATTTTATTGAAATCTAAAAGGATCTCAATATAGCCAAACAAAATATAAAAATCGCGCAGTGAGCAGTATGAATAAACTCATTCATTTTAAAAGTATTTCAATTTGAACGTATTGGCGTTCGGTAGTTCATAGAAAATATGTAAAACGGTTTTCAATAGATGTTACAAAAATAAAGTAATCATTTTTAAAATAACCAAAAACCGATCAGGTAAATCGATGTTGAACATTACCGTAATCGTTATTCTATACCCTACGAGCTACATCCAATTATAAAATCGAGAACACCCCACTGTCGAAGATATTTCACTACGATTCACCAAGCACAGTACATAATCAGTTGTTAACAGTATGTACAATGCTTACATGCTCCATTAAAGGTTTGGATAACCAATACGTTAAATTAAATTCCCCATGTTTCCCATGTTCATCATTTTTTTTCGATATCACCAAACATATTTTAGAATTAGACTTAGACGCATAGCATGTATCAAAGAGATACAGGATTTCAAAGCGAGAAAAAAATTCCGCGGAGAAAAGATCAATAATTTCTAAGAGTTTTGCTGTTTGTTCTCAATCCATCCAGTGTGCACTATTCGTGACAAACGACCCGCACTAGTCACCAACACAGTCGACTGTTCCAAAAATAGCACTGCGCCAGAGTAATTGCAAAATCGCACACAGGACCACTCGAGTGCGAACACATTTCAGCTGGATTATCCCGACGGAGACCATCAAAAGAAGCAGCTAAATTGCGGATGTTGGGGGCTCGAATCGGTTATGTATTTGCTTCGTTTGAGTGACCCGAATGATGGCTTCCGACAGGTGCAGCGGTGACGGACAAACAGACAGACACCCTGCGGACAATTTGAAGGAGCCCGTCGTAAACCAATGTTGCAAGTGATTGTTAGAGATCCCCTTCGGTGAGAAGATTAGTCTCATCTACATACATCCGTTTTCTTTTTTTCCTGTTATATTTTCCCTGAGT
The DNA here is from genome assembly GCF_030247185.1 of Malaya genurostris. Lineage (NCBI taxonomy): Eukaryota > Metazoa > Arthropoda > Insecta > Diptera > Culicidae > Malaya > Malaya genurostris. The sequence goes on from NC_080572.1 coordinate 191,198,637, forward strand.
GCAGTCTCAGATAGTGGATAGGAAACAGAGACAGATCGCAAGCACCCTTCGTTCGATATTGTTCATGAGCTATATTTTTAGCTTAGCCTGTTGGAGAAAAGTATTATTTTCTAGTACATGAACAGTGTTGTGTTACAGCTAGTAGTTATGTGTCCAGAATTGAAACTTACTAAAGCACTTATTATACTCCGGTAATTAGCACCTATTAATTGGCATTGTGATCATTGGTATTTTCGAACGTTCGTCCAATATTTGCTCCAACAAATATTATTGTGTTGTAATATAAAACAAACTTCATCTTAAATCCGTCTAGATCATTTCACCTAAGTGAATGAAGGAGACTACTATCGCACTTCTACGCGAGCCGAGGTGGCCCTTAGGTGAATAGATAACAATCGGCGAGAGGTTGATGAAGAAGAGCAAACACAGTAGCAAACAGCGCTGCACCTACTGTCTGCAAAGTTTTTCACAGTACAAGGAGTTATATGCTTTTGTGGACTTGCATTCGTTAAAGTAGACTGTACCAGCGGTGAGGGGCTTCTCCACATGTTGGAAATTTGATTTCTGGTATGGATATTGATTGAGCTGCACACTATGGGGTACAAACCTAATAAAATGAACAGGGAAACGTGGCAGGGTATTGGCTTTTAGTTGTTGAAATAGAGTGACATGCTCGCCAGGCAGTGATTTCGATTGAACGATGAATGAAAGGATAAAGTGTTGTGAATATTTTAATTGACATCGAGTACATTTCACTGCAACGTATATCAACAAAAGAATAATTGAAACTCTTTGTTATTATAGAGAGCAATTCTGAAATCATTTGAAATCGATACCACATTACTTACCAATGTGAATGACAATGAAACTCAAGCTTGAGGAGCAATTTATATCGTATTCATAAGCAATTTGATTCGTTTTCATTCCAACCTTCAGATTGAACGATTGACAGAATCTCACGAAAATAGCACCATAAAACATCGTAAGATGAAAATCGGCCAGGAACAATTTTATCTAGCGCGCAAACATCCTACTTTTTACGAGCAATTCTTGGGTTCACGCCATTTACGATGGCGTCTGTATGGCTGACGCTGATGCCTACGATGTCCCGTTTGTGGGCGTGGAATATTTCGGTTGTAGCGCACCGTAATTGAGCGGACGTGATCTAGCTATAAACCGAACCAATGATGAGAAAACATCGCCAGACTGAACATCTTTCTGGAACACCATTCAACTGTGACAACCGAAGAAATATCCTACGGTTGATCAAACAGGCGGCATCAAGAGCTTAAAGCAAACACAAACAAACTTTGTCTTTCTGCTTTGCTTTCTCTTTGTAGTGTGATAAGACTGTGAGAAGAAGTAACACTGCTGGTGCAGAATTCAAACGAAAGTTATCCGGATTCCCTTTGATGTATACGCAAAATGAAACTGAATAGAAACCAAAGCCGTCTGATAAGGAATGTTGAAAAACGAACGCTTTTAGAAGTGCGTGAACAAATATTTTCTTAGATATAAATATTTTAGTCGCACTACAACCGAACCGATAAAATTTTAGAAGATACGAACAAACTGCTGTTTCGCCGGAGATTGTTAGGTATCATTCGATTCCACCTTTTATTGGACCGAATAATGTTTTCACTGACGCGACTACCTACTTACTAATTCCTTTGAACAATCACCAAGTAATATCAACATGATCATTCACATCAACGTCAACATTAACACTAATACTACCATAAACGTTCAAATTGATTAACATTACCACTTATACTATCACAAATATTAAAAATTACACTTAACATTAACAATTATATTAACATTAACATTAACAATAACAATAACATTAACATTAACATTAACATTAACATTAACATTAACATCAACATTAACATTAACATTAACATTAACATTAACATTAACATTAATATTAACATTAACATTAACATTAACATTAACATTAACATTAACATTAACATTAACATTAACATTAACATTAACATTAACATTAACATTAACATTAACATTAACATTAACATTAACATTAACATTAACATTAACATTAACATTAACATTAACATTAACATTAACATTAACATTAACATTAACATTAACATTAACATTAACATTAACATTAACATTAACATTAACATTAACATTAACATTAACATTAACATTAACATTAACATTAACATTAACATTAACATTAACATTAACATTAACATTAACATTAACATTAACATTAACATTAACATTAACATTAACATTAACATTAACATTAACATTAACATTAACATTAACATTAACATTAACATTAACATTAACATTAACATTAACATTAACATTAACATTAACATTAACATTAACATTAACATTAACATTAACATTAACATTAACATTAACATTAACATTAACATTAACATTAACATTAACATTAACATTAACATTAACATTAACATTAACATTAACATTAACATTAACATTAACATTAACATTAACATTAACATTAACATTAACATTAACATTAACATTAACATTAACATTAACATTAACATTAACATTAACATTAACATTAACATTAACATTAACATTAACATTAACATTAACATTAACATTAACATTAACATTAACATTAACATTAACATTAACATTAACATTAACATTAACATTAACATTAACATTAACATTAACATTAACATTAACATTAACATTAACATTAACATTAACATTAACATTAACATTAACATTAACATTAACATTAACAATAACATCAACATTAACATTAACATTAACATTAACATTAACATTAACATTAACATTAACATTAACATTAACATTAACATTAACATTAACATTAACATTAACATTAACATTAACATTAACATTAACATTAACATTAACATTAACATTAACATTAACATTAACATTAACATTAACATTAACATTAACATTAACATTAACATTAACATTAACATTAACATTAACATTAACATTAACATTAACATTAACATTAACATTAACATTAACATTAACATTAACATTAACATTAACATTAACATTCAGTTTCAAATCAACAGTCGATGTGATCGGATGCGTATTTACGTTTCTCTTAACATTTGTCCAGTCGAGCGTTTTAATCCATTCTCAAGGTCATTTTGCTCTCTCTGTGTGCTAGCGAGTGTTAGTATCAATAGGCACAGTTGGCCAGTGCCGGGTGCTATTGTGATATCACTGTATATTGTGTTCTGGTGAAAAGTGCCGTTATACGTTGAACATTATAGACAATTGTGTTTTTTTTCCTCGTGGAGGATTTTTACACACCATCTGCGGTGATACACCGATCTGCATAAGCGAGAACTTGGTGGACGATCAGCCGGATTTTAAGATAAGTACTGTCTTCTCATTGTTTATTCTCCCGCCTTTCTATTATCGGTTCCTCATCATTTTATCCTCACAACTATCCGTGAGGACATGAGCAACTCTGAACCTGATCCTCCCCTTCCCGATGATCAGATGGAGACTTCTGCTGACAGCAGTAAGATTCGCATTAAGAGCTATCCGGATGGGCTTGCACTCCCGGTCGGACCTTATGCTGTATATTTCCGGACCAAATCAAACGACAAAAAATTGAATACTTTGAAAATATCTCGTGACCTGTCCTCGCGATATTCTACTATAAAAAGAATAGATAAAGTACGACCAGACAAGCTCAGGGTCTTACTAACCAGCTCTCAGCAGGCAAACGAGATTGTTCGAAATGAGCACTTTACGCGGGACTACCGCGTGTACGTACCAGCTCGTGAAGTCGAAATAGACGGCGTGGTAACCGATTCGACTCTGACTTGTGAGGACATTCTTAAGTACGGAGCAGGTTGTTTTAAAGACCCCTTACTTAAGAATGTCAAGATACTGGATTGCAAACGCTTGCATTCAGTATCGATCGCCGGGGATGGAACAAAATCTTATCCCCAATCAGATTCTTATCGAGTTACCTTTGCTGGCTCGGCTTTACCCAACTACGTCCTCTTGGACCGGGTTCGTCTGCCCGTTCGTCTCTTTGTGCCGCGAGTAATGAACTGTACCAACTGTAAACAATTGGGGCATACAGCTTCTCATTGCTGCAATAAGCCCCGGTGCGCCAACTGTGGGGGAGGACATGCGGATGGCTCTTGCGGTAAGGATACTGAAAAGTGCCTCCATTGTAAGGAGGGTCCGCATGATCTCTCGGCATGTCCCGCGTATAGACTTCGCGGTGACAGAATGAAGCGTTCTCTGAAAGAACATTCTAAACGCTCTTTCGCCGATATGCTGAAGAGTGCCACTCCCCCCAAACAAATAACGAACCCATATGCCTGCTTGTCAAATGACGAGAGTGATTATGACGACCCTTTGGAAGGTACATCTTCGGCTGTCCCTCAAAGCTATAGAAAGAGAAGAAATATATCCTCCCACAAGCTTCCTAGTAAGGGTTCGAAGATATCCTCAAAAGGGCCTCTAAAAGTTACAGCTAGAGGAAGTGGTGCTAAAGCAAAACCGAAGCTAAATTCTCCTGGACTAGGAAATCTAAATTCTACGAAAGAATTCCCACCACTTCCTGGGACATCAAACCCCCCAAGCGTCCCCGAAAATCTATCTGAGAACCAACTCAGTGCTGGACTTATCAAGTTCTCAGATATTGTGGACTGGATTTTCAAAAATTTCAACATATCTGACCCTCTTAAAAGCATTTTAATTGCATTCATGCCTACAGTGAAAACATATTTGAAGCAGATGACTGCAAATTGGCCCCTTCTTTCAGCGATCGTATCCTTCGATGGCTAAGTCACCCTTTGAGGTTAAGGATTCAATCACTGTTTTACAGTGGAATTGTAGAAGTATCACCCCAAAAATAGATCCTTTCGAAATTCTAGTGAATAATCTGAAATGTGACGCATTTGCATTATGCGAAACTTGGCTAACTTCTGATGTACCCCTAAACTTCCACGATTTTAACATTATTCGTCTGGATCGAGATGATCCCTATGGAGGAGTACTTTTGGGGATCAAAAAGTGCTATTCTTTCTATCGAATTAACCTCCCATCGATACCAGGCATTGAAGTTGTCGCATGTCAAATAACAGTAAAAGGCAAGGACCTTTGCATTGCTTCCATCTACATTCCCCCAAGAGCCTCGGTTGGGCATCGGCGGCTCAGTGATATCGTAGAGCTCCTTCCTGCACCGACGTTGGTTTTAGGAGACTTTAACTCACACGGTACGGGATGGGGCTGTCTTCACGATGATAACAGATCAACTATGATCCATGATATTTGCGACAACTTCAATATGACACTCTTGAATACGGGAGAAATGACACGGATTCCTGCACCACCAGCAAGACCAAGTGCGCTGGATTTATCCCTCTGCTCGACATCGCTACGGTTAGATTGCAAGTGGAAGGTGATCCCTGATCCCCACGGTAGCGATCATCTACCTATCGTAATCTCAATCACCTGCGGATTAAGACCATCGGAGACAATCAATGTTTCGTATGACCTCACACGAAATATTGATTGGAAAGACTACGCAAATTCGATATCTGAGAAACTCAAAACAACACAAGAACTTCCTCCGGAGGAAGAGTACACGTTTATGGCTGGCTTGATTCTCGATACTGCGATTCAAGCTCAGACGAAACGTGTACCTGGCGCGAAAACTAACATCCGTCCTCCCAATCCGTGGTGGGACAAAGAGTGCTCATCACTGAACGCTGATAGAGCCTCCGCGTTCAAACAGTTTAGAGCCAATGGAACACCTGATAATTATCGTAATTACGCAACGTTAGACACGCAAATGAAGAACTTAATTAAAGCAAAAAAACGCGGTTACTGGCGCCGGTTTGTTGACGGATTAACAAAAGAAACATCGATGAGCACTCTTTGGAACACAGCCCTACGAATGCGCAACAAAAACACCACAAACGAAAGCGAGGAATATTCTAACCGCTGGATATTCGATTTCGCTAAAAAAGTATGCCCAGACTCTGCTCCGGACCAGAGGATCTCCCGCGCCGCGACGTCAAATGCAAACGAAATACCGTTTTCGATGGTAGAGTTTTCACTTGCGCTTTTATCGTGTAACAATAAATCTCCGGGGTTAGACAAAATCAAATTCAACTTGTTGAAAAATTTACCTGACTCTGCCAAAAGGCGCTTATTGAATTTATTCAATAGGCTTCTTGAGGATAATATTGTCCCACATGACTGGAGACAAGTAAGAGTTATTGCCATTCAAAAACCAGGGAAACCAGCCTCCGATCACAATTCGTATCGGCCGATTGCTATGCTTTCCTGTATCCGGAAATTGTTCGAAAAAATGATTCTGTTTCGTCTAGACAATTGGGTCGAGACTAATGGCTTACTTTCAGATACACAATTTGGTTTCCGCAGGGGCAAAGGAACGAACGATTGTCTTGCGTTGCTCTCAACAGAAATTCAAATGGCATTTGCTCGTAAAGAACAAATGGCATCAGTTTTCCTAGACATCAAGGGGGCTTTTGACTCAGTTTCCATAAATATCCTATCTGAGAAGTTGCATCAGCATGGTCTTTCACCAATTTTGAATAACTTTTTGTACAATCTATTGTCCGAGAAATACATGTATTTCGCGCATGGTGATTTGTCGACAATACGATTCAGTTACATGGGTCTTCCTCAGGGCTCATGCTTAAGCCCCCTTTTATACAATTTTTACGTAAACGACATCGATAAATGTATCAATACATCTTGCACGCTAAGACAACTTGCCGACGACAGCGTTGTGTCTATTATAGGACCCAAAGCTGGCGATCTGCAAGGGCCGTTACAAGATACTCTTGCCAATTTATCCATATGGGCTCTTCAAATGGGTATCGAGTTCTCTACGGAGAAAACTGAGTTGGTTGTATTTTCAAGGAAGCGAGAACCAGCACAACTACAGCTTCAACTAGGGGGTGAAAACATAGCTCAGGTCTTCACATTCAAATATCTCGGGGTCTGGTTCGACTCCAAAGGCACCTGGGGATGTCACATTAGGTATCTGAAACGAAAATGCCAGCAGAGAATCAATTTTCTTCGCACAATAACCGGAACTTGGTGGGGTGCCCACCCAGGAGACTTGATCAGGCTTTACCAAACAACGATATTGTCCGTAATGGAATATGGATGCTTCTGCTTCCGATCCGCCGCGAACACCCATTTCATTAAACTGGAAAGAATTCAGTATCGTTGTTTGCGTATTGCCCTAGGTTGCATGCAATCGACTCATACGATGAGTCTCGAAGTGCTCGCGGGCGTCTTACCGTTGAAAAATCGATTCTGGGATCTCTCATACCGATTGCTTATCCGAAGCGATATCTTGAATCCGATGGTGATTGAAAACTTCGAAAGGTTAGTTGAGCTTAATTCTCAAACCCGTTTTATGTCCTTGTATTTTGATTACATGGCTCAGAATATTAATCCTTGTTCGTTTGTTTCCAACCGTGCTCATTTCCTGGATACTTCTGATTCTACTGTGTTTTTCGACACATCCATGAGAGAAGAGATTCGTGGAATTCCGGATCACATACGCCCTCAAGTGGCCCCTAATATTTTTTATAATAAACTAAGAACAGTCAACTGTGAAAAAGTGTTTTACACTGACGGATCAAACATCAACGAGTCCACAGGCTTCGGTATCTTCAATCAGAACATCACCGCTTCGTACAAACTCAGTGATCCGGCTTCAGTTTACGTCGCAGAATTAGCTGCTATTCAGTACACCCTCGAGATCATTGAAACCTTGCCCAAAGACCATTACTTCATTGTCACGGACAGTCTAAGCTCAATAGAAGCTCTCCGGGCAATGAAGCCAGGAAAGTATCCCCCATATTTCCTGGGGAAAATACGGGAACATTTAAGAACTTTATCTGGACGGTCTTATTCAATATAGTTAGTCTGGGTCCCTTCGCATTGTTCCATTCCGGGCAATGAAAAGGCAGACTCATTGGCTAAAGTGGGCGCATTAGAAGGTGATATTTATGAAAGACCAATCTGCTTCAATGAATTTTTCAGCATTTCTCGTCAGAAAACTCTCGAAAGTTGGCAAACTTCATGGACGAATGACGAACTGGGACGATGGCTACACGCCATTATCCCTAAGGTATCGACGAAACCTTGGTTCAAGGGGATGAACGTGAGTCGCGATTTCATTCGTGTTATGTCGCGGCTCATGTCAAATCATTATACATTCAACGCACATCTCCGGCGTATTGGGCTCGTGGAGAGCAATCTCTGCACCTGTGGCGACGGTTACCAGAACATCGAGCATGTCGTGTGGTCGTGCGTAGAGTATCGTGACGCCAGGTCGAAGCTACTGGAATCCCTTAGGGCCCGAGGTAGACCGCCTGAGGTTCCGGTTCGGGATGTGTTGGCGAGTCGGGATAGTTCATACATGCTTCTCATATACCAATTCCTTAAACACATTCGTATACAAGTGTAATCTATTATATCTTGCAGAGAAAGTTCCTCCCATTCCTCGACGATATTTTAACTATGGCTAAGAATAATCTCCAACTGCAGGTTCGACACTAACATCCGCCCGATTCTATCGACCCCTCGTCCTGTCCACCATCTTCATTGGAACTAACTAGATCTTTTTGTTGTCACTAACTTTCTGTTCTCCCTTTCCCCGTCTCTTCACCATCTCGTTGTCAACTAATTAGATCTCTGTCGTTTTCTAGGCATTTCGTTCCCATATCCCCTTTTTACCCCGTTTTTCTACAATATTTACTAGTCTATGTCTCTTTTATTCTCTTCCGTAACATAACAATCAACCCCAATGGAAGACCGCTCCAATCGATGACCAGCATGCGGGCCACCCGCTGGGTCTTCGTAGCCTGGGGGTGATTTCCGCGGACCCATACGGACCAAAGGATGCGGCCAGCATAAATATTTACCAACGTCATCTGGAAGACACACGCTATATTCAGTTCATCAACCACTGCGGATTGCCAGCTGTAGGCTGGATTCTCGAGAATAGACCATTTCAACACCAATATTACAGTTTTATGTTAGTCGTTAACTAAAATTAGAAAAAGCCGGCATCTTAGAGCTTAAGCAGTGTGCCTAAAAAATTATATTATATTGTTGAATAAAAAAAACATTAACATTAACATTAACATTAACATTAACATTAACATTAACATTAACATTAACATTAACATTAACATTAACATTAACATTAACATTAACATTAACATTAACATTAACATTAACATTAACATTAACATTAACATTAACATTGACCAGTGGCGTCTCGTTCTCATGTATGATCGCACCGAAATTGCGTGTATTTACACGCATCTCATATACATCAGACATAAAATTTCAAGTATCTGTTGTCGCTGTGCTAGTGTCTTCTCCATGCACATGAGTTACTGCACAGTTTCAAGAAGAGAAAGAATTAATCAGCTCGGCTATAAAATCTATTTGTTTAATAAAAAACCCCATCCGAAAGTATATCGTTATCTCATTGTATTGAAAAACACAAGCGAATCGCCATTCTTCAATCTTTAGTTTTCACTTACAATGAACTGTTACATCTGCTATCATGCCACATAAGCAGTGCACAACTAGTCAATTTGGTCACGAGACGCCACTGACATTAACATTAACATTAACATAAAAATAATTGAGTATGATTCGAATCAGTTCGATGGAATCGCAAAATATCACTCAATTTCATAGAAGATGGCTGAAATGTTTTTTCACAAACTTGGATCAAATGAAAGATTTTCTACTCATATACCTAGTTCCAGAATTTTACCAGGATCCGACTTCCGCTCCCGGAAGTCTGTTGTGATATGTACCAAAACAATGAAAATAATGTCACTGACTTTTCTCGACGATTATAGAACGGATTTTTTGGAACTCAGATTCAAATAAAAGATCTTAGGATCTCATAAAAATTATCGATTTCCATTCAGGATCCTTTTAGATCCGATAATGCAGAGTGATTAATTTAAAAGTGACAATTTCAAGGGTGTTTTTGCATAAGTCAACCAGAATGTGATGAGAATCAAATTTTTCAATATTATCTAATAAATTTCTCCAGTTTTCCGATCCCGACAGTAGTTTTCGTTGCCGGAAGTACTGGAAACAGTGTTCAAAATTCCGCATTCGAATTTCTAAAAGATGCTTACACCGGTTTTTATAAAATTTAAATCCAATGAAAGCCCTAACAAATCTAAAGGTTAAATTTTTACCGACTTCGTCGAATTTTTACCGACTGGTCTCCGAATTTAGGAAGTCGCAGAGACGGTAAAACCCATTGTCATAAACTTAAATTCAAATGAAGTAGATTATAGAAGTCGGATTTATTCGTTTTTTACACTTGAAGTGAATAAAAAACAATGGAGAAAACATGTTCAATGGAACATTCTATATTTTCACATTTCTTCTCGTTTAACCAATATTTACAGCTTCAAATTCTGAGCCGTGATTGAAAAAGTTCCATTATATCAACAAATGGATATCGATTTTAAATTTACTAAGAAGTAAACAATAATTGTTTTCAAGCTATACAAATCATCTCAAATAAAGTCTGACCATTTTTGGCAAAATACATCATCTCTGTTAAGATTCTTGATCGATGAAAAACAACGAACTGCACGAAGCTTCACAAAGAACCAATGAACGATTTTGACTGAGCTCAGCACTGTTCACTTGTTAGCTCATTCCGACAAACCACTAAACAAACCATCGCAGCGAACCCTTTTTCCCCGAGCCAGAAAGGATGTGGCACGACGGGAAATTTTGCTCAGAGCTTGGTATCAACGAAGCCCCTCTTTTGTCATTTAAAAAAAATTTCACAAAATATTGATTGAAATTATGTTTTCAGGCTGTTAGCGAATGTCAGGACATGCTGTGTTGAATGAAATCGAACAATTAAACGAACCCTTTTCCGGGGATCCAGATTGACGATGAATTCACTAAAACAACAAAAAATAAGAATTCGTTGTCTCGGTTCTATCAGTTCGTGGTATGTTTTATTTTTCATTTGCCGATACTATCACATTTTTCGACCGAAAGGAACTGCTCAGGAAGCACAAATAGACAGACTAAAAAATAATTATTGTTATTTGGTCATTACTTTTAAACGATGAAAGAGTGATAAACTTAATGAATAAAACAGGCAACAGACACTCCGGTTGTTTGTTCTGTTTGCTCTAGAACATGACAAGAATGTACTTTTAACTTTTCACTGGTCCACTTGGTATTATTATTAATATTATTATTATTATTATTATTGTTATTATTATTATGATTATTATTATTATTATTATTATTTTTATTATTATTATTATTATTATTATTATTATTATTATTATTATTATTATTATTATTATTATTATTATTATTATTATTATATTTATTATTTGTATTAGTGTCTTCATAAGTGTGTTTGTTATGAACTTTCTGTACGGAACAATAAATTGCGATTAAACTGTGGTGAATGAAAGCAGAGTTTCAAACACTCGATTCTAATCAAGTTCATGACAGTATTCTTTCGATCTGCTTTTCATTACCTGTTATGAAAGGCTATAAATCTCTTCTTTCACAGCTTAAAAAAAAGCACAGTCAACATTTGCAATGAGTTTTGAATTCGTCTTCGTCGTTATCATTCTAATTCCAGGAATAGATCAATCCTGAAATAAACTACAGAAAAGATGACAACTTTACACACGTCTTTAGAGTGCATAACTATTTATTTAAAATTTTACTTTTCCTTTTTTTTAAGTAATAGAACTACTGAAAAACCCAACATTCGATCGGAGTTCCAGAGATCCCTACTGGTACATACCTTTCGAAGATTTGTTTTACCGCTAAATTTTCTTGGAGGTGACAGAACCAATTTACTCCAGCTAGATTCGTTTCAGAAGCTACTATTGGACCATTGATCCAAGTTCGATGATCAAATGGCTGTCATTTCTGATTCCGAAGATATAATGGTATAAGTGACTTAACCGACAAATTGTATTTTCACCGCGCAATTTGCTCAGAGGTGACTGAGCTAATTTAAAAAAGTCTAGGTTCGTTTGAAAGCTACTACTGAATTGTGAATCAAGTTGGAAGATTAAATGGCTGTCACCCCTGGTTTCGGAGATAAAATGCTATAAATGACCTAATCGGCAAATCGCATTGTTTTTACCGCTCAATTTTCTCAGAAATGGCAGAGCCGATTTAAACAAGCCTAGGCTCTTTTTTAAGCTACTATTGAATTGTGATTCAAGTTGGTAGATCAAATGACTGTCAATCCTGGTTCCGGTGATATAATGGTACAAGTGACGTAACCGACAAAACGTATGGTTTGTTACCGGCCATTTTCATCAGAGATGACTGAGCCGATTTTAACAAGTCTAGACTCGTTTGAAAGCTACTATTGAATAGTGGATCATGTTCAAGGATCAAATGGCTGTTACTCCTAGTTCCGAAGATATAATGCTGACTTAACCGACAAATCCCATTGTTTTTCATCGCTCAATTTCTACAGAGATGGCTGAGCTGATTGAAATAATGGTAAACCGACTAACCGCTCTTTTCCATAGGCTAAATGTTCTCGGAGATGACTCAACGAATTTCGATAGTTACAGTGGCCAATTGAAAGCTACAGTGGCCAATATTTCCGATTCGGGATATGTATTCTCACATGTGACGTATGCGACAGTTTTTTTTTTTTTTTTGAAACGCCAAAATTTCTCGGAGATGCCTAAATTGATTACCAAAGAATTAAACAAGTTTGAAAGCTACTATCAGTACATTAGTAACCTACAATGCCAATGAACGAGGATAGGATCTTATGAATGGTTTTAATAAGACTATTTAAATGGCAAGAGAAACACATTATCACACAACTAGATGGTTTAAGAAGAGTTTTTTGTTTTCTTCGTTCAATTTTCTCGGAGATGACTGAACCAATTTTTACAAACTTAGGCTCTTTTGAATACTACTTTTAGGTTGTTGATCAAGTTCGAAAATCAACTTCAGGTTCCGGAGATATAATGCTATAAGTGACGTAACCAACAAATCTTTTTTTTTCTGTCCGCATATTTTTTTCAGAAAGTGACTAACAATCAAGTTCAAATGTATGATTTTTGACGCTTTTGGTTTCGGGATTGATATCGAATATGCGACGTAAGCCCAGATTCGTGTCAAAAATCATTAGTAAGAGGTTTTTTGGTTTAGTTAAAACTAAAACTATTCAATTCGACTCAAAACCTATTTTCCAAGGGGCGGATGTATGTTTGAATACATTTCTTCAAATCGTTGTAACTCAGAGTGTGCAAAACTGGTGGCCAAGCATTTTTTGTAATATAGAATGGGGTATGGGGAAGGAAAATTTGATTACTGATATTAGATTTCGTTTATAAAACTAAGCAGTTAATTGAAAGTAACGGTATTCGTGTGATCTGAGAAAAAATGACATACTTTTCTGCATAGATTGTCAATTTCCGGTAGTTTGTTTATTATAATTATCTGTGCATGGCTTCATTGAAAATGACTATAGCGTTGGCATCACTGTACGCAAACCCTGATTGAAAACTGTGAATGATGGGACAGGATTCGTGGTTTGCAATTGTAGCACCAGCATTACCGTCGTTTTTGTAACTGGATTTATTACGATGTTCAGTGATATCTGAACGAAGGCGTACTACTGTACAAAATATTCAGTAATTTTTCTAAAATAATTACGCACTTGTACGATTTCCGCTACCGCCAGCAGACGAATCCATCCAGTGGAAGAAAGTGAAAACCGCAGAAACGGAAAGTGAAAAATCATTCCACTACCTTTCGCACCGGCTTGGTGTTCAAGCCAGTAGTTCTGGTCCGAGATAGCTCACAACTTACACAGCTTCGACCGATAAATGATCGCGCCGTTCCGTAATGTTGTACTGCTATTTTCCCTCCAATTAGTCGATCCTAACCGAGCCGGTTGTAGACCAAAGAGTGCATGGAGAAGAAACGATCGGCCAAGGCTATATGTATATAATTCCTCATTCAACCGGCGAGTATGCACTTCTGACTCTGACAGCTGGCGAACCGAGGCCCGGAGAGCTCGGTCCGTGTGAGAAAAACGGAAAACTCGTAGCTACAACGACAGTTGCAATGCGCCAACATACAAACTGTTCTTCGGAAAAGGTAAACTCAACGATGCTTTTGCTGGAGGAGTAATTAAACATTACCATTCATATCATTTTACTTTGAAACTCGCCAAAGATCGCCAAAAACTGAAACGTGATTGCATTTAAAAACGAACTGGAAAACTCCCATTTCCCGTGCGATCGAACACATCAATGAACCCCTCGTAAAGACACACTCGACTTACGATGCTGTACGGTAATTCTGATCTGGAACATAAGCCTCAGGTTCAATAAACGGGAAATTAGCAGTAGACGCTATCTTTGTTCGCCAGTAGTACAAGTGCCGGTCGTGTTGGACGATTGAATAAAAAACACACACACAGCTCGACTACCGGGTAGGAAGGCATTTCGTACGTTAATAACGATACGACGAGGAGGCGCCCAACTGTAACAGTTGACTAACTTTCACTCGAACGGTAAACCAGATCATTCGGAAATAGCCGATCTTTAAAGCGTGAGTATAATCGACATAAACAGTTTTGTAGATAACACCATGTAGAGGGAATGGGAACATAAACAAGCGAATGTTTTAATAGAGGAATGGTGCATTGCATTCGTAGCGATTATTATTTACTATGTAGCATATGCTAAACGCATAAACAATATTCTCTAGCGCAACCATGGATAGTATGAAATAATGTTTGTGTCTGTGGGTTTTTTTTTCTTGATTTATATAATAGAAATCTGGCCTAGCATGCAGCCTAGCAGGTTTCGATTCCCAACCCCGCACATAGGAGCAGGAAGTTTTTTCGAATCCGAGGAAAATTTACCAGAAAGTTAAATCCTCTAAAATAAAAAAAAGCACTACTTTTCTCATTACATATTAAAAATAATCTTCATTACAACGACCTTTATATGGACTGTGACTCACAAGTAGTTGGAAGTAGATGTTCTCGTACAAATCTGAGTGAATTACTTGCTTCTTCAGGCGAAGTGTCTAGTAAAATGGTTCGATTACACTGCATATATGAGCCCCCTGAATTTTTTGAGGAAAAGAACTCAATAGAAACGAGTAGGCTAGGGTGAGTGGAAATGAAATCATTCATTACTCTCTATGGTCTCAAAACGCGTTTCCCGCAATGACAATTTGAGTCTAGGGAAGTGGAAAAGTCACACGGGGCCATATCTGGAGAGTAGGGTGCTTGGTTGATAATATTGGTTGAGTTTTTGGTCAAAAACTGCGACACAACCAACGCAGTGTGAGTCGGCGCATTATCGTGAAATTCAGCTTTTTTGGCACCAGCCGAGAAGCGACGCGTTTTAAACCCAAAACATCAGTTAAAATGTGTTCGGCTGATCCATAAGAGATGCCCAACAACACAGCAATATCTCTAATCGGCACAGAACGATTTTGCAACACGATTTGCTTCGCCGATTCAATGTTTTCTTCAGTAACAGATGTTGTTGGGCGGTCAGGGATCTCATCATGATCCAAGCTTGTACGACCACCTTTGAAGCGTTTATACCACTCGTATGTCTGTGTTTTTCCTAGACACGATTCACCAAAGGCCTTTTCTAACATTTTCAACGTTTCGGAACACTTAAATCCATTTGCAACACAAAATTTGATGCACGCACGTTGTTCTAAATTTTCATCCATTATAAAAATCGCCGCACGAAAATTTTTCAACTTCTTTGTATAAACGCCAAACAAAAACTAATCGTGCGATATGCGTCAAAATTTGACAGAATGTGTATAAAAGTGTTGCCAACGTTGAGAGAATAAAAGTTTACCGATTGGACAAGCGCGGGAATTTTAAAAAGAAAATTCCGGTTCTTTTTTTATCATAAGGTACATACGCACAGATACACGCACAAACACATTGTATGTGCTACCGACAAAAAATATATGACATTCGACCATCTTACGATTGAAAATGTAGAACGTTTTTATCTAGACTGAATTTGATACCTATCGATCCGTTCATAGCATTTCCGAAGCCACCTCATTGTCTAAAACGAAGGCAGAAGCAATACCACATATTAATAATTCACAATGTTTACTTATACTATGCATTATTTCTACGATAAAGTTTAGTTTTACCTTGATTTTTCGACATAGTAAGGTCAAGATGATTACCAAATTGAATAAAGTGACGCATTATTCGATTGACTGGACTATTCTTTGCATAATTTGTTCTATTGTGTTTTTCTAAAAATCATTTCCGTAAACAAGTTCGTAATTGACGACCAGATCAGTGGCGTCTTGTACTCATGTGCACCTCGTGCACTGCACAACCGGTCAAATTGAAAGAATGAACTGTATCCCCATCCGCATTCAAGTAGTTTCTAGATTCTCTATTTTTTCGATGAAATCAGGTTTGAAATTTGTTGTTTTCTCTGTCACGTGCGGCTCTGTGAGAACTTGTATGCACACCTTCAGGAAAGGCTTCAGTGACTAATGCTTATGGCATTGCTGTCTCCAGAGATGTCAGGCTCACAAATCAATCTGAGTTTCACAGATTCTGAATATGCTGCACAGATTTAAAAATGACAGATTTCTGAAATCAATCACAGACTGACGATGAGCCCCTTAAAAAAGTCTTCAAATTGCTGAGCTGAGCTGAAGGAGGTTTCAGTTCGGGATGTGGCCAAAAAAGTGGGCACTTCGAGTTAAATGTTCTTTGTGCTAAAGAACGTTTGAATCTTCGAACCTATAAGAAGCAGAAACAACCAAAACGTAGTCCGAAACATGAAGCATCGATCAGACCGAGGGTTCGAAAGCTGTACAATACGATTCTTGCTTAAAATTTGAACTGCATAATCATAGACGACGAAACCTACGTGAAACTCTATTACAAATCCTTGCCGGGACCACAATATTATACGGTGCGAATAGGGCAAGTGTTAAACCAGTCCGAGACATCGATTGAAGTCGAAAAATTTGGTAGAAAAACTATGGTCTGGCAAGCAATTTGTAACAGCGGTAAAATTTCGAAACCCAAGCAGTGGTGTTCAATGAACAGAGAAATATACATCAAAGAATGTTTACAAAAACGACTTCTACCCATGATTCGAAGCCACAAGGATCCTGTTGTCTTCTGGCCAGATCTTGCTTCTTGCCACTACTCGAAATCAACGGTAGAATGGTATACTACCAAAAATGTCACTTTCGTCCCAAAAGACATGAATCCACCAAATTGCCCACAACTTCGACCAATTGAGGAATTTTGGGCATTAACGAAGGTACATCTTAGGAAACATGTCTCGGCAGCCGAAACCATTCAACAGTTCGAAAAAGATTGGAAAAAAGTGTCAAAACTTGTCGCCAAGAGGTCTGTACGGAATTTAATGAGAAACGTTTGCAAGAAGGTGCGTCAGCTAGTCTACAATGGCTAAGTAGCAAATGTTGAGAATAATATTCTGTTGTTGTAGTCTAATATTATCAGTATATCGAATAAAATTTGAATATCTAACACTTGGGAATTATTTACAGTGAAATCAAAGTGCGTCCATACTTTCTGGGGCAGTCTTTAGATTATGGCATTGTAGTGTTCCACAAAAGTGAGTATGAAATCTAGACTACGCTTAAATCTGGTACAATTTCACATTTTCCCAGATGAATTTCAATAGCTGAAGTTTCAATTGTTATTGAGTTACATTTTTCTACATTCAGCTTGAGCAGACTTTTGCTGCACCAAATGTGGAATAGATTGATTTCGCTCTGAATTGTGGCGGCGTCGTTGATGTTTCTTGTCTTTAGCACACACTTAAATTGAATTGCCGATCTCAGCTGTTCAAACTTCGATAGCTGACGTTTTCAGTGAAAATAACATTTCATCACAGCGGTACCTTAAGGTACTGCTGCCAATAAATGTTTATTTGTGCTGATAAAGCAATAGAAAGAGAATGTTCGGTAGTTCGGCTGTTCTGAACTCGTCAAAAGGTAAAAAAACCGAATGAAGTCTAGTGTACATATATAGGCACTTATAAGTATTAGGGAAATGTCATTTACATACAGTATGAAAAGAAGGGATCCTAGATGAGAACCTTGAGGTACGCCAGATGTTACATTGATTAGTTTAGACAGAATGTTATGAATGCGAACAACGTGTACACGTATCGTTAAATATGTTTCGAGCCATCGTAGTAGATTGTGTTCTACACAGAAAGAAGTAATTAAAGTTACACGACATGTAAATCAAAAGTGACATGGAATAGACATGTGTTGAATCGAAAGTCTGATTGAGAACCATCATCGATGCAAAAATAAATGGGATTGCAGTTAATTTTTAATGAATAGAAGTGTATCCTCAAATTAACGCTTAGTTTTGCGATTGAATTGTATTGAAACGTACAAAATTTTACAGTAAATTTATGTTTAATTCCCTGCTTTAAATATGTGCATAAAAATATGTCAATTCACAAAATATGTTTATTTGTGTATGTTGTATTGCTGCAGTTTGTATAATAGTAATGATATGTCGATACGGTCGAAAGCTTTGCTAAAGCCGGCGTGTAGATTTTCTACGTGGTTGTCAGAATCCCTGGCATTCAGAGTGAATGTGATAAATTCTAGAAGATTAGCTGTGGATCAATGCTGTTTGTTCATTATATTTTTCGGATATTGGAAAAATTATTCGTTTACAATTTTTTGAAATAGTTTAGGAATGCTTGAAATAATGGCTATTCCACGGTAGTTTTGGATATCAGTTATCGAGCCTGATTTGAATATTGGTACAAGACAAGATGATTTTCATGTTTTAGGGAAAATGTATTTTTGCCTTTCTCTATAGAAAGGTATTAAAATTGCTGGAAAAACGGAGGACTTTTGAACGGAGCCTCGGAGACCCATAGTGTTATATACCATTCGACTCAGTTCAACGAGATTGGAAAATGTCTGTGTGTGTATGTGCACTTTTTGAAGATATTTATACGCGCTCAATTTTCTTAGAGATGGCTGAACCGATTTTAAAACCAAAATTATGCTCGTTTGAAAGCTACTGTCGGGCCATTGACTAAGTTCAAATATCAAATGGCTGTGACTTTTGGTTCCGGAGATATGATTGTATAAGTGACGTAACCGACCAAACGCGTTGTATTTTTACCGCGCAAATTTTTCGGAGATGACCGAACAGATTTTAACAAGCTTAGGCCCGTTTGAAAGCTATTGTTAGGCCATTGTTCAAGTTCGCAGACCAAATGGCTGTGACTTTTGATTCTGGAGATATAATGGTATAAGTGACGTAACCGACAAAACACGTTGTTTTTTGCCGCTCTAATGTATATAAGGGTGCCAATATTCTGGGATCACCTCTAATTTCGTAAAGCGCTATTGCTCGAAAAAAGTCCTCATGCAAAATTTGAGCTAAATCGGACATGGGTAAGGGGTGCTTCCCAGCGGTTGAAGTTTGAATTTTTCGATCTTGAAAAAGCACCATAGGGGGGAGTACATGATATTTCCGAAATCGAAATTTGTTTTTGACGCCGATAATCTTAAAATTACATAAAACGTCGAGTTATCTCAGAAAAAAAATTTTTGAAAAAATCGAGTTTCTGGGACTTAGAACAATTTTGATATTCCAGAAAGTCGATTTAAAAAAAAAAATCAAGATGACACTAAATCTCGACGTTTCATGCAATTCTAAGACTTTTAGCATCAACTTTTATTTTCGATTTCGGAAATTTCAAGTACCTTTCGGTTAGTTTGATATGTTTCTATTTAGCTCAGAACGGTTTCCTAAGTAAGTAAACGCTTTGGATTGTTCACGTTACCGAAAAAAGTCCTCATGCAAAATTTGAGCTAAATCGGACATGGGTAAGGGGTGCTTCCCAGCGGTTGAAGTTTGAATTTTTCGATCTTGAAAAAGCACCATAGGGGGGAGTACATGATATTTCCGAAATCGAAATTTGTTTTTGACGCCGATAATCTTAAAATTACATAAAACGTCGAGTTATCTCAGAAAAAAAATTTTTGAAAAAATCAAGTTTCTGGGACTTAGAACAATTTTGATATTCCAGAAAGTCGATTTAAAAAAAAAATCAAGATGACACTAAATCTCGACGTTTCATGCAATTCTAAGACTTTTAGCATCAACTTTTATTTTCGATTTCGGAAATTTCAAGTACCTTTCGGTTAGTTTGATATGTTTCTATTTAGCTCAGAACGGTTTCCTAAGTAAGTAAACGCTTTGGATTGTTCACGTTACCGTGCGCTGAATGAACATTACTGAATTAGTATGAATGTATGAATGCAAAAAAGATTATGTGGAAAAACAGAACCGCCCTTTGAAGTATTTGAAATGTTTTCAAGTCGATTGATCATTAAATGACATAAACTTTCTCAAACATAACAAATTACAAAAAAGTTTAATGAAACTACGACTTCCATCAAGTATGGAAACTTTACCTACTAGCTTCCAATGTCCATAGAATACTGCGTAATCTACCTGCGAACGCAGCTAGCGTTATGGTGAAAAAGACATGTTGCAATACGGAGGAAGTCTATTCCTTCTCATGTGGGTTTCAGTCTGGACACTGATTACCCTGCAAAGCGCTGGTCACCCACGAAAATCAGCATACTATATGTCAATATTGTTAAATTCATACTCGTTACGGTAAGCGTTGCGAGAAATGTTACAGACCAGAACTATTTGGGAATTCAGCCTTTTTTTTAACCTGGCTTCAGCACTTATGTCACTTATCCGAAAGCAATTTCGAA
Source organism: Malaya genurostris (assembly GCF_030247185.1). Taxonomy (NCBI): domain Eukaryota; kingdom Metazoa; phylum Arthropoda; class Insecta; order Diptera; family Culicidae; genus Malaya; species Malaya genurostris. The sequence goes on from NC_080572.1 coordinate 191,219,493, forward strand.
ACAAAAAGTATCATCAATAATATATTTGAACTTGATCATTAATCATTTTCTGGAAAACTGCGCAGATAAAAAATCGCGATTTTTCGGTTACGTCACTTATGCGATTATATCTCCGGAACCGGAAGTATCTGCAATTTGATCTTCGAATTTGATCAACGATCAAATAGTTACGTTACTTTAAACATTATATGTCCGGAACCGGAAGTAACGCTAATTGTACTGTTGTTATACCGTTTAATTCCACTATGTCACGTCATTACACTCCCACAAAGTCACTATTTTCACGAAAGTGTATCAAACGTTACAAAACAGATACGTATTTCGGAATGTTGTTTACATCCTTCTTCAGTGTATCGGTTTTATAAGTTTACTGAAAGAATGCTGCAGTGAAGTTCCTTTTATACAAACGTAAGTAGGTAGAAACGTAATTAGGTAAATCACAAAAGGAACAAAAAATATTTTAAAGGAAAAAATAGCTAACAGAAAACTTTAAGAGTTAAGTGTTTTCTATGTTTGTTTTTATCTTGGATATGGGTAGTAACTGGAAAAGCCAAGAAGGTTTAATAAAGAGATGGAGTTATTTTTGAATATTTCTAAACTTTATGTTGAATCTAATTTCCATGAATTGGAAATTTGTCTTAAGATTTTTATGTCATTAGTAGTGAGTTCATGATCATCAAAAAAGGCATGTTCTGCTACTTTTGACTTGAAGTGATGTGGTAGTCCCTTTTTCAATTCTTTGGATGCTTTCGCTATTTCTGAGATATGTTCCTTGAAATGAATGTCTAGTGTTCTCTTTGTTTGTCCGATGTATATTTTATCGCAATGAGGACACGACATTTTGTATACCCCAGACTTTTTCAAATTCTCTGTAGGATCTCTAAAATCAAAACTAAAAAAAATTGGTTTAGATTTAGTGTTCAGCAGTATGAACTACCAATTGAAAACTTTACTAGGTTCTACAAGAGATCCTACAGAGAATTTGAAAAAGTCTGGGGTATACCTTTTCTATGTTCCACAAACAAACAGAACAAGTTTCTAAATGAAATGTAACGCCAATTTCATGGAACTCCAGATGGTTGAAGTGAGTTGAAATATACACTCAAGTATCTTTTTATGCGGTTTCTATGCGACTTTTTATGCGAATGTTATGCGATTTCTATGCGAATTTTTAAAACTATGCGTATTTATTAATGCGAATTTTCTATGTTATGCAGTTTTCTTATTTTACCATAGAAATATCCGTAAGGTCGAGATCTTATTTTAATCGAGATAACACCAGTTCTCGGTGCTTCATGAACTTTTGTGACATCGGACAATGAGTTGTTTTTTCAAGTAGTTTTGCGGTTTTTTATGCGAATTTTCAAAGTTATGCGATTTTTCAATGCAATTTTTCTATGTGATGTTTCTAATGTGGTACCTATCCTCCGCATAAAAAAACGACTTGAGTGTACTGAAGTCTATTGTATGCGACTTTTTTATGTGAGTTTTCAAAGCTGTGAGTTTTTTTAATGCGAGTTTTCGAAGTTATACGTGATGAATCAAGTGCAAATAGATTGTGACGGGCTCATAGCTTTAAAAATTTCGACCAAATTGGCAACACACCCGCCAAACCGCACTCGTGTTGAACTGTTACATTTGTGAACTATCCGAATCGACCTGTATCGTATCACCAAATATACCTAATTCATTGTCAAAAATTAGCTGTATAAAAAATATTGTTATGTGACTATTTGAACGATAAGCGAAAGAAACCATAAGAACCACAAATCGATTTTATACTAGCTGAAAATCATAGTTCTTTTGCACTGGAAACTAATCTATGGCCCAGTGAACCAACTTCAGTAATACTATTGCTTAGCGAAACAAACAGTAGAAAGAGAACAAAACAATCGGTCGTTGACCTGCGACTATGCTTCCTACGGTGCAAACGGAAAATAAAAGACGAAATCGATTTCAAACTGCTGCTCAGCAAAAGAAAAATTGCAGAACATTCCAACTAAAAGTGCCCTATTAACTATATGTCAACTATACAGACACACTCTCTCTCTCTCTCTTCCTCCGCTCTTTCCTTTTTTACACCAGATTCGCAATATAAAGCTGCGTCGTCGACATAAATAATAAGGCGAACAACAATTCGGTTTCGATTGCTGTGTAAACGCCGTGTTCGATTATCTAATAGTGATTTCTAAAGCCAATAAAGGCAACAGAGCTACGTGATAGTTACAGTCCGATGACGATGAACACCGCATGCTTCTTCCACAGAACTCAGTAGGAACGGAGCCAAAACGGGGTTACCGCTCGCAGGACATATATTTACCCGTCCTGAATCGTAGGTGCAATCCTCCTAATGTTGTGTACAAGTGCTTCTATAGTAGAACTATGGCATATCATATTTCTTGCGATTGGGGATGTGACACAATCGAGCCTGACTGGGAAAAAAAAGTTTAAATAATTTTATGTTTCGTGAAAAAATTCCCGTATTTTAGAATTTATTTGAACAGCATAAAAATAATAAATAAATAAAAAGTCAAACCTTAAATTGATTTTTGAGCGCCAAATTGCCTAAACACCCACTGTGCACCGGAAGAACAACCACAAAGTTCGCGAGAATGCAGAGGTATAAATCTACTACAACGTTTATGATGGCTGTTCACGACACTTAAAAATAGGAAGGTGAAAGGTTTTCAATTTGGCTCCTTAGAAAAATAAGTTTGTTATGTTTGGAACCCATGTATTGATGAGTAATCTAACGCAGAGAATCGTGTCATTATATCATGCATGGAATACAATTCATTAACTATGAAATATGTTTCAAGATTTAGACTTACAAGCTCATTTACGCGGTATTTATAAGGTTTATCTAGTTGCGGTTTTCATTTCACGCGGATTTCTGAAGTTACGGGGTTTTTTGAGACGAATTTCCGAAATAATACGGTGCTTTTACACGGATTCTTGGAGTTACGCCGTTTTTTTCCGCAGATTTACAAAGTTACGCGTTTTTTTTAATGCGGTTTTTTTGTGCGTTACGTGTCTCCCGTACAAAAAAAGACTTTCTTGCAAAGACGAGCAATGAATCTCTGTGTTACGATTCCAGTTTACATGTAAGAAAGAACAAACAGGTCGTCGAGGGGTAATATAACCAAGTGCACATAAGTTCCTATCACATGCCTTCCCAAGAAGCTGGGAAACTGTTTGGTTTAGAAAACAATGCCAAATGCGTATTACTATTTTTTGCGATAATAGTCAGTAAATGAGGATACGAATTAACCTGAGTGCTATCATCCAGCAATGATAGAGAAAATGATACATAATCTATTTTATAAATTAAGTAGTATGTTTTTGCCTTTCTCACTAGCCACAAAACGGCCAAACAAATCGATTCCGGCTATTCTTTTAAGAATCGAAGAAAATATTTTGAAGAATACCTCAGTATTATTTAAGAGAGCATGATTGATATGAGAAAGGCATCATTACATCACTAGGTGGACTGAAACAACATCTAATGCAGTTTGCGTGTGTTTTTCTATTTTAAAAAAGAAAACAATTTTTTTGGAGCATGAAAATTGCAAAAATTGCCTAACAGTTCTATATTTTTCGATATGAGAAGTGTATCGAAAATAAACTATCCACATACCTTTGTGTTGTACGCATGTATTTGTGATGGTTTTTTATGCTCAGATCACAGCATGCTATGCGTTTGGCTGTCAGCTTTCGTTTGTTTACTTGTTTGTGCGGTTGATGTTCTGCGTTTTCAAAATTTCGCGTATTGAAAAGGAAGTGAAAATTAAGATTCTGGACACATGGCTAAGTGAGAAGGGTATTACTATGCGAAAATTGGCGAAGCGGTTTGGAATTCATCATACCAGTGTTGAAACCATCATTAATAAATTCGGGGAACACTATTCTTTGGATGAGCTACCAGAAAGAGACAGAAAATCCGGTTCTTCCAACCCGAAACTGGACCAAAAAGTGGTATCTCTAATCATGAAGAACAAATCAATGTCAATATGTGATTTGGTCAAAAAAGCAGGAACGAGTGTCGGAATGCTCCAGCGTATCAAGAGGTGAAATCACCTGAAGACCTACAACAAGCAGAAAATCTCGAAACACAGTTTAGAACAGAAGAAGCGAGCAGCAACAAGGGCCCGGAAATTATATTCGCGTCTTTTGCAGTGTCCGGATACATGCGTTTTGATGGACGATGAGATTATTTAAAGGAGAACTCAAAAACCCTTCCAGGTCCAAAATACTTTACTGTCGTCTTTGGGGAGGATGTGAGCGATGCGGACAGGTCGATTCAAGTGGAGAAATTCGGTCGAAAGGTACTGGTATGGCAAGTAATATGTTCCTGTGGTTTGAAGTCAACCATGTTTTACACTACCGGAACTATAAATGCAGAACTCTATCGATCTGAGTGTCTCCAGAAAAGATTTCTGCATTTATATAAGAAGCATCGGACACCTCCACTGTTTTGGCCGGATTTAGCGTCGGCTCACTATGCCAAAACCACTCTCAATTGGCTTGCGGAAAAGGGAAAAAATATTGCTGAGAAAAATATAAATCCATCAAGTTGCCCTCAGTGTCGACCCATCGAACATTACTGGGCAATCGTGAAGAGGGTCTTCAAGAAGACTGGTAAGGCAGCTGGCAACATGCAGGAGTTCAAAAAAATTTGGGCTCAAGCGTCTAAAAAATGCGATGCAACACTTGTCCGGAACTTGATGAAGAGCGTTCGATCGAAAGTTCGAAAACTCGTGAAAGAATAACCTAAATTTCATCCGGTTTTCATTATGCTCAAGTTTAACCTCGAATAATAAAGGATCAATATTTAGTTTGGATAAAATATCGTTTTTTATCATAATTTGAAACAAATTTTGTGGATAGCTTATTTTCGATACACTCCTTACTTTGCAAATAATGTAGAACATCAATGGAATGGTATTTTTTCCCATGCCAACTGTCCATATATTGCAAGATGAACGTTTTTAAGAGAAACAGTTATCAGTTATTCAAAACATGCATGAACAAGAGTAAAAATAACTCTTGACAGACGTTTCAGATTGAGAAAAACACAATCCATTACTTTCACGTGAACTTCAAGATTTTTGCCTTTCTCATATAGGAAAGTTATGCAATCACTTGAATAATCGACTAGTAAAAATCACTGTCATATACAGGGTTGCGCAAAAGAACCCGATACATTTTGTTCTCCGGTTACACCCAAACAAGGGAGAGAGAAACCGAACACGGCATCGGAAAGTAGAAGAAGGAAGCTTTATTTTCGTCTAGTAGTTTTCCATCATGAAGCACTATAGTATCGCTCACCGCGTTTTTATTTATACCTCATTTTTGAAGAATCTATCGTACGTTACAACTATTCGTGGTTTTGAACAATGTCTGTGAACGTGTATATATGTGTATGTATGTGTCAAATAATATCACTCATTTTTCTCTAAAATGGTCGCACCGATTTCTACAAACTTAGGCTCAAATGAAAGGTCTTATATCGCTATTGAATTTCATCCGAATCTGACTTTCGGCTCCGGAGTTACAGAGTGAAATGTGTTGAAAATTTAGAGCGTCATTTAGAGTGACGGTGCAAAAAGGGAAAAAATGTCCAATTTTGGTTCGATACTATTTCAATTTGTTAGTTGCTTGAAAACTAAAACCCGCGATATTCGAGCGAAGCGTTACACCACTATTTCTGTGCAAGTGATAATTTCCGCAGAACTTGAAAATTCACTAAAATATAATTTAAAAATCTTCATAAGTTTGTCATATGAACACAATAAATAAGTCCGCATACAACACGTCACTTTGAGAAACCCCATGAAAACGATTTCATTTTTATTCTCCATCTTTTTCGATGTCTTTAGTTGACTGAGTTAACTCTCTGATGTACGAAAAGAAAAAGAATGAAAGAAAAAAAAGAAGTTTCTAGCAGATTTCAGCGAAGACATTTTTTTGTTTCAATATCTTCTTGCTCGGCAAGAAGATTCCTTCTTGGTAAGAAGAATTTTAAGGTAGACCACATTAGGATGATCTGATTCTCTTTTTTTAATTTCAGTTTCAATTATAATAGGGCCTTCTCCTGTTGTCAGATTTTACTCTGAATGTCTTTCTTTTCCTCCTTATCTTTCATTCTTTTATTTGGATCAGGGAAAAAGTCCACTGGAGTTAGTTTCTGTCAAACTTGTTCTCCAGCAGGCATAAAACCTCCTCATCATTTGCATCAATAGATTAAAATCATCCAAATGATACATTTCCTTAAATCTAGTGCTCCTCTAGTTACGAAATCTAATGAGACAGTAACATAAGAAACGATTTCTTGATAACATTACGTGATAAATGAAAGTCGAAAGAATTGAAATATTTGTTAAATATGCGGCACATGCTAGCAACGGGCTGGTTATATCCATAATTAGTTCTAACATAGGGAATCCGAAGAAAGAAATTGGATCGAAGATTACGACGTCGAATGTCAAATTGCAGCTATTTCAATTGCTAGGAGCAATCGATCCGCGACTGAAGTAGGTCTACCACAAAACTAGCCTTACAAACATCGCGACTGACCAATAATAAATTGAGACCAATCAATTTGCAGCGGTCATGGTAACTCGGTAAGTTTAAAGGATATCTCCATGAAAGACGTCGGAGAGCGAATCTGACAAATTTGCGTTGAATCGCTTCAATGCGTTGGATTGGATTTCGTTTTGGTAATAAGGTGACCAGATAACCGCAGCATATTCGAGAGTTGAGCGAACTAAAGCGCTATACAGAGCTTACAAACAATGTACATCAGGGAATTTTTAGTAACGCGGAAAATAAATCCTAATAGCTTAGAGGCTTTGAAGATAGTAAGCTCTATGTGGTCTTCAAAATTTAACTTGGAATCCAGAAGAACAACCAGGTCCTTTACAGACGATGCGCGTTCGAGAACAATTTGTGGAATATTATAGTCGAGCTTGAATATAGACTTTTTGCTACTAAAAGAGATAACGGAGCATTTAGTGGCATTCAAAAACATTTTTGAAATATGAAATATGAAAGTCATCGGCGAACGATAGTTTCATACACTTGATCGGAAAATTTAGATTGTTGAGAAACAATATATTTATAAACTGTCCAAGGTGACTTCCTTGAGCAACTCCATAGGTAACAGCAAATGGTGAGGTTGTAAAGCAGCGCCACTTTTACGTATGAATGGGCCCGGGGGAAAGATTTGCCCCTTACTAACTAAATGACCTTTTTTTTGCTCGGCGGGTCCCGTCAAGGGCTCCTAAGATCGTGGGCCCGAGGCGGCCATGTGCCCCCATTGCCTCTCTGTAAAAGCGGCCCTGTTGTACAGTCTCCTATTTTCACTATCATTTCATGATGACATGATCGACGCCAATTCAAAAATGATCCGTTTAATCCCAGTCTACTTAACTTCGAGATCGTTTGTGATGATTGTTTTTTGTCAATCGCAGCAGTGTATATAGCGGTGTATATAGAATCTACTTGTGGTCGTGTAACTTGTAAAGAACGCATGATGAAGGAGTGTAGGTTACTAAATTTAGGGAAGTTGATGGCTTTGGCATGGATCCATGCTGAGTCTCAGATATGTAGTCAGAGCAACTATGTGTTGTACAATCCAGAACTATAATTTCAAACAGCTTCGATACAGCGCACAAAGTAGAAATTCCACGGTAGTGTGATAGTATACCCTTTTTCACATAGGATTGCTTTCATATTTCAGGAAAAAATCCAGAACGCAAACAACAATTAAAAATGTTGGATAGTGAACCAACAAACTATTAGAACAATTTCTTATAACCACGGATGGAATCCGAGAACTTCTTCGTTTCTTTTCTTGTCCAACATCGCTTCGTAAACTTGTCGTGCAAATTTTGCTTTAAGAATGCGATTTTTATCATACACAAAACTTGTGACCATATTATTGAAAAATAGCATTTCATTTATTACGTTCTTTGCATTATTGAATGTGTTTTCACTGAGACGATATCTTCCATCAGACATCAATATCTTTGAGTGCAACAATCTTCTTTCGATTTCCGCATTGGAATAGGGAAACGCAGTCACATATATCGAAAAGTTTTTGTTTTTCCTGGTAACAGCGCTGTTGAAATAGCACCACTCGAGATCGGAGAGCATAAAATCGAAATTTTGTTCACTGAAGAAAACATTTGCTAGAACCGCCTTCTAACAAATTTTGGTTTTCACCAATTCAGCCAGCTCAACCAATTACTGAAACGTTTGCCCATCTGTAATTTTTGGGCTTTCATAAAACTCACAAGCTCCAAAAATTTTCAAAGCACTTTTCTTCGTACAAATGATTCACAAATATGGAATGGTATTTTTGAAATTCGCGCGAAATCTGCGTCATAGGATCAAAATCTTAGCAGGAACGGCGCTAAATCCGCGAAAATCGCGAAATCCGCGCGACCGTAACAACCCTGCATAAACCGACTTCGGCTGTGTCGGTTCCCAGTTGCAGGTTCCGGAAGTACCGAAAATAGTGGTTGAAAGCTCCAAAACGGAATTCATATGATTTTCTCCAACACGGTTGAACCGAGAATCAAATGAAAAGTCTTGTGGTTTTCTAAGCTACCATTGAATTTATCCAGATACGACTTTCGGTTCTGGAACTAGAGAGTGAGGTGTGTTAAAAATTTTAAACCGTCACTTAGAGCGACGATGCAAAATAATGCAAAAAGTCTTCTGAATTTAAATGTAAACAAATTGAAAAGCTTATGCTAGTTTATGCTCAAATAATCTTTGTAGTTTTTATTCAAGTTTCAATTAACATTTTTTTGGAAAAATCCTATAGTGATATTCTTGAAAAGAGTAATATGAGAAAGACATCATTACATCACTAGGTGGATTAAAAGTTTTTTTTTGAAATGTTGTGGATTAATTAATTTGGGTCCAATAAGCACCGTTCATAATGCTTACATCGTAGAAGTCTGGGTCATTTTTGGTGAAAAAATGGTGATTGCTTTGTGTCAGGTCCGGATTAAACTTGGAGGGTGCATCGGAACTTCCCAATCAAACTCCCAAGATGTTGAATGCGGAACAGAGAAACTATAGACATCGGTGGTCTAGCGTTGTCCTGATGGAACACGACACCTCTTCTGTCAGTCAATTCTGGTCAGTCGCTAGTTTTAATCGGTAAGGTTAGTGCGAAATGTCACCTTGACAACAAGCATAAATATGAAATTGTTTGATTGACACTTCATGACATAGCAATGACTACAGTCATCTTTAGAAAAAATAATGGATCTTTTCCCTGCCTGACATAACGACTTTCAGTGTATCCTGATGATAGCGACAGAGGAAGAAACCGGTAACTTACGGTAACAAAAAATCTTATAGCTTATATCTTATTATACATCTTAAAAAAAATGACTGAAAATTCTCCAACAACTAGTACGCGATACTCTATAAATAAGCTGTGTATTTTAAGTCTAGAGAATTCGTTAATACAGTGACGCCAAACGCAAAATGTTCGCGCTGAAGGTTTAAACAAACGACCATTCAACACCGCATGGTGACATTAACACTAACAAGACATTAACGCTAATTTACGTTCATAGTAATTGGACAACAAATTTAACACCCGTGATTATTTTATCGCTGATCAACGAAACCATCATCTTCGCTCAGCGAGTGAGTAAATTCAGTCTTCACGAATGTCGTTGTGTATTTCGCAGTAAATTTTAATTAGGATTGATGCCTAATTTATGCATTCCAACGTCTAGGTAGTATCCCGATGTTTGCGCCAGAACAATTTTCATCCAACGGGTTCATGCATGAACAGATTGTGGGTGGTCGCTCTTTCCAAAACCCTTTATACCAGTCGCACCTAGTACGACTAGTGGCCAGTGCTTTCCTGGGAGCTTCGGTACATAAGCTCCTGTGAACCCGGTGAGGAAACCCTGAACAGGAAATAAGAAATTATGACGAGGAAATTAATAAACAATGGTTACAAAACAACCTGTGGCTGACATACTAATTGTTAGTAGTTGGAACAAAATACCCACCGCTGGTGGGCTTGGAAACTAAAATCTGTGACTGTTTTAATAAGAATTTATTTGCGCTAAGATACGTTCAGGGTAGCTTTCCAATATTGGTTTTTGCTATCAGGTGTTGGAATTTTGGAATGCAGTTTATTGCAAAGTTTCGTGATTTATTACGAGAGTGTCATCACAGTACCGTTATTCAAGATATTGTTCATAGTAAGTTATCCACTACTCAGGGTGGCAAGTGAATTGCCGATTTCAATTTCCCGGTTTTTTCCCGGTTTTCCCGGTTTTTTTAGACAAAAATCCCGGTTTTTGGAATAGGCGCAAATCGCTCCTGTTTGATTTTTTTTTTAATATTTTTTAATTCAAACTTTAAACAAATATCCCACATCCAAAAAGGATCATTGTAATAGGCCCGCTAATTGAGGTTTCTCATATTTTCCAGGCATTTCGATGTATAAATGGAAAATATTCATTATTACATGTGCATATAAGAAAAGTATAAAGCCTTTTTCAAGTCATTCAGGGGTTACACGTAACCGATTTCTTCCGAGTGCACATGACTGTTTTTATAATTTTTTTGGTATACATATGATTGAAAATAAACCAATAAGGAACAACAATCACAAAAACGGACGCTTGCCACTCAGAAAAAACAACAACAATCTATGCTTGCAACTTCAAATCATTTTGTACATTTTTTTTCGCTCCTTCCGGAAGTGAAAGTGGAAGTCCCAGTTCTGCGGGAAAATTATAAACGGCATGATGGCCGAGGATGGCTTTTATCGTATCAAAGAACGCTCGCTAGCAACTCTTCACACGATTCAATCAGTGCCATCAAAGAGAGACGGATATCATCTCAGCAACAAAACACCGTCATGGTTCATATAACATAGAACGGACACCAGTGAGAAAGCAAATTTCTCTCGATGACCTGTCTGAGAATCAAAGGTTAACTCGCTGCTGTGGGGATTCTCTCTGAAGCAGCAAAAGGTTGCTTATTCTCGTTTTGCGATCGGATTCTATACGGGCAGTGGATAATTGCGATAGAATCATTTTACTATTGCCGCTTATTCTAACTATGTGAATATAACCTTTGTAAAAGTTGTATCTATGAAAATAGCTGTGAATGCTCCAGATTATCTGCGATAATTATCAACTTGCGATTCTTTCTTGGTAAATTCCTCACCGCGCCGATCATTGCCGGACTGTATATGTTTTGTTAAGGGCTATGAAATACTCAGAGTATGAAGTGGAGTGAATTCTCTCACGGTTCATGCATTGAGAGAAATCGAGTTCTTGTAGTATCTTCTACCAGATTGAAAATGTTGTATACAATGTAGAGAAATATCGAGGCACTTTCTGCCAAATTATCGGCAATAACAAACACTGATGGTGGCACAGCGAGTCAAACATAATATCGTCATTGCCAGGGCTTCGGCCATGGTACAATAAATTGTTATATGGATATATACTGTTTAAAGTATGTCGCTTGCAAGCAATGAACGATACCATCAGATGAATTATCATGCTGTGATTGTGATGAAAACCATAAAACCATAAATTATTAACTATGTCCTGTCAGACCAGAAATTTTGAATTTTCATGTAATAGAATTGAGTTTAAAAACATTAGATGTATTAGATGTGTGTATTAGAAGATTTCGCAAAACCGTTCGGCTGCCACGACTTGCTCTTTTAAAACACCAATTTTTCTAATGTATCTGTTAGTCAATAAAGAATGTATACGATTTCAATGCGTTGATGGGCAAATAAATCAAATGATAGCAGTTAAAATGCACAATATATCGATCTGTTTTTTCCTAATAGGATTCTAAATGCTCGTAGAGTAATCAGAAAGTACGAGTTCTTCATGATAAACTCTCCGCTGGTTTTAAACCAGTTTTATTTCCAATAGCTCAACTAATTTATCTATATGAGAAATTTTTCTACAAGTGATCTGATTCTAGCAGATCAATCAATAACAATCAGGGTTTCAAATTAAGCAATGATTAGCTCAATTAGTTATACATTCTACCAGCTTAGAACTAATCGACTAGAATACTATCGAATGTAAACCCTGAAATTGTTTTGGGAAAAATAGATATGGCCGCATATATTTTAAATCATTACCTTATTGAAGTTCCAAAAGCTCAAATTAAATTCAATTCACTTTTATCTACATCAATATCAACGTTCTTGTGATCCTACCAGTAAATAGTTGAGGACCTTTAAAAGAAAATTAAACATAGATTCACTGAACAAATCAATCCATTTTCTAAATCTTTCTAAGATTGTATACTAGTCCTCAGAAACCAGTTTCAACTGTCAAAAAGGAACTCAAATACTTCCTGTAAACGGCGAATAAGATCAAAGTGAACAACTCTTCCAATCTTGCGAGTATAAGCATAACACAAGTATTGCCTAAAGATGACATTACTGGGACAAATTATGATGAAACTTAAAAACATGAAGGCTACTAAAAATGTTCAATAATTTTATTAAAAATTTTACCTTGAGATTTTGCCATAAATTTTGCAAGTGTGTTGAATACTTATCCAAAAATTTGATAAAAATCCAACAGAAGCATCCAAATTATCCTTATTGTTCAAAATGAGCTGAAATTGCCTGCAAGCCTCTAAAAATCGAGACGTTGGGTATTGTCTCCTACTTTTCAATTGTTGAAAAAAATCATGCTAACAACTGTTACTCATAGGTGAGGTAGTAATTTTTTCCCCGGTTTTTCACTAAAATTCCCGACTTTTTCCCGGTTTTTTCCGGTGAAATCCAATTCCCGACTTTTTCCCGGTTTTCCCAATTTTCCCGGTCACTTGCCACCCTGACTACTTCTAAGCATCTTTTTAGTAACGCTCGGATACCACGCTAAAAATAATCTTTATCTTTAGATTTAGTTCTGCGCCATGGATCGGAACAAATGATAATTCTATGAAGCATGATCCAGTTATTATGGCGGGTGAGGAAGAACTTTCATTTCAACGGTATCGAATAAAAATTTTAGTTGCTCTCTTGTGACGAGCTTTATATTGCGGGTGCAGTTTCCTGCACTAGGTATGTCGGTATAAAGTGAGCGTTAAGATACAAATATGTCGATAATGCCCTTTTTTTTGTTTGGTTGGTATGGCATCTGCCAAAGATATTAAATACCTTATTGAGTCATTGAACAAATAACATCATATTATTTCATCGTGTTGAAAACAACGAATTTTGCACCTGAAAGTAATGGTTTGCAGAAATCATTAATTTTTTGTTTTAGTCTGAAAGAAAGTACTGCAGAGTCGCATCGAATGCTTGTTGAGGCATGTGGTAATCATGCTCTATCAAAAGTAACATGCAAATGATGGTCTAAACGGTTCAGAGAAAATGATTTTTATATGAGAAATGAAGAACTTTGAAAAACACTAAAAAAGACGCCAAATTGCAAGCAATATTGGATGAGGATGATATTTTTAGTCAAAAGCGAATGGCAGCAATGTTAAATGTTGCAAAATAAACAATTTCTGACCGTTTCAAAGTTATGGGGAAAGTCCAAAAGTGTGGAAAATTGATGTCACATAAATTGAATGAAAGACAGATGGAAAGTCGAAAAAACACTTGTGACACGTGGATGATTGCACAATTTTTTTAGTTAGTTAAAAACTTTTATATTATCAGATTTCGTTCTCACTCTTTTTCTTGAAAAAAAAAGAGTTTCCATTTATATCCAGCGAAAATTGAAAGGCTCTTTGTTTGCAGTTCGTCTGTTCATCAATTGCTTCATCGACAGTGTTGTTGTTCTCTGAAGTATTGTTGTGGGAGATATTTTTTTTTTTTTCATAAATACGTTTATTTCTTAAGGCAGTTTACATAAGTTTTTCTTCGCCGTAGCATCACTTTTACATAATATTCTTATCCTAATTTAATTCTAACATAGTCACAACGTTTTGCATTTATTAAAACATATTCTCTTATTACTTAAATATCATCTTAGGTAACTCGTCATTAATTATGAAATCTACTCGGAAATATTATTTGAACCAAACGATTAACTTCTATAAATTATAAAATAAGCTGTTATTTTCAGACATTTTGTTAATAATTTCATAAACTGTTTCGAGTTTGTTTGTATCATTACATTATTTTTATTCTAATTTAGCTATTGGTTGAACTCATGGACGCAGATGGGATCAGAACTAAGTCTTGAAAGGGGCCTTTATTAAATTGAAACTCCAGTTTTCTTTATGAAATGATAAATAAGTTTCATGTATGAAAGGTCACGACAAGCAAGAATGTCTCGAACTGGGATATTGGATAGTCTACCTTGGGTACGCAAAGAATTTATTAGTTGAGATCTGACATCACGATACTCCACGCATGTCCAAACGACATGATCAATATCCCGATAACCTTCGCCACAAGCACAATGATTAGTCTCGGAGAGCCCAATTCGAAGGAGATGTGCGTCTAACGTGTAGTGATTGGACATGAGTCTAGACATCACACGAATGAAATCTCTACTCACATCCAGTCCCCTGAACCATGCCTTTGTCGATATTTTCGGAATAATTGAGTGCATCCACCGACCCAGATCATCTTTATCCCAAGAAGCTTGCCAGCTGGCAAGTGTTCTTTGGCGAGACGAGCTATAGAATTCGTTGAAAGCAATCGGTCGCTCATAAATTTCACCCTCAATAGCACCACGTTTGGCTAAAATATCGGCTCTTTCATTGCCAGGAATGGAGCAATGAGCCGGGACCCAGACTATAGTGATTAGATAATTATTGTTCAATATGTCGTTCAGGCACTGTTTTATTTTGCCCAGGAAAAACGGTTCAGTCTTGCCAGTCATGTTTGAGCGAATGGCTTCAATTGCACTCAGACTATCTGTGAAGAGGAAATAATGGTTTGGAATTAATGTGACGATTACACTCAAACTATATTGAACTGCTGCTAGCTCTGCTATATAAACAGATGCAGGTTCTTGAAGCCTAAATGAGGCCGAAACATTATTGTTGAACATACCAAACCCTGTCGCTTCTTCAATTCGCGATCCGTCCGTGTAAAACATTTTCTCAGAGTCAATATGCCTGAACTTACTTGAAAATATTTTTGGGATTTCCGTCGAACGTAGATGATCCGGGATTCCACGCACTTCGCGCTGCATGGATGTATCGAAAAATAAAGTTGAGTCAGGTACATTTAGGAGGCTGACACGGATAGGAATATATCTTGAAGGGTTGATTTCCTGTGACATATGGTTAAAATATACTGTCATGAATTTTGTTTGAGATCGAAGCTCGACTAGTCGTTCGAAATTATTAATTACCATGGGATTCAGCACCTCACATCTTATTAGCAGGCGTGATGAAAGCTCCCAAAATCGATCTTTTAATGGAAGAACTCCCGCCAGAACTTCAAGACTCATTGTATGTGTCGAGTGCATGCAGCCTAAGGCAATTCGCAAACAACGGTACTGAATTCGCTCAAGTTTGATAAAATGAGAGTTTGCAGCGGAACGAAAACAAACGCATCCATATTCCATCACTGAAAGTATCGTTGTTTGATACAATTTTATTAGATCTTGCGGATGAGAACCCCACCAAGATCCTGTTATTGTTCGAAGAAAATTTACTCTTTGTTGGCATTTCGTTATCAGATACCTAATGTGTCCTCCCCACGTGCATTTGGAATCGAACCACACCCCGAGGTATTTAAAAGTTAAAACCTGTTGGATCATTCTTCCCATCATATGGAGCTGAAGCTGCGCGGGATCATGCTTTCTTGAAAAGACGACTAACTCTGTTTTCTCCGCAGAGAATTCGATACCAAGATGAACAGCCCAATCGGACAAGTTATCTAAGGTATCTTGCAATGGTTTATGCAGATCAATAGCTTTGGGTCCAGTAACTGAAACCACGCCATCATCTGCCAATTGTCTTAGTGTACATGGGGTTACTAGACAGCTGTCAATGTCATTTACGTAAAAATTATAGAGGAGCGGACTGAGGCATGAGCCTTGCGGGAGACCCATGTAACTATTTCTGAGTGTTGCCAAATCGCCATGTGAAAAATGCATGCGTTTCTCTGACAAAAGGTTGTGCAAATAATTATTTATAACCGCTGGGAGTCCATTTTGGTGAAGCTTGTCTGAAAGAACATCAATGGAAACTGAATCAAATGCTCCTTTAATGTCTAAAAATACAGATGCCATTTGATGCTTTTGAGCGAAGGCAATTTGGATGTCAGACGAAAGTAATGCAAGGCAATCATTCGTCCCTTTATTTCTACGGAAGCCAAACTGAGTATCTGACAACAAACCGTTCGTCTCGACCCAAGTGTCGAGACGTCGTAGAATAATTTTTTCGAACAATTTTCTGATGCAGGACAACATCGCAATGGGTCTATATGAGTTGTGATTGGAAGCTGGTTTCCCCGGTTTTTGAATGGCGATAACTTTCACTTGTCTCCAGTCAGGTGGAACAATATTTTGCTCAAGAAACTTGTTGAACAATTCCAACAAACGTCTTTTTGCGAGGTTGGGCAGATTCTTCACCAAGTTGAATTTAATTCTGTCCAACCCTGGAGCGTTATTGTTACAAGACAAGAGTGCTATAGAAAATTCCATCATTGAAAATGGGTTATTAATAAAACCATTATTTGGAGGAGATTCCCGTATAATGCTCTGCGTAGGAACAGAATCTGGGCAAACTTTCCTAGCAAAGTCAAATATCCATCGGTTCGAGTATTCATCACTCTCATTGCCCACGGTACGATTCCTCATTCGTCTGGCCGTGTTCCAAAGAGTGCTCATTGAGGTATCTCTTGACAAACCTTCGACAAAATGTCTCCAATAGCTACATTTTTTGGCTCGAAGTATGCTCTTGTACTTGGTTTCTAAAACCATAAGTTTTTCAAAATTCTGAGGAGTTCCTCCTCCCCGTTTTAGAAACGTCTTGCAAGCATTTTGTTTTGCGAGTTTAGCCTCTGAGCACTCTTTGTCCCACCAGGGGTTGGGAGGCCTTCTGTTAGTCGTTGGCCCAGGAAAGCGTTTAGTTTGGGATTGTTCTGCTGCCTCCAGAATCGAACAAATGAGGAAGTCATATTCTTCAAGTGGAGGGAGCTCTTCCATTGAATTCAAAATACTAGAGATACTACTTTGGTATTTAATCCAGTCGATATTTTTTGTCAAATCATATGGAATACTAGCGGAAGTAGCAATGCAATTGCTACTGCTAATTGAGATGATGATTGGTAAATGATCGCTACCGTGTAAATCAGGCAGTATTTTCCAGGTGCAATCTAGTCGAATTGATGTTGAGCAAAGAGATAGATCTAATGCACTTGGGCGTGCCGGAGGTCTTGGGATCCGTGTCATGCTACCCATATTTAATACCGTCATGCTAAAATTGTCACAAATGTTTTGTATTAAAGATGATCTGCTATCATTGTAAACGGAACCCCACATAATACCGTGCGAATTTAAATCCCCCAGAATCAATCGTGGTGCAGGAAGGGCTTCAACCATTTCATTAAGCTGTTGCTGTCCAACTTGTGCTTTTGGAGGAATATAAACCGAAGCTATGCAAATATCTTTGCCTTTAATGTTTATTTGGCAAGCAACAACTTCTATACTAGAAGTTGAAGGGATGTTTAATCTATAAAAGGAATAGCATTTCTTAATTCCCAAAAGCACTCCACCATACGGAGAGTCTCTATCGAGACGTATAATGTTAAAATCATTAAAATTTAAAGCTATGTTTGAAGTAAGCCATGTTTCGCATAAAGCAAATACATCACATTTTTGACTATGCAATAATATTTTAAATGAATCAAGTTTTGGCATGATGCTTCGACAATTCCACTGCAGGGCAGTGATTGTATCATTTGCGACGGGTGATAAATTATCCATCAAAAGATACAAAACCTGAGACAATTGGCCATTGAGCTGATAACTGCTTCAAAAAGGTTCTAGCTATTGGAAGGAATGCCATTATGAGGGTCTTTAAGGGTTCAGATATATTGAATGCTGAGAAAATCCATTCAACAATTTCCGAAAACTTCAGTAATCCTGTTGGTGGCTGTGAAATGGAGCCCACTGGATTATTATCTTTTTCTGTACTAGATCCTGGATTGGTTTGTGAATTTGACAAACCAGGAGGCACAGTCTTTGGTTTTGACTTTTTTTGTTTAACACGGGGATCTTTTTTTGAAGATGAAATTTTAGGTGTCTTTTTTGGTAATTTGGAGGAAGACTTCTTTCTCTTAACTGACCCTTGGGTAGTGATAAACGAATTACCTTCACTATTTTCGTCAGAGTCAGAGTCCTCTGGTTCCTCTAGATTTGAAAACCCGTTTTCGGTTTCCAAAGGGGGGACATCAATGACCGTTTTAAGCATTTCTGCATATGTGCGCTTAGACCGTGCTTTTAAAGAAAGCTTAATTTTGTCTTTGTGCACTTTAAATGCAGTGCATACTGAAATATCATCATGAGGACTATTCCCACAATAAATACATTTTTCAATTTCCTTGTTGCAATCATTATCTTTATGAGGCCCTTCACACTTAATACATTTTGGTTTATTACTACAGTAAGTAGCTGTGTGGCCGAATTTTTTGCAGTTCGTACAATTCATTACATTTGGAACAAAAAGCCGAACAGGGAGGCGAATTTTATCGACATAGACATGGGACGGCAACGCAGACCCGGCAAATGTCACTCGAAACGAGTCTGATGGGCGATAAACTTTTTTTTCCTCTTCATGAACTACTGAGTACAGTTGTTTGCACTCCAGTATTTTCACACCCTCAAGCATAGAGTTCTTGAAACGACCAACACCATGCTTGAGTAAATCATCTACCGAAAGACTCGCTTCGGTAACAACACCGTCAATTTCGACATCTTTGGAGGGTATGTAAACTTTATACTCTTTATTGAAATGTTCCGAAGAGACAATATCATTCGCGTGTTTCAAATTATTTACCACAACACGAATTTTATCGTTATTTACTTTTATGATCTCTTTGATTGAAGAGTATCGTGATGTCAAACCTTTATTAATTTGAAAAATGTTTAATGGCTTTGATATACGTCTAAAAAAGACTATCCAAGGCCCAGAAGAGCTCTCCTGATATTTTTTCGTTCGTGGGGGTATCGGATTCATGCTAGGATTTACGTCCATGGATTCATCCATTACATTAAAATTTTTAACTAAACTTTAAAATAAAATTTGAAACCAACACTACACAGTACTCAATCAAAAGGAAAAGAAAAAACTTCTACCTTGAAATTGTTGTCTATCTCCGTTGCACTGCCGTGTAGATCCTCGTTGCTCTAGATGTTCTTGTTGGATGTATCTGGACGTTGATACAATGCTGAAGCTCACTGTAGCGATAGAATATGATGTGATGCTACTGCTACCTGACATCCAGCACCACTCGAGTTCCGATTTGCTTTCGTCTTCGCCAGCTGTAACCAGCGCAGGTCACCGGTGTATACCTGCGTGTTGTATGGCAGTGGAAAGACCGAGTTGTCTTGTCTCCCTCTTCCTAGTGCTCCGCACCGATATGCTTCTGCACCGAAGTGCCTTCGCACCGGTGTGCCTTTGCACTCTCCTGCTTCTATGTGCCTTTGCACTCTTCCTCTTCGATGTGCCTTTGCACTCTCCTGCTCAGCACTTGTGGCTGTATATTGCGGCCTGGGTAGAGTTTGGGAAACGCCCTTTGTTGTTTCCTTCACCAGCTTGGCCCAGCACTAGGGCTCTCTTATGCAGCACGACTATACGTTTTAACGGCTGCTGCCAACAGGTTTCTACCTGTAGTTCAACCGTTGTCGTATTTAACGCGTGTAAACCAACCAGCGTTATTAAACTGTACGCTTCTATACACAACCTTCTCGGTTGAACGGCTATTACTGAATGAAAATGATGTTGGTAGATGTATTTTATTTTTTTGCTAAACAAAACATTTTAGCCATAGTCTCGTTAAGGGATCAAGAGAATTTGTTGTGGGAGATATTTGTTTTCTATTCGTTTTGTCTTTCTTATATAGAAGGGCTATGCCATAAAGGTGAAAACCAATTTTTGAACCGATGTTCAAAGGACATAGTCTGTCGAGTACGCAAAATGTCTGGGTCTATGTAACAAAAATATGCACTCGATTTTCTCGGAGATGGCTGGCACGAGTTTCACCAACTTAGATTCTAATAAAAGATCTTTTGATCCCATAGCTTGCTATTGCATTTTATCCGGATCGAACTTCCGGTTCGGGAGTAACAATGAAAAATTTGCAAAAAATTGAAAAATAATTTCACTAGATTTTCTCAGAGACCGCTTAATTTATAATCCCAATTGCAATTGAGTTTCATCCGTATTCGACTTCCGGTTCTGAGGGTAATGGTCTGAAATGTGAAAAATATAAAAAAATTCTTTCTCAGAGTTTGCAGTACCAATTTTCACAAGCTTCTAATAATCCCAAAGAAACCTCTCGAACTTCACCGGATATGACTTCTGGTTCCGGAACTACAGACTGATAAGAATAAAATTTTCAAATTCAAGTGCGTATTTCCATACATGACCTTCAACTAGCTGTATAATTCTTGAATTGGGCGGCTCTGGTTAGTTGATGACCAAATACACTAAGTTTGGATATATCGTTCCCGGTTCCGGAAGTACCAGTAATCGTGAAAAAGGCTGGACCGATTTTCAATAACTTAGATTCAAATGAAAAGCATTATTTTCCCATAAGTTGGTGGAGAATTTCAGAATAGGAAATTCAGGGAGAAGTGTGTATAACATTGCAACCCGTTTAGAGCGATAATGCGGATTTTTTCCTTCTGATTCTAGATTCAAATTGTTTCAATTCATAGGTTATGCTAGTTGCTGGCCAAACGAACCGATTTTAGCTATACTGGTTCTCAGTTCCCGGTTCCGTACCGGAAAAATTGCTCGAAAACTCAAAAACGGAACTCTCTTTATTTTATCAGAGACGACTGAATCGATTTTCACAAACTTAGACTCAAATTTCATATACACGGTTTCATAGACTGCTATTGACTTTTGTTCGGATCCGACGTCAGGTTCTAGAACAACGAAGTGAAGTGTATTTAAAATTTCAAGCTGTCGTTTAGAACGACAACAAAAAATACGGAAAATTACTCTAAACTTGGGTGTTTATAGGGAAAGATAGTTTATTATTAAGATAGTGTAAAACGCACCCCCTAAAACGTGAAAGTTTATTTCTCATAATTACGAACAAATACTCGCTGCATGCATTGAAAAATACTTATCTCATTTTTCGAGACCTTTCAAAATGTTCCATTGAAAGATTTCTGGGGCAAAATGCCAGATCGAGAAAATGAAAAATATAGGGTAAGGTATACGGTTGCCGGCACCTTACCGTAACATTTGACAGAAAGCAGACAGAGTCATTTCGACAAATGTCATCTGTGTGTAATAGCAGCACGTTCTTTTTGTGCCGAATACCAAAGCAAACAAATGCTTGTACTTTTTACTGTGCTCAAAACCAATTTTGATTGGGTGAAAATCAATTCCAAAGTTTTTTCTTACCTTTTAATAGTATCATAAATTGAAGAGCATCAATCGAAAAGGCGAGTGGGTCCCATTTTTATAGACAAATCGTGAAAAATTGTCAGTGACATGAAGATATGCGGAGAGACAAAGCAAGTCAAAGTTTCGACCAAACATCTGGCTACTCATACAGCAGGCTAAGAAAAACGTGGAAGACCGGTCAAATAAACATCAAAGGCGCCACCATCAAACAATGGAGACTTTTGTCCAAAACGCCTCCGACAAAAATAAATTCCGTTTTCTCTTTGAATAATTGCAGTCTTTACATATATTTTTCCCATTTTTGCGAAATTTCTTGGAGCGCCGGTAACCGAATACGTTTTTTGAAATGGCCAAAATTTATCACTTTACTAAAATTGATGATAGAATTTTTTCAATCAAATAAATCAACTTATTTTCAGTTGTAAACTAGGGACTTTAGCTTTCCTTTGATGTATAAATGTCCGCATAATGTATACTTAGTCAGAAGTTATAAGTTTAATTTAAGAAGGGTACCTGTAACCGAACACTCTCCCCTACATTTTAAATTACGCAAAGTCCCTCATATCTGAAAATGAAAGCCGGATGATGTTCAACAACGGGTCAACAATCATCAAGAAAAGGGGACAAAACGCACGATAGAAACGAGTCAAAATGCACCATAGAAAAGCTGTAGCCCTTTAAAGACTGTCCCAGAAAGTATGGACGCAACCAAAAACCGCTGCCATTTCGCAATGGTTCAGAATCTGTCAATTTTTATGGCTGCGTCATGTTGTTTACACTCTTCTCTAACCACTTGTGCAGTTGTTTATTCGTTTTCATTAGTTTGTTTCGAAATGTGTGGACTTTCAGCAGAACAACGTCGAAAAATTGCGTACAAATGGTGCACAGATTGTCACTGAGAAAGATAGCAAAAATGGAAGGAGTGAGTGAAAAAGCCGTGCGAATGCAATCAGGAAGTTCGGTGAGGATAACACCTTTGAGGATAAACCGAAAACGGGTCGAAAAAAAGGTCCTGCTAACCCTCAGTTGGATAAACGTATACTGAAGGCGTTCGAGCAAAACAAGGAGGTTTCAGTTCGGGATGTGGCCAAAAAAGTGGGCACTTCGAAGTCAAATGTTCTTCGTGCTAAAGAACGTTTGAATCTTCGAACCTATAAGAAGCAGAAACAACCAAAACGTAGTCCGAAACAAGAAGCATCGATCAGGCCGAGGGTTCGAAAGCTGTACAATGCGATTCTTGCTGGAAATTTGAACTGCATAATCATGGATGACGAAACCTACGTGGAACTCGATTACAAATCCTTGCCGGGACCATACGGTGCGAGAACGGCAAGTGTTAAACCAGTCCGAGACATCGATTGAAGTCGAAAAATTTGGTAAGAAAGCTATGGTCTGGCAAGCAATTTGTAGCTGTGGTAAGATTTCGAAACCCTTCATCAGCACTGCTTCAATGAACAGCGAAATATACATCAAGGAATGTTTACAAAGACGACTTCTACCCATGATTCGAAGCCACAAGGATCCTGTTGTCTTCTGGCCAGATCTTGCTTCTTGCCACTACTCGAAATCAACGGTAGAATGGTATACTACCAAAAATGCAATTAAACTAATAGGTGTGCAGACTTTGAACGAAATTGTCCACGCTGTTTGCGGCTTCCAAAGGTTATAAAGAGGACATGATTACATACCTCTTTCTGAGCCATAGGACAGGGGAAACAGAAATATTGAGTTAAAACACATTGCAATCTATGCACACATACATACCACCAATCATAGGAGATTTGATTAGTATATATCATTTCTTCCACAGATCAATGGGCAGTATCCGTTCTGTCATAATCATTGCAATGTGCGAAGGAATATAAGCAGCCCTTTGTGAAATTTTTGGTCCTTTTGATAAATACATTGAGTACTTTATTAATCGAACGATTCATAAGATGTTAATTTACCTTATTCCTGATAATAATAGTCGTCCTTTTTGAATTAAACTCACCAGCTCAGGACGAATGTGATATATAAATATTCACCCAAACTGCATCAAGTTAATCCAGATTGGTGACCAATTACAGGCATAACAATGCTTGAAACCACCTAATCACATGTTATCCTAGTAATATCCACTCCATGATCGATGCAAAGAGCATTACAATTTTCGTTTTTCTTATTTATAAGTGAGCGATCGATCTCGAAGCGTGGATACGCTTCATTCAAAGTCTAGGAAAAATGCACCGCCAAAAAGTTTCTTTTTAAAATTATTTTTTTAAGAATCCCCGAGTACTATTTATAAAAACATAAGTTATTTAAGACAGATATCATTACACCACAGGTTTTTGTTGTTGTTCGCAGTATTGAGGTCGTTGCTAGTTACTGCGTGTGCGCCTTGTTGTGATTGTAGTTGCTAATTGGCTCGAAGGCGAAAGCATTTATGAATCTGGAGTGCCGTTACTGAGCGGTTATCTGTGTCTATGGTTGAAGGTATCTTTTTCGCAGGTTCATTGCAAAATTTACCGTAGTGGGCAGGTTGTTCACAAACTGACAGTTGATTCTCGTAGGTTACCAGCAATTTACAAGGATGTCTACTGCCTCGAACCAAAAATCACGTTGGAAGATGGAATCGCCTCACATGGTCGCATTCGTAACACTCGAACGCCACTCCGAAAGTTTCTCAGATCCGAAAGGCGAATGACTTCAAGGTTAAAACCTCTATAATTGAAATTTTAAAAAAATCATACTCGACACTATGTACCTCGTTTTGGACCGAAGCGGATGCAGATGCACCTTGTTCACGTCAAAATATGATATCTGCATAAAATGTTCATTTCGACCTAAGTAACAATGAGAGATTCTCTTTGTTTACTTTCTCTTTCGATTATTACGGTACTCTTAGCAATCCTTCTCTCCAATTATTTACCGATAATAATAACTAAAACTATCATCTTTTAATCTGCATTGAAGAAATGACCGAAAAAAGCAGGAATATTTCGCAATAAACGAAAGAGAAAGTAAACAAAGAGAATCTCTCATTGTTACTTAGGTCGAAATGAACATTTTATACAGATATCTTGTTGAACATGCTTTATGTCTAGGTGCATTCGTTCTTTTAGCAATATTTAGATTTCGTTCGCTGTTGGTCTAACTTTGCAACACAAACAGATACAGATGGAATTTAGTCGCAAACGCTGGTAAAGATGCACTAACTCAGTAGCTTTCAAACTAACTGCTAATCAAACGGTTGGCTTCAAATTCGCGAAACAATCAGTCAATGTAAATGCTACAACCCATTTGTGCTTGGTACTGACTAGTCATTCATACACATTAAGTTGATTTGATTCAGCCTGCGTATGGAAAGTGAGAGAGAAAATGAGACTGGAGAAAAAAAGCCACTGATTTATTTGATAAATATGCAATATTTAAATAAATAAATTGTCGAAAAATGTTATTCAAAGAATGTCTTTTTTCTACATTTCGCTCCAGCAGGTGTAGCGAAGGACACCGAGATGAGCTAGTAGAATTATAAATCGAAGATCGGTACTGCTGCTAGTTCTCGAAAACAAAACTCAATAGAATTGTCTCCGGACTAGTCATGTCATCAACCATGCGTTAGTGAAGATGAGTAAACAACACTCAACCTCCACTGTTCAGTAAACATGGTTGACTCTCATAGCAGCCTTGCTGACAGACAAAAGTTGGAAGCAAAATCTTGTCTGGTATCGACCGGAGTGTTGTCTAATGCTCACACCCTCTTTTTGTAAGTTTTGTATGGAAAACTAGCAACTCGGATTCTCATGGGATAGATGAATCATGGATTGGCTCACGGGTTTGGTTGGAAGAATCTTGTAAACACAACCCTCGGTAGTATTATTAACAACAATTAGGTAGCCTAATTGGGAATTGTTATGAAAGTTACTGGAACATTTTTGGAAATCGGTTCCGATGTTTTGGAAGACGGTTTCGCAGACTTTATTTAAGTAGTTAATTGCCTTTTATCTAGTTCATCTACAATTCTATAAAATCTTCTCTTCAACTATCATTCTTTGCGAGTGTCAACAAAAATTCAAACCAAAGCGAAACCACCAACTACTTGCGATCGATAGGCAGCAAACTCGTGAAAGATATATTAATAAATATTTCCACGATACTTCTCACCAGTGCAGATTTGTTTTTTTCAATTTGCAGGTTTTCATCACGACTTATCAGCTAAAGTGACGAAAATAGAAAAGCTTTTAAAATATCCCTCCTCTGTGTTTGGCCATTTACGATTGCGGAGGAATTCGCCCCTTCCAGCAACCCTTCCGGTGACGGCGGGATCCGTCGGCCAGTAACCCATTGATTGTGCCGAGTCACATCTTTCTTCACATCGCCGCTGCCACCGTCGTATGTTGTAGTCGTCATTGGCTAAGTGTTGGAGCTAGTCGATATAGCCACTGAATGAGATTACTAAAAAGTGGCGGCTCTGCTCGTTTAGTTGTCTGATGCTGCCGCTAGCGCCCGTATAGCCCGAAGCTTGTTGCTTCCTTCCAATCGAAGTCGTGAGCAACGAGCACGCCGCCATCGGACCGACCGTTGACCCTTTTTTTTCACCCTACACCGCCTGGTTAGAGCTACCGGTATTTTAAGAGCACCCCGTCCGTATACAGAGACCAAAGACACGGTATAGCCTCTTGATGGTGGTGAAGTGCAATAAAGTGAATAACATGATACCGATACGTATATTTACTACTCATGTTGCCTACGGTGGAAGTGAGCGCGTTAGAGTGCAGTTCTCGTTGATGCTACTTCCCAGTAGGAAAAACCTTTCGATGAAAGAATTTGCAGCACTCAATAACAATCGAACCATGTTCGCTGCCGAAGAGACTATTTCTATCCAAGAAGCAATCCAGAGATGATGCACATAAGGCGTGTCGACTACGATATGATGGCCACTTTCACGGAGACTAATTACAGATATTTCGAATGGATGTTCTTGGCAATTTGCCTGCAGCGGACCAGCAAATGCCATCATTTTCTCACTCAGTTCTAAATCAGTAAACTAGTTCCATTAAAATCAATATCTTATCGGGCTAGGCTGGAAATCCTGGTATAGCAAAAGTTGCCAACTGGGTCTTGCACACTGCAGCACATAGATCCAATGGAAAATAGTATTTTTTGCAATCATCATCAGCGAACGAGGCTGTATTTCTCCTCAATGATCTGAAGAAGAATAAAAGTCCTGAGGCTCTGATCGTATTCATGCAAAAAAAAAGTTTTCATCCACTTTGTGGTGTAATGATTCCTTTCTCATTAATATTTTATTAGAAATGCAGTTCCAACATAGTTTTTGACAATCTATTTCCGAAACCCGGAGACCGCCAGCAAATAGTCAGGCCTACAAGTTAAAATTAGTTACAAAATCTACTTTGAAATTTTTCATACTCATCTGTGTCGTAAATTTTATGACGATTGGACATTTTGACCAACATATAAAATCAACGAAAAAACTATTCCATACAAATGTTGGTTATAGAGACGAAGAATTTGTTTGAATGTGGGGACGGGTATAGCGTGATGGGTAAATCGATGCCTTTTACGCAGCCCGCCTGGGTTCGATTCCCAACCCCGCACATAGGGTCAAAAAGTTTTTCTGGCCCGAAGAGGCGAATGACATTAATGTTAAAACCTCTATAATTGGAACAAAAAAAATTTTGTTTGAATTAAAGCTGGCCGTTTAATCTCTCATGCACTTTTTCGATTGAGTAAACTAAATGAAAACGTGTGCTCTTTTCACTGCTATAAATGCAATTCATGTACAATGGGGAGTAATTTCAAATAAAACGTAGTGATTGATTTTGAATTCGGTTGTGTTTTTAAAACATTTTCGTTTCCTTTTCGTTCTCCCGTACACGCTATACGACAAATCGAACAAAGCAAGCTGTGTGCTTCATTCGCAAAGGCGGTGGTGTTTTCTTCTTCCGTACTAGCACGTACCGATGCGTACCGGTTTTGCATTGTCATTTCGTATGACGGTTTGAAAGTTTCGAAACTTATCACCCTTGGAGGCGGAAGTCGAAGAGAGCTTTTTTTTTTCTAATAAAATTTTTATTCTGGCCTTTTTGCGTTAAAGCTTTACGTGGCCGATTGGCTTACATTTTTGTTACTTAAAATTTTTTTTTTGCTATTGGATCTCGTTGTCACCCTTTTTATAGGGGGAGATGAGTTTCCATTTCCATCCAACGAGGATCGGGGGTCACTTCGTCCGCGGCTTATCTCATCATCCATTGCTTCATCGTCGGTGTTGTGTATGACTTCCGTTTTCTTTTCGTTGTCCTTGTTGATCGTAGTCTTGGGCTCGTTGAGAGTTGCTGTAGATGCGCCTTGTTGTACATTGGTTGCAGTTGCTGGTTGGTTGGAGGGTAAGTTGTTAACTGCAGCTGGTGTACTTTGTTCTATAGGGGTTACGTTGGATGGTTTCGTTGAAGGGGATGCTTCATTGTTGTTAGTGGCTGTAACAGGTGTACTGGGGTTGCTTGGGGTTGGTGTGAAGGAAGCACCGTTGTCCTTTGGTGTCGTTGTCTCCTTGTCCAGTTTATCACATGGCTTACCGTAGTGAAGAGCTTTTTGGCAATATTGACTTGTGGCCATCTGATTGTCAAAGGTAACAAGTGATTTGCACGCAGTTCTTGTATCTTGACCGAAAATCACATAAGAAGGTGTAGGCCTCTTCAAGTGTATGCGCAACAAACATACGCCATTTAGAATACCGGGGAAAAAGTTCTTCCACTTTTCTTTTTCGATAGAGAGAATCTCTCCGTATTGGGACATAGTTTTGCGAATATAAGAATCGGTGACGCTTGAGGGAAGATCATGCACACGCACTTCTATAGCACTATCTTTCATATATACTGGAATATTGTACTTAATGTTCTCGTGCTCCACATAATGCACATTGTTATTGTCTTTTGCGAATTGAATTGCGTCCAACTGTTTATAAAACTGGATGTAAACAACATTATTCGTCTTATTGCATTGAAGTAAATGCACACGTTTAATGTCAAGATGCATCAAAAACGGCTTTTAGCCGAACCCTTTAATAACCAAAATCTGTGGTCCGCCAGTTTAGTTTGCACTAAACAGTTCAATTTGAACTCTGCACTGACGAGTCGAAGACAAAACGTAAAGAATAGCAACAGGATCTGCCAAAAAGATTAATTTACCAGTAAGTTTTATAAAAATTTGCACCTTTTCTCTTGTTCCTCACTTGTGAAAAAATACTCATGAAATTGAAGATTATTCACTTATCGTGCTGTAATACCGGAACCGGAAGT
Organism: Malaya genurostris; assembly: GCF_030247185.1. NCBI lineage: Eukaryota > Metazoa > Arthropoda > Insecta > Diptera > Culicidae > Malaya > Malaya genurostris. Next base: position 191,248,385 of record NC_080572.1, read on the forward strand.
CGGATCCGAATCTCAAGACCTTTCATTTGCGAAAATCGGTTTAGAAATGATTTATTTGCTGAAAGCAGGTTGGATCGCACTGAAATTGCGTGCATCTCACATACATCAGACATAAATTTTCAAGTATCTGATGTTGCTGTGTTAGTTAGTGCACATGAGTTACTGCACAGATTCAAGAAGAGAAAGAATTACTCAGCTCAGATCTGAGATTTGTTTGTTTAATAATAAATCCCATCCGAAAGTAAATCGTTATCTCATTGTATTGAAAAACACAAGCAAATCTCCATTCCCCAATCTTTAGTTTTCACTTTTTAACTTACAACAAACTGTTACATCTGCTATCATACCACGCAAGCAGTGCACAACTAGTCAATTTTGTCACGAGACGCCACTGGCACGAATTTAATATTGCATCATTGGACAAGTTAAGTAGTCATGAGTTGTATCGTTTGTAGAATTATGTCACCTGTAAGGTTCATAATTTCTTTCAGTGTACGTTTGACGTAAAATCAACCATGCCGAAATTTTCTCGGTGATGACATAGTATTATATCTATTTACATTTAAAAATAATGTATTTCTCAGTATCGATGTAAACTTCAGCTAAATTAACTGTGAAGTTCTAGAAATGACTTATCTTTACATGCTTTGAATTGTAAATTTAAGTAAATTATAACGCTCCTTTTATGTGCATCTATAAACACCTAAATTTGCACGATTTGTTCTAAATGTGTAGCTAAGTTTACATGAATAGAGAAGTATTGCAGAAAGTCGGTGGTGTGCTAAATTCGTTCGCGTCCAGATTCGTCAGCAATGCAAGCATAGTAAATTTTTTGATATGATGATGTAAGCACTTTTCTTGATTTCAGTTCTTTTGATAACTTAAATTATGTTGGTAATTTAGTTTCAGATGCACAATGTAAGTCGTCTGTAGAATAATACGAAGATGACAATGTAAGGCAACACGTATCCACCGGGTGACGCTAATCGTGCTTGCATAACTTAGTCCTAAACAAATTGCTTTGATTCTTTGTTTAGTGTTTATATTGTCAACTCGGGAGTAGTTATAACACATGGATCAATAAGTCCCGAGACTAAAGCAGAGATGGCGCTCGTAGTAAACCAGTAACCACGTCTTTCTAGAGTACTAACCTTTGCTTGAAACGGGTCAAAATTTTAAGTCGATCCGACCAGAAACAGCTGAGTTATCGAGGTTGGAGTAAAGTCGTTTTGTAGTTTGTTTAAAAAATGGAAAAACCGAATTTCGTGTTTTGATAAAACATTGTTTTTTAAAGCCGTGTGGCATCCGGCGGAATTATTTTTTACCAAGAATTGATCCACTGGTTTCCTATTCCATGTCGTAAAAGGCCACAAAAATAGGAACTCCTAAGTCAAGGTGTATTTCCGTGCCGATGGCTGAATGGCTGCAGGAGGTTAAACATTGCAGTCGTGAACGGAATATCTTGGGTTTTTCCCTTACTGGATACACGCAATGCTTAGCAATCAACTTCTTTGATCATCGCTTCGGCAGGCCAGAGATTAGAAAGCTGAGTGTCTGTGGGTGTCCTCAAGGTGGTGTACTATCCCCACTTTTATGGAACCTAGTCGCTGATAGTTTGTTAAGGAAACTTAATAACCTTGGATTTCCGACTTATGGTTTTGCCGACGATTATCATATATTGATGACCGGTATAAGCATTAACACTCTCTTTGATTTAATGCAGCAAGCCCTGCGATCTGTTGAACAATGGTGTTGTCAGGTTTGGATTATCTGTAAATCCGGGCAAAACATCAATGGTGCTTTTCACTCATCGTAGGATAATTACAGGAGCTCGTCCGTTGCAGTTCTTTGGTTCAGGGGTCACTGTGGTCGATCAAGTTAAATACGTCGGGGTTATTCTTGACTCAAAACTGAATTGGTCTGCTCACATTGATTTCAGGATTAAAAGAGCTTGCATGGCTTTCGGCCAATGCATACGAGCTTTTGGAAAATCATGGGGACTCAAACCCAGATATATTCATTGGATCTACACAACTATCGTTAGACCAATTTTAGCATATGGATGTCTTGTATGGTGGCAGAAAGGAGAAGTCGCGACAGTTCAGTCAAAGCTAAATCATCTCCAAAGGATGGTCCTAATGGCGATGACAGGAGCATTCACGACAACTCCTACTGCTGCTCTAGAGGCGCTACTGTGCATTAAACCACTACATGTGTTCCTAAAACAAGAAGCATTATCTTGTGCATACCGTCTTAGGGTTACAGGGCTTTGGAACAGTAACCCATTAGAATATGCTACCAGTCACACTCGCTTGTGGTCTCAAATGGTTCCGTGGGATGAGTATTTACTCGCTCCTAGTGACCTAACTCTCACATGCAGTTTTCCTTTTAAAACATTCAATGTGAGCTATCCTCTTCGTTAGGAATGATTGTCTGGTTGTCTGGAACGACAACTTGATGAACACATAGTTTGTTTTACGGACGGTTCTCTGTTGAATGGTCGTGCTGGTGCTGGTATCTACTGTCGTGAAATAGGCTGGAGCAGTCTCATTCACTTGGTAGATACTATACTGTGTTCCAAGCAGAAATCTACGCAATTCTGTGTGGAGTACAATCGGCACTTCAGCAGAGGATCTGTGGTAAACGTATTTATTTTTGTTCCGACAGTCAGGCAGCCTTAAAAGCACTCAGTTCGAATGACTCACGGTCGAATCTAGTGATCGCATGTCGAACTCAAATTGAAGACCTCAGCATTTCAAATGCTGTTTACTTCTTATGGGTGTTTAAAAATGTCATCCACAGTTTGTCCAAACGTTCATCTTCTGCACCGACAGTACCTCTCAGCTTAATGTATTCCATCTTTATTTTGTCTGGTACTTTGCCAGTGTAACCTCGATGTTCTCGATGTAACAATAGGGTTGAAACAAGAAACATATCCGGCCAACGGTGATAAAAGTGATCAGTCTTGCATTTCACGAAGGAATGAAGCACCAAAATTCTTGCAATTTTCGCGAAAATACTTACTCATACTTATTCAGACTCCAAGCTATTTCTAAAAATGGTCTAAAACGCAGCTTCCCCATCAAATTCGATTATTGTTGGTGTTTTTTAGGTTGCTAGATATATCGTCAAACATTTTAAAACCAAATAATGAAAAGATAAATTTAAAGTCTTACAATTAAAATATAAACAAATATTTTTCGAACTATTCAATATTTTGCAAGTCTACCACAGAATCAGTCTTTTTAAGGCTATCTAGAGATAGGTAAAGCCATTCATTTCAAAGAACCATTGAAAACTGAATACACACTAAAAAAAACCATGTGATTTTACATCTTATTAGATGCACATAAATGGAGCGTCGCAGCTCACGCAAATTTACGTGGAAGAACATTTAATATTGTGTCTAAAACTCCATACATGAAATTCATTGAAATAAAAAAAATAAAAAAAGAATACTGAGAGCGTCGCGACTTGAACCGAGAATCATTGGATCGCAAGTACGTTTGTTAATCGACTGAGCCACAGAAGCACACATCTGCTTGGCTGGTAAAAGGTACATTCAAATGCATACAGTCACACCTGCTAGCAGAACGCAAGTTACAGTCGAAACCAGTAAAATCCAAGCTCATCTAACATTAAGTCATTACAAATGAGATTTTCCGTCATTTGACAAATTAGGTCTTTATGAATTACATCGTATGAGGGATTAAATCACCTGTAAAATTCAAATCTTTTTGGTGTGTAGTTGTACCAAAAGAATTAGTTATATTGAACCGTCCATTCGTTTATTTGAAACCTTGTATGTTTCTTCGAAAATATTAGGAGAGCAACAAATTATATTTTATAGTGAACATATTCAATAATAGGGAGTTCTTTTTGCATGTGTTCTACCAATCATCATTCTCTTTTGTATACATTTTCAAAGTTCACGAACACAGTTCGCTTTCACATCTCATCCAAGTTAGTCGATAAAACAAAACCGCTTACGTTCGGGACAGAAGAAACCAAGTACAGTATTGTGTAGTGAACAATAGAACGACCTCGAAATGAGTGAACCAAACGAACAAAAGCTACCGCCGACACGAAAGAATAGAATTGTTCTTGACTTCAGGCAGTGCAAAATTCGACCTTCGATACGAGAACTTGAAGGTTCGCTTAAGGAGCAAATGCATCTTGACATTAAACGTGTGCATTTACTTCAATGCAATAAGACAAATAATGCTGTTTACATCCAGTTTTATAAAGAGTTGGATGCAATTCAATTCGCAAAAGACAATAACAATGTGCACTATGTGGAGCACGAGAACATTAAGGGCTGAGGACAGTACCGTAAAGTGGTAGGTTTTTTGCTATTTTCCCGTTTCAAATTAAATTTTCTTGGAAACGGTGCAGAATAAAGAAAAACCCACCTGACAATGTCTTCGAAATATAGTTGAGAATATTCTGTGAAATTTTCAGAATGATTCATTGAGTTTAGCGGTCGTGTTGTATTTTTTTCTGACTGAAGAACTGCTGAAAATTGGAACGCTCGGAAATGCATACCTCTACTTGTTCATCGAATATCTCGGCTTTGAAGGCTTGTATCATAAATCTACCGTGACAAAGTCTAGATAATTTAGTTTAGATGCGATAAGTACATAAAAACATATATGTTATCGCGATAAAAATAATGTCTTGTATTTTGCTGCGAAACAAAGTCAGTTTCAATGCAACCACCATTTTTTTCTCTTTGGTTTCCTGATAGCATTCTGAAAAAGGAGAGAGAAATAAAATGTGCTCGACAAGGCTGCCAAACACACAGATTCAATCTTTGTGAAAGTTGAATATTTTTTCATTGTTCATTGGAATCCATGTAATGTCCAACCCATACGATAGATTAATGTAATAAAACTTCTCATCAAAATAATAAAATGTATGCTGGTAACCCGGTACAGTTTGCTCATATACGAGAGAGTACAAGAGAAATACGATGCGCAAAGTGAATCGAGCGAGCCACGTGGTCGATTTAAAACTCAACACGTGGCCCTGTGTCCTCAGACCTTAAGTACATCATTCCAGTATATATGAAAGATAGTGCTATAGAAGTGCGTGTGCATGATCTTCCCTCAAGTGTAACCGATTCTTATATTCGCAAAACTATGTCCCAATACGAAGAGATTCTCTCTACCGAAAAAGAAAAGTGGAAGAATTTTTTACCCGGTATTCTAAATGGCGTACGTTTGTTACGCATGCGCTCGAAGAGGCCTATATAATCTAATGTGACTTTCGGTCAAGATACAAAAAGTCCGTGCAAACCACTTGTTACCTATGACAATCAGATGACCACTTGTCAATATTGCCAAAAAGTAAGCTACGGTAAGCCATGTGATAAACTGGACAAGGAGACAACTACACCAAAGGACAACGGTGCTTCCTTCACACCAACCCCAAACAACCCCAGTACACCTGTGACAGCCACCAACAACAATGAAGCATCCCCTCCAACGACTCCATCATCATCCCCTATAGAACAAAGTACACCAGCTGCAGTTAGCAACTTACCCTCCAACCAACCAGCAATTGCAACCAATGTACAACAAGGTGCATCTACAGCAACTAGCAACGAAAAGAAGACGGAAATCGACAACAATACCATCGATGCGGCAATGGATGACGAGACGAACCATGAACGAACTGCCCCTCAATCCTCGCAGGAGGGAAATGGAAGCTCCTCTTCCTCTAGAAAAAAGGTGACAACGAGATCCAACTCAAAAAAAAATATTTAAAAAATCGGCCCGATCGGCCACGTAAAGCTTGTACGCAAATAGGCCTAAATAAAAATGTCTTTTAAATAAAAAAAATAAGCTCGCGAACTACCAGATTTCTCAAATCAGCATACGTTCCAAAAGACGCAACTTATTTGTATACGTATTCAAAAAATTCGATTACTTTCATTCCTATTGAAGAAGTATTATTCTTCAATAAAGAACTCCAGTTCACTCACTCTTCGAGGAGAACTAGTTCTTTTGGACCGTTCGAGGACTGACCATTTTTAGTGTATTCCAATACTATTTAGGCTAGTAAAGTCTAGAAAAAAGTATACGGTTAAAAATGAATGAACTAAGGAACAACTCTCCTCCCGTAAAACCGATTCCTTCTAACAACACGGCGGTACTCTATAAAGGTGGATTTTAGCCAGACAGAACAAAATCCTTCTAGAATTCTTGAAATGTACGCTTGTCACTTTTGAAAAACAACAGCAATCTGTGCCTTTAGTGACTGAGATGATCTAAATTTGATTCTCCTATCATAGACAATCTTTGACTGCTTCTTCGTCGATAACAATATCCTCGTCATAGCTGATAACCTTAAAAAATTAAACATAGATTCACTGAACAAATTAAACCATCTCCTAAGCCTTTCTAAGGATCTTATAAACTTTGAAAAACCAATTTCAGCTGTCAAAGAAGGAAAGCAAGTACTCCTTGCAAACGGTGGATAAGGTGAAAGTCGACAAGCTTTGTCAATTTTGTGAATCCTATTGAAATCAATACCAAAACTACAACACAAGTATTGTCACAATTTGACATTACTGAGGCAAATTTTGATGAAATTATTATTCTGAAAATTAATAGAAATCTAACAGAAGCATCCAAATTATCCTTATTTTTCATTATGAGCATTCTGCTGCTATTGATGACAACTAAGGAAGCACTTATTTATTTAAAATTGTTGTCAAACCCATACAAAAACCGTTTTAAGAGACATGGAATGTTGGCCCCATTTCCAATGGAGTGTGCATTGTTGACCCGTGTGGGACAATAAGATGTTTCAAAACATGTACTGAACTTCTCGTTCAAACACATAATTGAGTTTTTCCTCCAACTTTACATTTGTTGTAACAGGAAAATCATGATGCTGAAAATCATTACTAAGATTAGGGCTAGTAAATTTTTTCCCCGGATTTGCACTAAAATTCCCGACTTTTTCCCGGCCTTTCCCGGTGAAATCAAATTCCCGAGTTTTTCCCGGAACCCCGATTTTGCCGGTCACTTGCCACAATGCCAAAATAAAAGGTCGCTAGTTCAATTTGAACCGCTTAACAGACGTAAAGTTAACGCTATTTGCGAAACCAGTTCAAAAGTTAACACTATTCGTGGTCGTCGGCCAGTGCGTTTCCCATCGGGACGTCGGATTAGACCAATGTTTCGCAAATAGCGTTGACTTTACGTCAGCTTAGCGGTCCAAATTGAGCTGCCGAGCATTAGCATTAAGCAGTTTATTTTGAACTGATCTGCTCTGACGAATCTAAGACGTAATGAAGATGGTAAAAAACATGTTCGCCTCTGTTTGACGAGATCAAACAATATCTGTGTATGTCTGTGTGATGGATCACACGATTTCAACAATCTTAGGCTAGTTTAAAAGCCACTACTGGATCATTGATCAAGTTTGAGGATCAAACTACTGATACTGTCGGTTCCGGAAGTTCAATGGAATAGGTGACGTAACCGACTAAATGTTCCTTTTGTCTTTATCACATAGAAAGGTTATATAATCACTTTGGAAACTGACTTTTGAGCCCGGAGGCCCGGAGAAGTGAGAGTCATATCTATAATTTGAATCGCAAAACGTCTGTTTGTGAGTGTATGTCTGTGTTTGTGTAACATTTTGGAACACTAACTTTTCTCGGAGATGACTGAATCGATTTTCACAAATTTACATTCAAATGAAAGGTCATAAGACCCCAAGGAAAATTCCTGAATTTTGTCTTGATCCAACTTCCGGTTCCAGAGTGATTAGAGTTAAAATTTTAATTTCATGTGAAAATTTATACCGGGTCATAGTATCCAAATGGCTGAACTGATTTCAACAAACTTAGCTTTAAATTAAAGGTCCAATATTGCTTTAAATATGTTCTAAATTTCATCCTAATCCGACTTTCGGTTCCGGAATTATAAACTATCATTCAAAGCAGCGATGCACAGAACGCAAAAAAACTCGTTTAGACTGTACTGTTAACTATTTAAATTTTTTAAGTTTTGCCTAGTATTATGGCTATATAAAAAATATTCGAATTTTATCCGGATCCGGAAAAATAGGGTGATGAGTGTTGAAAATTTTAAATCGTTGTTTAAAAAGACGATGCAAAAAAAGTAAAAAAATCATCGAAAATGAGCTCAGAACTAATTCAATTTTTGAATCATGTTAGTTAATAATTAGAACTTGCTTACGCTATATCGGTCTCCCGATTACAGTTCCGAAAGTACCGGAAATAGTTGCCACATACTCCAAAATGGAACTAACTAGCTTTTCTCAGCGATGGCTGAACCGTTTCTCACTAACTTGAGTTCAAAGGAAAAATCATATGATGCCATCTGATGAATGTTTTTCGGATCCGACTTCCGTGTCCGGGTGCACAGATTGATAAGCGATCAAAATTATAAACCGTTGTTTGAAGCGACAATGCAAAATGTGAAAAATTATAAATTGGACACAAAACTGGTCCAATTCGTAATTTATGTTAGTTGATCAAGCAAATGGACCTAGACCGTTCTCCGGATTCCAGTTCCGGAAGTACCGGAAATCATGGTTAAAATCAACAATGTGAATCTCGCTTCGATATCTTGGATACGGCTTAACCGATTTACATAAACTTAGATTTAAAATAAAGATCCTATGGCCCCATACAAAACTCCTGAATTTTGTTCGGATCCGGCTTCCGGCTTCCGGCTCCGGAATTACACGATGACGAGTGTTTAAAATTTCTAAGCGTATACTGTAAGGATTCAGAACTAATTAGCTCAAATGGCACGTTTCCCTAGTTATTTGGAGATTTGTGACTTCTAATAATTTTCTTGAGGGGAAGGGAAAGATAAAAGGAACATGGAAAGGATTTGTGAAATGGATGAGGCGGGAAAGAAGCACAAAACAAAAAAAAACGTTCTGCCTCCCCGAAAGGATACTTCAGAATCGTACAGCCCAACGATCTGCAGGTTCCAAAATGCACATTTGATAAAACCTCAAACCCCCGCGATGATTTAGAGATTTTACAAAATCGACACCATTTTGCATTCCCGGAAGAATGCAGAACAATTCGCAATATGTATGAGCAGAAGTGAATTCGGAACCCCATAAGGGATGCCAAACAATCTACTCAAACCCTTTAACGTAGAAACCGAAAGGATTCATTTACTCTAGGAAGAACGATGAACCCCTCTAAATGTAACTCCTCACCATATTGGGTGAGAAACGATAGAATATCTTTCAGTTTTAGCTCCCCATACACAGATTCAACCATGTATGGAGAACCAAAAACCCGGATACGTAGTTTCTTCAATGCGGGACAGTTACATATCAGAGGATATGAAGTACCGTAATCGCATTCGCCCAAATCACACGAATAATATTCAGCATGCTGAATAGTAGCCATGTAATTTCGCATGTTTTTATCTGAACTTGTATCACATACATCCTTAGTGCAATTTTTTTTCTAACGGCTTTCGAAAAAAATGTATATCAATAATAATATTCGGTGCGGTATCATTTTCCGGAAAAATACTTTTGTACGGTTATCTCACTTCTCTATTATGAATTTTTGTTTATTGAAGATCCATTAATAATAATCAAAACAATTCAAACATATACTTAACATTATAACAAAGTATATTTTTAACTGTTCGATAGATTTGCCTTAAAAGTAAGATGGCAATAGGTGCATTCGCTTCGAGTTTTCACGTCGCTATAACAGCAGTATTGAAAAATTTGTAAACTATTTTTTCTACGGTATTGCTTTTTTAGAACCGAAGCAACGATTTCGTATCCCATTTTATCTCGATTCGTTGATTGAAAGTAGAGTAATCGGCAAAATAATATGGTGACTCTACTAATGAAATGACTATTGGTACAATAGCAAGCACTCTTTTTCGTATTAACTGTAGAGCAACAGTTCTAATAAGACAAAAAAAAACAACACACGATAGGGTAACAGAGGTATTTTGGCCACTTCATGTATTTTGGCCCACCTAACAAACTTTATGCATTTAACCGGTGTTAAGTAACCCATGTTGTATCAATTTAAAGCTAATTACCTATTGCGGAAGAGTTTTTGGTGGATATTTTTACAAAGTGGGCCAAAATACCTCTGTTACCCTACTTTTAACCAAACCATGTCAAAAATGTTATACTCTGTTATGGTCGAGGGACTATAACCAGTACTTTTAGCCCCGATTTTAAACAATCTTCTTTCATTAGCGATTATTGAAAGACGCACATTGGACACAAATCACCAATCCTGATTCGCTAAATTCTGTTGAGGTATTCAAGACAATCTCATACGAAAAAAAAACCGCTTCACCAGTTTCTCTGTGGTTGAATTGAGCTTTCCGGAACGGCAGATGAAGTCGATAAAAATGCTTACAACAGCATCAACAAAAATCTACGTCCAAGAAGTGGACAAAAAGGGGCCACAAACAAAAACGACCCGAAAAACAACTATTTTTCGGAGTAAAAACTTGTTTTTGACATTCTTTATCGCGCTTCTCCTACCACTACGGGCACTGGCCTGGCATCACATTTCGTTCTGTTTTCTTTCTCTTCTGTTTCCCACACAAAGCCAAACTATATTCGCTCAGTGGTAATCGCAGACGAATGGTAAATTTGGTATTGATACAAACATAAAAAAAAGCTTCCGACATCAGGTGGAAATATTGCAAACAGTCCATTTCTACAATAAACAAAAATGGGCCCCTAAAGTTCTAAAAATTTTCCATATTGTGGTTTTGATCGCATTCAAGAAGCGTTTTTTTGTAGCGGCCAGATTGTAAAAACAGTAGAGGCAATTTTCCACCTGAAGACAGGAAAAAAATGATCATGACACTTACACATGCTAACGGGTCCATCGTTGGCTGCGAAGCTATTTCATTCCTCATTATTATACGATCCGTTTGCTTTCGGCTCTTTCTTCCCCGCTTCACGTGTATATTTATCGAATTCGCCTTCGACAGCAGCAGTCTGCTATTCCCGCAAGTCTCCACTCATCAGCGTACACACTGGACCGCTGTTTGTATTTGGCGATGAATGAAGCACCTTCTACATCTTCACTTCTTCACTCTCTTTCAACGACATTTGCCTCCGAAACTCTGCGGGCGTCACGCATACAAAATTGCTTCTTTCATACCGCACTTCACAATATTTTATTTAAAACCCATTTTCATCTCTTTTCCGACCAATCACTTGATCTGACATCCACAGCTTCAGCTGCTTATCTTCTTCTTCATTTGGACGCGACAGTCGTCCTATACATAGCTCCTAGGTTTATTCACACTGCTGTAATCTCAACACTTTTTCATGTCTGCTTCCACTGCACCATACACACGCCCCATTTGATTAAATTTCAATACTTCCCAATTAAAACTCTATTTTCTCGTTTCTTCACATCGCACTGTTTTCTCGAATTAACCTTTTCGAATAGGGCTTATCTTCAAGCTGGAACTCTAGACTGACGGCGGCCAGACTATCACACACATTTTTCCGTTTTTCGCCTACTGCATCATACAATTGCTGATGTATACAAACATTCGCACTCTGGCTGGCCTTCTGGATCGAACATGCAACGGATTCCTCCCAAAATACAATTTTCAGTACACAATCTGCAGTACAATTCACTTTACGGCTGATAATTGAACAAAATCTGGATAAAACTGCTCATTGAGATGAAGAAAATATGTGGAGCTTTTTCCTGCGTTGGCAAATACCACCCCACCCTCTCTTCCTGATGATACCAAGTGCTGCTATTGCAAGCAGTCCGACAGAACATGAAGTGCCCTAGCCTTCTACAATAGAAATACGCACAACCTTTCCCCGCATATATGCAACGTACGAACGACGGCTGACCAGGGTTGCCACATTTAAATCTGCATTTTTCAGAAGAAAAATCTGTAAATCTGTATCGGGAGCTCAAAAACCTGTATTGAAAATCTGTATATAGAAGTGCTAAGAAATCGAAGCACAACGGAATGAAAAAGTCTTTAGAACCCAAATTTAAAGAAACCAAAACTTTTCTTAGTCTGAATTTTATGATTTTGTAGTTGAAAAAACGCTGGAAGTTGTTTTTGCGTTGGAGCCTTTCAAAATAATGATTTGACGAAAAACTTTCAAAATCCAATCTGAAAGTGAAACTTAATCTGATTGATCAATTGGTAATCTTTCTATTTTACTACCTTACGTTATGGCCATCTTTTCATCTTATCAGAAGCAATTTTTAATCAACGCTATAAAAAATCTGTACAAATCTGTATTTTTTGCCAAAAATCTGTAATCTGCATATACAGAATCTTGGTCACAAATTTATCTGAAAAATCTGTAAAATGCAGATTAATCTGTATATGTGGCAACCCTGCGGCTGACGACTGACTTTGCACTACTACATCACAAACAAAATTTCGTTGTGCTCTTTCGCGCAGCGTTGCCAGGTTGCCTTTGTCTGGCAAATGCCAGATTTTCCTCGTTTCGCCAGACACTCAAACTAAACAGATCTTTTGCCAGATTTTTGAAATTTTCCCAGACTTTTCATTTTTTACTAGATTTAGTCAGATCTTACTAGATCTTGACGGTTTTGGCCTCTATACGATAGGTGGGGAGACCTTTTTTTTTTTTGCTCACTGAAAATGAAGCCCGGTAAAAATTTCCTTGTATATAGTAGACCCAGACAAATCCAGAAAAAATTTTGAATTTTGACAGATTTTTGAAAAAATAACCTGGCAACTCTGCTTTTGCGCAACCTTACGTTTATCTGATTCCGCCCAGCACCGTTCCCCTTCTCTAAAAACGTTGACAGCTGTCTGACAACCCCGGTGCTAAAACGATGGCGAGCGTTCGTGGTAAACAGAAACGAATGAGAATTTAGCGGTGTAACTTTCGAAGTTTTTTTACGAAAGCTTAGTATCGAAGGAACATCAAAATAAACCAATTTATTGGATAATTGGTTCACGTGTATTCCATTTCGGCAATATAATCACACTAATGGAAGTTCACTCTGTTTATATTGGAGGTAGTGGATTACTCTAGACACATTGTATATGCGACGAATAATAATACATCGTGCGGCAGAATTGATTGCCTGAAGAGAAACAATATTAACGTCCGACAACGACAATGTTTTTCTCGGCTTACCTGTACGATGAAGGACAAACGATGCAATTCTTGACCACCCAGCAAAAGGAGTTCTAATTTCGCTCGATATGTGTTTCAACCGATGTGCAAAGAATATCAATATATTAGAATTCAAGCAAAATATCAGTAAAGTACATATTGTGCACAAATACAATTGAAATTTAAAATTCTCCGTGTAATATTGCAACGACAACTGGAAGAAATGTTACCATGAATTCGCGGTGAGTAGTGCCGTAATTTTGATGTAATATTGCACGGTAAATATAATTGTTGCTATGGTCGTTGTATATTATTGCACGGAAAAGTGAGAATATATGGGACATTCCACGCAAAATCAGCCACCCAAATTTTTTTTCATCTATTTTTTTTCGGTAAAGAACTCGGAAATATTCGACACGTATTTTTTTATTTCAATATGATATGTTGAATTTTAGAGATGATTTTTTGAAATTTCGCGTTTAAAGACTGTCCCAGAAAGTATGGACGCAACCAAAAGCCGCTGCCATTTCGCAATGGTTCAGAATCTGTCAATTTTTATGGCTGTGTCCTGTTGTTTACACTCTTCTCTAACCACTTGTGCAGTTATGCAGTTTATTCGTTTTCATTAGTTTGTTTCGAAATGCGTGGACTTTCAGCAGAACAACGTCGAAAAATTGTGTACAAATGGTGCACAGAACGCGGACTGTCACTGAGAAAGATAGCAAAAATGGAAGGAGTAAGTGAAAAAGCCGTGCGAAATGCAATCAGGAAGTTCGGTGAGGATAACACCTTTGAGGATAAACCGAAAACGGGTCGAAAAAAAGGTCCTGCTAACCCTCAGTTGGATAAACGTATACTGAAGGCGTTCGAGCAAAAGAAGGAGGTTTCAGTTTGGGATGTGGCCAAAAAAGTGGGCACTTCGAAATCAAATGTTCTTCGTGCTAAAGAACGTTTGAATCTTCGAACCTATAAGAAGCAGAAACAACCAAAATGTAGTCCGAAACAAGAAGCATCGATAAGGCCGAGGGTTCGAAAGCTGTACAATACGATTCTTGCTGGAAATTTGAACTGCATAATCATGGACGACGAAACCTACGTGAAATTCGATTACAAATCCTTGCCGGGACCACAATATTATACGGTGCGAGATGGGCAACTGTTAAACCAGTCCGAGACATCGATTGAAGTCGAAAAATTTGGTAAGAAAGCTATGGTCTGGCAAGCAATTTGTAGCTGCGGTAAGATTTCGAAACCCTTCATCACTACTGCTTCAATGAACAGCGAAATATACATCAAGGAATGTTTACAAAAACGACTTCTACCCATGATTCGATGCCACAAGGATCCTGTTGTTTTCTGGCCAGATCTTACTTCTTACCACTACTCGAAATCAACGGTAGAATGGTATAGTACCAAAAATGTCCCTTTCGTCCCAAAAGACATGAATCCACCAATTGCCCACAACTTCGACCAATTGAGAAACTTTGGGCATTAACGAAGGCACATCTTAGGAAACATGTCTCGGCAGCCGAAACCATTCAACAGTTCGAAAAAGATTGGAATAAAGGTGTCAAAACTTGTCGCCAAGAAGTCTGTACGGAATTTAATGAGGAACGTTCGCAAGAAGGTGCGCCAGCTAGTCTACAATGGCTAAGTAGCAAATGTTGAGAATTCTATTCTGTTGTTGTAGTCTAATATTATCAATATATCGAATAAAATTTGAATATCTAACACTTGTGAATTATTTACAGCGAAATCAAAGTACGTCCATACTTTCTGGAACAGTCTTTACAAAAATGAGCCTTTTTCCAAAGCCTATACTGTAAAATCTAATAAAGATACAAAAATTCGGCCAGACATGAAATGTGCGTCTTTTTTTAGCTTTTAAATTAGCAATTCCATAAAACAACCTTTAAAAGAAATTTAATGAAAAAGGTTAAAAATTAATAAACAACACACACGAAACATCATTTGCTTGCAAAACATCGAATTTCTCAAGAAGGGAAGAAGAAACCGGACGCAACGAATGTTTTCGATTTTTGGATTCATTTTTACATCGCGATCTTCACTGTAACAATAAACTGTCAAATTTAGGATTCGATCAGTGGCGCGACATGTGTCGGTAAGTTAAGCCCGTATTCTAGCGAGTTGCGCTGCGGTACGCTCCGCGCGTACGAAAAATTCACTGCTCCGAAAGTATTAATCTTTCCACTCTGAAACTTTACCAAGATTGAGTTAAGCCCATAATGCTTCTTTTTTCAACTAAAAAAAGAATAAAATTAGGCCCAAGTTTGAATTCTTTTTATTCGGTTATTAATTTTTAACTTTTTTCATTAAATTTATTTTAAAGGTTGTGTTATGGAAACGCAAATTTGAAAGACGCACATTTCATGCCTTGGGTGAAATTTTGTATCTTTATTGGGTTTTACAGTATAGACTGTTGAAAAAAGTCTCATTTTTGTAAACGCGAAACTTCAAAAAATCATATCTCGAAAATTCCGCGTACCATATTCAAATTAAAAAAAATACGTGTCGAATATTTTCGAGTTCTTTACCAAAATAAAAATAGTTAAATGAAAAAAAAATTGGGTGGCTGATTTTGCGTGGAATGCCCCATATATATCAAGGTTGTGAATAATTAGTAATGTATTAAAACAGGAATACTTGCTATATTGTGCAACATTTTTTGCAATATATTTTGCGAAAATAATAAGAAAATAGTAGTATCACCCTGTTTATGATAATAATTGAATAGTTAAGAATATACAAACAACTATTCCTAATCAACTTTAACTTTATAGCAGGACGCCTGAATTAAATGATTCAGAAGGAGAATGTAGAGAATTTCGAAGCATCAGTCTTATCTATCATTATCTGCCATCATATTGTTTCATGTTCATCTCAGTGTTTCATGAGCACTCGATGAGAAGTATGTTGTGCTTTCTGTGATAATCAATTGATTTTTGATATTACAAAAGTATTTTGACTTTGAAATGAAATGCAGAGGTGCTGCTCGTTCAGAGATGGTACTTTCAGCAAGAACTGTCAAATCGGTAGGGAATTTTTAAATTAGTTCATACCCAAGTAACCATACGCATTATATCACTGCACATTTACAACTCTATTTTTACATTGTTAATGTATAATTACACTAATCCTACATACTTCAAAGCAAAGTGCATTAAATTTGCATTCAAAATGTAACTGAGCATTATCTTACAACAACCTTCCGCCGTGCTATATATCAACATTCAATGCTATATGTTGAAGCAACGAAACTTTAATAACAACAGTGCAATGAAATTGAATAGCTGCATTAAATCAATGTCTTGATATTTATGTAAAGTGGAGTAGTTCTATGATTTAAAGCTAGTCTAAGTTTACCTTTATTTACCAATATGCGTCGGTAGTACAGAAGTAAAATGGATTACCGAGGAAAATTGGCCTTTTACTTACACCGAAACATTCGAAAACAACACTGTTAACATTGTGCAGTGTTGTGCATTAGTAACATATATAAATGTTATGTAAAATTGTGAAAAGATTTTAATTCAATTAGTGATAAAGATCTGCGAACAAAACATGGCAAGGTTCAAGGTGAAAGGTGCTAACTACGGAACTAGAGAGCCACGGTTTATGGGTTCAAATCCAAATAAATATAAAAAAATACGCCATAAACAACATTAATAGTGATCTTCATATATTTATGTTGAATATTAAATATCTTTTTCAATATGTGAATTTCATTCGTAACTCATTATTCAAGCACTACCATCGATAAAGCCGGTATTTGCATTATAGCGACATTAATAATGTGCAATTCCTGCTTCACCTATCAGATCCTATAAGAGTCTAGCAATCGCCCTTTTCAGCTATATAATAGCATTGTAAAAACATGTGTAACTCCCCTGCACTTAATCAATTTCTTTACGCGAATTTTTAAAGTTGAAACAATCTAAAGTTATAATGCGTCGTGGTTACTTGGGTATTTTCAAATATTTTTAATAAAAACGGGCAAATTCATTGGAAAAGGTAGAACAAAAAGTTTTCACTCCAATGTGGTAATGTTGATCTTAATTCATTGTGCGAAAACTAAAGTTTATTCAGAATGGAACATTATACTTGATTCAATGCCATTTTTAAATGCCCTGGAATAGCAAAAAAATATCAAAATTAATAGTACTCGATAGTGAAACTGCTCGTCCGTAAAAAAAACTAACCCAACCCAATTTTACACATTCATGAAGATTTTTCTTATTTAATCGTAGTTCACACTAGAAAAAGTAGTAGTAATCACCGTCAAATCAATTTTCTTCCCCCCTTTTATTTTTAATCGTGGCAAATCATAACTGCCGACATGAACTTTTTCGGACGAGTCTTTCTTTTCCCGGTTTCATTTTTCATTTGCCGGTGTCGCTACCGGTAATTGAGTTTTGTGGCAATATGCCAATACTCGCTGCAATTTGGTAATAATTAAGGCTTCATTTTCTGCCTTACAACAGTAGAACAACGTTGAATACAAAAACGCTATATGTTGTTTTTTTTTCATTTGTGACAATTCAGACAATTTAAATTTTATACTATAAAACGGTTTTCCAAGCGAAATAACAAATTATCATAGACTGGTGTGTATTTTACATACAAAATCAGTAACTCCGAAGAAACGATATCGTTGGTTTTCTAATCTTATTTTGTCATAACTAAGTCATTAATGAACGTTTTACATCAATATTGTTCAAATTTGCAAGTGCTTCAAAATAAAAAAAGGAATGTTTTTTAAAACCCGTATTCAATTCCTCAACTGCTAAAACGTGACATTTTGCTTTCAGTTAAAGCTCCATTTCTCAAACGTTGCAATATTACGATTTTCGGGCAATTTTCCAGTCAGAATCAAAGGGAGGTTCGAAATTCCCCTGAAGTTTTCACTATCAGTGTAAGCACTGATTTCAATATTGAACCATCAAGCTACAAGCAGAACCAAACAATCGTTATCTACCCCCAACAAGAAATAAACGCTGAACTAAATACTCCTAATCACTGTTAACACCAATACACGCATTGTCTGCCTTATCAAGATTCCAACGGAACTCAGCAGCTACAATCTGTTATCCAAACGATAAAAACGACAAAGCACCTCACTCGCGTGTCGAAGATCGGGTTGTTGTATATATTAACTTACCACCATCACTTCCATCGCGGGAATTTTCACTGGATCGACGATTTGGTGCAATAATACCCTCGTGGACTGATTTACCCACATACTGCAGCAAGTAGGAATTATCTGATACATCGGGTTCCAGGGGGGCTGCATTCAGGCCGGACAGTTGAGAACTGTCTGTAACCGATTCTGTAAAAATGGTCAGGAAATGGTTCGTAAGTGTATGTATGATTTTTATCCTAGGCGCTTTACTTATTCTAAACCAAACTTTACTAAAGCTCATAGAAGAAATTTTTGTAAAACTCACACAAATTTTCTGATCCGCTGTTCGCAAATCAGTGACCAACTCAGAAACAATCCGACAAGCACTTAAATAACAAAGTCTAGGGACAGTTTCGGCAGGTTTGTGCGAGTTTAGCAAAGTTTAAGAAGAATCTGTCGATTTGATAAAAGTTTATGTGGGATTGTGCGGGTTCAGCATGTTAAGAGGGGTTGGGAGAATTTACTGCACAGGAAAAAGGACCTATCAATTGAATACTTTTTACTAAATTTTGAGTTGATTTAAACATTTTCTTTCGATCAATTTTCCACTGTTGTTGAAACACAAAAAGCAAAACTACCCAATAGTGTAAGTGCTCAGTAAGCTAAAATAAAGCAAATATAACTTATTAGTAGATATAACTAACCTTCCCATATATTTTGTCATGGCTGTCATGGAACTACTTGTCACTTTACCTAATACAAACCCAATCGGCTTGGAGAGAAATCAACCAATTTTAGGTACACCGTACAGTTTTCAGGAGAGAATCGATCGAAAAACCTCTATCTTTTGTATAAAAAATATGGTAAACTGTAAAACGATTGCATTATTGATTGTTTATTTATGTTACAACCAGCTTATTTTTAAAGTACCGATTTTGATCTCATCAAAGGCACCATGAGGCACAAATGCTCGCATATGAACTGCGTGTAAAATTTGCTCAAGCAGCGTGACGAATACTTGCAGATGTCACCACGATCGATACTATTTTGGGTGCTACGTTCACTTCACCTAAAATTTTTGTTTTGTTTTGTTGTTAAAAATGACTAGTTATTTGGTTCTATTCCGATTGAAGTCACGTGTTATTCAAACGACATCGGAATAAAGTTGTCTTTTACCAGACCCTGTCAGCTTGGAGCGAAGTCAATCTTCAGTTCAGCAACGCCATCGCACGGCATCACATTCAACATATCATGTCAATTGTATGGGTGCGCAACCCTGCTATTTTGGCGCGCGCGAATTTGACATTTTTCTCCCCTACTTCTATGTATAATATTCGATGCGGGCTCGCCTGGGGGCGACATGCTCGCAAAAAAGGATGTTGCCAATGATTTGTTCGGGAAATGTGAGAGCTGGATATCTTGTTAATATGATATCTTTGCTTTTACTCTGTGTACAGCATCCTTTTTTATGACAATTTGCCTCGGACCAATTTTAGCACGGTTCGTTTTTGGCAACATAATCTTTCGAATATGATATATGTAAACCAGATGATATCAGCATTTTCGAGTTGAAAGTAATTCCATAATTATTTTGATTTAAACTACTTAAAGTAGTTAATTCTTCAACAACATAACTCCAATATACCATACGACTCAGTTCGTCGAGATCAGCAAATGCGTGTGTGACAAATAATTTCACTCATTTTTCTCGGAGATGGTTAAACCGTTTTCTACAAACTCAGATTCATATGAAAAGTCGTATACTCCCAAACAAGGTTCCTGAATTACGTTTGGATCCGACTTCTGATTGCGGAACCACAGGATGATATGTGAAACGAAATTAAAATAATGCAATTAATTTTTCTCGTAGATGGCTGAACCGATCAAAGATTCAAATGAAATCTAAGAATCATCTATGATTCAAATGAGAGGTCTTAAAATTCTATAAAACCTCTTACTTTTTAGTCAGATCCGACTTCTGGTTTAGAAAATGCAGGGTGATTAGTATAAAAATGTCCATTTCACATAAATTAATCAGGTTTATCGGGTTTGCAGATTTGGATAGTCGATTACCAAATGAATTTATTTCAGTTTGAGCGGTATTCGTTTTGGATTCGGAATGTACCCCCAAATTTTAATTCGCACTCAGGGTTTGGAATATTCATTCACCGGTGAATGAATGTATAGTTTCCATTGCATTGTGAGCGAACAATTCCACCGCTCACAAAGAGGACACCTTTCCAGCCAAAAAGAACCACACAAACAAAACGCTAGTGGAAGCAAATATATTCCACATATGCACAGATGGTATAGTGTGCTGGTATTAGTGTCTTCATGAAGCACAGAAGCCGTGAATATAGTTTGCTCTCTCGTGGTCCTGAACGTCGTTCTTCTCACAAACAATTCATTGCATGCTAACGATCTTCACGGGGCTAGTAAGTGATGAAGATTATATATTCAGTTTTCGCTAACAGGCTGATGACTGGCTATCCGACGCGAACGGCTGTTAATGATGACTTTATGCCACGAAAACTGTTGCATATCACTTATTCAACTCGTGCCAAGTTTGTAGAGGGTAAGAATTCTTATGGCGTTTTCGTTTTTAATTTGCACTACACCGGTGCTACACTGAGGCATGAATAAACGAACAAAAATGACGAAAACATAAACAGTAACCATTGACTACAATAAACGATTCCATTGCGCAGGGCTACACCAAACTTTTGATGAGTGCTACACCAGTGGTATCGGTGCAGAAAAAGTGTAGCACTGGTGTAGTGCAATTGGTAAAAACGAACGGTTTCAGTGCAGCTTTCGCTACACCAGTGTAGTGCAATTTAAAAACGAAAACGACATTAGGGAAATCGCGTGAGAAGTGTTCAAATTGTTGTAGTTGGAATGTTTCTATTACATGCAAGAGAATTTTGTTATCGTTCTGAAACGTAGTGGAACGTTTTGAAAGTTCGCGGCGAACAGTCGAGTAAAGCAAATCTGAATTTTGTATTTTGAAATCTTCTGTTCGTGCCTGTATATCTGTTATCTGAGAGAAAGGTTCATTTAAGGAAAATATACCGAACTGTCTGAGGCGGTTTGGTATTTGTGATTGCACATGAGCTGTCAGAAAATCTGATAACATTTGCGTCTACTTAGTTGAACTGAATACAGATTTCACTCAGAATTTAATGCAGATTTCTACAGATTTTACAGGAAAAGGAAATAAACAAACTTTTCCATTTGAGCTATCTTTCAGGATTTTATTGCAGTGACGATTTAAAAGTTTCTTAACCAACGGACGAATTAAAAATTAAGCAGGAAATCTTTTGTGAAAATATTTGATAAACTATACTGAAATATTATAATACTTTCAAAACATAATTCATGGAAATTTTCGCATCACGAAATTTTATTATCGCTGTAAGAATGAAATGAACTGTGTAAAGCGTACAAGTAAAACTCCGTCAAAAATCATCGTTGCGCACGACTTTGCACGCATGAATTACCATTGAATGAAAGCTCGAACGCAAGAGCCCATGTGGGATTACTGGACTGCTTAAAGCGCGTCTACTGCTTTTTAAAACAACCGTTGAATTTCTTACACAAATTGAAATCTCTACTCGGATGTCTGTTCTCTCTGGTAAGACTATTTCGGATTAGATGAGCAGCTGATTTAATCCAGGGTTTTAGAGTGATTTGCATCTTACGAAAAAAAAAGTTTTCTCTGGATTGTATCCACGTTACTGTTTTACCAGCCAAATTCACACTTTCTTTCCATGCTTAAGCTTTTTGGAATCGCATTGATGAAACGAAATGATATGCGATCACATCAATTCATGCATTACCCAAGGGAAAAATATAGTTGTCGTTGTTTACAACCCAGACAATTTTTTTTATATTAATATTTTTGGAGAAGCTGACATAATTCTGTATTCAGTTTGGGCAATATGTATTAATTCTATATCCTCTAATCACCGCAAGATGGCTGTAGGCCACGAGTGATACCGGCGACATTTGTCTAGGAGCATACGTTTCTCGGTTTACCCGAAACTAGAGTACCACTTAGTCCGGATAAGCGTTAGTAAGGACGAGCAATATGCAAAAAAAAACGTTATCACAAATGATCGCTTTTTTGTATTTTTGTAAATGGCTCTGAGAATTTTAATAGAGCTATTTCTTATCTTTCTGTCAAATAAAATTGTGCCACACTACTCAGATTGCCTCTTGACCGTTATTAGAAAAAAAACGGTAGTAGTAGTCAGAAAAAAGCTGAGTTTTCATTAGCGATAATTTTGGTTGATGAACTTATCCTATTTCGTTATTTTTTAATTCCTATGTTGGGACTACTTATACTATTTACACGAGCAAGAGGTGTAGCCACTTCGTTATGTTTAAACCATCACCAATTAAACTTCTGTTACTTATCAACCATACATCAAGAGTTTCTTTTTGTTCCATTTCAGCGAATAACACAACTTTGCACAAACGATATTTATTATAAGTCTAGTAAAACCAGCTAAGTAAACCATTTACCACAATAAGCAAAAGCAAGCGTTCTTAATCTTGAGCAACTATTGGCCATTCGTAATGTGGCTTTCTTGTCGAGATATTTAACAAACAGCATCGCTACAACCTCATCCGGTAAACCGTTCAGAGAAGGATACATTGTAATCTTTGTGTCAAGACAAACTGCATCGCGAATCGGGACGAAAATGCAGTTCTTTAGTTTGTGGCTAAGCTCTTTTAAATTCTGGCAGGAAAGATTTAGCTTGTGGAAATTTATTAAAGGAACATAGCGCGCGACTGGAAGCAAAACACTCTTACCGGAGATGTTCGCTAGGCTGGGAACGTTGAACGTAAGACATAGGAAATCTCCACTTTTGATGCCTACCAAAATACATTTTTGAGTAGATCCTTGCAGGTAAAAATTTAACCGATAACTGCGGCTAGTCCGGTTATAGAAGTTGGTTGGAACTATTGTCGAAAATAGACTAACAATACGATAGTCGTACGAAGGATAACGCGATTGAAGTAACTTCCCATTTTCCTCCAATCGATGACCCCAGGGTATAAACCCGACTTCAAGCGATATGCAGTATATCGTCATCAGCAGAAGGTCGAACTGATTAATTTCTAACTCATGTTGGTACTGACGGATAAAGCGTTGTAGCAATCTGAAGAGATATTTCGATAGCTCAGATTTTGTACTGTCTTCCACAAGTAGTTTATCGTTTAGATTAAACGTTGCTTTTCTCGCATCTGCAATGAAAGCAACAAAATAAGGATTGAATTAAGCTTTCTTTACGCAACTTGCTTCCTTGGCAAGAGTAACAGCAACAAAATCTCAGCTAACGAATGCCGCTTAGCAAGAAGTGAACACCGCCACCGAAAAGTTTCATTGAGCAATCCCTTGCAACAAAAAAAAAACAAACCTTCACTCTCCTCCGCTACCGTTTCCAAGTTATGGGTCTGGAACGTAAGAACAGACGAACTGTTACCGGTATCCAGACCTTCTGACTCAGCATTGCTTTTTGTTTCCATTTTACTGATAAGCACGTAGAGCTCTTATCCGTCGTTTATCACATCACAGTACCGCATTGAAAAATTTGATTCCACTCAATAAAAGCAACAAGTTATTGTTCATAGAAAAACACGTCAATAACTAAGAACTCGCGAAAATATTACTGTTGCATTACAATCACTACGTAGAAATGAAACAACAAACTACACGTAAAATCGCAGGCAGCTGCTGAAAAGTTGCGTCAAACAATATTTAATTATAAATAACGTTCTACAATTTGCAGTTGCCCTGCACCGATGAATCCGACGATTCTTGAAACCTGAAAAATATTGCAAATGCAAGATCCGCTACCGCTGAACTGTCACTAACAGGGATGCCAGGGCCAAATTTAAAATGTCCCGAAACCGGTTTGAAAGAAGTCTGCAATGATTTCAATGAAAGCGAAAACTTTTATTGATTTTCCGAGCAAAACTAGAGACAAAGAATTATTAAAGGACTGTGACTGTCACCAATTATCTAAGCAATGTTTGTTAGAACATCGAACAGAAGTCTCTAAATTTTTACAGAACAAAAATATTTGTAGCACTCAATAGATAATTTGTGAGCAAAACTGCAAACCTTGAAAATTAAAACGCGTTTTTGACAATTTTCCATTGATTTTTCGTTAGGGCGTATAAGCAAGTGACAGTTTATCTTTAATCACTCTCTATTTCGATTATTGTGATGTGATTAAAAAGATTTTCTTCGATATCACTATTCTGTTTGAAAGTCGAAAGTTTCGGGTATCATTTCATGCAAAGAGTTGAGTGATAAACGTGGAATAACGCTTGGTAATTAAAAAAAGAAAAAGTAAACAAAGAGAAACTGTCACTTGCTTATACGCCCTTTTGAAAAATTAACCGAGAAATTTGTCAAAACATTGAAAAACATGCGTCATCTGTGCAGTGTAGGTGGGAGCACGCCAACACTGAGAATAAAAGCATGATCAAAAATGATTCAGAAATATTTCAAAGAAAATTATAATTGGCCCAATATGCAGTGTTAGAGGGAAAGATTGCCGATTGGATTGGAAATAATCAAGAGATAAGGTAAGCGAAGAATAAGCGTCATTTGCAGATAAGATCATATATCAGGTACCAAAATTCATTATCGATCGGAATCGGAATTGATCTTTCGTCAGGAAATTTTCTTCAAAGTGGATGTTAACTAATGGTTTATTGAAACACTTGAAACCGTGACAACTTTCTGGCCGTCATCAGAAAGTAGTCGTTAAAGGTTTTTCGGTATCACATGAGTAACCATATGCTGATTAGTGCACATTTCGGTACTAACATGTGATTAGGGCATATCGTGCGATAAACCTTTTTGAAAGTTTCGAAAAATAATGCTCATTACTCAAGTTTCAAACATGGAATTCAAGCATATTGTGCAAAATTTCGTAGATTGGGCTTCTATCTACGAGATTATATCGATTATTGTGTAAATGAAGGTTGTAAAGCAGAGCATGAGCATTATATTTTGTAACATTCGCAAGGGCCTATCGTACGATATACCTTAATTACATATATACACTAAGGTCCTTTTTACACGGTTTTTAGCACCGTTTTATTTATTTACACCGTTTTATTTATTTACATCGCAATTAACACGGTTTCTGATGAGAGTTTAAAAAGCACTGTCATTTGTTTTTTGAGAAAAAAATTAAAAACATGTTGTCTGTAAGAAAACGATTATGAGAGTTAATTTAAAGTTTGAAAGTTAACTAAAATCATTCATTCAACAATTCACGTCATTGAAATCATCGAGAATTTCGTAGCGTTGAAGAACTAGTCGAATTTACTGCTGGAAGACATCTTCAACTCTTCGTTATATCGAGCAGTACAGTATTTTATACCCATTTGAATGATATAGCTCTAGTAGTATTATGATTTACACCGATGAAATGAGTTGCTTCAGCATGGCACATAGTTATACCTTTTCTAATTTGATCCATATTCATCTCTATGAATTCTTCCCCTTTGATTCTGTCGCTGCGTGCAAAGATTCTCATCCAATACCCATGTCTTCCCACTTAGTTTAGTTGAGAATGACTGTTAACATCGTTAGTGTTTACTACACATTGTACCTTCGGAATCGAAAAGAACTTATTCTCAAGCTTTTTGTAGTGAAAGTGTTTATGGGTTCTAATTGCACGTATTATCGTTCTTTTGAAAACTGAATGCATTATACAGATGGCATGAGCCATTTAGAATAATTTGCTTATCGTGCAACGCGTTTCCTATGTGTTCTAATTTTAATTTATCATCCATTGTGTTTTATCAAGTATGAATGTACCCTTCTCGTAACCTCTGGCTTTTTCTCAGATTTCCATTTTTATTGTGAAACTACAGTTACATTTTCACAGTTATGTGCACATTACATAAATTTGGGGGTTAAAAAATAAGCTTTTTTCCCCCTTCAAATTATCAAAAGTTACATAATATACTCCTAATATATATCTGAAGTCTATTTTATAGTACTGTTGATTTAATTATTTTTATTTCTTTTTTATGTGTTTTATTTATTTTTTGTGTAGTGTTTTGTTACGCCAAAGCTCTTTGTACACTGTTATGTGTCGGTAATACCGGTCTTTCCGAATGGTTTCTTTTCAGTTTATGATTTTAACATCTAGTTGAATTTTCGAGCATAAGTAATCCTTCGTGAGCTTTCATATTTTCGCCAAGTATAAAACTTAAATCACTGAAGATAAAAACGTTACTTTTTCTTATTGATGATTTAGTAAAACCCCAAGGTGCTCGGAAACTAGCGGAAATCAATAAAATGGAGAATGCATTTCGAGATTAGCCTAATAAAAACCAACATTCAGAT
Source organism: Malaya genurostris (assembly GCF_030247185.1). NCBI lineage: Eukaryota > Metazoa > Arthropoda > Insecta > Diptera > Culicidae > Malaya > Malaya genurostris. The sequence continues at coordinate 191,275,042 of NC_080572.1, forward strand.
TTAACTACTACTTTTCACACAACAACGAAGATTTACTGAGATTTTTTTTGACGATTCATGCTGGAAGACATCAAAACAATGTTGCACATATTCTTCGTGTAACTAATTCATTCATCCATCTTCAGCGCGCATATCTTATATTACTCACACCCGTCTCGAACAACGTTGATCGCTGCATGAATATTCGTTCCTTATTCAACTCAAGTCATTCGGGGGAGTGTTTTTTGCGAATAATAACTGCAATAGAATAGATCTTCATGCAAGCAACGAAGCAGCGTTGGTTTCGTTCGCACCCGAATGTACGCACAAGTCCGAATATCAAAGTGATTATCGAACAAAGGCAAAGGGAAGCAAACGATGTTCATTGGCGTTCGTTGCAATTGGGATATTCAAGGAACATTGCTTGAAAACAAGCCTTGTTCTGAATATTCATCCCTATTCTGTACGTCGATCGATTCGAAATATTCCGATCTAATGTGCAATTTCCATTCTGCATTCCGTTCGAGTTGGGTATGAACTCGAATATCATTCGTTCGAGTTTTTCAATTTTCGAACATTACTCGATCGACTTGCGTACGCATTACTTCTGTTCGGTTTAGAATCGTTCTAACTTGTTTATACAAGTGTGACGGTTTCGTTTACTAAGAAATGAATAATATAAAAAGAAAAAGAACGTGTAAGTAGTGTTGACAGCTTTGATGGTTAGTGTTCGAAATTTCAAGTGTACCCGAACGAGAGTCGATCGAATCATACAAGTCGAACGGAATGAACACACTACACACTTAGAAAATTTCGCAGTATTCGGTAATTTTTTACCGAATTTTCAACAGCTGAACGTTCGGTAATCAGTTCGGTAATTGAATTGATTACCGATCGTTCGGTAATTGCTGAACTGTCAAACATCTACCGTAAACTGTAAACCAAATGGATCTAACAGATTGTTCGGTAATTTTTGTTTGTTTGTTTTTCTTTTGTTAAAATTCTGGATTTTCGGATTTCAAAAAACAACACATATTCACAAAAACGAATGAAGAAATTTATTTTATTCCACGATAAATTTAAAAAGTGTCAGATGTTCCGACTGACCGGAATTATGAGCGCCTTCCAAAACACTGGACAATCCGTCGGGTCCAACAAAAATTACCCTTGAACGATTTGTGTTGGCAGCAAGTGGACAAGTGAAACAAAATTATTTTCTGCCTATAAGTAAACAAAAAGCTGTTAGTGGCTCTAATGTCTTGAAAACTTTTATCACCTGTACCTCAATCCATTCGATGAACCCTTCAACATTTTTTTCGCTTGGTTAATAAAAAGACACTCACTGAATATTTTAATAACTGTTTGACAATTAGTTTCATGACAATCAGTTTTCACAGAAGTTCGGTTATTGGAAGATAACTTTACCAAACGGACAGTATGATTTTTACCGTATTCGGCGACTATTCAGGTTTACCGTATCAATTGTATATCTAATACAGAATCCTGTGATGAAAATTTACGTTGAACTGATCGTTCGGTGAAAATTTGCATAATTGTTGTAAAATAAAACCCTAGTACCGAAATATCTGTTATTACTATAGATTACCGAAAGTTCTCGTCAAAAATATTACCGAACAAATTAATTAAATCTTAGTGTGTAAGATTTAATTCATTTGTTCGGTAATATTTTTGACGAGAACTTTCGGTAATCTATAGAAATAACAGATATTTCGGTACTAGGGTTTTATTTTACAACAATTATGCAAATTTTCACCGAACGATCAGTTCAACGTAAATTTTCATCACAGGATTCTGTATTAGATATACAATTGATACGGTAAACCTGAATAGTCGCCGAATACGGTAAAAATCATACTGTCCGTTTGGTAAAGTTATCTTCCAATAACCGAACTTCTGTGAAAACTGATTGTCATGAAACTAATTGTCAAACAGTTATTAAAATATTCAGTGAGTGTCTTTTTATTAACCAAGCGAAAAAAATGTTGAAGGGTTCATCGAATGGATTGAGGTACAGGTGATAAAAGTTTTCAAGACATTAGAGCCACTAACAGCTTTTTGTTTACTTATAGGCAGAAAATAATTTTGTTTCACTTGTCCACTTGCTGCCAACACAAATCGTTCAAGGGTAATTTTTGTTGGACCCGACGGATTGTCCAGTGTTTTGGAAGGCGCTCATAATTCCGGTCAGTCGGAACATCTGACACTTTTTAAATTTATCGTGGAATAAAATAAATTTCTTCATTCGTTTTTGTGAATATGTGTTGTTTTTTGAAATCCGAAAATCCAGAATTTTAACAAAAGAAAAACAAACAAACAAAAATTACCGAACAATCTGTTAGATCCATTTGGTTTACAGTTTACGGTAGATGTTTGACAGTTCAGCAATTACCGAACGATCGGTAATCAATTCAATTACCGAACTGATTACCGAACGTTCAGCTGTTGAAAATTCGGTAAAAAATTACCGAATACTGCGAAATTTTCTAAGTGTGAAGAATGCAAAATTCGAACTCGAACGAAAGTTTAGATTCGTTCGTATCACAAATCCGTCGGATTGTAGAATCGGGCTAATTGTCAGCTCACTTAGTCAATACAATGCGCATCTTCCACGCGTTGTTATATTTCTAGTAATTATATCAATAGTTAGTTTTAATTATGTTATGTCTCCAGGAACAGATATAACAACACAGCTATTGCATGATATGATAAGCCGGAGAGATAAACGAATAACTCTATAAATTCTAGAGCGTGTTTTTTCAGAAATAAAATTACTGCTGCGAGAGGGATGCATCCGAGGTGGTAGCCCTAAACATAACTAATAAACTTTTTAAAAGTTTCACATAATGCAATGAACGCGTGGATTCGTAAGAATTTATACAAAACTGGGGAAACAATTACTTACAAAAACAACGCTACAAAATTTGACGGTCTCTGCAACATGAACGACGCTGTTTTGTGTGACACACTCACACATACCAATGAATCGAATCTAAAGTATGGGATCTATACCTGGTGACGTCTCACCCGGATTAACCCTATTTCTAAGCGGGCAACCGATCAAAAACGAAATTTTGCATTCTGTATTTCAATCGAGTTTTCCAAACAAAGACATCACTCGATCAAATTATAGAATGAATGCAATTCGATCGAAATACAGAATAGATTTATCGGTGTTAATACTGTATGAGCGTCGGTTTGTGCTCAGCGCTTGTAACTATTTTCCTTTTTTGATGCGGAACACATCTTTATTTTCTATATAGGGGTGCAAATCAGAAACTCAAGGCAAAATGCACGTAGAAATGTGGTCAGGTTTTAAACACTTACAGCTATTTTGTATCAATGACGTTCATCATTTGATTGGAAATAGTTCTAAGTTTCGATTTGAATGTATCAAGCCACGTATTTTCAATTATATATGATTGAAATTTTGATTAGTAGCGAACAGTGTCCTGTTTTGTCTGCTAAAAATCTCCGGCATATCGGATTTCCCTACCATAGACGACGGTTTTGAAGCAGTAAGCAATATATTAAAGAGAAAGCATCGCTCTGATTGGTCAATCGATGCAAAAGCGAAGCAGTTGGAAGCAGCGAGGTCAGATCTACGGAAATCTCCGTAGATCTACGGATTCGAACATTTTCTACGGATCTACGGATCCGTAGACAAAATCTACGGAAATTGGAGTTTTTCTACGGAAATTACAATTTATCAACGGAGAACTACGGAAACTAGTTTTGTCTGGCGAGCACAAAAAAAGGGTTTTCATCGTGAGAGCTTCCGAGAAATATGCCAATCTACGGAAATGACACTACAACTATCTGGCATCGCTGGTTGGAAGCACGGGAAGTAGGTAGGTTGTTGCTAGACAGCAAGACAAAAAGTGCCATAAAACGATTTGAAGTTTCAATTTGTATGCTCTGATCTTGTGTCATGCAAGCTCGGATGAAATTCCATGTAATGTCATTCATTAGCGGCCCTTACACGATGATTAAAAGTGTCATTACTAAAAAGTAATGGAACTTTTAATGATCGTGTAAGGTCTACGAGTTCAGTAATGACACGAGTAATGATGGAATTTCGGATCTTCCATCATTACCAACATTATTTCTTCTTCTTATTTTTTTGTGGAAGTGCAGAATATCTTTAGAACTATACGCGAAAAAATGACAAAGTGTAGATTTAAATTGTTAATATTTCATTAACTAAACGAAAATAAAAATATTGCTATTGCTATTGTTAGAGTAGTTACAAATACTCATCATTAATAATGAACGTGTAATGCTAAAAAGTAATGATGTACAGTAATGCAGTAATGACGAGCGTTTGAGCAGTTTTAATAGCGGCCCTTACACGATCATTAAAAGTGTCATTACTAAGTAATGACACTTCTGTTCAAACGCTCGTCATTACTGCATTACTGTACATCATTACTTTTTAGCATTACACGTTCATTATTAATGATGAGTATTTGTAACCACTCCAGCAATAGCAATAGCAATATTTTTATTTTCGTTTAGCTGAAAATAAATTGGATTTGCCATTGAAACGTTAAGGTTAATGAAATATTAACAATTTAAATCTTCACTTTGTCATTTTTCGCGTATAGTTCTAAAGATATTCAGCACTTCCACAAAAAAATAAGAAGAAGAAATAATGTTGGTAATGATGGAAAATCTGGAATTCCATCATTACTCGTGTCATTGCTGAACTCGTAGACCTTACACGATCATTAAAAGTGTCCTTACTTTTTAGTAATGACACTTTTAATGATCGTGTAAGGGCCGCTATTGAGCACAAGCTTGGCGAAGAGAAGCTTAATATCGAAGTCGCAAGTATGTACAAAGATATAATTGCATACATTTGAAATATTGATGTAATTTCGTCGGCTATAATGTCTTGATTTATATTATAGCCGATGTTAGGTGTTGGTTCCTATTCAAGATCAATCTAAGCAGACTCTCGTGCAATTGCGGATTCAAAAGTGTGACGATTGATTGAACTTTTTGATTGTATATCATTAGAAATTTTAGTTGCCTTGTTCCACATCAATGGCTCGAACAACCCCATGGGACTAATCCTTGTAGTTTTTTTTTTGTTCGTTTTCGACTCATCAGTGCAACAGCAGTTTATGTTGAACTGCTAACGGCAACTAATGGTTTAACATAAGACGCTAAACTGCCCCACTTTGCTCCGTGAAATCAACATCAATGTTCGTCCTCGAGCTCTCCTCAATAACGCTTTTCTTCGACTTCCTTTACGCCGCACTAACTACGGGATAAACGGTGCGATTATCGGCTTACAACGGTCATTCAATCGAGTGTCATCTGAGTTCGACTTCAATCTTTCACGGCATAAAACAAGGACCAAATTCTTACATAGTATTAGAATTAATCATTAGGACCACATCGTGTCTGTTGATTTTACAATAAATAAATAAATAAATAAATAAACAGACGTATTTAATGCTATTTGCAAAATACTGCACTGAAGTGCTGTCTTTACTAAAGTGCCGAAAGAAAGAAACTCAGTGACGGCTTTTGGTCGTGAACTTTGCCGCAGGTTAGAGAAATAGAAGGATACTGAATGGTATCATAGCATATTACTACTTGATGTTATGTGTACACAAAGACCAAAGGATTTCGGAAAAGTACAATAGTTCTTTCACGTATCTGTGTAATACTATCGGAATTCATTACTGTATATTTGTCTCAACATCCTGTTCACAGTTTGACCATTTGAACAACCAATAAATCTGTCGGTTCCAAAATTGACAACTAATCACTTAGCTTTTTAAACAGACGGGAGGTAAATAAGATGTCACCAGATCAGCAATGAATGGTTGCTGGTGCATTTTGGAAAATATTCGAGAGGCCAACAATTGTACAACTGAATCGAATGTATTTGTTTTCCTTGTCATTGTACTTAGTGAAACAAGAGTTTGAAGGTTAAAACGGCAAACGAAAACTAGCTGAACTTATTTATAACAATGTTGAGGCCTTGACGATATCCGGAGAGCGGAAGTTTGAAAAAAACTAAAAAGCGAAAATTTGAGAAATAAAACAAGCAATTCTCCAGAGGGGCTCTATTAAGCACTCGGATTAAATCTGAGCACATAACACAGCAGATACCCATTTGATAACAGACACAAGTTTCGCGAAGTTCAGAATTATTTTTTGGACTTTTTGCTCTTGTGATGATGCGAATTGTCTCTCGAATCATCTCGTGATCTCTTGTGACTGCTACTGCTGCTGCTGCTCTTGTGTTTATCACTGCTGTTGTGCTTACTGCTTCCGCTGCTACTGCGATGTTTGTCCTTACTCTTGTCGTTGTGTTTATCCTTATGCTTGTCACGGCTGCTACTTTTAGATGAGCTGTGGAATATTTAGAACAGAAAACACATTCGATTAGTATCCCAATGGCCCGACCGAGCAACTATTCGCTAACTTGGCAGCACAGAAAAGTCGAGGTTTTACAAAAAAAAAAATCTGAATCGATAATTGAACGGAAACTATAAGCAAACAAAGACTGTAATTGAAATGCTTAGGCAGAACAATCAAACCTGTGCGCTTCGGGTCGCTTCTTTTTAGCTGAGGATGATTCAACTCCTCGATCGCGTCTGAAGGCGGAAGGAAGGCAGTTTATTAAAAAGAGGTTGTTATTGGACCTATTAACTGACCTTCCTGATAGAAACTACAACAACAAAATAGACCTACCTATGATGGGATCTCTTTTTCGATGAATGTCTATCGTCGACAAAATCATCTTTGTCTCTATTTCTGTCTTCTTCGGCAGCTTCACGCTCCAGATCGGACCAGTCCTTGCCAGACTCTTCGTCCGAGCCGAGATCTGTGGAATAATTGAAGTTGATTAACAAAAAAAAAACAAAGTACATGGTCGCCTCATGCTTACCATCCTCCGAAGCAGAATCGTCATCTTCTGACGCTTCGGAATAGTCCTCCGAGTCGGACTCATCTTCATCGTCATCATCGGTCGGTTCGTACGCGTCGTCTTCCTCATCTTCGGAATCATCGTTTCCTTGGTTTTCGTCGTCTGATTCCGGATCCAGGAAGTTCCAGCCTCCCGTTTCGAAGAAGCCTTCCGGATCATCCGTGATGGTTTTCATAATTTTCGCCCAATTCAACGAAATGATGCCCTCCGAGTAGCGAATGTCGCACGAACTGTTTGTGTAAGGGAATTAGCGTTTTTTTTAGAATCATAAAATTTATGTTGAAATGCAAAGTTGACTTACTTCAACCATTCTTTCACGTGATCCAACATATTCATCGGAATCGCATTCACCATCGCAATCTTTTGGTGATAGTTTTTGAACACAAAAACCATATCAAAGTTCCGCAGATGGAATTGAACTCGTTCGAAGTGCACCAACTCCACGTCCTCCAGTGTGATGACGAACGGGGGCCACTCGGTTAGATTAACTAGCGAGCCGGATGTTGGCTGAAGCAACACGGTGCTGCGGAACGGAGCACCCGGAAAACCTAGATCCCGGAACGGTGTATCGAATTCTATCTGCTGTTTGGTCATAGCTTCTACCTTTTCACAGAAACTTTTGAAAGCCGTTTTCAGCTTGTGTCTCAACTCTCGTTCGGCCTGCTCGGCCGCTAAATCGTCACGATCGTGCATGTGCTGATGTTTGCCCAGGTCGGTGGTAATTTCACCGACTTCCGTGTAGAACTGCACATCGAGATGCTTCTTCTTGCCGAACAGAATAGCGTGCTTCAAGTGAAAGTGTAGGAGAATGATCATTTCGCCATCGCACGGTTGGAAGAAGGAACTCTTGATGTTGTTGTACAGAATGTCAACCTTGTCGCCCCGGACGGATGTGTAGCGATAGCCGTTTACGTGCGCCTCGAGCGATCCGGTCATGCGCTTACTCACAATATTCGGTCGGATGTATAAATCTTTAAGCTTCGGATTACCCTTGTTCTGTGACAATACCAAAGTATCCTGCTTTACCAGATCTTCCTTTTCGCGTTCTTCCGCTTCCCGTGTTTTGAAACGTTTTTGAACCTCCTTGATTAACCGAAACGCGGTGTTCAGATTGGTCGAGGGAGCATTAATTTCTCCCGGTTCCTTCGTGTTCGTTGAACGGTACGTTCTGTAAATGTAATGTAATATTTAACATGAAGCTCCTTTGACCTTCGACTTTACTTACACTTCTTTCACAAATGTTGCATCAGGATTCGGATAAACTGCACCCTCATTGCGACCCATGGTGGCACCCGGATGGAAGAAATTGATACGAAGATAAGTGTAGTCACCTTCCACCGATTGCGAAATGTTTTTGATGGTTGAAATATGGAACGGAACTGTGATGCCAAAAATCGGCATGATGACGGTCTCGTATTTTCGATCTGTAAACAAAAAGGATGCTCCTAAATGCACCAAAATGTCTCAACGCGATGGACCAAACTAACTTACCAACAAACAGTTTCAGTTCTTTAACCTCGGGCTCTCGTGGCATTTGATTAACACCACCCTTGTAGGACACTGTAGACTTCCGTACTTTCTCAGCTTCCTTGCCTCCTCCTTGTTTCGCCAACCGTTCCTTAGCCTTCTCGTTCAAAGCATCGGCCAGTTCTTTCTGGTGTTGCTTTCGTTTCTCCTCGGAGTTTTGCTCGTTGCGTAGCTTACTTTCAAGTACCGTCGATCGCTTGCCACTTCGGCCTAATATTTCCGGTGGTTTTTTCGTTTTCTCTTCCTCTTCTTCGTCTTCTTCCTCGTCGTCCTTCAAAAAGATACCGATGTTCTTAATTTTCTTCTTGGACTGTGTCAAAACACTAGCCGGCGGTTCTTCATTGACCAGAACAGTATCGCCAACAAACAGGGCATACACTTTGGATTCTTTATCGGCCGCTTCCTTGTTTTCCAATCCGGCCAGGCCTACATTCAAACTGAATGCCATCCCTTTTTTCAACGTCGCCGTACATTTTGGCCCGATGATCATGGAGTTCTCACGGAACTCCAAACCTACGGCGAACCCGAAAGTTTTGGTCAATTTTTCAACCAACTTGGGCTCTTCCTTCTTCGCAAACTCCAGTCCTGCTTCATACACCTCAGCTAATTTCTTGCCAGGAACCATAACTTTCAACAATTCTTCCTCTAGATTTAGCAAAAAGTTATAATGCTTCTGCATCGTGTCCGTCGGATTGACCAGCAATGTACGAACAATGTTCGAGCAGTAGGACTTATAGCGTGCCCCCAGAGCGCAAATGATTGCTCCAAAGTGCAAATAGGACTTATCGTTTTCGGCACTGAATTTAAGGTTGTAATTTCCTCCTGATTGGATCAGCGGCGGATAGCACATATCCAACTGGTTTACGTCTACTCCGGTAACATACTTTTTGTCGGTCAACGCCTGCTCTACACCCTCCGACAGTTTGGCATGTTTCACTTTCTACGAAAAAAATCCTATTTACATTCCACTCTTTAGTAAACAATGGAAACAAACCTTATCGGCATCTATAATTTCCATGATGTGGTCCTTCAGATACTTGTTGAATACATCTACGGTCACCAAACAGGCTTTCTTGATGGTAATAACCTCGGTGTCCTCCTTGGCACACATGATGTATCCGATAGAAATGCTTACGTCGATATTTTCGAATCCTTTGTCCTTCAAGAAGGCACGCCACGATTCGCAGAAACTTCCCGGAAATTTATCTTTGATGAAAACACCCAAGGTTTTTCCGTTCTTGGACTCCTTGATTGCCTCCAGCAGCTTTCCAAAGTTGGCCATATCTTTGTCGTTCTTTTGTATGAAAAAATAAATTCAATATTGATTGAAAAACATGTTGAAAACAAATCGTCAACAATTTGACCATACCTTATCCCGCACCAGCAACTTGATGGCGGGCACATTTTCCTCGCCTTCCTTATCAATTGGCTTGAGGAAATCGATCTTTTTCTTGCTGGTCAAGAAATAGATTGTCTTTTCGCACAGCAAAGTGATCGTATCGGTTAGTTCGTAACCGAGCAACCACGTTTGAAGCGACGTAGATTTACTGTAGATCGTTTCCTCATCCGCACCGACTGCCGTCAGAATGCAGTCTACCTTCGACAGCGAGTCGTCGTGAGCGAATTCCGGTTCCTGTCGATACATGAAAATTATCACCATTCCCAACACTACTCTGAGGTTATGCTTTGAGCAAAATTCAGCACCAAGCACAAACTTACCTTCCAATTAGCGTATAAACGCTTTATCCGTCGATAGAAGGTATCCTTATCCAGTACAATATTCGACATGTTTTAATGATTCTAGCTTTACATTCAGTTTGAATCCAACTAGATACACCACCTCTTCACGGTAGCTACCGAAAAATTCCAGCACTCTCGTCCACACGTCTGAATAATCCGGGAGAAAACTGCACGGGATTTAAGCAAACGAAAATAACAATATGGCGGCACAGAATGACGCGAAATGATCGGCCGCTGACTGAAGGCAAGAAAGAGACCGGTTGGCGGTGTTTTCATGCCGGTTGTTCGATTCGCAAAAGCGAAACGCCTTTTGGCATGTTTTGCTATCAATAATACTATTATACTTACATATTTCTTAAGGTCCTTCGAAATCCAATCAACACACTAGTCAAGTAATTAATATATTTTCTTTAACGTATAACAAAGATTATGAAATACCATTTAAAAGAGCTACAAATTTTTATTTAAGTAATAAAACAACACTTGCGGTTACTTGAAAGATTTGACAGAACATGCGAAAGTTTGATGGCGGGAAAAGCCTTTTTTCATCTATCAAAGTAGTTAAAGGCATGCTTACACAAAAGTATTCCAATTTGGGTTTTGTTTCAAATATATACACGGAAAATAAACACTACCTATTGTTTGACTTCTTTGTACTAAATTTTGAGTTGTTTTGAATCTTTTCTTTCATTCGCTTACTTCATTGTTGTCAAAACACAAGGAACAAAATTACCCAGTAGTTATGTAATTTTCGCTTGAAGTCAAAACTAACCCAGTCTCAACCCTAAGTGCTGTCAAACTGTTTGTTTGAAGCCAGTTTCGCGCCTAGTTTCATCATCATTGAAAGGGTTAAAATTTTCTCGGGTTCAACCAGCCTCCTGCTATGACGTCATGAAACTGTGGCCAGCATCATTCTGCAAAAACCAAAACAATGAAGAAGAATAGCTAACAAAATATTGGATATTACAAACTACTTGTTTATTCAGTACCCTTTAAAGCACTTCCCCGCAAATTATCGATCAGAATATCATCACTACGATAAGGAAATTAAAATTTAACTCGAATTGAAATGCTCGAATGTTTGTTTACCATACTCTGAGCGCTCTGATTGCCCACCAAATGCCCCAAATTCTCATCCTGGCTAACGCAAAACGATTTTGTCGTTGAAATAAATCAGCCAATTATATCAACAAAAGTTGAGTTGACTATTGGCAACGTATTTGTTGATTCAATCGTGTTTTACATTTATATCAAGAAAAAAATTGGTTGATTTTATCTATGATCTTATTTGTGTAATGACCACTAAGTTTATTGTTTGAATAATTCGTATCATTTTTTTTCTTATCAACCAGATAATTTTTCTCCCGTGGATAATCAAAAAAGTTTGCACGTTTTTTAGAAGGAACATTTAAGTGTTTCTTTCGTTTCCTGGGGATCTTTTAACAGTACGAGTGTATATATCACGCAGAGAAAAAATGGCAAATATAACCAAATTTGGGTTTTACGCAACGATTTTTTTTGTTGAAATAGTGACAAAAGAAAATCTGGTTTAATATAGAAAATATTGCTGCTTGAAACTACAAAACATGATAATCAATCTTACTCAGTGTGTTAGTTTGTGTCAAACGACATTTTGATAAAAACAACAAATATTTCAGTTGTGCGTTCCTGTCAATTTCTTGACAAACAAAATCACAGTGAATTCAATTTGAAAATTTTTTTATGAATGAACGAACTTTAGATAAAGTTAAGAATTCTTGAGCTCTAAAATCCCAATCATTCCAGTTGGAATAAATTACCTAAAACTTAGCTATTTCAACTAACGCAATTGTTTGTTGAAATCATACATTTTTGTTTGTTTTTCTTTCAAATTAATTTACAAGGTTATATTTTGTACTACTTTTATTTCGATTTGAATTGGTTAAAACATTTCTAAAAAGCAATTATCTTTAATTTTGAAATTTTTAAGACATTTACTCGTTTCGTCATTCCCGTTGCTACACGATCGATTTATTCAGATACTGCAGTCAAGCCCTGTTTTTTTATTTTTATAGCATCCAAACCATTCGGTGCTCCATCGGTCCGGTCAAAATAGAGAACCTGTATCAAACATTTTGTGTTATGTAATGTTTTGCAAATTTCTAACATATACTTAATTATCAATACATACACTTGAATTGTTGAAACCCCCCTAGGAAATGAGAGAAGCAGATCAAATTTTACCTATGAAACGCGTACAAACTTTTTCCGCGGGAGACAAAAATGCTGTGGTTTATACGCGCGAGAAAAAATTGTTCTGATTTATATGAAATAAAGCTAACATTGTTCATTTAAACAGTGAACTTAGTTGTATCATTATACAAATAATATCATGGATAAAATGAACCTAGTTTTTTTTTATATATAATGGTATAGCAGGATTGAGTCAACGAGGACATTACCGATAACATTAACTCAACTTTGGTTGACATGTAAAAAATAGTCAGCTTATTTCAACAATAAACTCAGCCGGAACAAACATATTTTTGGTTTGGTTAGATCAAAATTTTTATTCAAATCAAACAGAGATAATTGTTTTTGTTGAAGGGAGAAATTGACATGAATATAAATCAAATCTAAAAATCTACAATCTGTTTTGTTATTATAAACATGCTCAATTTCTCTGCGTGATTGATAATTCAAAATATTACTACCCGGGCCATGGCCACCAGGCGGCTACCAAAATTGATTCAGTGACGGTTGTCAAATCCAATTTGACAAAACAAAGTCGCCTGTATCTAAGTTAGCCGAGCGTTTTCATCTTCTCTCCTTCGCTGGTAATGTCAAAGATTTCAATGTGGAAAAATCCTGGTGGATACGGTTGTATCACAGACTAACAGACAGGACACTCAAATTAGATTCTTTAACCATATAAACGGTCATTTCGAATATTCCTTTATTTGGGACAGTACTCACATGTGTCATGATGGCACCACGTTACGCTATCAAAAACATTCTTTCTGTCATCTAGACTGTGTTTATTTTTTTCATTTACCAACCGAGTTGCCATTCATACAGAATTACCTGTAATGTATTGATTTGTATACCTCCATGCGATTTTCATGCAGGATACAGATTAATTACATATTGCCAAAACTATATACAGAATTGTGCCTACTTCTCATCCCACAACGCAATACAAAATCGAACCCGTTTTGTTACAATATTTACTTGCTTCTGGTCTGCCGTCATTTAATTTCGGGTGAAAATTACCAACACAATCAAAAATAGTCTAAATGAACAACGTTGAGTAAAATAAATGTTTACCTTCCAACATCGCTAGAAAAGTTAAATATATTATCAACGTAATCCAAAAATTTATTGTGACGATTCATTTTTAAATATTTCGATGAAATCAGGCAACCCTGCAAGCAGCTGATCGGTGTTGACAAACGAGGGGAAACCAACTAGTAAAAAAACTTTTACGTAACACAAGGGGTGTACAGATAGTAAATAGTTCGCGCAGTACAATATAGGTGGAACTAGTGCATAACGAAAAATTATTTTTATAAGAATTTACTCATACTGTCATGTCTGTTAGTCTGTGGTTGTATCGTTTGAGTTGTATATCTGGCAGCGGTGAGACAATCGGTCACCAGAATGTCTGCCAGCCATATTTTTCCAGCTGGCAGCGTGTAGTCAGCCGTCTGGCAGCCATGCGTATGCGGGTAAACTTGCATTACATTACATAACACGTTTGTTACAGACAAAAGGGCCCAACAGCTATTGAAAGCAATTACAATTTGAAAAAAGATAAAAATTGAAATAAAATTACTTTGAAAAAATTACCTTGAAAATTAGTTTTCTCATTTCAAGAATAATGACAAACACAAATGTATGATTATAACAAACAAAAGCGTATGTTGGAATGCTAATTATTTTAGGTTTGAATTTTATCGTTCATTTCAACTGCCAAGTTTATAAATTCAAAGAACTAATAAAATTATCTTTATCTAAAGATAGTTCATTTTAAACTTATTTTGAAAATTGAATTTACCACGAAATTGTTTGTCAAGAAATTGACAGGAACGCGCAAGTAAAATATTTGTTATTTTTAACAAAATATTTCTTGAAACAAACTAAAGCACTGAGCAAAATCAAATATCTTATTTTGTAGCTTCAAGCAACAATATTTGCAATTTTAAATCCGATTTTCTTTTGTCACTATTCCAACAAAATAAATCATTGCGTGAATCCAAAATTTAGTTATTTTTACAATATTTTTCTCTGCGTGTATGGTTTTTAGTAACAATAATATCGTATGCGAATCATAAAACTACCTTATGAAGTCACGAAAATTTGAATTCCAATAAAAAGCCTTATGAAATTCATACGAAATTAGGAATTAGGAACTTTGTGCGAATTTTCTATGACAAACATAACTTCTCTCATATACTGTGGAATTCATAAGTTGCTCGTATGGAAACTGTAATAGTGATAGATGAGATATATATTGAAGAACCATAAACATTATAATAGCGGTATGTTTTTCATATTGATTTTTGAAATGGTGATTTTGACGATTTTTGATGCATCATAAGATATACCCTATGATTTTCACTACTCATTTTGTCAGAGTGTAGGGTTACATGTAGATCAAAGTTATTTTTTGGATTGCTATATTACACGAATAAAGTATAAATTTGTTTCGTATCTGTGCACACTACTCATTCAAACATTGTATAAGCTAAGAACATCAAATAAATATGATACAAGATTTTTTATATTTCTGTATAAAATGTTCCAAACGTACTCTTAGCAATCCTTCTCTCCAATTATTTACCGATAATAATAACTGAAGTTATCATCTTTTAATCTGCACTGAAGAAATTACCGCAAAAAGCAGGGATATTTCGCAATAATCGAAAGAGAAAGTAAACAAAGAGAATCTCTCATTGTTACATTTGTCGTTTTAAACATTTTATACAGATTTATTTGTCCGGAAAAAAATTGGGATTTTGTGAATAAACACACAAAAAAATAATTTTCGGACGTTGTTGTTACCTTAAACTTGAGTAACTTTCGCGAAAAGTGTTTACGAAAAATAAATTGTTTACATCGTTCAGTATTTTTAATTTCTTCTTACTGCAAAATAATGAACTCTAATTTTGATGTCTTCAATATGGATAGCGATGATGGTGAATTCGATCTTCAACAGGAAATTGCTCGCAGTGCTTTCGCTGATATGTGTCACGATTGGGAACGCAATCGAAAGTACGACCGTGCGATACAGCTGACAGTCGAACGACTGCATAAAGCCGGTAAGAAAGCTCACGTACTGGACATTGGAACTGGTAGCGGTTTACTGTCGATGATGGCAGTCCGAGCGGGGGCCGATAGTGTGACAGCATGTGAAGCGTTTCGCCCAATGGCTGACTGTGCACAACGAGTTATTGCGGCTAATCTTGGAATTGCTGAAAAAATTCGGCTTGTGAAGAAAAAATCTTCCGAAATGAAGGTGGGTCCAGGTTTGGATATGGAGCGAAGGGCTAATGTGCTGGTCACCGAGCTCTTCGATACTGAATTAATTGGAGAAGGCGCCATAGCCACTTTCAGACATGCTTTGGATAATTTGCTTGAACCTGATTGCCTAGTAATTCCGCATTCAGCGACGATTTATGGTCAACTTGTCGAAAGTCCGTGGATAATGAGATGGCAAGTTCCCAAAGCGCTCAGCAATTCCGATGGAGATGTGTTGTTGCGTACACCGAACGAGGTCGAGTGCTGTCGAGGATCGTCGGCAGTTTTTGACGTTCAGTTAAATCAACTGCCCTTAGGAAGTTTCAAAGTACTCTCAGAACCAGTTGCGGTATTTGATTTCAAATGGTCTAAGCGTGAAAATCTCGAAACCAAACGGCATTCAAGAAGTTTGGTTGAAATCAAAAACGCAGGTGTTGCACAGGCTATATTTATGTGGTGGGAATTGATAATGGATGCGGAAGAAACGGTTCTTTTGAGCTGTGCTCCATTTTGGGCACATCCCGACTACGAAGAACTTCGAAAGAATAGTACAGTTTCGCACATTCCTAATCAAAATGTTATACCCTGGAGAGATCATTGGATGCAAGCAATTTATTTTTTACCCAATTCGAAAACTGTCGTTATCAAAGGACAAGACGTTAATTTGGATGCTTACCACGATGAGTTTTCTTTGTGGTTCGGGATCGACCAGCCAGATCTAGATCCTGCACACTGTTCATGTGGATTTCATTTGGCGTACTCTCGTTCACGAATCGGTCAACTGAATGACGGCGCTCGAAACAAGCGAGTACTGAATTATTTAGAAGACATCATCAGCAAGGATTCTATTGTTTTAGTACTCGGCGAAGGATCACTTTTGGGATTATCTCTTGCAGCAATTGGAGTTAAAAAGATCATTTTGTTAGAAACAAACCGAATATCTAAGCAATGCATGCTGAAATATTCTACTCATAACGGGTTGAATGGTGTTGATATAATTTCCAGTGTTAATCAGTTGAATGACGATGTAACTCACGTATTTGGAGAACCATACTTCGGATCAGCAATTTTGCCATGGGAAAATGCTATTCAATTTGGGACTCAATTGGGACTTGTTAGATCTAAGCTTAGTTCATCTGTTACGATTATACCAAATTCGTTTAGTATATACGCACTTCCAGTGCAGTTTTTAGATTTGCAGAAAATATGTGCCCCTCTAGGAAAATGCGAAGGCTTCGATCTCAGTATAATGGATCAAATGATTGAAGTAATTCGAAAAGTATAAATATTAATCATTATTGCTAAACGTTCATTTTTTGTTGTAGGAACATTCCAAGCTAACCGATTCATCGGTTGAAGCCCAGCCGCTTTGGGAATATCCATGCTTCGCAGTTGGACCTAGAACTAAGCTGTTACATGTGAACCTCTCGGAAGAGATCTTTGAATCCTGCATGTCTGATGGCACAATTGAAATCACACTAGACAATGTGGTGTCCGAATGTAATGGAATCGCTCTTTGGGCTGATTGGCATATGGATAAGACGGAAAAGTCTAGCACCATTATAACTACCGGACCGTTGACGCCATTATTGAACGAACAACTAACCGAACGACCTACTCCCGTAGAATGGAATACTAACTGGAGACAAGGAGTTCATTTGTTCAAAAATCCGGTTCGAAGAAAATCGATTTCCTGGAACGTGAAATTCAATTGTCATTTAAAAAAATGTTTCTTTCATTTTGAATGAAGTTTATGACAATTTTTTAAATTATTTTTCTTTGCATATCATATCATAGAATGTGGCCGTCGGCAGTAGTTTTTCTTTTTTTTTTCTTTTCTGGTATATTCTTAAAATTAATTAATTCAGCTGCTTGTCGTCGTGTCGGAGATCGGAACTATACTAATGGAGGAAATATCGATGAATATTTAGAATTTGGTTTCAATTTTTATTTAGAAATTATCGAATATTCTCAAATCAATATTTGATGAGTCGATGAATTGTTGGATGAATGAAAATAAATTGTTTACATCGTTCAGTATTTTTAATTTCTTCTTACTGCAAAATAATGAACTCTAATTTTGATGTCTTCAATATGGATAGCGATGATGGTGAATTCGATCTTCAACAGGAAATTGCTCGCAGTGCTTTCGCTGATATGTGTCACGATTGGGAACGCAATCGAAAGTACGACCGTGCGATACAGCTGACAGTCGAACGACTGCATAAAGCCGGTAAGAAAGCTCACGTACTGGACATTGGAACTGGTAGCGGTTTACTGTCGATGATGGCAGTCCGAGCGGGGGCCGATAGTGTGACAGCATGTGAAGCGTTTCGCCCAATGGCTGACTGTGCACAACGAGTTATTGCGGCTAATCTTGGAATTGCTGAAAAAATTCGGCTTGTGAAGAAAAAATCTTCCGAAATGAAGGTGGGTCCAGGTTTGGATATGGAGCGAAGGGCTAATGTGCTGGTCACCGAGCTCTTCGATACTGAATTAATTGGAGAAGGCGCCATAGCCACTTTCAGACATGCTTTGGATAATTTGCTTGAACCTGATTGCCTAGTAATTCCGCATTCAGCGACGATTTATGGTCAACTTGTCGAAAGTCCGTGGATAATGAGATGGCAAGTTCCCAAAGCGCTCAGCAATTCCGATGGAGATGTGTTGTTGCGTACACCGAACGAGGTCGAGTGCTGTCGAGGATCGTCGGCAGTTTTTGACGTTCAGTTAAATCAACTGCCCTTAGGAAGTTTCAAAGTACTCTCAGAACCAGTTGCGGTATTTGATTTCAAATGGTCTAAGCGTGAAAATCTCGAAACCAAACGGCATTCAAGAAGTTTGGTTGAAATCAAAAACGCAGGTGTTGCACAGGCTATATTTATGTGGTGGGAATTGATAATGGATGCGGAAGAAACGGTTCTTTTGAGCTGTGCTCCATTTTGGGCACATCCCGACTACGAAGAACTTCGAAAGAATAGTACAGTTTCGCACATTCCTAATCAAAATGTTATACCCTGGAGAGATCATTGGATGCAAGCAATTTATTTTTTACCCAATTCGAAAACTGTCGTTATCAAAGGACAAGACGTTAATTTGGATGCTTACCACGATGAGTTTTCTTTGTGGTTCGGGATCGACCAGCCAGATCTAGATCCTGCACACTGTTCATGTGGATTTCATTTGGCGTACTCTCGTTCACGAATCGGTCAACTGAATGACGGCGCTCGAAACAAGCGAGTACTGAATTATTTAGAAGACATCATCAGCAAGGATTCTATTGTTTTAGTACTCGGCGAAGGATCACTTTTGGGATTATCTCTTGCAGCAATTGGAGTTAAAAAGATCATTTTGTTAGAAACAAACCGAATATCTAAGCAATGCATGCTGAAATATTCTACTCATAACGGGTTGAATGGTGTTGATATAATTTCCAGTGTTAATCAGTTGAATGACGATGTAACTCACGTATTTGGAGAACCATACTTCGGATCAGCAATTTTGCCATGGGAAAATGCTATTCAATTTGGGACTCAATTGGGACTTGTTAGATCTAAGCTTAGTTCATCTGTTACGATTATACCAAATTCGTTTAGTATATACGCACTTCCAGTGCAGTTTTTAGATTTGCAGAAAATATGTGCCCCTCTAGGAAAATGCGAAGGCTTCGATCTCAGTATAATGGATCAAATGATTGAAGTAATTCGAAAAGTATAAATATTAATCATTATTGCTAAACGTTCATTTTTTGTTGTAGGAACATTCCAAGCTAACCGATTCATCGGTTGAAGCCCAGCCGCTTTGGGAATATCCATGCTTCGCAGTTGGACCTAGAACTAAGCTGTTACATGTGAACCTCTCGGAAGAGATCTTTGAATCCTGCATGTCTGATGGCACAATTGAAATCACACTAGACAATGTGGTGTCCGAATGTAATGGAATCGCTCTTTGGGCTGATTGGCATATGGATAAGACGGAAAAGTCTAGCACCATTATAACTACCGGACCGTTGACGCCATTATTGAACGAACAACTAACCGAACGACCTACTCCCGTAGAATGGAATACTAACTGGAGACAAGGAGTTCATTTGTTCAAAAATCCGGTTCGAAGAAAATCGATTTCCTGGAACGTGAAATTCAATTGTCATTTAAAAAAATGTTTCTTTCATTTTGAATGAAGTTTATGACAATTTTTTAAATTATTTTTCTTTGCATATCATATCATAGAATGTGGCCGTCGGCAGTAGTTTTTCTTTTTTTTTTCTTTTCTGGTATATTCTTAAAATTAATTAATTCAGCTGCTTGTCGTCGTGTCGGAGATCGGAACTATACTAATGGAGGAAATATCGATGAATATTTAGAATTTGGTTTCAATTTTTATTTAGAAATTATCGAATATTCTCAAATCAATATTTGATGAGTCGATGAATTGTTGGTTAATCATTGAAAAGTATGCATATTTTTCTACTTTTCTTCTACATATAATCGTCGTTGAAGAACTGCAGTACTACACGTTTTATATCGGGATCCAATGGACGGCTACATTTTTTGTTAGGAAAGCCAATGCTCCTTGCTCTTTAATCATTTTTTTTTTACCAGTGAGACCACATTAAATTCTGTCATCGTCATTGGAAGAGATCACGAGTTGGGAAAAATAGAGAGTATCCATATTTTATCATCTATTCAGCAATATATGTCGTTAAATTTCGCCTTTAATTTATCAATGAATTCGGCGAATGCTGCAGCCTTCTTCAGATTCATTTTGTGGTGGATGGTCGAATAGTTGTTACCTGCTGCCTTCAACGGTTTTAGAATACTTTTCTTGACGATAGTTGTCAGATCTGAGCTTTCTAACTACTATAGGAGATACCTCTTTTTTAAATACCTCAACATTTTGATTCTTGAAATCATCCGCTAGATCACTGTGTTGGGAGGATGCTAAGATGAGTGAAGCTGCTGGTGGTATTTCTTCTAAATCATATCTCGATGTAGCTAGCGGTATTTCTTCTAAATTATCTAAAATTCTAAATTATTATGTTGCTGGCTAAGCTGTCGTATAATCTGGTATCTCGTTGTCGCTGGAAGCTAGTTGCTGCGCACTTTCAACGGACACAGGTCGATAAGAATATAATCGACATGAGTAGCAAATATGCATTGTAGCATTCACAGTAATTGTGCACTTCTTAAAAGTGTCAATCACACTATCTGTTAATTTACGACGATTAAACAAACAAGGTTTTCCATTACCACGAAAAGGTCTACAATTATATTTCCCCATCATTAAATCACTCTCACTGAATACTATAGTAATTGAGTAATAGTAAAATAACTGAGAATTTTGAAAAATCATTTTATTTTCGATTTCACGAAAAATCGGAAGTTTTTGTTCTTAGTGTATATTTTTTTCAGAAAGTTCAATTGATTACCTACTACTTTTTTTTAGACTTATGTTTTGTAGAAGCTATAGATTTCTAGTTATAATTGTTTGAAAAAGTGTGGCTAAAAATACATACGACCTTTTCATAATTTAGTGTTGAGTGAAAAAATCTTCACTCCTACCAGCCGCTACCTAATTTTGGGTCAAAACCTATCCAAAATCAACTAAAGTGCATCTCCCCAATTTTGGGTAATGAGTGATGACCTCAAAATTTAGGTAAATGTAAGTTTAGTACAAGTGTTATGCCATAACAAAGCACGCTACCCATTTTTGCCGATCAGCTCATTTCTACCTTTTTTTTGAGGAGAAATCACTTCTTTCGAGCTCTTTTGTTCCAAAATGGACCAGGCTGATTTCATAAATAAATTAAACCTAGATTCCCCAGTGCAATAGTAATGTAGTTGAGTAACCCGTGACACCAAAAGCGCCGTCTGGTGAAAAATGGGTGCGTAAATGCCCCTAAAATGCATGTACCAAGTTGCCTGCGCATTTAACACAACCACAGTAGCTATTCGAAAAAAGTACAACCGTTTCTCACTATTTATGCTGATTTTGATGTTGCTTCCAGCACATTGTGAAAAGAAAAAACTTTTGCACGGTACGCGAACAATGATGCCAAGTATAAAGAAAACCAGAAAACAAGTTTATTAAAATGTATAATTTTAGCTCACCAATGAAAATAAAAATTTTCAGCGAATGTTTCACTTTTTTTCAATCTCATTTGTAATAAATGTTTATAGTGGCAGCACTGTGTAATTAAAATCAGCATCAAGCCGTTTTTCATCTTAGTGAATTAAAGTGTAACCAAAAAAGATTTGTTAAATTAGTGTAAACTTGAAAGTGTATTAAGTTTTACGAGAAGAATGAACTGTTGTGTTCCTGTGGTCGCACTAAGCATTTCTATCCAAACTTGACTTTTTCCGGTTTCCAAAATATCCGGTAATACGTCAACAATGGATTCGATTCTGCGTTCAACATGAGATATTTCGTGTTTTGTCATCAAAGCTCAATTAATTGTGTTTAAGCATTAATATATGAAAAAAGCATTCACAAAAACGTTTTTCATGTTTATTTCAAATCAAAAACCGAGTCTAAAAATTTAAATTTAATAAATTTTTTTTTCTTAGCATAACGTCATTAAAAATCTGTAAATAAGGCTACACCACAGACTAACAGACATGACAGTATGAGTAAATTCTTATAAAAATAATTTTTCGTGATGCACTAGTTCCACCTATATTGTACTGCGCGAACTATTTACTATCGGTACACCCCTTGTGTGACGTAAAAGTTTTTCTACTAGTTGGTTTCCCCTCGTTTGTCAACACCGATCAGCTGCTTGCAGGGATGCCTGATTTCATCAAAAGTTTTGAAAATGAATCGTCACAATAAATTTTTGGATTACGTTGATAATATATTTAACTTTTTCGCGATGTTGGAAGGTAACCATTTATTTGACTCAACGTAGTTCATCTAGACTATTTTTTATTGTGTTGGTAGTTTTCACCCAAAATTAAGTGGCGGCAGACCAGAAGCAAGTAAATATTGTAACGAAACGGGTTCGATTTTGTATTGCGTTGGAGGATGAGAAGTAGGCATAATTCTGTATATAGTTTTGGCAATATGTATTAAATTTGTATCCTGCATGAAATTCGCATGGACGTATACAAATCAATACATTACAGGTAATTCTGCATGAATGGCAACTCTGTTGGTAAATGAAAAAAATAAACACAGTCTAGATGACAGACAGGATGTTTTGATAGGGTAACGTGGCGCCATCATGACACATGTGAGTACTGTCCCAAATAAAGGAATATTCGAAATGACCGTTAAAATGATTGAAGAATCTAATTTGAGTGTCCTGTCTGTTAGTCTGTGGCTACACTGTAGCCGATACGTTGGTATTTATTCCACAGGGCGAAAATGACGAGAAAGATGATTCAGAAGAAAGAATGAGAAGCCAGTTGTCAGGTCTTGTCTTAGATCTACGGATGTATGGATCCGTACACTGATAAAAATTTGCACGATCGATTCATACGTAAACACCACTTCAATTTAGGCTGTGAACCATTTCGCGGTTAATTTCAACTTTTGGTTAAAATCTGACACTCGAGTGGTTAATTTGATGTTGTCAAAAATAACCCTGCTCGAGAGCATGGTTATTTTTGACAGATCGATAGTTATTTTCCAACACTGAAAAAAATCTCGCAATGAAAATTCTAATACTAATTCTTTAGTAGAAATTATTTCCAGTGGAAAATAAACCCAAATAACTTTCCGTCCGTCAAATTTTGAAATGGGCCACAGTTTTAGTCAAATTTAACTACTCGACATCAAATAACCACTCAAGTGTCAGATTTTAACCAAAAGTTAAAATTAACCGTGAAATGGTTCACAGCCTTAATATGCCTTTTCAGTTTAATACATAACCAAAGCGATTTGTTGCAAGATTTCATGTGCTATTTCACTAATATGCGAGATTGGATTATTTTTCACTTTCCTTTGGTTGTTGTGCATTTTATAACTATTAATCGGAAACGGAATCACCCAGAGCGGTACACTTCTTACCTGTAAGGTTGTTCGTGGTGAAATGTGCAAAGCAATTCTGTTACAGCTCGCTTGACCTGGTGCAATGATGTCTACCGCAATTTGTCATGGCATACTATACATTAGTTATTATAAACTCGTTTGCACCCACACATCCACCCTCTTCTCAAAAAAAAATGAAATACTAGTTCTCTTAGCTTTACTTCTAATAAATCAAAATAAAAACAAATAAAATAATCTTATAGGTCAATATACGAGAACTTATGTCAGAGAAGGAATAACGTTTCAGTGTAATCATACAGTTTCACTCAAGTTTTCAGATTTTTCGCAATGCACAGATTTTTTTTAACCTTTGGCATCCCTGGGTGTATCGAGTGGTATATCGCTCGGATCCACGATGTAGAATTAACACTGCACACTTCGGAAAAATCCTGTGATTTTATATCTTATCAAATGCACATAAATGGAGCAATTTTACGTGCAAGAACATTCAATATTATACCTAAAATTCCATGACATGAAATTCATTGAAATAAAAAGAAGGTTATGATTGCGACCGCTGTGACTTGAACTGAGAATAATCGGATTACAAAGTACGTCCATTGATCGACTGAGCAACAGAAGAACACATCTGTATTCATACAGTCTAACCCGCTAGCCGAATGCACACTACAATCAAACTAGTAAAATTCATGCACTACAATCAAACTAGTAAAATATTAAGCCATTATTTGGAGGCCGCAGAACAAGCCCAAACCAAACGATTTCTTGGTCCATCGTCTAACAGAAGGCCTCCAAGCCCTTGGTGGGACAAAGAGTGCTCAGGTGCTAAACACGCGAAAAAAAAAATGCTTTCAAAACGTTTTTAAAACGAGGATGAGGAACTCTTCAGAACTTTGAAAAATTCTTGTTTTAGAAACCAAGTACAAGAACATACTTCGAGCCAAGAAATGCAGCTATTGGAGACATTTTGTCGAAGGTTTGTCAATACGACCAGTCGAATGAGGAATCGTTACGTAGGACATGAGAGTGAGGAATACTCGAACAGATGGATATTTGATTTTGCTTCTGTCCGCTCCTCTATAATTGTTACGTAAATGACATTGACAGCTAACCCCATGTACACTAAGACAACTGCAAAAACCATTGCAAGATACCTTAGATCACTTGTCCGTTTGGGCTGTTCATCTGGGTATCGAATTCTCTGCGGAAAAAACGGAGCTGGTCGTATTTTCAAGAAAGCATGATCCCGCGCAGCTTCAGCTTCATATGATGGGAAGAATTATCCAACAGGTTTTGACTTTCAAATACCTCGGAGTGTGGTTTGATTCCAAATGCACGTGGGGAGGACACATTAAGTATCTGATAACAAAATGCCAACAAAAAGTAAATTTTCTTCGAAAAAAAAAACAGGATTTTGGTGGGGTGCTCATCCGCAAGATCTAATAAAATTGTATCAAACAACGATACTTTCAGTGATGGAATATGGATGCGTTTGTTTTCGTTCCCCTGCAAACTCTCATATTATCAAACTTGAGCGAATTCAGTACCGTTGTTTGCGAATTGCCTTAGGCTGGATGCATTCGACACATACAATGAGTCTTGAAGTTCTGGCGGGAGTTCGTCCATTGAAAGATCGTTTTTAGGAGCTTTCATCGCGACTGCTAATAGCATGTGAGGTACTGAATCCCTTAGTTATTAATAACTTCGAAAGGCTAGTTGAGTTTCAATCTCAAACAAGATTCATGACAGTATATTTTATCCATATGTTACAGGAAATCGACACCTCAAGATATATTCCTATCCGTCACAGCCTCCTAAATGTCCCTGACTCAACTTAATTTTTCGACACATCCATGCAGCGTGGAATTCCGGTACACCTACGCTCGATGGAAATCCCAAAAATATTTTCAAGTAAGTAAGTTCAGTCCTATTGACTCTGAGAAAATGTTTTACACGGACGGATCGCGAATTGAAAAAGCGACAGGGTTTGGTATGTTCAACAATAATGTTTCGGCCTCATTTAGGCTTCAAGAACCTGCATCTGTTTATATAGCAGAGTTAGCAGCAGTTCATTATAGTTTGAGTGTAATCGTCACATTATCTCCAAACCATTATTTTCTTTTCACAGATAGTCTGAGTGCAATTGAAGCCATTCGCTCAAACGCTGCTGGCAAAAATGAATCATTTTTCTTGGGCAAAATAAAACAGTGTCTGAACGACATATTGAATAATACTTATCAAATCACTTTAGTTTTGGCTCCCGGTTCATTGTTCCATTCTAGGCAATGAAAGAGTTTGTCCAAACGTGGTGCTTTTGAGGGTGAAACTCATGAGAGACCAATTGCTTTCAACGAATTATATAGCGCGTCCCGCCAAAGAACACTTGCCAGCAAGCTTCTTGGGATATAGATTATCTGGGTCGGTGGATGCACTCAATTATTCCTAAAATATCGACATGGTTCAGGGGACTGAATGTGAGTAGGGACTTCATTCGTGTGATATCCAGACTCATGTCCAATCACTACACATCTCCTTCGAATTGGACTTTCCTAGACTAATCATTGTGCTTATGGCGAAGGTTATCGCGATATTGATCATGTCGTTTGGACGTGCGTGGAGTATCGTGATGTCAGATCTCAACTAATAAATTTCTTGCGTACCCAAGGTAGACTATCCAATGTCCCAGTAATAGTAAATCGCTTGATAAAAACATACTAATATGATATTCGAAATGTATTACGTTTAAAGTACTATGTATTGTGGATGCCACGGCGAAGAAAAACTTAAGCATATTGCCTATTAAATAAACGTACTTATGGAAAAAAAAATTAAGCCATTACAAATGAAATTTCCCAGGTCTTTATGAGTACACCTGTAAAATACAATTTTTTTTGTGTGTGGTGTATCATGATGGCGAAGCGAAACTCCTACATTATTTGTTTGTACATTTTCTAAATCATTGTCAACATGTTTTCGAGTTCGATTTCACTACCTGAAGCATAACATGCTCAAATTGCACGGCGTTACTAAAATCGTTGACTCCTCGTCAGTCTGATCAACAGATGCGTCAAATGTCGTCTGATTCTCTGCATTGCTCGTACCGCTGACCCATCGGACATATTTTCCGTTATTCTCCATATATCTTGCTTTAAACACTTTTTTTTGTGGTCTGGAATTGCACGCAAAAATATGCGCGTAAGATTACTTACGAAGCAAATGTGCGCGATCTCAAAATCCGCTTTGCAATGCACGATTATTCAAATCCGCTTTTTTTTTATTTGCACGGCCACGTTGCCTGCTTCCTTTTGTGCGCGACGTTTCCGGTCCGCTTATTTAAATTTAAATATTTGCGCGACCTTCCTGGTCCGCTCTGTGATGCGCGATTTCGAGAATCCGCCATTTTTATTAAAATTGCGCGACCTTCCTGGTCCGCTTATAATGCGCGACCATAGTGATCCGCTTTTTCATTCATTTCATTTTCTCTTCGGCCATTTTCGTTTCACAATTGAACGAGAAAATCTGCGTACCAGATAGTACGATTGTAGCCGAATATTGGTATATATTTTGAGTTGCCCAATCGGACATATTTTCCGTCGTTTGCCATATTACTTTAGTTTAACGCCTTTTTGTGGTCTGGAATTATACACAAAAATATATGCGTGAGATAACTTATAACTGAAATGTACGCGATCTAACGATCCGCTTTACGATGCGCGATTATTGAAAATCCGCTCATTAATTTTCTTATTTTTTTCATTTGCACGGCCACGTTGCCTGCTCCCTTTATGCGCGACGTTTTCGGTTCGCTCTTTATATTTAAATATTTGCGCGACCTTCCAGATCCGCTATGTGATGCGCGATTTTATGAATCCGCCTTTTTCAATTAAAAAAAATCGTCAACATTTTTTTTAATGTATTTTAATGCGCGACCTTCTTGGTCCGCTTTGATGCGCGACCTTCCTGGTCCGCTTTGATGCGCGACCTTCCTGGTCCGCTTATAATGCGCGACCTTCTTGGTCCGCTTATGATGCGCGACCTTCCTGGTCCGCTTATGATGCGCGACCATAATGATCCGCTTGTTCCAGTTATTTTCAACGTTACGTAATCTCCACCGACGCTTCTTTTTTTTTCATTTGAAAATGAAAATCTTTGTGCCAAATATTTGAATAATTTTCTGTTGCTTTAGGTGATTCCGTTTCCGTTTTGAATAACTATGCTATTTGAATTGCAACTCCTGGCAGGATCGCCATTGTGCATTTTATAACTATTAATCGGAAACGGAATCACCCAGAGCGGTACACTTCTTACCTGTAAGGTTGTTCGTGGTGAAATGTGCAAAGCAATTCTGTTACAGCTCGCTTGACCTGGTGCAATGATGTCTACCGCAATTTGTCATGGCATACTATACATTAGTTATTATAAACTCGTTTGCACCCACACAGTTGTGATGTGTTTTGCTATTGAATCGAACTACGTGTGTTGAACACTTATCCAGTGGGAATGAGTACAGCAAAAATGTATGTACTTGAATTCGGTCAACTCTATTTCAATTGAAATCTACGTCGAAAACAATCTGACATTCACATGAAATGCATATAGAATCAAGAGGTAACGATATATCTTATTGTTTTTATGTGCATTTCATATAAACATAGCATGATTTCCACTGAATATCAACAGTTTTTACTCTCATTATATGAGTTAAGTGTATATTTTCATAAATTTCATGTGTTCTACAAGCAGTGATAAATCAAATGCTTTGCACATGATGCAAATTATTTTCAGTGTAGATAAAATCAACGGAAATTGGAATATGTTTACGCACTCAGAAAAATATTATGGTAACAGTTACTATATAGAGGACCAACCTGACCATGCGAGTATAGTGGTTTTCAGCCGACTATCAAATCAGATGATTTCAACAATAGTCAAGTTCATGTTTACTATAAATTGTATCGGCTCTAGAATAGTAATATTGAACAGTATATTGTATGAATAACTAATACGATTGAGATGGTTAGGCTAACCATGACCGAATCTTTATTTACATTGTGGTTTTCGCTATAACCAGAGCCATGGTATTTTTGACATTTCACTTCTAGTTATTTCGAAACTGAAGGCAGTGGTAGATTCAACAATGCTGAAGATCAGCAAAACATGAGCTAATGTTAAAAAGTTTTATGAATTTGAATTCTAGAACAAGAACAACAAAATAGTTTCATTGAATTCTATTTTATTTTTGCAATTATTACAATTTTATTATGATGATGTGCCTGGTGAAATATTGATTATCAACGTAGACACGGAGCAGCATTGCTTGGTTGCAACTGTTGATCCCAGGCTCTGTTCGGTGAAGTTTTTCCTGAAGAAGAAATGGAAGAAATTAATAGCCAAGTCCAGAAACAAACCTCAGTACCCACCTGCCATATATTGTTATTTTTTCCTTCGGATTCGAGCGATTTGAATCCGGAAATCGGATGATGTTCGTCGTTTTTAATCAATCGCTTGATGTTGTTTCTACAGCGACTGATAACGAATAATAAAAATTATACAGGACGTCGATTTCACTAGAAAACAGCCATTACCGGCAAAATTGTTGAAAAATTTAATTTCAACGACGGAAACTAGTAAGGCTACAAAATTTACTCACCTGCAAGTCCTTCCAAATTGCACAATATATGTCACAATATACTTTTTTTTCTTCAAATCAATCACTGATGTGTTACGAAATTGTCTGCTGTATTGTAACTTTATGTGACAATAACAAAGTATATCCGTTTATTGACAATTTGTATAGTCAGCACAAATGAAAAACATCGTCGGTTAAAAAACACTATACGATAATGTGCTTACTACATAAATTCTGTTGGTATGGACTACATGAATAGTGTTTTCAAACTTCATAATTTCATTTAAACCATGTATCTATTTATGGTAACATTATTATACTGTGTACATATTTACATGGTAGCGATAACTATTTAGCTCCTCATATATATCAAGGCTCGAGAGCAATTTCACCTTACTAGAAATTGTGATTTGAACTATTTGTTCTTATATTTGAGATGACTACCATTGTCAGGAAGACCATGCCAGAAAAGTCATACATACAAATAGTTTAGTCAAGTCGTAGTCTTTGTTGTCTAGTAATTTATACAATACAGATGGTGAATAGTCATATATCATGATTGTTGCTACTATTTAAGCGTATAGTTGAAATGACAATGGAAAACAGGCTACGGTTACTATGGTATTTTGCTCAGTGCGGTTATTCACGAATTGGTCTGACTTTGAAAAATTGGTTTTCAGAAAAACGCGTTTAATTTTTTTTCTCAAAAAGTGAGCAAAAAAATATTTTTGGTAACTTACACTTCAATTGATTTGAAATTTTGACACAATATTTTTGAAATGATAAGCTACAAGAAAATGTAAAAAAATGATTTTCCGAAACTGCTTTGTTGACTAGTTAAATTGAAAAAATATTTGCTCCGGCAGATTTTATTGTTAAGGTAGCGCTTCTCCGTGGTCACGGGAGTTCACTGCCTATTCCGGGGTTTCACGCACTTTACCCAAAATTGTGAGAAAACGGGGAGGAAAACGGAAATTCCAAGAACATACGATTCTAGATAATTAATTTTTCTATCGATTCGTGTATAAATTGTGCCTGATAAACGTTTTTATCGAAAGATTTCGTGCGAGTTATAAAAATAAATGAGTTTTTCCTTATTCTTTCGCACGCACACAATGTCAACGCATGCATTGGGGTGTGCAAAATGCCACATGCGGTAGACGCTAACAACATTTCTTTTGTTTTCGTTGTCCGTTCTCTATGCGTAAACGTTGAATATAGATGAGTAGAAAATGTAAGTAAGTGTTACTACTTTGTAAAATAATTTCTATTCATGTTTCAGTAGAACCAGAAATCAGTAATGATTTTCATCGCTACTAGCTTTGACGCTTTGTTGAAAACGTAGCACATCCCTACATATGCGAGTTGTTTATAGCGAGAAAAGGAAAAAAGAAAACAAAATGTTTAACAAAACTCGCACGAAATCTCGCGAAAGAAAAGCTTTCTAACAGATATTTTTCGCCAAATGCATAGTAAAATCAGCTTCGCCGTGGTCAGGTCGAAGCGAGACAACTCACTGCTTCCTCTTGCTTTGTCGCCGAAATTTCACCCTAAATTGCAAATTTCTCCAATACTAACCCGATTCACGAAAAATCAAAAACATACTATTGTAGGTAAATGATTTTACTATGCATTTAACGAAAAATATCAGTTAGAAAGCTTTTCTTTCGCGAGATTTCGTGCGAGTTTTGTTAAACATTTTGTTTTATTTTTTCCTTTTCTCGCTATAAACAACTCGCATATGTAGGGATGTGCTACGTATTCAACAAAGCGTCAAAGCTAGTAACGATGAAAATCATTACTGATTTCTCGTTCTATTGAAACATGAATAGTAATTATTTTACAAAGTAGTAACACTTACTTACATTTTCTACTCATCTATATTCAACGTTTACGCAGAGAGAACGGAAAACGAAAACAAAAGAAATGTTGTTAGCGTCTACCACATGCACACTTAAAACCATTTCTTGAGCTCGGCATAATAAAATGCCGAAACTGATCAGCAACACCTAAATTTGCTGATTGCTCAGTAATCAATACGCATGTTTCTGAACTTCGTTAAATGCATTCACTGATATTTCGGTAAAATGCTTCACTTTGCCGAAATTTGGCATAATTGCTTGCTGAATTTATCAGTAAACAACAGATATGCCGACATCAGCAGAGACGTTTGCCGAGATTTCGGAATATGCGCTAGCTGTTGCCGAGATTCAGCACGACAGCTGTCATTTATTGCTGCGTTACATTTTCGCTTCGCATTGCGCGATTATTTTCTGATGAAATTCTCGAGTGAAAAAATGAATAATCTTCGAAGAAACGTGGCACCACTTGCAAGTAAAAATATTGAATAAATATAGTGACATGTTTCGCTTTATAAAAAGCGACTTTATCAGATCACATTATAAGGGAAAAACACCCAACACGGCTCAAAGAGTCCTCGAGACAAAACGGAGGACAAATTCAATAGATCAAAGTAAGTTTATTTTTTGAACAATACCGTATATGCATCATTAAATATTGAAAATTTTTGTATATTTATTTTTATTTTCATATTTCCAGCTCGACTCAAGGTGGCCGCATCCGGAAACGCCGCTTTTTATTATGCTACATGTTTTAAGGTAGAGGCTTTAAGCACTACTGGCAACAAATTTATAAGCCTCCTTTAAGTGTTAATAAAATGAATTTTTGATCCTGAATGGTGTGTTTATAATGTTTAGAAATTACAAACAAAATTAATTGACTAAATTTTTAATTACTGATGATTTGGTAATTTGTTTTTTTCATTTTTTCGTTTTATTGGATTGCCGAATATTCAGCGAACGTTTCACTGAGCAAACAGTAAATCTTATGCTGGCGATTTCGGCAATATTTGACGTTTGTCAAATTTGAGGGTGCCGAGACGCTCAGTTATTTTATTTTTGCCGAGATGATTGCTGATTACTCGGCTGTGCGAATCTCGGCATTTTTTTGCCGAGACTCAGCTAAAAAATTTAAGTGTGTGTGGCATTTTGCACACCCCAATGCATGCGTTGACATTGTGTGCGTGCGAAAGAATAAGGAAAAACTCATTTATTTTTATAACTCGCACGAAATCTTTCGATAAAAACGTTTATCAGGCACAATTTATATACGAATCGATAGAAAAATTAATTATCTAGAATCGTATGTTCTTGGAATTTCCGTTTTCTCACAATTTTGGGTAAAGTGCGTGAAACCCCGGGATAGGCAGCGAACTCCCGTGACCACGGCGAAGCGCTACCTTAAAATAAACTAACTATTTATTACATGTCAACCAAAGTTGAGTTGATGTTATCGACAATGTCTATGTTGATTCATTCTTGCTGTACTTTCATATGCTGAAAAATTGGTTCAATTTATCTGTGGTCTTATGTGTATAATTATACAACTAGGATTGATTGTGTGTTGATAATTAATCATATATTTGAAAATGAAAACTAATATGTTCCAGCGTTACTGGAACAGAGATGGTTTTCTTTTGAGTTCACTAAAAATACGTCTAACACCGTTCGTTGCAAATAACAGAAGTGAGCCTCTAGCTCATTTATTAAGTTTGCTCATAATGACAGCAGTGTTGCGCGCTGCGCCGAAGTGTTGCTGAATACACTCTAAAGTGTAAGTAATAAGAATTCAATATACAATAGCTCTTCCTCCTTTAAAAAGAATGAACAATAATTCAAGTAACAACAAAACTCAAAAATATTCGAATTCATTTTCGATTCTAGGTTTTCTAGCTCTCTTCGAACGCCTAGGTAGGCCAGTTAGCGCTACCGGATCTGGTGGGAATTTTCGTTTCCTACTTAATCTAAAAATTTGTGTATCAGGATCATTCGACGGTTGGATAGCATTTCGATCTGGTATTTGCCGGACATCGCTTCCATCTTGTGTTGCCACTACAGGTTCCTCGACAGTCAGGATTGGCCGACCAGTCTTGACCACTCGCATCGATGGTCTTGGCTGATATGGTGAACCTTGTTTATTCGTAACGATTCTTATTTGGCTTCGATGAACCGTAGTAGTCGCCTCGTTTCCAACCATGATCTGCAATAAATTTTTAGAGCAATGTTTTAAAACTGATGCCTTAATCCATTTTCCACGTATATGAGACATATTGTGTTTATACCACACACTATCTCCTGGTGTCAGAGTATCTATTAGATCAGGCAGATCCGCCTTATTGTCATGATCAGATTTTGTATCATCATCATTTAAAGTATAAGTCGCTAACATTTTTTTATAGTGTTTCTTAGAGTTAACCAAACCGATTAACATTTTTGGAGTATAGAAAAATACTTTTTCAGAAGGAAAACTGCCCTCCATCGTCATATTATGGTTTCTATAATTTATTAGGAATAGATCTATCCGATCTTCCAAATTCAATTCTAGCATTCCCGGTTCCAATAAGAACTTTTTAAGAACATATTTTACCGTTCTTATCAGTCTCTCTGCCTGGCCATTACTAGCAGGATTATATGAAGGACTGTTTAAAACTTTTATACCCTGTCTATCCAGAAAACTTTTAAAGGAATGCGAGTTGAACGGAGGACCATTGTCAGATACTAAAACGTCTGGCAGTCCAAAACGAGCAAAGAATTCAAACAGTTCCATCAAAACTTCTGGAATACTGGTTCCTTTTCTTATAATCTCTTCCTCCACCCATTTAGAGAAATATGGTGTCCATTTTGAAATAATTTGTTGTTTTGTAACACTTGCCATACTTGCACAAACATAACAAGCAGCAAAAAACATTTTAATAGTAGTGCTTAACCTATTCCAGTAAACTATGCGTCTTTTCATTTTTGCGTCACCAGTGTTACTTCTATTTGCCAATTTTATTATATCGGTTTGACTATTTTGTGAAATAATCACCCCAGCTTGAAATCTAGTTGCAAATACTGAATAAATGTCCTCTTTATCGAAAATCACCATTAACTTATCAAAATACTTCAAAACTGTTTGTTTCAAAAGAAAACGAACGTCATATACTGATTCAATCTTTGGAACGATACTTTTTCCAATCGAATCAGTTCCAAAATTGTTTACCGGTTTACATAGTTTCTTGACACGTATATCAGAAAATGGAAATTTTAAATCAGTAATCAATGTTTCATTGTATATCTTTGTTATATTGTTCACTGGCATCCAATCGTCCAGGAAATAATTTCTCCAGTTGGGAAAGAAACCATCCAACCATGGTCGGCCCAATAATGGAATAAACTGATAACTACAATCAAGGACCAATAATCGCAATTTAGCTTTTCTTCCTTTATATTCAACCTTAACCTTAACTTCCCCAGATATCTTCAACCTGGAACCATTTATCACTATCAGTTGTTTAGAGCATTCAAATAAAGGAAGGCTGAATTTAGAAACAAACAATTCTTTTCCAATTACTGAAACAGAAGAACCACTGTCAACTTCCATCTGTACAGGAATATTTTCAATATTAACATCCAATAAACATGGATTGCTTATCTTGTTTATGGAAGAAATGTTCATACACTGTAAATCACCTGAGATATTACCATCTGAGTCCGAATCTTGGATCCTCAAGCTATCTAATGGTTCTGCTGAATGGTTTGCACTGGTAATACAATCCTGTGCGTCAACACGATTAACCGTCTTGCCGCTCTCGTTCTTCCACTTGTAGCATTTCCTTCGCACATGTCCTCTACGTCCGCAATGATAGCAGATACGCTGATCAATCGGCCATTGTTGGTCGTCCATTTTGTATTGACCACGAGCTGAACTGGCCGACGAATCACGATGTTCAAAACGCTGTGAGTGAAACTGTACTCTCTGACTATCTTCCGCCGGTCGTATTTCAGGTCGAACACCAAGCCGACTTTTTACCGAACCGTGAAAATTTTGCTGAGCTCTCCTCATCCGTTGAGTAACCGCACCTCTACCTTGAGTCAAAGGGTACCTAGTGTCCAGTGAAGCTACCAAATCGACATCGCTGTTCGTTAAAGCTTTTGAATGAGTAGCCGCCATTTCCCACGTAGCGATAATATTCTCCGCCTGTTCAAGCGTTAACTTGGAGCTATCCTCCGTAAAAAGACGATGCTTAAGCGAGCCATCAGACAACCCAACCAAAATACGATCAAGAATAAGACGATTCTTTTGCTCCCCAAATTCGCAATGTTCCGCTTGGAGTTTTAACGAAAATATAAAATCGCTTGCCGATTCTCCCGGTTGTTGCACCTTTGTGCCGAAATTATATCTTCGGAGCAAGACTGAATCAGTTTTATCAAGTCTCTCCTTAAGTTTTTGCACTAATACATCATACGACACTTCATCCATCATTGCTTCTGTGGGGTAGAGTTTTTCTGCCATACTGAACAAAAAATCTCCTCCCAAGATGAACATCTGATCCTTTTTTTCATTATCTTTAACTTTGTTGACACGAAAATGAACCGCTAAACGCTTAATCCACGTAGCAAAAGATTGGCCCTTGCGGTAAGGTTCAATATTAGGGGCCACCATGTAGGACATTTTTGTCAAAATTCTGATCAAAATCAAATATAAGGCAAAAATCTATCAATTTCAAATCACCACAAATTACAAGTTATAAAAAGTCAAAATTTTAAAACAACAAACTGTAATTATTTCTGTTACTCACCGGAATAAACCGTCGCTCACACAAACGCAATGCCAAAGTCACGAAATTTTTCCGAAGAACCAAAGCAGCAATTAAATTGTTTCCGCAGCCAGATTTCTCCTGCTGTGCTAAATTGTACCTAACTCTCAAAATAAAGAGAAAAAAAACACTCTTAATATAGTGCAAAAACTTTTCTTTCCACCGAAAACTTTACAGGAAAAAATTTTAATTGTCCACAAAACTGACGTCGCGAGAAAAAAAAATTCAAAATGGCGTATCACAATTAACAAAAGCGCTTATAATTTGCGAACAAAGCGGATTCGCGAACCAAAAACCACCTCACAATAGTTTCTTTTGTTTTAATAAAAAAGTCACGCTTACCTTAAGCGTCGACACCGAATTTATCCACAGCTTCTGAAAATTGTCCAGAAATCGATTCCGCCGTTCCGCTGCTATTCCGAAATTTATCCGCCGCCCGGAATTACTCCAACAGCTTCCTCACGCCGAAATT
The DNA here is from genome assembly GCF_030247185.1 of Malaya genurostris. Lineage (NCBI taxonomy): Eukaryota > Metazoa > Arthropoda > Insecta > Diptera > Culicidae > Malaya > Malaya genurostris. The sequence goes on from NC_080572.1 coordinate 191,311,505, forward strand.
TTCCTTGCGCCTTAGAAATGTGTCCGAAATCAGCTTCCTTTTCCTCGTCGCCACTAATATGTTCCAGCGTTACTGGAACAGAGATGGTTTTCTTTTGAGTTCACTAAAAACACGTCTAACACCGTTCGTTGCAAATAACAGAAGTGAGCCTCTAGCTCATTTATTAAGTTTGCTCATAATGACAGCAGTGTTGCGCGCTGCGCCGAAGTGTTGCTGAATACACTCTAAAGTGTAAGTAATAAGAATTCAATATACAATAAAAACATAACACACTTTCTTTACAAAATATATTTGATACAGGGATCTTGACCGGACTGATGAAGCACCAAGACATTGGATTCTAATTAAAAGATCAGGGTTTGATTGAAATTTAAATAAAAGTAGTATCAAAAATTACCATGCAAATTAGTTTGAAAGAAATCATTGCATTCGTGAAAACAAACGAAAATGTATGTTTATAATAAATAGAAGCGTTAGTTGGTATAACTAAATTCAAGTTGAATTATTTCAACTAAAATGTTTGTAAATTTAAAGCGTTACAATTATTAGCGGCCCTTACACGAGCATTAAAAATGTCATTTTAAATGATGACTAAGTAATGATGTATTTCAAATTTGTTAGAAATCTCGTCATTAGTGCACCACTACACGTTCGTTAAAATGATATTTTTTTTACTAATGACATTTTTAATGACTCGTGTAAGGGCCGCTATTGACTTCATCTAAAGTTATTAATTTAGAACGAATTTTTCAGCTTGAATTTACTGTGAGATTGTTTGTCAAGAAATTGACAGAAACGCACAAGTAAAATATTTGTTATTTTTATCAAAATATTGATTGAAACAAACTAATTCATTGATTCATGTTTTGTAGTTTCTAGAAGTAATATTTGCTATATTAAATCAGATTTTCTTTTGTTACTATTTCAATAATTTTCATTTTTACATTTTTTTCTCTGCGTGTGGTTCTAAAATATATTATTTCGATGTCAACATTTCATAAGGTCACATAAACCAATGAGAGTTTCTCTTTGTTTACTTTCGCTTTTCTTGATATCTCCTTAATTTCCACGTGTACTTGCATAATATTTATGTAGAATGAAAGACAATATTCCCATGTTTCTAACAGTACCAAACATGTAACGAACGTTTGTAAAATTACGCAGATATAGTCGAAAGAGAAAGTAAACAAAGAGAATCTGTTTTTAGGCCCTTTTGAAATGTTGACGTCGATTTGTTTTTGATTGCATTTTAGTACACAGTTACACACGAAAGAGATTTGGGATATGTTCTTCAACTATTCGTATAGTAAAATGATAACTCGTAGTTGCTTATCTTAAGTTGGAAAATTTAAAGTAAACAAAGATGGATTTTATTCAAGAAGCAGTATTTTTGGGAGTAGATGTGCTTCTGCTAGGACTATGCTTTAAGGAGTACTATCAGTTCAAGAAAATAAGTAGTGCTTTGAAGGTAATACAGTTTCAACTCGTAATTATGTCATCAAAATTATCCAATATATATAATTTATGTTCTCTCTGTGTTTGATTGATACTTAGAATATGTGTGCAATGAACTAAACAATAGTAAAACTTTCTCGATTGTCGAATAAATAATGTATTTTTCATTAGGAAGCTCCACAACTATCGATTGACGAGTCTCTACCAGGCAAATTATCGAAAAATGATGGTAAAATCAAATATGCCGTGATACGAGGAACCGTTACGCCGATAGGTACTGCACTCAAAAGTGTAATGTCCCCGTCGGTCACTGGTGTTTTGCAAATTATGAAGCTCAAGTATGTTGCGCTGCGAGTAAAATTTTGATGACTATATCGATCTACTTTCAGTGAACATCGGGTTGCTCGGGGTTTTGCCGGATTTTGGGCCGAACAGAGAAAGTTGATTCACATCTCATGCAACGAAGTACCATTCAGTTTGAATAACGGTAAATTAGGGGTGGAAATCGTCGATGGACTGTCTGCCGAGATTCTAGATATGGATACGGTTTATGACAACTATGAGCCATCCAGTTTATCTTTCTTCGATCATATGTTTGGTTTCTTTTCCGGAGTACGGCAAAAAGGAATGCAAACAACGGAGGAAGTCCTGCGTGATGGAAGTTTTATTACGGCTGTGGGAGAAATTGAATTAGATGGTAACAGCATTAGATTGCAACCGTCTTCAGTTGCTCCGATGTTCCTCACAACTGCTACAAAGAACACTCTCTTGAAAAAATTTGAAGAAGCTAAATCATCTATGCTTTTCAAGGTTATCATTTGTGGAACGATATCAGCAGTACTGATAGGATTAATCACGAGAAAGGTTTGGAAACGTAAAAAAATGGAATGGAACGAACAAAATTTGAGAAACAGATTGGATAAATCGCGGGCACAACGAAGAGCACTGGCGCGTCAACAAGTGTTTAACGATGAACAACGATGCGTGGTTTGTGTGGATAATCCAAAGGAAGTGATCTGCCTGCCTTGCGGTCATGTATGCCTCTGTGAGAACTGTGCTGAAAAAATAAAACTGAACTGTCCTGTTTGTCGATCTAAAATTGAAACAAAAGCGGCGGCATTTATTACTTAAGGATCTCGTAATGTACTGGAATGAACGTTAATCCTTTCGACAAAAGTCTCAGTTATACTGTACGTACTGCACATATAAAAAACGCAAACTTATACCTAAAATGCTGCAGCATGCAGAATGTTTTGTGAAATATCCCTGTAGTAATAGTATTATGGGCCATGCATGATTTTCTCGTAAGCTTTCTGGTCGTCGACCATTCGTAAAAACACACGATACTTCCGCTCATGATAGTCTCGATTGTCATCACTCATATCTGGTTTGACAATTTCAGCTGTGCCTCCCATTTCAGATGCAGCCACCTGCAAATATATAGAATCAACTAAAAACATATTCGAACAACAGTCACGTTCAACCAACCTTTAGATCGTTGTAAATTCCTGCTGCACAAGCTCCCATAATAGCCGATCCGAGAAGAACTGCTTCGGTTTCATGCGGTAGCAGAACTGGTATCGAGCAGATGTCGGCATGAGTTTGAACAAACAGTGCATTTTTGCTCAAACCCCCGCAGAGTAAAATCGATCGAATGGGTTCCCTGCCAGACTTTGCCAGTACGTCTAGAATGTGCCGGGTTCCATACTAAACCATAAGAATGTTATAACGAAAAGTTTAGGATATTACATGGCGAGTAGTTGTGTCCAAATACTAACCGCTAGTGCTTGCATCAGAGCCAAATAGATCAACGCCAAGTTTTCTACATCTTTTGTCATTGTTAATCCGGATAGCTGGAATGTTTTATGCTTGTACTAGACCTACTCATTTTCTGTATTAACTTACCATTCCTTTAAGATGGGGATCTGCCAGAGGTGAGCGATTTCCATGATAATCGGGCCATACGTGCAGACAGCTCGTTAACATGTGTACTGATGATAGTTTTCTACGCTGCCTCAGATCTAACAGATACTCGTTTAAAAAACTATAAATTTTGGCATGTGAACCGTGCTTTTCAAGTAGCTGACTGTAGCAAGGATGACTTTGTAAAATGAAATCTATCAGAACGCCAGTCGCACTTTGACCTGCTTCGTTTAGATACAGGTTTGAAAAGATGGCATTTTTATATGGTCCCCAAATGCCTGGCGCCATAACTGGAAGCGAAGTTAAACTCATGTGGCATGATGATGTTCCACAGATTATAGCAAGTTTTGTCGTAAGAGAATCAGACAATTTAATATCCGGATTGTGACAACCTAATAGTGCTAAGGCTCCAGCGTGTGCATCAATCATGGAAGTAGCTACTGAAATGCCTGGATTCAGGCCTAAGGCATTCGCTGCCACCTGGGTTAATCCTTCTGCGATGGGATCGCCTGGAACATAAAGTTTCTCACCTATCAAATGGAAATTGTTTGCGGCAAGATCACCCAAATTGATTTGGGTAAGAAAATCGTGCGACCAGGATCCTTTGATAGCATCATAATTCCATTTGCAAACAGCAGAACAAATCGAACGCCCTAGACTACCGGTAGCTTTGTACGTTAAGAAATCGGGAAGATCAAAAAATGCTCCCGCTTTGAGCCAAGTTTGTTGAAACATGTTTCTTTTCAACCACAACAGCTTCGGACATTCCATCTCCAACGAGACTGCGCCTCCGACATAGCTCAGTAGTTCGTGTTTGGTAGCGTTGATGAAATCGGCCTCCGCTTGTGCCCGATGATCCATCCAAAGTATCACGTTCTGTTCGTTGCGTCCTGAGCTGCTAATTGATAATGGCTCACCATTCTTATCCAAAACGACCAGCGAACAAGTGGCATCGAATCCAATACCTTTAATTTCATCTCTAGGACAGTGAGATGCCACATTCTAAAAAAACGAGTTGAGATGAAGGTCAATCGGAGCAACGAGACTCTACTATTAGTATAATACCCACACGAACACATTCGCACACGGCATTCCAAATATCATCGCTGGATTGTTCGTAATGGTTGGGAAGTGGGTTCCAAGTCTGTATCGTCTTTACCCATGTTTTCAATATTTCACCTTTGCTGGTAACCAATGCCGCACGCACGCTTCCCGTTCCTACGTCAACACCGATCAAATTTACTTGAGACATTTGCGCAACATTCAATCCGTTTCTTACACCGAATGAAGCTCAGCTCTTACTATATTACTGCCAATGTAATGCTTTGTTTTTTTCGTACCTATGTATGTTTATATTTTATTGGACAGCAGATAACGGTGATTACAGGGTGATAACCGAATTTCGTAAAGAAGATGAAAACAAAAGAAATTGAATTAATTTCCACATACCTTCAACATAATATGTGTTCAAAGTAAATAACTTAAATTTAATCTATTCTCTCTTCAAAGAATATTGACATCACAAAAAAGAGTTGGCTAAAATTAAGCTTGAAAAAATAACAGGTAACATTAGAATACTCGACGCAAGTAAAAAAAACATGCTCTATGACGATGATAAGTATGATACCATCTACAAGCATGCTTTTTTAGTATAGCAAGCGCAAATTGACGTAAATATTGGACATATGCTTTGCCAACATGCGAATAAAGTCTTTTTACGTGATATGTGATATGAAATGAGATCACCATCAGTTCAAAGTTTTGCCAACGGATACGGGTAGACATACAGTAGCCCCGATATGATTCATCCATTCACCTTCTTTCTATGGCTGTTAGCGAAAAGCGAACAAAAAGAATTGGGCGGATATGTAAGCAGTCACTAATACGCTTTCCTCGGGAAGGAAGATCCTCATAGAACCAAAATATCCAGTGCAAGAATGATGCACATGCCGCCTAATGTTTTGTTTTGAGAAGGGCGCGTAAGTAATATAATCACAGAGAACAGACATCAAAGCTAGTACAAACTTTTTCAAAAAAACTGGGTGAAGCATACAAATAAAAATACGTTAAAAATCACCGTTGCGCACGATTTTGCACACATGAGTTACCATTGCATGAAAGCTCGAACTCAAGAGCCCATAAGCGATTACAGGGCTCCTCGAAGCACCTCTACAAGAGAATTGCTACTTGGTGGTTGCTTTTCAAAGCAACCGTTAAACTTCTTACACAAATTGAATCTCTACTTGGAAGTCTGTTCTCTGTGATTTTATTTTACAAAAATTATCGCATGATCAGTTTTACGCAAGTTTTCATTACAGAAGTCTGTAAATAGATATACAATTCATACGATAAATATGAATAGTCGTAAAATTCGTACTGCGGTAAAAATCGTACTGCCCATATAATAAAATTATCTTCCAATAACCGAACCCTTTTTAATACTGATTGTCGTGAAAACTAACTGTCAAACAGTTATTAAAAGTTTTAGTAAGTCGTTCGCCTTTTATTAAAATTTGTGATAAGTCGTTCGTTGAATGAATGGAGGTACAGGCACAGAGAACAGATATCCAAGTAGAAATTTCAATTTGTGTAAGAAATTTAACGGTTGTTTTAAAAAGCAACCACCAAGTAGCAATTCTCCTGTAGAGGCGCTTCGAGCAGCCCATTAATCCTTTATGGGCTCTTGCGTTCGAGCTTTCATACAACGGTAAATGACGCGTGCAAAGTCGTGCGCAACGGTGATTTTTACCGGATTTTTACTTGTATGCTTTACAGAGTTTTTTTTTGAAAAAGTTTGTACTAGCTTGGATGTCTGTTTTTTGTGCTTATACATCGCATCGTGTTAATCATTTTAATAGAATATAAATAAAATTGTACTAAGGTTGTGAACCATTTCGCGGTTAATTTCAATTTTTAGGCTAATATCTGACACTTGAGCGGTCGAGTAATTAAATTTAACTAAAACTGTGGCCCATTTCAAAATTTGACGGATGGAAAGTTATTTGGGTTTATTTTGCACTGGAAATAATTTTAACTATGAATTGATATTGGAATTTTCTTTGCAAGATTTTTTTCAGTGTCGGAAAATAACCATTGATCTGTCAAAAATAACCATGCTTTCGAGCATTTTTGACAACATAAAAATAACCGGTGTCAGAATTCAACCAAAATTAAGCGCGGAATGGTTCACAGCCAAAAACCCAATTTTAAGCAACTGATTCAATAACGTTAAAACTAGATTCAAAATTAAAAAAAATATAGCAAATAAAATAGTAGGGGTCTACACACTAAGATTCGATTCCGTTGTTCGGTAATTTTTTTGACGAAAACTTTCGGTAATCAATAGAAATTACCGATATTTCGGTACATGAAATTCATTTTATAAAAATTATGCAAATTTTTACCGGACGATCAGTTTTACGCAAGTTTTTATTACAGGATTCTGTAAATAGATATACAATTCATACGGTAAATCTGAATAGTCGCCGAGTACGGTAAATCCATACCGTCCGTATGGTAAAATAATCTTCCAATAACCGAACACTGATTGTCGTGAAAACTAACTGTCAAACAGTTATTAAAATTTTCAGTAGGTGTCTTTTTATTTACCAATCGAAAAATATCTTGTCCACTTGCAGCCAATACATTTCGCTCGAGTTATTTCTGGTGGACTTGACCGGTTGTGCAGTGCTTCGAAAGGCGCTCATAACACAGACTAACAGACATGACAGTATGAGTAAATTCTTATATAAATAATTTTTCGTTATGCACTAGTTCCACCTATATTGTACTGCGCGAACTATTTACTATCTGTACACCCCTTGTGTTACGTAAAAGTTTTTTTTACTAGTTGCCCTCGTTTGTCAACACCGATCAGCTGCTTGCAGGGATGCCTGATTTCATCAAAATATTTGAAAATGAATCGTCACAATAAATTATTGGATTACGTTGATAATATATTTAACTTTTTCGCGATGTTAGAAGGTAACCATGTATTTTTCTCAACGTTGCTCATCTAGATTATTTTTTATTGTGTTGGTAATTTTCACCCGAAATTAAGTGGCGGTAGACAAGAAGCAAGTAAATATTGTAACAAAACGGGTTCGATTTTGTATTGCGTTGGAGGATGAGAAGTAGGCACAATTATGTATATAGTTTTGGCAATATGTATTAAATCTGTATCCTGCATGAAATTCGCATGGACGTATACAAATCAATACATTACAGGTAATTCTGTATGAATGGCAACTCTGTTGATAAATGAAAAAAATAAACACAGTCTAGATGACAGATAGGATGTTTTTGATATGGTAACGTGACGCCATCATGACACATGTGAGTACTGTCCCAAATAAAGGAATATTCGAAATGACCGTTAAAATGATTGAAGAATCTAATATGAGTGTCCTGTCTGTTAGTCTGTGCTCATAATTCCGTTCAACCGGGAAGTGACGTTACATTTTCTCTAGGCATTTTTTATATCTTGTCGTGGAAATATACAAATCCGAAAAAAACATATCGTAAGCTTAAAATGTGTATTGTTTTATGAAATCCGAAAATCTATTCAAATTCAGAATTTAACCAAAAGTAAACAAACGCAAACAATTACCGAACCATTTGTTAGATCCATTTGGTTTACAGTTCACGGTAGTTGTTTGACAATTCAGCAATAATCGAACGATCGGTATTCAATTCAATTACCGAACGTTCAGCTGTTGAAAATTCTGCGAAATTTTCTAAGTGTGTACAAACTTCTTTATTCAGTACCCTTTACCGCACTTCCCCGCAAATTATCGATCAGAATATCATCACTACGATAAGGAAATTAAGATGTTACTCGAATTGAAATTCTCGAATGTTTGTTTACCATACTCTGAGCGCTCTGATTGACCACCAAATACCCCAGATGGTGATTACGATAGCACTTTTCGAAGCGCCCTATCCTTGCTACCGGGCTGCAGTTCTTATACAAGCCTTTTAGTACAATTATAGCAAGGGTTTGATCCCCCGATAACTGATGACAAGAGTTTGTTTTGTTTATCTCGGACGCGGTGCTGAAGATTTCAAGAAATGGTCGAAAAGTGTATTTATTATGTATTAAATTTCTGATATTTCACTCAGAATGGTCCGTGTCAAAAATAGGTTCGTAATATAAACGATTTATTCAATAATTTGATTTGTTTTAATGCAAATTCCAGTACCAAACATGCCATTAAATATACCATGTTCTATCACCAATCCGTAATCATCGGTTATTTTTTCGAAAGGTCGTATACGCAAGTAATAATTTCTCTTTCAAAAGTTACTTTTTTGAGTGTTTAGTGATACAGAACTGACACTGAAGAAGGTTCCAAATAATACATCGAAATACTGGTATATGTGGCGAAGTAGTAAATTGTAAAATATAGTGGAATTAAATAGAATTGTTTTTTATCTCTTTGAAACGAGTTTCTCTGTATTTCTTTTCTCCTCCGATTGTTTCGATGATGCCATAGAGATTGTCATTGACGAGATTTACCGTAAAGGATTTCAGCTTTCTTAAAGACTAAGCAAAATTGTTTTTCGTAACATTTTGGTTGGAATGTAAAAATGTTTTTAATCTTTACACACAGAGTGGAGAGTAAACGTTGGATCGAATTAGGGTACATGGATTTCGCCCAGTAATTTTGTTCTTAGGAAAATTTGACATTCGGCCGGGTTTATGGGTTAATAAACGCGATTTCTAGTCGAAAGAGTCTTAACACATTTGACATAAAAATAGAACAAAAACATGAATTCGAAAATTTGCATAAAAAAGCATAACTTTGAAAACTCATAAAACAGTCTCATAAAAAAGGCTTCAGTATATTCGGGACTATTCTACGAGTTGTTATAGTTCCTATTTGTTTAATTTTTGTTCCGACTCCGATCATGGAGATTTTATTTAAGTACCCAGTACTAATCGATAATCAAAGATATCATCAAAAAAAAGTTGAGTTTTGCTATTTGTTTAGAAAGCCCGAATGAAAGGCGACATTTGAAAAACTCAAAAGTAGGTAAAAAATCAACCGTTGTGTATTATTTTATCTCCAAGGAGATGAAAGATGAATAAAGCTCAGATACGATCACAACTGCTGTCGAATCTATACATTTAGTATTAGTTTCATTAGAACCGATGCATTCAGTATTAGTTTCAATTTCAATATGTATTTTCTTTATCCAATTTTAGGTATATCTTGGTCCAGTTTCTTTGCAACAACCGATCGGATACCGAAGCTTTATCGCTCACCTCAAATCATCTGGCAAATTTCCTCAGGCAGAAGATTGAAAAATACTATGGGGAGTTTGGCATTGCTAGTTCCGTTCGACTACATGTAATATATTTCAATGAGAAAACACGGCTATGCATCATTCAAACTCGTCACGGCCCACACCGCTTTGTTACTAGTATTTTACCATTGTTGACTGTGGTTAGTAATAATTATTTTGTTACGACGACTTAATACTATTTTGTATCTATTTTGTAGGCTGACACGGAATCTGTTCGATACCGAACACTGTATGTGGGAGCTACTCTTCAGCAATGTCAAAAATTTATTGCTCGATACCAACAGGAATATGTTAATAAAAGGATTGGTAGCTGTCACGGTCAAGCGCAAAAAGATCGTTTTGTTCAGGAGGTTACCAAAATGAAAGAAATTTAGACATTCAAATTTATAGTTAGGAAATATATGTCAAAATGTACAAAAGTTGGATTTTTTCAAGTAATAAATTTCTGATTATCAGTATATCACCGTATAATTCCGGGTTAAGGGTTCAATGCATAGGGCGTTGGTCTTACAAGACAGTGGTCGTATGTTCAAGTTCCAATCTGGAAGGATTCTTAGGGCCAACAGAATTTTAGTACTTGTCATGTAATGATTCTGTACGTAAAGAATAGACTGCGTAGTCTGTTGAAACTGGATGGTAAAATTCCACAAAAGGAATGAAATACCCAGACTTTGCTTTTCTTTGTATATCACCGTGCCAGTTTTGAGAAATTTCTGTAGTTCTACATGAAAGATATTTGTTGCGAAGAACTTTTTTTAGCTAAAACGCCTGACATTTATTCAATAACAATCGTCATCACAATCCTTACTGATGAATTTCAATCGAGCGGAAGCTCCACCCGCTCCGCTAGTGCTATTCAGGTAGTCAGCAATGTTTGAAGACAATGAGTAGAGTAATTCATCCTGTCCTCCAGGAGCAACCTGAAATAATAAAATATTGGATTCATAATTACAAAATTTGAAGCTTTGAGCACTGTATTGTATAATTTGCCGTTCGCAAAATTGTCTCATGTACACAAAATATCCCATTGGACATGAGACAATTATGCGTGGAACGGTAGTTTAGCTGTTACGCGATAAATAAATTCACACGCTAATTTGTGTGAGCATTTGTAATGTAGTTGTTGTTGAGATATCATTTCAGATTTGTAAGTTGGTTCTCTGTGCCACATCGCTGACCATCCTTTCAGAGCAAATAAAATAATGATTAATGTGGTAATTATATAAAAGAATTGGTGATCAACATTTCAAAACTCGTTTACTCTAAATCAAGGAAATGCACTTAGTTTAGTCTGAATATCGACTTCACTGTCTTTTTACGCATAATTTCTTATTTACCTGGGACGAACTTGAGGGCACGGAGAATCTTCGATCAGTAAAAAAAAAATTTTTTTATAATGCTGCATAAGGTTGAAGACAGCAAAATGGAATACAATATAATTTTGTTTTAATTCGCGGTTGATGAATTCAACGATGTTTTTTGTTGCATTCGCAAATTTTGCAAAAAAAATTCCCTGTGGAATATATCAGTTGTGGGGTACTTAAGTAAACGGCATCCTTAACCAGCGAGAAAATTCACGTGGAACTTGTTCTGTACTTTAAGTTCTCAAAAGTTCCGCGTGTACTTTTAAGCAACAACGGTTTGTATGACCAGCAACTATCATAAACTACAAATTGATACAGTTATGAGTCAAATTTAGAAGAATTTTTCCGTGTTTAGCTTGTCGCTTCAAATGACGAGTTGCAATTTCCTACTCACTTCAACCAGTAATTCCGGAACTGAAAGTCGGATCCGAATACAATTCTACATCAATTTTGGTACTTTAATAGGTTTCATATGAATCTACTTGAAATTTGTGAATTGAAGTTGGAGTGAGTTCCAGATTTTTTTACGCTACATGGCACAGAATCGTAATTCTCGGTAGATTTGCCAAAGGACCGTATGAGAAAGTGACAGTTTCTCTTTTTTTTACTTTCTCTTTCGATTATTGTGAGTTTTCGTAGATTTTACAATTCTATTTGGAAGTCGCTAGCGCTGGTAAATCATGTGGTTGGATATTTGGAAGTATTTTGTTATAAAGTTATAGTGATAGGTTTGAGGTACTATGGCATTTTCTACTCACATGCGTACTCAGTCGACATTCTTCGGGATTCTGCACCAGCACGAAGTTACACTCCCTGTAGGGTTGATCAGTGTCCCACAGGTACAGTTCACTTTCGCCTCTGTACCGTAGTACCACGTTTTTACCTCCATCCGTACCAAGCAGTACGCTATGTCTCTGTTTGCTCCCGAGCTCCACTATGGCATTTGATCCACGACCCGTCCGAAGATGTTCGGACTTAATCGCGTATACCTTCTGACCGCAAAGATACGAAAAAACTATGGTGTTTTGATTCTTGGGTCTTCGCAGAAGTAAAAGGTAAAGTACATCCGTTTCTATGCAGCCAACTGCTACGGCACGTGGCAATACAACTCGATAGCTCCTGTCATTTTGTATGTCTAACACTATGATCGCTCCCTCAGCATCCGCTATGTACACATAGGGGGAACCACTCAAAGAATAGTCCACAACAATATGTTGTAGTCTGGATGATGGCTTCACTATTTCACTCAAGTCGAAGGTCTTAACAGTTCTGTCGCTATCTAAAGAGAATGCTACTACCTTCGGTGAACAACGTTTGATTGGCTGTTGTAGATAATTTGTGATTCCAGTATCCAGTGTCCAGATGTTGTGCTATTGACAAAGCAAAAATTGTATTAGTCGCCACGTAGCTGTGCACCAAATGTTTTGGTATTACTCGGATATCGATATACGCATCCACCACAGACTGGAATGAATTGCAGTTGCCTTCTTCCTGGTAATCCCAACATGGATATGGTTTGATATGTGCGTAGCAACTTGGCCGTTGAAGATCAATCACTCCAAGAGTGATCGGAATACCTGTTCGTAGACGCGGTAGAACACATAACGCACGGTCACGCTTGTGATCAATTTGGAAGCGCAACGGAATGATATTACTCGGATTGTATCGTTCTGTGCTAATGAAAATGTTCTTCGTTGATTCACATGGAAAATCTATTGAGTTTCCATTAATTCTATAGATCTTGTCGGAAAAATCTGTAGATTTGTTATTCGCTGAACAAACTACAGACACAAGACACCAATATAAAATCCACATCAACATATTAGTTCCGCTTCAGAATTACCACACTGATCCATTCAACACAAAACCTAAGTTTACTAACAGACTATGTCGCGACTGGTCAACCGCTTTCTGCAGAATCCCATTTTATAACATGGACTTGGGCTTCGCTACTATTGTTTTCACGTTCACCTGAGCTTGTTTACCTAAACATATCTTTGTACATATCTTAGCAATATGCTTCTTTGAAATAAGTTCCCGTTTACCAGTAGCGATTGAGCAACACGTGACATTGACCATGGTAGAGAAACGTTTTCAGGGTATGGTTGTTTGTGTTTTAACAGTTTTTTAAACATAACAGTAACAAAATGCGGAAATGTGCTTGATTAGTATGAGTTTTTGGATGACTGTAGAAAAAGATTGTGATCAAATATATTACGAACTAAGCGAAAAAACCAAACCAAATTTTTATATTCAAATGTTTATATATTTAAATTGGACATATCTATGCATTAGTCACCCAAGAAATCATTCACGCTAAAAATAAATTTGAAAGTCAGACACTCTGAAAAAATGGAGCTCATTTAAAACTACTAAAAACAAATCAGTTAGTTGGTTTTTAGGTAAGCTTTATGTCTAAAGACTGTCCCAGAAAGTATGGACGCACTTTGATTTCGCTGTAAATAATTAAGTGTTAGATATTCAAATTTTATTCGATGTACTGATAATATTAGACTACAACAACAGAATATTATTCTCAACATTTGATACTTAGCCATTGTAGACTAGCTGGCGAACGTTCCTTGTTAAATTCCGTACAGACTTCTTGGCGATAAGTTTTGACACTTTTTTCCAATCTTTTTCGAACTGTTGAATGGTTTCGGCTGCCGAGACATGTTTCCTAAGATGTGCCTTCGTTAATGCCCAAAATTCCTCAATTGGTCGAAGTTGTGGGCAATTTGGTGGATTCATGTCTTTTGGGACGAAAGCGACATTTTTGGTAGTATACCATTCTACCGTTGATTTCGAGAGGTGGCAAGAAGCAATATCTGGCCAGAAGACAACAGGATCCTTGTGGCTTCGAATCATGGGTAGAATTCGTTTTTGTAAACATTCCTTGATGTCAGTCACGTACCCAGAGGCCCGGGCCCCTCCCGAAATCAAAAACTGATGTATAATTATTTAGAAGATCTCAGTCAATAATGTAATACAATAACAGTTTCAGTGGAAAAGTTTAAAGTGTCTGTTAAAAACATCCGTAAAAGACACACCGAGAATTAGCTGTATAGGCAATCTTCAGTAACATTATTTTTTTATCTTTGGGCCCCTCCCGAAACGAAATCCTGGGTACGGGCCTGCTTGATGTATATTTCGCTGTTCATTGAAGCAGTGGTGATGAAGGGTTTCGAAATCTTACCGCAGCTACAAATTGCTTTCTTACCAAATTTATCGACTTCAATCGATGTCTCGGACTAGTTTAACACTTGCCCTTCTCGCACCGTATAATATTGTGCTCCCGGCAAGGATTTGTAATCGAGTTTCACGTAGGTTTCGTCGTCCATGATAATGCAGTTCAAATTTCCAGCAAGAATCGTATTGTACAGCTTTCGAACCCTCGGCCTGATCGATGCTTCTTGTTTCGGACTACGTTTTGGTTGTTTCTGCTTCTAATAGGTTCGAAGATTCAAACGTTCTTTAGCAAGAATAACATTTGAGTTCGAAGGGCCCACTTTTTTGGGCACATCCCGAACTGAAACCTCCTTCTTTTGCTCGAACGCCATCAGTATACGTTTATCCAACTGAGGGTTAGCAGGACCTTTTTTTCGACCCGTTTTCGGTTTATTCTCAAAGGTGTTATCCTCACCGAACTTCCTGATTGCAATTCGCACGGCTTTTTCACTCCTTCTATTTTTGCTATCTTTCTCAGTGACAGTCCGCGTTCTGTGCGCCATTTGTACACAATTTTTCGACGTTGTTCTGCTGAAAGTCCACGCATTTCGAAACAAACTAATGAAAACGAATAAACAACTGCACAAGTGGTTAGAGAAGAGTATAAACAACAGAACGCAGCCATAAAAATTGACTGATTCTAAACCATTGCGAAATGGCAGCGGTTTTTGGTTGCGTCCATAATTTCTGGGACAGTCTTTATTTCAAACTAGAATATGACAGTTTTTGTTAAACTAGCACCTTTAACGGCATTAATGATATCTGTCGGTGACGAACGAAAAATGTTATTTTTTGCTGATTTTATATTATCAAATTATATATTTTAGTATATCAATCAAAGTTGAGGTCATATTATTTGTAAATTCGGTGTTGTTTCAATCCGGTCTTAATTATAGAAAAATAAATTGCTAATGCATCAGGAAAGGTCCCAAAAGCAAACGACAGTTTCGTTTTGTTTACTTTATCTACTTCAACTGACACTGAAGAAATTATTGGAAAATTCATGGGGACGGGTATAGCGTGATGGGATACTCGATGCCTTTCACGCAGCCCGCCTGGGTTCGATTCCCAACCCCGCACATAGGGTCAGAAAGATTTTCTGGTCCGAAGAGGTGAATGACCTAAGATGTTAAAGCCTCTATAATTGAAACAAAAAAAAAAAATATTGGAAAATTCAGCAATATGCCGAAACAATTAAAAAGGGGAACTAAACAAAGACAGTTCCTTGCACTTAGAAGCTTTACTAACCGAAGTAATATTTTTAATATTGATAAATACTAGTAGCTGGCATCAATGCTACGTCATAAATCTAGTATTAAAACTTTAAACTGCACGAAAGCATACTAAAAACCATTACAAACGCATATTCCTGTCAAATGGACCAAACCTTATGAAGGGTTTATTAAGCCAAGTGAAGAATCAGTATAAACCAGTGTTAAATCCTTTTCGGAATGGTTCAAAATTCATGAAAATTTTGAAACCAGCTTTAAGATCAATATTAAATTTATTCGGATGGAATGAATTCCGCAATGAATAAACTGTCATTTTGATAATATTTTCTATTAATATGTGCGTGTCATGTCGGCTTTGAATGCAATCAGAAAGAATATATTAGATTTTAATTACAAATTTGAGGCTTTTTATCAAACTAAAACATTATCGTGAAAGTATGGCTGAAAATTAGAATTATAACTAATCACATTGAAATAAATGCAGTTTTTGCGAAAGTCTCCATTATTTATGAATATTATTTTTCGTGATTCATCATCATTTTTGTATAAATCTATTTCGTGGTGTCAAAACTTGTGCATACGTTCTGAAAATGAATCATATTTCCTTGTATTTGCATTTTGAAGTTTATTTGATGTCCATCAATGCTACGACATAGAAGATCAAAATGACCGCCATGAAAGTTTTCTCAATGCAAATTACGCTTCAGCTAAGAAGGTAATAAATCAAATAGCCCACAACCAATATATCATCAATGTGCTTTAGAACCATCGAATTTGCTCTGAGTGAAACTGTCATCCAATGAACACATACACTCACAAAACTAGATTTATGAAAGAATTGAACTGACAGTAATATTTTAAAAAGAATGTTTGAAAGCAATACTAACCGCTTGGTATTTTGGCTACCTGGGCCAGCGTTGCCAGGTCTTTTTTTCCAAAAATCTGTATTCGGTCCAAAAATCTATCTGTACCATATCGGTATCAGAATCTCGTCAACATAACTTTACGGAAATGTCACCAAAGCTCATTTTGGTGAGCAAAAAAAAGGTCTCGTAGCATTCTCCTGTCTATCCATGCTATCAACGAAAATCGGTATTTATCTGTACGATCCGTGAATTATCGGTATTTTGGGAGTAGGGTAACAGAGGTATTTTGGCCCACCTAACAAACTTTATCAATTTCATCGGATTTTATCGATGTTAAGTAACCCATGTTGCATCAATTTGAAGCTAATCACATTAAATTGCCTATTGCGGAAGGGGGTTTCAAAGATATTATAACATTTGGGGGATATTTTTACAAAGTGGACCAAAATAAAATCAATCTTAAAGTGGGCCAAAATACCTCTGTTACCCTACATATCTGTATTGCGGTATAAAGGTCAAATATCTGTATAAATACCGATAAATCGGTATACCTGGCAACGTTGACCTGGGCAGCCATGGCGACCAGACGGCTACCAAAGTTGTGTCAGTGACGGCTGTCAAACCCAATTTTGCAAAACATAGTCGCCTGTATCTTATGTCGTTTTGGCTTGATACCAAACCTAACCCAGTTTTCGCCCTAACTGCTGTCAAACCGTTTATTTGAAGCTAGTTTCAAGCCTAGTTTTAACGTTGTTGAACTGACAATCGAGTCAGTTTCGAAGCTGGTTTTTATGTCAGGTTTGCTCAAACTCCCGTTGCTAAGTGTGAAATCAACATAGTTTCGTCAAAGTGTTTGTTTGATGAAACTATCCTGGGGCAGTTTCAGTTTTCTCAAGCAAAAACGACATTAGTTAGCCGAGCGTTTTCATCTTTTTACCATCACTGAAAACGTCAAAGATTTCGATGTGAAAAAGTCCTGGTGGATACCGTTGTATCGTTTGAGTTGTATGTCTGGCAGCGGTAAGGCAGTCGGTAACCAGAATGTCTGCCTGCCATATTTTTCCCGCTGGCAGCGTTTAGTCAACCATTTGGCAGCCATGCCCATGCGGGTAAGATTGTATGCATGGTTTTATCCTAGTACAAGTTGTTTTATTTTTAGTCCAGTTGTTAGTCTGGGTAAAGGGTTTTATAGAAGCTTTAAAAACTACACAGTTCGAAAATTCTTGTGATTTTACATCTTATCAGATGCACATAAATGGAGCGTCATATTTCTCACAAATTTATATTCAAGAACATGTAAAATTGTGTGATTTGAAAATTACATGGCTTCAAAACGAATGGAATAAAAATCAAAAGATCAACAGCAACAACGCGACTTGAATCGAAAAACATTAGATCACGAAGCACACCAGTTAGTCGACTGAGCCACAGAAGCACATATCTGCTTGGCTGGTAAATCGGGCATATAAACCTTGCTAACCGAGCGCAAATTACACTCGGAACCAGTAAATCTCTGTACGAATGGAATATTGCGTGATTTGAGAAGTTAAGTAGTTATGAATTGTATCGTTTGTAGAATTATGTCACCTGTAAAATTCGTAATTTTTTTCTGTGTATGATATAACTTATCAAAAGAGACACTTATTATAGCTAGAAAAATATGCATTAGTTTCCGTGAAAAATTGCGATGAAGTTACCAACTCACTATCCAAAATTTCAGAAACAGAAGCTAAACCGTACACTTCTTGGAACTTGAAAAAAAGCATCGATTACTACTAGGTTTTTACCCAATTTATCTATACTCTTCAACATTCAGCTATACCAATCCCAATTTCTGACTTAGAAAAACATGCATTAGTTTTTGTACTAAATCACGATGATGAAGTGACCAACCCAAAATCCAATATTAAGGAACTGCGGGGCTAAACCAAACTCACTAAAAGGCTAAACCGGAATATAAAGGTTCACACAAAATTGAAGAACGAATACAGAGCTGCCTCAATCGATTTTCATAAACTTAGGTTTCAATGAATCCCATAGGTTGCTATTGAATTTTATCTGGTTCTGACTTCCGTTTCCAGAGCTACTAGGTGAAGTGTGCTTAAAATTGCAAGCCGCCATTTAGATTGACGATGAAAAAAATTCTAAATTTGTTTATAACTGTTTACAAATTGGAAAGTTTATTCCTAATTAAACTTTCTAGTTTTTGTTCAAGGTCCAAATATATTTTTTCAAGCGATATTTATAAAAAATGAGTAATATTAGAGTTCGTTTAAATGCATGCTGTACTGAAATCATTATCAAAAGTGCTGAGATTAATATATTGCTGCATTGCTTTCCAAAACTGGAATATACTTTGTCTGATTTCGTCTGAAATTGCGTGATAATGATCTTAAACTTTGCGTAAATATTTAGAATGTAAATGGCATTCACTTCACTCTGTAAACATGGAGAACGCACGTGTTCCGGAACGATCTGGATTTGTTTAATCATAAGTGGTCGCCCGTGAGAATTTGTGAAAACATAACTCCAACTAAAGACATGCAGACCGAGAACATTTGTTAGCAATATAAAAACTGTCAATTATCAAAGCATCATGGATGCTTCGACATTGAGAAAACAAACATTATCATGCAGAAGCCGTTACATGCAGCTTATATATACTCTACCTAATCACATGTTCGTTGTAGTTTCTTATAAATTATTCAAGTGACAAGATTCATATTTTATTCACAGCTGGTATCTAGAAGTGAGTACCGAAAATCCACATTTCATGCCAGTAGTATAAATATTATTGTTTCGATAGCGATGCCGGCTAAGATCTTGCTATTATTTCTCGCGCTAACGGCGATTAAGATCAACACTGCAATAGCATACTCGAACAACTCAAACGCTATTTACACCTGGGAAGGTGGTCGCATAGAGTGGCCATGTCCAACGACGAAACGACTGATAAAGGCTGCTGCAAAGTACACCCCTAGAGATATAATCGCAACTCGATGTCAAAGAGTAGAAGGCAAAACAGTTTGTGCATTTCCGCGTTATAAGAACATCATACCAATCACTTTGAGTCAAATCTATGCTACTAAGAAGGGTTGTGATGTAAAATTCGAGCCTTTTCCATGTTGGACTGAACAAGAGGAGGGGAACTGCGATGCTCTGCAGTCAGTTATTGATATTTTCAGTGTCGGTGAATTCGTTTGGGTTCTGGATAGCGGTATTATACAAACACTCAGAACACCTATTCAACGGTGCTCGCCGAAGATTGTAGTCTATCAAGGTAAAACTGGTACGAAGCTAAAAACAATCAGTCTAGAACGATTCGTAACTGAGAAGTCAAGACTGCAGTATCTGCAGGTTGAATGTTTGAAAGGAGGTCACTGCTATGTCTACATTAGCGATCCTGGAAACAATGTTATTATTGTGTATGACGTATACGGAGGACGCGGTTACAGAATTATTCTTCCAAAAGCTGTACATCACGGTTGCCGGATCAGAGACGTGCTCTACATCTTCCTGATACACCAAAAGGAAGGAACCCAGTTGTACTTCAGTTATCTTTGTGGGCAACGACTCTTCGCCATTCGGACAGAACATCTACGAAAAGGTCAAGGAGGCAGTATCATAGGTAAGATAATCACTGAAGCCCAAAATTTTAGATTCTAAAGACGTCTTCAATTTGTAGATATCGGTGAAAAACCAAACGTTCCTATTTTCGTTGGAACTGATGCCGGCAGTGGTGTATTTTTCCGAGAAGAAGGTGACAGCGATGTGTATTACTGGAATACGAACCAATGCTACAAAAAAAGTAATTTCAAAATGGTTCACAAGAGTGTTGGGGGTCTGTATGCTACCCATGTGTTCCCAGATTTTAAAATAAATCGACTGCTTATCCTGGAAAACGATTTTCCAAGTTATGTTAAGGACTTTGCGGGTTGTGGTACATTGCACCAGATTTCAATATTAGATGGAACGTACACGTGTGAGTAGAATGAAATGTATAGTACAAAAAATAATAAATTATTTAAAAGCTGTATCGCTATATTTATTAATATAGCTTTCGTAATATTTATTTATTAATATAATTGATTCGTAAGACTTACGAAAATATATGATTGAATTATCATAGAGGTAAACTATATATAGATACAAAGTGGAGTAAACCACCCTTACCACCAAAATGCGCTACAATCTCCTAAAAGATGATTGTACCTTATAGCCCTATCATATTTAGACTGAAGTGTCCAATTTCAATTCAATACAGCCATTTGTTTTGCTTTAGCAGTTTTTTTGTAACTTCATGTTGAGTATGAAAAGTAGAAAACCATAGCCATCCTGAACAATTTCGGTGAATTCCTCATCCACCTTATTCGCTAGATTTGGCTGCCATGAACTATAAACTGTGCACCAAACTCAAAAGATGGCTTATCCATAAAAAAATAAACTCGCGAGAGGATATCATTTACGCCAGGGAGGAGTACATTCATTTCGGAAAATAACTTTTCAGGCAGCACAAAGTATATATATGTAGATAAATAGATAGATAGATATTTTTGTTGAGATACCGAAACTAGTTCCAAAAATGTTTGGTTGTAGAATATATTCCTAGGAACAAATCTTATTCGGTGAGTGTTTAAAGCTAATTGAGATGCGCTGAAACGAATAGTACTAGTGGTTTTTATGATAAAATAACTTTTGTTTGTGTTATGACCTCGAAAAATTGCCACTTTTTTGGATGTATCTTTGTATATTTCTGTGAGTTTTCATTCATTAAATTTCCCAATCTGTTTTTCCATTTAGTGATAAATCAATTATAATGGATGTATTATGATGAATGATGAAACTTACTTCAAATGGAAATTGGACAACTTCCGGTTCAAAAATTGTATCTCGCCACAATTAAGGAAGGTTAAATTTGTCTGTCAAGGTAAATTTGCTCGCAAATTGACGATTTGACAAGCCATATGCAGCTGTAGAAAGAAAACAAAGCATTTTTTCATTGTAGTGTCTATGAATAAATCACTTTACAAGGAGGATTGTCGGTTGAACATCAATCTCGTGAATTTCTGGTCTTATTTAGCTAGCTGTCACAACAGTCGATATATCATCCAATATTAAGCGAATTGGGGAAAATATAAATCCACCCAATTGTACAGATTATTGCCAAATTAAGAATTTTGGGCTATTATCAAGCAAAAATTGAATAGATGTGGAAAAACAATCAAACGCCGTCTGACTTCGAATCTTTACTGCTTCCAAATATGTGTCCTAAAAAATAAGTGAAAGTCAGGTGACCTACGCCATTTTATTGAGATCTAGCTAAAGAAATAGATAATGATAATCAAGACAGGCCTTTTTGTTGGTCACAGAATATTTCAACAGGTATACATGATGTTTCAGATTCACACATGTGAATTAACTAAATTTTTCATTCCGAATGTAAACATGAATTGGTATGAAAACAAGCAAAATCAGAAAAGAAGTTCGTTTTTTTCACTCAATCCAAAACGATTTCCGAACTTATCGGTTGGTGGAGAAATTAGTTTGGAAGCGATTGTTGAACTGGAGTCCGAATTGACTCAGAATTCATGCTGAACTCCACATATGATTCTGAATGAGATGCCTGTGTTATGATGCTTCAAAATTTATCGAAAACACTATGCCACTAAATTAGTATGTAAAATATTACCAGACCCTGTTACCTTGGAGCGAAATCAATTTTCAGTTCAGTAACGCCATCGCATGGCATCACATTCAACATATCATGTCAATTGTATGGGTGCGCAGTGCTGCTATTTTGGCGCGCACGAATTTGTCATTTCTCTCCCCTACCCACATTCAATTCGATCGGAAGATTTTAGTTTGTGTATTCAGTTATATAATGTTTTCATTCAGGAATAAATTGAAAATTAGCAAATAAAGAAAGGAGAAGAAGACGAATTGACAACTCAGTCCACATCTTCTCACTCAATTCCGACAGATTTTTGAATCAACCGGTTGTAGGCGAAATTCATTCGGAATCGGTTGTTGCACTGGAGTTGGAATTGATTCGGAATCCATTATGATTTCCACATGAAATTCCGAATGAAAATTTCTCTCCGATTCGGAATTGATTCGGAATCCATTCGGATCTGATAATGTGGGTACTTGTATGTACAAGATTCGATGCAAACTCGTATGAGGGCGCCATGCTTGCAAAAAGATGTTGCCAACGATTTGTTCGGGAAATGTGAGACCTGGATATCTAGCTAATAGGAATGATGTCTTTGAACGTTCCTAAACATGCTCTCGAATACAGAACAAATATAACGGCAGCGTATACCATAGAGTTTCAACATTAAAACTGTTCAAATACATAAAACTAAAACGGCTCATTGGCGCTACACTTAGGCAAAATGAGTAGTGAAAATCACAAGGCAAATCTTATGATGCATCAAAAATCGCCAAAATCACCATTTCAAAAGATTAGTATGAATAATATACCTCTATTATAATGTTTATGACTCTGCAATATACATCTCATCTTTAACTATTATAGATTTCATACGAACAACTTATGAATTCTACAGTATATGAGAAAAGTTATGTTTGTCATAGAATTTTGGAAAATGTTCCTAAAAATTTTCGTGATTTCATTATTATGTCCGAAACAATATGTATCTGAAAAGAACTTTTCAGGTGGTTCGGTAATTGTTAAATAAAACATGTTGTTTGCTTGAAGTTCTATCGAAGAAGAGACCAGCTCTTTCTCAGACTATACATTTATCTTATATTTTCAGGTTGTCATTGTCATAAACACACTGATTTAGTGTTACATAATATCAGACCCTGTCAGCTTGGAGCGAAATCAATCTTCAGTTCAGCAACGTCATCGCACGGCATCACATTCAATATATCATGTCAATTGCATGGATGCGCAGTACTGCTACGAATTTACATTTAATAGTAATGTACGATTCAGACGTTCCGCCTTCTTCCGTCAAAATTAGTTCGATACTTTCTTTACCGGAACGTTCACTCGCTCGTCACTCGTCACAAGACGTTCCATGACGGTGACGTTACGTGTGAATGTCTCCATAAGAATGCATGTAATTAATGTTGACGGTGACGGCGACGAAGGTTGACTGTGACGGAAGGAGACGGATCGTCTGAATCGTACATAAAGCGCAGTTACACTGAAAGAATTTAATATTCTGAACGCTGATACAATATTCATAAGACGGTATTATGATAAACATATGATATTCTAGTGGCTAAAAACGATAACCATACGATATCACTATGAAATTCCATATATTGTTTGCCTGAGTGTACGTTTGTTGCAGATTGAAGTTTATTAACCTTCTAATATCTCGGTTGATTTTTCAGAAGGCCGTAAGAGCAAGTGACAGCTTCTCTTTGTTTACTTTCTCTTTCGATTATTGTGATGTGACTGAGAAGATTTTCTTGGGTTTCACAATTCTGTTTGAAAGTCGAAAGTTTCGGGTATCATTTTATGCAAAGAGTTGAGAGATAAACGTGGAAACCGCTTGATAATTAATAGAAGAGAAAGTAAACGAAGAAAAAGAGTTACTTGCTCTTACGGCCTTCTGAAGCTGTGAGCCATTTCGTGGTTAATTTTAACTTTTGGTTAAAATGTGACACTTGATTGGTTATTTTGTGTCGAGTAGTTAAATTGAACTAAAACTGCGGCCCATTTCAAAATTTGACGGACGGAAAGTTATTTGGGTTTATTTTCCACTGGAAATAATTTCAACTAAAGATTTAATATGAGAATTTTCATTGCAAGATTTTTTTCAGTGTCGGGAAATAACCATCGATCTGTCAAAAATAACCATGCTCTCGAGCAGGGTTATTTTTGACAACATCAAATTAACCACTCGAGTGTCAGATTTTAATCAATAGTTAAATTTAACCGCGAAATGGTTCACAGCCTGAAAAATCAACCGAGATATATAAAATTACGGCAGCTGAAAACGCAGAAATAAACGCAAACAACACGAAATAATAGTTTGTTTTTAAGACCTTTTTAAATGTTCACGTCGAAATGCATCCGAAGACAGTGATTAATTTTTAAAAATTTTCCACAGGGATGATGATTGTCTCTAAAGTCAAAAGTGTTCTCTGCTGATTGTCTCATCGTCAATCGTCATTCCTGCGTATAAACTCATGTTATATTCGATGTGTAATAACAGTGAAAATTTATTAATTGTAACGTAGACAAGTTCTTTTTACAAAAAATATTGTGCATCTAGCCCAGAACAGATACTCTATGTTCAAATTTTAGGAAGAGCTTCGATGGATTAAGTAATTTCAATTATCAAAGGGTTTCAATTAAAATGATTTTTACGCTGCAAATTGACAACGATTGCAGCTATATAGTAACTAGAAAAAGTGATGACGGTCATGGGAAGCGAATATAAAATACAATCTGAGGATCAGAGGTGATGGTGATGACCAGTGATATCATATGTACAAATAGGAGCAAGAGTGAACTAGCAGGATTTTGGAGGTCAGCAGTTGCACTGTCTTGTGTATAGAACGAGAACCTGTTCGGAGAATTGACCATGTTAATTTTTTTCATGATCATGTCCCACCTATCATCGCAATAAGTTTGTGTGGAAACTTCAAACAGCTGGAAGGAAATCAAAATGCACAAAGGAACAGTGATAGAGTTGTGCGTTGTTGAGTGTTGCGCTAAATTTGAATATTCTCATTTATTGATGTCAACAAGCGACTCAGATGTTCAATCAAATTGATATTTTGTTGAATTTACTGATTGTTTCTGTTAATTTTTCGTTATAAAGATGTGTTTGTTTTCTAACGATGCTATTTAATCATGCAAATCGTATAAGCAAAATGATTCCTTCGTCTTGTATGATTTTGTAAGTAAAGCTAAGGTGCTTATGTGAATTGGTCGGAGAAGTGGGATATGATGACGGTAAAGTGAGAAAAGCATTGATGCAGGAAAATATTATATTTTTAGATTTTCTGATCATTCGGTAAAGATCAACAAGCCGTAGTATAAAGCAATTGAAAATTAGTACCGGTATGAAGTATTTAAAGGATTGGTTTATACATTGATACACGGGTGTAATTTTGTTTTCCTAGTCGAACGAAAGTCTAATCTGAGTGCTTGATGAAGATTAACAAAACTGTTACCTATTCGAGATACTTGTTTACAATAATATGACTCGTGACGAGTAGTAGCAATTTGGCTTTGTATTCGCTGGATCAGAATATTTGTATTCGATACTGTTCGCTGCGAACATGAAATTGAAAGTTACTGTTTCTGTATTGTTTGACGTCACATTTGAAACTGAGGCGGAAACATTTTATGATGTGCATGAAGTGAATCTGATCATTTGAGCTTCAATGAATTGTTTTAATAAATATATATGAATATCGAGTGCCAAGAATAAAATTGTATATGAACTTTGAAACCTACACAAAATTAAGTACCAAATCAGGTGAAAATAACAGGGAGTGCCTTGGTTTTTCATTTTTGACAAACTGTGCACTGTGGCTTCGACAGAACTGATTCAGTGTTATAAGTGCCACAGAATAGGAAGAAGCTAAACAGCTGTGCGCGTGTGTTTCTTGAGTGTAAATTGTCTCGGACAGCAGTGTATCAAACAACTACAACACAGAACACTGCCAAACCGAGTGGTGGTGAGTCACGATGCTTGGACGTGTTCGGCTTAAAGAAAACGGCGTCATGGACGAAGAGCTGCCCTCCCTCCTCGAGATAGTGTTTCGTTTTTTGGCCAAGAATTTGCATGTGGTATGCAACATCGATCCAGTGACCCATCAGCTTGAACTGAAGGACGATATCGTCATCCCGAATGAGATTTGTGATAGGTACGTACTGAAATGTTATACCTGACAATCACAATTCATTTTGTGCTGGTTTTTAGATAATCATTGTTTGAACAAAATATGCTGTATATATTTAGATAAGATAATTATATAATTTATGTATTGTCCCAGTAAATTCAACACTACTGTCTTGAACTAACGACTATAAAATTGTTTATACTCAACTGACAGCAACGCACAGCCAAAACACTATACCGTCAGTATTTCGAAGATTGGTAATCTACCAAAAGTACGATAAATAAGAATTTTGTCCATTACACTGGGACTAATTGATAATTGATTTAGCAAACTACTATACTTAAGCTTTTATTTGATCAAACACAGTTACACACTTACAGTAACATCATTTATATTTTGTAGTAGAACACAATCCAAATCATCGGCTACATTAAGCTTTCAAACCTAGACGTGCTTGAATTCCTTGTTTTCAGGTATATCTTCCCACCGTCGCTGATTTTTTCGTAATCTGTTATTCAGTTCCCGTCACCATCCAGAATACGGTATGACTCCACTCACTTGCCGTGGACTCGATGTGACAGACACCCTCCGTAGTCGAACATACACTGAAAATCGAGCTCTTCTATGACCTACCCAAAATTAGGCAAGACCACCTAAATTTGGGGTTAATAAACGATTACTCTTTCTGAATTTAAAGTGGTTAGTAACTGAATCGTTATCTACTCAAACTTTGACTTGATCGTAAAAAATAGGCAGCGAGCACTGCCAAAGTTGCCATGACAACACTTTGGGCAATCTTACATTCACCTAAACATTCAGGTCATCGCTCGTTAGTCTGGTTTATGCAATACGTTAGCTACCTAAAAATTGCGGAGATGCATTTTAGTTGATTTTGGGTAGATTTCGACCCAAAATTAGGTAGCGGCTAGCAAGAGTGTAGACGGATACTACCAAAGATGGCAGGTTGGGTGTCGATCCAAAAATCAGTCTGCGCAACATCTGTTTCGACTTCCCATAAGATTGCACATTGCAGATCGAGATCATTTTCGAGCACAGTTACAGGGTTGTGCAAGAGACACGACCAATCTGGATGACATTCAAATTGCACAAGCAACCTATGGCATTATCGAACCGCTGATACTGATCAGCGATGTCAGTTAGTCGTAATGTCATATTCGTTGATTAACATTTTCCCCGAAAAAACTAGCGGTGTTAAACATAAAACGTAAAAGGGAAGACCTCCAATTTCCGTAGACTTTTGTCTACGGATCCGTAGAATATCTCCGAATCCATAGATCTAGGGAGATTTCCTTAGATTTGATATCGCTGCCACACTGCAAAACGAGTAGTTGACTATTCATCGAGCGGATGACAAAGCGAATATTTCTCCCATCTGGTCTTCACGAAGGCAGGCGTTGACTGAGCAGAAAAATGTAACAGAGCCTGTATTTATAGATTCCGTTTTTTTTTTAGAAATTTCATACTATGCACAACGGTGCAGTTTATTTTCGTGCATAACGTGAAGTCTCCCTAATAGGATAGGGAGTCCCTATACCGACCGAAGCAGAACTGCCGATCAAAATCGTCGGCCGTGTTAGAGGAACCAAAAGGATAACATCATTTTGACATGCTGTGATTGGCGCGTGAAAACATAGACCAATTCAAACCGAACCCTGCCGCACCATGCCGATTTGCTCACCCGGTGCACTTTGCATACAGCGAGCGTACATAAAAAATCAAATATTTAATTATGATTATGATTATGATTATAATACCAACAGAGAAATTCAGAGGAGTAGTTTGCCTGGGAATCGTGCGTACTTTGGACTCAGAAGAACTCTTCAATCGCTACAGCAAGTAAAGCTTGCTTCATTTAGAATTGGAACAAACTTTTGCTCATATTGTGGCGCTCCTGGTGGACGGATTTGGAAGTTCTTGAAGCCCACGTGTCGGGAATTTTGTTAGCTTCACGTATGATTTTTGACATTCCGAAAAGCGACTGTACTTTGTAAACAATCAACATGGAAGCCGAAAGAAGGGAAAAAACGTGCACAAATATTTGGAAAATCCATTGTGTTCTGCTTCTAGGCTAGCTAAACAGCTGAAATTGCCCACAAATACCGTATGGCGCGTTATCAAATGGTATAAGGAAACATTGACGACGATTCGGAAGCCTCAAGCCAATCGTCGGAGTGGAACTGTCGACCGGAAACTGCATGGTATGATTTTGAAGTCGATTAAGAGGATTCCTAATCTGTCGGACTGTGATTTGACCTGAAAATTCGGTGCTGCCCATAGTACCGTGAGGAGAACTCGACTCCGGGAAGGAATCAAGTCGTATCGAGCTAGCAAACAGCCAAATCGGACCATAGTGTGGTCAAAATTCATGCTCGGAAACCATATGACCAGGTGCTGACCAAGTTCGACGGGTGTCTTCTGATGGACGATGAAACCTATGTCAAGACTGACTTCGGGCAAATCCCAGGTCAAAAATTTTACTTGGCAACGGCTCGGGGAGATGTTCCAGCCAAAATTAATCTTGTTTTTGCCGACAAATTTGCAAGAAAATTTATGATTTGGCAGGGCATTTGCAGCTGTGGCAAAAAAACAAAAGTTTTCGTTACAAATAAGACAATGACATCGGAACTATACCGAAAAGAGTGTCTTCAAAAACGAATTTTTCCGTTCATTCGATCCCACGACCATCCCGTAATGTTTTGGCCAGATTTGGCAAGCTGTCATTACTGCAAAGTGGTTCAAGAATGGTATGCAGAGAAAAGAGTGACGAATAAGGTTATCCGTATTTTTTCTTAAAAGTATGAAGAAAACGCTACATTTGTATACTACACTGAAATACAGGCAATTGTCTTTGTTCCAACTCTATCTGAAGCAAGCTTTACGCCACCGCACGAAATTCTACAAAAAGCTCATTAGACCGGTTGTTCTCTATGGACACGAGCCCTGGATTATGTTGGCAGAGGACCAACGAGTCCTTACTGTTTTCGAAATAAAGGAGCTGCGGACTATCTATGTCGGAGTGCAGATGGAAGACGGAACGTTAAGACGGCTTCTGAACCACGAATTGCAACAGTTGTTAGGAGAACCACCCACCACCGGACAGCAAAAATTGAACACACACAAAAAAATTGGAATTTCACTTGTGACCTAATCCCTTATACGATGCAATGCATAAAGACCTAATTTGGCAAATGACGGAAAACCTCAGTTGTTATTACTTAACATTGGATTAGGAAGAATTTTACTGGTTTGAGATGTGATTTGCATTTTGCATTCGGTTTGTAAGTGCAACTGTATGAATTTATAAGCACCATTTACCAGCCTCGCAGATGTGTGCTTCTGTGGCTCAGTCAATTAACAGACGTACTTTGTGATCCAATGATTCTCGGTTCAAGCCGCGCGGCGGTCGCAGTCAGTATTCTTTTTTATTTCATTAAATTTCGAGTCACGGAATATTCCAATTATACAATATTACATGTTCTTACACGTAAAACTGCATGAACTGCGACGCTCCATTCATATGCGTCTTATAAGATGTTTAATCACAGTTTTTTTAAGTGTGCATAAATATGACAAAGACATTTTTCATACAACTTTGTCTTCAATTTCGTCGCCCGCCCGAATTCTCATATTGCAGTTTCGAATAATTTCAACGACACAGCTATTTCAAAGTCTGCCAAAGTTTGTTTCCATGATATTGACAGCTGACTTGGATATGTTTATTTTTTTTTAAATTTCTACCAATGTGAAGAACCGGTACAACATTTTTATTGTTTTGTACGCTAGACGTCGATTGTTGTCTAAGCTGTAGCTAAAATTGCGAATCAAAATACGCAGTATAAACATGTTACTTTGCTGCCAAGCATGAAACTCGCTTATGCAATTCTGCCGATAGATGACGTTCGAAGTATTTGACCGTTTGATTGCCTTACTTTGCATCTGTATAATTGGTAATCAATGAAATTAGAAACGTGGAAAATGTAGTTCAGAAATTTCTCCTAGTGCAATCATGTTTTTTGTTATGATAATTTTGATATTTTGATATTCGCTACAGAAAGGGGTTTCCGTTAATAGTTTAAATTACAAAATTTTCTAACCAGCATCAGAAAGAGAACCTGTTTTAATAGAATTCTGTTATGATCTGCTGGTCAGGTTTTGTTCTGAAATGTTCGTCATTACATCCTATCCCATTAGACCGTATGTTTCAATAAACTGATAAGACAAGACCTATTCTTTTTCATCTTCCGAAATCGTTCGAAAAATGCTGAATCTAGAGTCAAGCGTTAAATTTTTCTTCGCTTGTACTCCTGCATGCATCAGCATCAGTGTGTTATGACAAACCGATAACGTTCAATGACTCAATAATTTAGTTAGGACAATATTTTCCCAGTACACCGTACTTGGAGTACCTAAAGACTGTGCCAGAAAGTATGGACCCACTTTGATTTCGCTGTAAATAATTCACAAGTGTTAGATATTCAAATTTTATTCGATGTACTGATAATACTAGACTACAACAACAGAATATTATTCTCAACATTTGCTACTTAGCCATTGTAGACTAGCTGGCGCACCTTCTTGCGAACGTTCCTCATTAAATTCCGTACAGACTTCTTGACGACAAGTTTTGACACTTTTTTGCAATCTTTTTCGAACATGGTTTCCTAACCAAATTCCTAATTCCTAAGATGTGCCTTCGTTAATGCCCAAAATTCCTCAATTGGTCTAAGTTGTGGGCAATTTGGTGGATTCATGTCTTTTGGGACGAAAGTGACATTTTTGGTAGTATACCATTCTACCGTTGATTTCGAGTAGTGGCAAGAAGCAAGATCTGGCCAGATAGACAACAGGATCCTTGTGGCTTCGAATCATGGGTAAAAGTCGTTTTTGTAAGCATTCCTTGATGTATATTTCGCTGTTCATTGAAGCAGTGGTGATGAAGGGTTTCGAAATCTTACAGCAGCTACAAATTGCTTGCCAGACCAAAGCTTTCTTACCAAATTTTTCGACTTCAATCGATGTCTCGGACTGGTTTAACACTTGCCCTTCTCGCACCGTATAATATTGTGGTCCCGGCAAGGATTTTGTAATCGAGTTCCACGTAGGTTTCGTCGTCCATGATTATGCAGTTCAAATTTCCAGCAAGAATCGTATTGTACAGATTTCGGACCCTCGGCCTGATCGATGCTTCTTGTTTCGAACTACGTTTTGGTTTTTTCTGCTTCTTATAGGTTCGAAGATTAAACGTTCTTTAGCACGAGGAACATTTGACTTCGAAGTGTACACTTTTTTGGCCACATCCCGAACTGAAACCTCCTTCTTTTGCTCGAACGCCTTCAGTATACGTTTATCCAACTAAGGATTAGCAGGACCTTTTTTTCAACCCGTTTTCGGTTTATCCTCAAAGGTGTTATCATCACCGAACTTCCTGATTGCATTTCGCACGGCTTTTTCACTTACTCCTTCCATTTTTGCTATCTTTCTCAGTGACAGTCCGCGTTCTGTGCACAATTTTTTGACGTTGTTCTACTGAAAGTCCACGCATTTCGAAACAAACTAATGAAAACGAATAAACAACTGCACAAGTGGTTAGAGAAGAGTGTAAACAATAGGACGCAGCCATAAAAATTGACAGATTCTGAACCATTGCGAAATGGTAGCGGTTTTTGGTTGCGTTCATACTTTCTGGGACAGTCTTTATATAGATAGATATAAAGTTCATGTTTCTTGTGATTAAGTTTGTCAGTACTAATCATTTGTTGCCAACCCTCCATTACAGATTCCTGCGCTACCAGCAGGACTGCGGCCAGGACATCAATGATCGCTTCATTCAGATATTCCGAAACACCGAGAATACACCGCTGCGTAACATCCGGCTGCGTAACAGCACGATTACCAATGAAGGTATGCGGATCTTGCTGCGGCACAAGCTAACCTCCCTATCGATGTGGTATTGCAACAAAATAACGACTGCGTCCTGGAATATTTTAATCGAGAACTGCCGGGAGTTGCGTTCGCTCGAACTGGGTCGATTCGTCGATATGCTGAAGCACAGCGAACCGAACGAAAAAACGCCAATAGATTTTCAACTGGTACTACCTCAGCTACGTCAACTGATCCTTAACGGGGTAGTATTACAACCATCGATTCAGTTCAGGTAAGTTCCGAACATTATTTTCATCAGATCAGATATTCTATACTTTCCTATACTTTTCAGTCATTTATCGGAACTGACGTATCTGGATTTAACAGCATGCATATTTGCTGAGTTTAGCCTGAAAGCCTTGATCGACCTACCCAAGCTGAAGGCATTGATTCTGTTCAACGTTTGGCCATTGGATCACGAGTTCTCCACACTGAGCAAATTGAAAAATTTACAAACCTTAGATCTATCGGTGTCCAGAGCGAATGTGGATGGAAATTATCTTACTCCCAATAAGGTAACTATACAGCAGTTATGTATTCGGAGCTAACGAATTTCATACTATAATTTTTCCAGTTATTGGCACATTTAGTCGAAAATCTACCACATCTGCGTCATCTAGACATTTCCGGTACCAATCTTGCCGGCGATGGAGTAGCGACGAAAACCAACACAACCGCTAGTAGCTCAGATATTCCTGGCTTAGCTAGCCGCGCTGATCGGCCTTTAGATTTTCTCGGACTTTACTATACCGCACATTCGGCGTGCAAATGGCACGATATACCAGCTCTAAAAGTAACGTCACTAACGAAATTGTGAAATTGCTTCTCCTAACCTTCTAAAATGTTCGGTTCCATTTACAGATCGCTGGTGAAGCGACAGAGGATCAGATTTTAGTTGCCGCTTCCGTCTATCAGGATCGCCATGAGCTGCTAACGAAGGTACTCAATGATCTCTACCATTTGCTTCGGTTTGAGACCTGCAAGCAAATTCACAATGCGCTGGACGTGGTGTTATCCGCTATGGACAAACACATTCGTGTTAAAAATATTCAAATCAGTGGCAGGTATGTGTTGTGGTCTGCATTCATGAATAGTAATAACAGTCATTTGGTGTTCAATTTACCACTGCAGTGCCACACTGTTCTACATAGTCAAAGGACGCAACAAGATTCAATTCGGTGTTCCTCTGAAGAATCATATCATCCACACGCTCCTGAATGGCATGTCGACGCATCTGACTGATGATACGATGATGAGAAATGGTTGTCTTACATTATGTCAGTTTAACATCCCACAAGATGTGGTAAGCTATAGGGGGCTGATTGAGTCATTGTGAGTGGTAATAATAGTATCTGTTGTTACAGTTATTCGAATATGAAAGGCTAGTACGTATTCTGTTGCATGGCGTGTCATATCGAGAGCAGGAAGGATTTGTTCAGCGTATCGCCATTTATCTGTTAAACTCGTTAGCTTGTCAGGTGGACGGAAGTCAGAAAATGTTTCTGGGAGATTTGGGTGCTATTTCGGTTGGTTTCTAATCAATTGCTCTTTATTTCTATGTTTCAATACATTCTTTTTCAGACCATGCTCAATTTGATCAGTGATCGGTTGTCGCGAAAAATTTTCGACGATGTGATGGAGGTCGCATGGTCTACCATGTGGAATGTGACGGATGAAACGGCAAAGAACTGTGAACGATTTCTGGATGGTCGTGGAATGGAGTATTTCTTGGGTTGTTTGAAGGTTGCTCCCAATGCTCTGTGAACTGTTGAGCCGTTCATTACAGAACTTTTGTTATTTGCAGCTATTTCCGGAAAAAGACGATCTTCTACGGAACATGATGGGTTTGTTGGGAAATGTTGCAGAAGTAAAAGATCTACGCCCGCGACTTATGACACCGGAATTCATTACAGAGTTTGCGGATCTACTTGATTCGTCCAGTGATGGAATCGAGGTGAGATTAGACTTTGTGTAAAATTGTTCTATACGTGCATAGTTATTATTATTATACTCTATAGAAACGTTATGCAATCACTTGAAAAATCGACTAGTAAAAATTGTTCTATATCATTCGACTCAGTTCGTTGAGTTGAGTTATGTCAATGTGTGTGTCAAGAGGAGCTCACGTCATTTTCTCAAAGATACCTTAACGGATTTCTACAAACTTAGGTTCAAATGGAACTACTGAATTTTATCCGGATACGACTTTCGGTTCTGGAACTACATGGTGAAGTGTGTTTCAAATTAAAAACCGTCATTCAGAGCGACGATGCAAAAAAGGGAAAGTTTTTTTTCTAGACTTGACTCAAATATTTAATTTTAAATAGCAACCTATGAGACTGTAATATGAGCCTTCAACACTAAATCTCCTCACACATTCCAGACCATGTAATATGAATATTCAAGACTAAATCTTTCACACACCCCAGACCACACGCACTTGACAAATTCCCGTAAAAGCACCATTCCACGAAAACCTAGAAACCTACATAAAATAAATACATTACCTACATGAAGGCAACTAAAATATCAACACTTGCCCTTTACGGTGACCCAAAGAAAGAAACAACGTGACCCAAAGAAAGAAACAACGTGGTCATAAAATTCGACTGCAGAAACAAGGAAGCATCAAGTTTCAAATCGTTATGTCATCAGAAAGGCAAAACACACAAAATAAACATAACCGACTGTGTCACTTCCCCTTTCTTGACGCCCCTCATGTCCACAATTGAAAACCAACCAGCGCGACCTAGAATAACAGTAACTCAGGAGCACACACTAACTCAAACCGACACTCACGAGAATAACCCAACATGCTATCGCCCTCTCCTCTCCGTATCACACCCGCTGACTCTCATCAAGAAGTTTATTTCCTCTCTTAATCACAAAATATACAATGGCCGACACGATACAACGAGTTCCATTGGTTAAACCCGATTTACACTGCGCGTTCTAACTCCTCCCCCCAGATTCTCACCAATTGTAAAAACTAATTAGCTAAACTAGGAGAGCATAGGATATATAAGTTAACGAACTGATAGTAATAAAGTAATCTTAATCACAACTTAAATCCGTGTACGTCAATCAGTTTAAAAGACTATAAGACTTTTTGACCTCTATTTCCGGTACTTCCGGAACCAGAAATATGAAACTGGTATAGCCGAAGTCGATTTGTGCGGCCAGTAACTAACTAACTAACATAACCAACAAATTAAAACAGTGATTTTTTGGTTATGTTACTTAGTTACTGGCCACACAAATCGACTTCGGCTATACCGGTTTCATATTCCTGGTTCCGGAAGTACTGGAAATAGAGGTCTAAAAGTTTTATAGTCTCATATGCTTCTATTTGAAATTATCCTGTGAAGTGTTTTCAGAATTTTAAGCCGTTATTTAAAGCGATGATGGAAAAATCGGAAAAAATCTTTTAAGTTTGGCTTAAAACAGCTTTAATTGGTAGTTTATGTCAGTTGCTGACCAATCGAACGGATTTAAGCTACCTCGGTACCTTGTTTCCGGTTCCAGAAGTACCGGAAATAGTGATCAAAAATATAAAAAAACGGAACTCACTTCGTTTTCTTAGAGATGGCGAAACCGATTCTAACAAGCTGAGACCTAAATGAACAGTCTTATGGTGTCATAAGC
This sequence comes from Malaya genurostris, assembly GCF_030247185.1. Taxonomy (NCBI): domain Eukaryota; kingdom Metazoa; phylum Arthropoda; class Insecta; order Diptera; family Culicidae; genus Malaya; species Malaya genurostris. Next base: position 191,347,307 of record NC_080572.1, read on the forward strand.
TGCTTTCGGTTCCGGAACCAGCAAAAAAAGTTTCTGTACTTTCCTTAAAACTATTCCAATCGGTAGTCATAGCCAGTAGACCGCCAGTTAAATCGATTCGTGCTATCCTGGTTCCCGGTTACCGGTCGAGTCTGAAAAAGAATCAATAGCAGCCTATTGTGCTATAAGAACTTTCATATGAGTCTAATTTTGTGAAAATCGGTTCAGCCATCTCTGAGAAAAATGCGTGAATTCCGTTTTGCAGGTTCTGACCACTATTTCAGGAATTTCGTTTAGTAAGAAACTTACATAGCAGGTTTGAGCCAAATTTTTCATTTCGAGAATATGAGTAATAAGAGAAACACTAGGAGGAGTAAAATAGGTTTTAATTCATTTTTTACGTTTCGCTTTCAGCTCATCAGTGCGTCAGCAGTTTATGTTGATCTGCTCACGCCACCTAACGGTTCAACATAAACCGCTGAGCAGACATAAAGTTAATGCTATTTACATATACACTTATCACACCGAAGTACTGACGTGCCGAAAGAAACGAAACTAAGTGACGACGTTCTGGCCATCAACAGATAGTAGTTGGTACCAAACCCCTAAATAACCACTATCTGTTGATGGCCAGAACGTCGTCACTTAGTTTCGTTTTTTTTCGGCACGTCAGTAAAGGTATAGCACTTCGGTGTGATAAGTGTATATGTAAATAGCATTAACTTTACGTCTGCTCAGCGGTTTATGTTGAACCGTTAGGTGGCGTTAGCAGATCAACATAAACTGCTAACGCACTGATTAGCTGAAAGCGAAACATAAAAAATAAAGATAGTTCTGTGTACTTAGCATAAATCCGGTACCCACGTGGTACCAAACCCCTAAAAAAGGTTTTAATTGATTTTTGTCAGAACATGTTTGAAAATTTATTGACATCACTATTAACATGAAGCATGAAATTCCGATGCAAGTCTTTGCAAATAAACTTCAATGCATTGGAAGTCTTTCATTCTCTTCGGTCACTTCCCGTAAAGTGGGTATGATTTGTGTAAACTTCAGCACTGTTTTCAATAAAAAAACCACACACCGGTAACAGATATTCGTACTCGTACACATGCCGATGGACTCGATTGTTTTTTCAAACCCGAGCATCGGTGTCGATTTTTGTTTTCTTTACCACGAGTACCACACTGCGTGCTTCGTTCGTTGAGGTGGTGTTGTGTTTACTCCTTTCACTCATAACCCTGTAATTTCGGAACCGGAAGTCGTATCGGGATGAAATTCAAGAATTTCGTATGGAATCATAAGACCTTTCATTTGCGAAAATTGGTTAGGCCATGCTGAGAAAAGTGAATTCGATTTTATAGTTTGTGAACTATATTTCCAGTGCTTTCGGAACCGGAAGCCGGGGATTGGTATAGCCGAATTCGATTCGCTGACAAGGCCTATCGGTTAGAATTGATTGAACCCAGTTTTGAAATATACTTTCGAGTTTTGCATCGCCGCTCTGTATACCACTCTTCGTTCTGTGATTTCGGCACCAAAAGTCGGATCCGGATGAAATTCGAGAGTTTTGTATGGGACCATGTGGAAGAAAGTTGTACCTAAGTTTGTGAAAATCAGTTCAGCCACCACTTAGAAAAGTTATTGCACTTATTTTCATTTGCACATATCACTTTGTGATTCCGGAACCGGAAGTCTGATTCCAAAAAAAATCAGAAACTTAATAAGGCCCTACAAGACCTTCCCGTTGAATCTAAGTTTGTTAAAATTGGACCAGCTATCTTTGAGAAAATTTAGTACATTAAAAATGTTCGATAGACACACACATACATATTTTGCGTACTCGACTAACTGAGTCGATAAAGGCAAAAATCTAAGCTGAGCTCAAAACTATTCCAATCGGTGATCATAGTCAGTGGACGGCCAATGTAACAGATTCCAACTGTGCTGGATCCCGGTTCCCGATTATGGAAGCACCAAAAATAGTAGTATATTCCGAAATGTAACTAATTCATTTTTTATCCCTGATTTTCATTGTGACCGCAAACAATTGCTTTCCTCATTTACTTCTCTTTTGACGCCATATTCGATTCAAATGCTTGTAGTATCAACAAAAATTTATGTTCATCAGTCTGCGACCTTTCTAACGCAAATAGATGGTATATCTCACTCTATTAATGGCGAACACATTAGGTATAACCTAGAATTTAGATGATTATATCGTAGTTCTTACCAGTGATGCCATTTCACCACAGTGATACACGCTGGTGTAAGATTCTTGTTTACACAGGGGATGCAAGAAGCAAACATCACACAAAAAGGAAAGCGCACTTCGTCTCAGTGTTGAACAGGCAGAATTTGAGTGTGTGCTTGTGGTTAAAGCAGCTGGCGCGAGTTAAACACATTCTCTTCGCATGAATCGCTCTCACGCGCTCTCGCATAAATACACCCAAGTGACCACTGGTACGTGCTAGTGAGCCAGCATTTCTGTGATTTAATTTCTAATTTTATAGAAGGTAACGATTGCCTTGTTATGACAATCTCTTTCGCAGCAAGGAAAAACTAAATTTTAACGACTAATTGCGCTTTTGCTGAATATGCGTGCCCCACGCTTCTCTTATGGGGACCGTACACCAGAGTCCTCACCGGCGTGCACACTTCGGAGAAAATATTTTCATCCCCCTCAGAGGATCTCAGAGCTCTGCTTTGGTGTGATCCAGTGCTAGAGTTGAAAGAAAATAAATACTCGCTTTCATGATGCGTGCACACTTTATATAACAGTGGTGTACATAGGGTAAGGGCTCCCTATTTCATCTCATTTGTAAGGACGTCGCCTTCAAACCCCGATTTAGCCACTAAAATCACTGTAACTATTTCATATTACTGCTTCATTCGCCTTGCTCCACGTTGAGAATAGATTCACATCTCTTTAAAATTCAACTAATATTTATAAAACAGCTAAAAACACTAATGATGTTCTCACTACTCTGCTCCTAATTTCATCTCAATGGATTTTTATCCATCCTATCGTTGATCTTTTATTCATCCTATAAATTAGCAATGGCGACAGCAATCAAAACAAAATATGCCACTATTGCACTCTCACCCGCATACGCTGCCAGCTGGAAAAAATGGCTGGCAGACATTCTGGTGACCGACTGCCTCACCGCTGCCAGATATACAACTCAAACGATACAACCGTACTCACCAGGATTTTTCCACATTATTATTATTGGTAAAAAATTTACTCGTTGAATTATCTAATAAATGGGGCAATGGCTTACGGAGATCTAAAGAACTATCTTTTAACATCATTTTATTAGTGAAAACAGATAGAACAGATATAGACTTTCTTTGCAAAGTAATACATATTTTCTATGAAAATATCTGGCATCTCTGTGCACAGCCGATGAAACACACACACACACTTCACAGCGTTATGTTGGCGTATAGCGGAATGAAACCAGTGCTACTAGATTTGCCACAATGGTTATTTCATTAGTATTTAACACGTTCTTTCTGGTAATATTCGAAGCTGAAACAGTTTTATTGAAATATTAATATCAATAATATAATTAAACTAATGTCACGGATACCAAAAACATACTTTTTTTATGATAATTTGAAGAAGATAAACAATTTTTGTTTTGTAACATTATGAGATAACTTGGCAACTTTGCGAAACCAAATGAGATGAAAACAAAGCGCAATGAAGTGAACGAAGTGAAAAACTTTCATCTCATATTTTTGAAGACTTTTATTGCTTGTCGGGTAATTTTTGAAGTTTTTAATCGTTAACTAAACAAGTGGCAAGTGAACATAACTAATTATGAAGTTATCCAGCATTCAATGGTAGTGTAATTGTGCGAAATAGTGATCATGTTTTGAGACGAATCGATTAGTAGATATTCAGAAACATGACGAACTGTAAATCTTGAGACGAAAATGTGTCCTAAATTGAAAAGTGAGTTTAGTTTATATGAAAAAAAAAACAATCACCGAAGAATTTAAAACCATTTCTTTCAATAGGAAAGTGTGACAATAGCTTTTCAATTCATTTTAAAACATTCCACAGTTTGGTTCAGGTACGCTGTAAGATATTATTCATGTTCAAAGTAATGAGGTGAAGGGATGAGATGGAAATAGGAGCTCAGATGAAATAGGGAGCCGTTGCCCTATATGTGTAAAAGAGAAGAGCTCTCGTTGATGTTGTCAGTGCGAGGTGAGAAATCATACTTGCTCTTCGTCACACAGAGGAGATGGACATCTCTGGTTCTTACCATGGGGTTTTCACTTTTTGCCTTTCTCTATAGAAAGGTATTAGAATTGCTGGAAAAACCGACTCGGAGTCCCATAGTGTTATATACCATTCAGTTCGACGAGATCGAAAAATGTCTGTTGTGTGTGCACTTTTCAAAGATATTTTACCGCTTCCAAGAGATGGCTTAACCGATTTTAACTAACTTAGGCTCGTTTGAAAGCTACTGTGAGACCAATGATGAAGTTCAAAGATCAAATGGCTGTGACTTTTGGTTCCGGAGATATGATTGTATAAGTGACGTAACCGACAAATCACATTGTTTTTACCGCTCTTATATATGCTTAAAAGTTTAAGCACCTCGAAAAAAGTCCCCATGCAAAATTTGAGCTAAATCGGACATGGGTTAGGGGTGCTGCCTGGTTAAGGTTTGACAATTTTCGATCTTGAAATAGCACAATTTTTTTATGCCAAAAGTCTTAAAATTGCATGAAACGTCGAGATTTAGTGCTATTTCAAAAAAATTTTTTTCAATATCGACTTTCTAGGAAGACTTAAAAAAAGTCGATTCTAGAAAAACAATTTTTTTTCGTGATGACAGTAAATCTCGACGTTTCATGCAATTCTAAGACTTTTACAATCAAATTTTCATCGAAATTTTATGTTCAATGCAACAAAACGATCAATTGTCTATCAAACCCAAAAATAGAAAAAAAAAAATGAAATGAGAAATCATACATTCTATCCTGAATCTACTTACTGTAAATGTGGGTTGTCTCAAGAGAACAGTGCATCTAATTGAAAGCGTTTTATGGTTGTTTTTATATCCGGTTTGCATATATTGTATATCCGGTCACCATTTGAAAATAACATAATCAATACATAGTGTTGAATGCCTTAGGGTTCTATGAACTTCAGTCTTAAGGTCATACGAAATACAACAATTTTGCATATCGGTCGTTTGGCATATGCAATTGTTTTGTAAATGATTATTTGGTATAACAGCTTCCATAAGATCCATACTCTAAAGTAGCTTGCATGGGACAAAATTCGTATGGAACAGTTGTTTAAATATGTAACAATAAGTGTTTATTGAGTAATTACAAATTGTATTTTGTTTAATTTTAGGTTAGCTACAATGCTGCGGGTGTGCTCGCACACATTGCATCGGACGGTGAGGCGGCATGGAGCATTTCAATGCCACCACGCGATCGCGTTTTATTACGCATGGTAGAAGCGATAGAACGGTGGGACTTATCGGCCGAACGTAACATCAATTATCGTAGCTTTGAGCCCATTCTCGGATTGATTCGTTGTTACCACACTCCCGCTTGTCAACACTGGGCTGTTTGGGCATTAGCGAACTTGACCAAGGTGAGTGGTATTGTGGAAGTGAATTAAAACGTGTTTCTAATTGTTCATTAATTTGTTTTAGGTATATCCTACAAAATATTGCCGGTTGGTCGAAAGGGAACATGGCATCGAGCTACTGCAAGCTTTAATAGAGCCTTCTCAGCCATACCGCCGACTGAAAGAGCTAGCCCAGATGGTCCTAACGCATTGTCGCAATTTCAACGACACCATTGATCAGTGCCGAAAAATGGAACTGGACGGTTGAGACCAGTAGCTTCTATCTCTCGCTCGAAACATCGGGTAAGTTGGACTGCTACCAATACTGTTTATCTTATAATAACCTGTAAATTTTATATTTAATCACAATATCAGAAGAGCAAGGCTGAACGTACGAAATACCAATTGTAGGAATAAAACATGTATAATACAGCTATTTAAAGATTTAAATTATTCACTAAATCACTGTATAGTGATATTGATAACTTTGCTAAAATACACTACACATGTTAATAGTTAGAAGTATATGTTAACTATATTCAAATGAGTTCACAAAATTTGGCATCTAAACAAATGCTACACAATGTAATGATGGATAACATTTTAGGAAGCCACCGGCGCGAAACAACAACAAATATAAGCACACATGATTAGCCGTAATTACTGTTGAGGTAGATACTAATAAACGCGAACTTTCTACACAGAACGTACATCTAAAGAGTTTTTCTCCGCACTCGAAAACATTTGCATTGAACTCAAAAATTTTGTCAGGATTTTGGTTTTCCAATTATCTTTTGGTACTTTCAGATACAGCCTTCGGTTAGATTGGGCTTTCTAGACTGATCGTTGCTTTTTTGTGTTTCTTCGTTTGCTTTGGAATCAGATCCATTTCGTTTGCTCTTGGCATACATGACGAACAGTTTAGTTTGCAATGACAGTGACAAGATATGATTACATGCGAAAGCTCATTGAAGAAATTCGGTCGGTATCACATTTCATTTGTGGAATGGTTCTGTTTCAACAGAGTTCGCATCCGATCCTTAGCGTACAGAAGAACCCGTTGCATCGCTAGTACTACGGTCTTATTGCCACTAAGAATTTTTCCCGATAGGGGCTCGAACATACGATCACTGACTATTAGACCAGCGTTCTACGCATTGAACTGCCAACTCGGACGGTCATCATAATCATTTAGTTATCTCAAAACTTTGGTTGACTTTGGAGAGTCCATTGTTTGGTATTTCTATGAAAAAAAAACGTATTAGTAGTATATACAATAAATTTTTTGTTTTGATAAATGTTAATGTGTGAGGAGATACTGCACACGAAAAAAAGTTTTATTTTTATGTTATGTTTTATTTCTTTCGCTTGCTAATTGTAAACATTATAGTCATGCTCCGCATCTCATTTTATCTGGCGGCATGAGAGACGACAACACCAATTTTTTCTAAGCATCGCAAAGTCGAAATACGGATCTGTTCCAGCATACAAAGAAAGTTTGCTTTGTATTAGAACTGTTACCATCTCAAAACTTTATAGAAATAACTCCAACCGATTAAAAATTTTGGACTTTTGTAACAAAAATTTGATAAGCAATTTTAATCCATCTGATCAGTCTGATGGTTCTTTTGTGTGTATTACCGTTGAGAAAAACTACAGAGTGCGCCATTTTAATCGGGACATTGCGAAAATTTGACAGCTCTCAATAGTAATTATTATATTTCGTTTATTTTACCTTGGATTTAGAAATAAAAAATAATGTCGTTTTACAATTTATTTCGGCGTGTTTCCAAAAATAATATCCACCAAGTGCCCTTTTTTATTGTTACACATTTCTTTCACATTTACCAACATCTCGGGTATTTTCGGTTTGAAAGTATTCTGTCGGATCTTTTATTGTCATCGGCATGTTAGTATGTGCTTTATTATTCGAAAATTCTCACAAAATAGAATTCCGGTGGCGTCCAAATTGGATATATTGACGTCCGTTTTTGAACAACATACGTCACGTGCAGGTAGCGCCATCTTGATAGGAACAATTTTTGGGGCGTTCTCAGGGTGTATGTAGATGCCAAGTTGAGATTGTGCCGGATTTAAGTTTGCTAAACCTTATTGATGAAGTCAATCGGTCGACATTTATAAAAGTTATTCAATCATACATTTGACCCGATTCATATGACGCAATTTGTATATCATCATCATTATTGGTGTAATATAATTAGCAGAAATTTCACCATCTTTTTGCATTGCCAAAATAAACTATGGTTAGGTTATACTAAAAAAAAAAGATACACGAGTGTTTATATTCTGGAAGTAGCTTTGCTATTGATATCAGCTAATATTGTGAAACTAAAAACTCAATAAAGAACTGAAAAACGTACATTTTTTATTCTCAATATCACATTTTCCAAATATTAGAAATCGTAAACATAGATTTGTTGATATTTTTATCATGTTCCCAGGACCTGGACAATGTGATTTGTTCTTAATTTGATGACATTTATCAAATTCTCTAGTGTGTATCATGGAATGCGAGATTTTTCCGGCATCTGTTAAATTGAAAATTTTGAAAGTCGTAGAGTGTTGATTTCTTTACTAACTTTTACTAACTGACATCAGATTTTGACCATCTCTAGGAGATCTGCCTGATCATATGAGCACTACCGCTTTATAGAATTAGAGATTCTGACCATTTTTATTGGCATCCTTATGCACACTTTGGATGGTTTGTGTTATCTGAAATTTGTTTTTGTGCGTGACAAACACCCCCATTCTGTGTTTTTCATTTGTTCGAAATGAACCGATTCGATCGAAATTGAGAATAGGGGTAAAAGTCCGTTATTTTATGCGTATTGATTAATCTCTAGAGCTTGTTGATATCATTTTTAATGCTAACCGTTAATAGTACTATTAATTTTTTTTATTTTACAATATATTCAATAAGGCATACTGCTTTAGCTCTAAGATACCAAGGGCAACAGCATTAGTTGACATTTCCAATTGAGTTATAATCTCTTTTTCGGTGAGTCAGGACGACTAATTATGTATGACCATAAAAATCATGTATGTGAATCTTGCGCCATTTCTTCTAGCCCTATAAAATCCATACGAACTTTTATCCAAAAAAATGTTGAGATATTTAGACTTCCATCTACATTCCGCACTTTTCTTTCAAAAACTCTAGGGGAACGTAGATTCTCCCTTCCGTGATTGATGGGCTTGACGGTATTGCAAACATCATGAGATACGATTAATTATTGTTACAATTTAATATAAATATGTGTTATAACTTTTAGTTTAATTATTGAGTTTATTGAGTGAGGCATGAAACGATTTGAACAAGATGTTGATTGCAATACGCTCCAACATCCGTGGTTGGAGAGGTCGGTAGGGCTTAACTGAGCTCTTTTTTTATGTTTCATTTTCATACTACTGGCCCTTATTGCCGGTGTGAAGTGGAAATTAAGCGAAATGAACGTACCCCAGTCAGGTTTCACACGATAACGGAATAGTTGAATGGTGAATTAAGTTCATCTTTGACGTTTATTCTGTGAGGTTGTGTTGTGCTCGTGTGGGATCTGATGGATGAGGTGATATGTGAGTGAAGTATAAGTGAAGTGGAATGCAAGAACGGTAATAAAGGCCACCGTTTCAGCTCAGGACTAACGATCGTCCAATAAAAGAGTTAGAAATTGGGTGACGGCACCCCCATTCATCTCAAATCCATTGGTCATTTCATATATGAAAACCATTGGTTAGAGCGAGATCTGTTGTGTCTGTTCGATAGATTGACTTCGAGAGTGAGATGAGGTTAGGAGTATTTCGCGTCGCTATAACAGCGATATCGTACATTTTCTGAACTACTTTTATGCGGTATTGCTTATCAGAGATGAGGCAAAGATTTTGTATTTGATTTCATCACAATTCATTTATTGAAAGTCGAGTAATCGGTAGAATAATATGGTCACTCTATTAATGAAATGACTATTGGCACAATGAATTTAGTTAAAATCTATTAGAATAGAAATAGTAAATCAATGTTACAATGTTTGCGTGTGAAATACATATTTGTATATATGTATATGTATGTACACATGTGTGTGTATGTATGTATGTATGTGTGTATGTCAGTATACCTTGGTGCCTGTATATATTTATACATGTATGTATGTATGCGTTGTATCAAACCGTATATGGTGATACATTTAGATTGTGAGTGAATAAGATGTTGATTACATTACGCTCCAACATCCGGGGTTGGAGAGGCCGGTAGGGCTTAACTGAGCTCTTTTTATGTTTTATTTTCATACTACCGGTTTCTATTACCAGTGTGAAGTGGAAGTTAAGTGGAGTGAACGTATCCCAATTGGGTTTTACACGATGACAACAGGTGAACGGTGAAACGAGTCCATATTTGACGTTTATTGGTGGTTTGTTTACAATGGATTACTGTGGAATAAGATAGAACATTGTAGAATAGAACGAAATAATAATGACTTAACCAATGGACAAACCACTGATAGCTGTCAAACGATGTTCATCCAGTTTGTATTGTGAGGATGTATTGTTTGGGACCTGATGGGTGGGATGATGTGTGAGTGAAGTGTAAGAGTAACTGCATGCAAGAATGGTAATAAAGGCCACCGTTTCAGCTCAGGATTAGCGATCGATCATTAGAAGAGATAGATATTGGGTAACGGTACCCCCATTCATCTCAAATCCATTAGTCATTTCATATACGAGAACCATTTGTTATAGTGACATCTGTTATCTCTGTTTGACAGATTAATTTCAGAAGTAACATGAAATTTGGAACATTTTGCTTTGCTAAAACAGCAGTATTGAACCATTTCCGAGCTACTACTATGCGTTATTGCTTCTTAAAGAAGAGGCAAAGACTTTGTAGTCGGTTTTATCACAATTCATTTATTAAAAGTCGAGTGATCGCTAAAATGACATGGTGACTCTACTAATGAGATGACTATTGGCACACTAGTTTTAGTTAGGATCTATTAGAGTAGAAATAGTAACTCAATGTTGTAATGCTTGCGAGTGGAATACATGCGGGTATGTATGCATGTGTGTATGTGTGTATGTATGTGTTTTTGTGTGTATGTACAATATACATTTTACCGTGCCTTTGAGTGCGTTGTATGAAATTTCCCCACCAAAATGCGATATAAGGAAATAAGAAAACTATAAGGAAAAACTCTGGGGGAACGTAGATCCTCTGTCATTTCAGGTCTTGTAGCCATGGAGAACAACTGATCTAAAGCGACCCTTACAAGAGACAATATTATTGTCAATACAAGGAGCACTTTTGATCGTGTAGCGAAGACTTCATCGGATTGACGAAAACATTGTCAAAAAATCAAAACTGCTCATCAATCCGACAATACTTTCTCTCCAGAGAGGAAACTATCAAATATGTGCAATGAACTCTTCTCTCAATGTTTCATCGTTCAATTGCAATATTTGTAGCTCCAAGCGCTTGATTTTTTCGAGAAATGCGGACTCAAGTTACCAAGTCAATTGGATTGACGGTATTGACAATACTTTGGATTGATAATAATATTGTCATGTGTAAGGCCCGCTTAATGAATTGTTCGTAGATGGTCAATTTCAGGCAGAAGCGTACTTTTCTCAATTTTACGCTTTTTCTGAACTCGACGAATTACCGATATTCGTGATGGGAGGTGTAGTGCTGCTTGCCTAGAACTTCTTGCTGTTAGGTATTTTATCTTTGACGCAGGTTTAATCCGTCTAGCCGCAGCTTTCAGTCCGATGTATGTTCTCACTATCAGCTCAAAGCTCGTACCACTTGTGTCAATCTTCGAGTTCATTACCTTGCTGTAGCCCTCAGAGTGTGTTCCAAGTACTCGAACGTAAAACTACACTCTATTCTTCGTTGTTTCGATTCGTTCAATCACGTAACACGGAAAACCCCCTGTACAGTCAATCCTTTTGGTGATAAATAAAATTAAAACCACCATTTGCTGAAGCAGTCATGTTGCTATGGTATTTGTTTAATGGTTATTCGACTTTTTCGATTTTTTTGTAAAGCAATTCAAACACTAATTTAAATGAGTTAAAAAACACCATTTCCGATTTCTTCTCTAACTTTCCTTATTTTATTTTCCATCAGAAATCGCATAAGATTTATTGTTATCGATCTGGCATCTGTTGAATATTGACATTAGAAGATTGACTTTTTAATGGCAGTTTATATTAAAAAACTTAGTTAAGTGAAATTGTGCGTTATAATTAGCTTTACAACTATTTGCAAGACAATGTTCTCGTAAAACTGTTCACAGAAAAAGTTAGAATGAAAAAAGTGGCTTTTCATGAGCCATCATACTGTTACTCCGAAAAATTGATGTAACTCGATCAAATGAAGAAATAGGAAAGTGGTTTCTTCAGTAAAGTTGCTCAAAAAAATATTTCCCAATTTTTTTTCTGTAAAGTACTTTGATGCTCACCTCAGACGCATCAATTGTCGTTGGTAGACCTCTCCCGTGGTCCTTTCGCTCCGTTGCACTAGCTACATACAGATACACAACACCCAGCTGGTTTCACCATATACAGAGCATAATCTTCAGACCATGAATATTCTGAACAACCATCCATAATGATGCATGGTCGGCAGGGGCGGCAAGTTCCATGAAATATTGGAGGGGGGGGGGGATGGTGCACAAAAAATTATTACTACAGATCATTGAACTTTGCTATATATAAAGCATTTTTATAAAAGAAAAGGAGAGGTTAGAACAAAGCAACCAAGTAAAAATCACAAATATTTTCCCTACTATTCCAGTAATAATCAATATTCGAAAGCGGGAAAGTATAGCACATTTCACATTGTAGAAAATTAGTTCAAAAATTTTAGTAACTTAGTTAAGAAATATGAATGATTACGGAGACGAACTACGGAGATAACAGAAAAAAGGGTTATATCATAAGATATTTCTAGCAAATTTTCTAATATTTATTCCAGTTGCCAAAATATTGGGGGGGCATGGCCCCTCCAATAAATCTTTTGGGGGGGGGGGGCAAAAAGTGCTTTGCCCCCCCCCATAGTTGCCGCGCCTGATGGACGGGGTATCCATAGGTTTTGAATTATCGTAATGGATCCGCCAGTTTCGTAATTTTTATCGCCAGTGAAAATTCGACAGAAAAAATCGTTCTTTGTCTTCTTTGTAGCGTTGGAGCAGTTGTACGCACGTGATTAAACGAAATTCGACGACCTTGGCTTTAACTCATACGGCACCCAATTGCCTATATTTCGGATCATTCCCATTGCTTTTCAACGTTGGCAAATGGCTCGCTGAGTAACTTTGAGTGATTTTGCAAGTTCTTCTGGCGTTTGCGACGGGTCTTGATCGGGCAATTCCTCCGATTCTTCATCTTCAAACTTTGATTTCTTCACTTTCCAAATCAATTATCATTGATTACTTTGCTTTGTACGTGAATTTCATCAAACAAGATCTGTATTTTGGCATCTGTTTATTTGTGAATAGTATATCCATTACATCGTACATAATTTTATTATTTTAAATCATGTAAACTATTACATATTGTATTTTGTATCTAATAGTCAAACAGCATGAATTATTTTTACATCGTTTCGCTGCAAAATAGGTGACACTACTGTGTCTGAAGATCTCACTCCGAGAATATGCAACAACAAAAAAAACACGGTCTGTTTTCACTTTCTATTAAACTTTTAAAGTACCTTAGATATCTATATGTATTTATTATCATGGGATTCTTTTGTTCTCATACACTAAACAATAATAAAGAGAGCTCTTGTCAGTATTTTGCTAAGACAATACAGATTTAACTCGTGATAATTCTGAATAAATACAATATCAAAACATATAGTATGAAAACGAAAAGGAGCTAGGATGAAACTCGACAGAAAATAGGGAAACACAGAAACAGGCGAATTTTACAGATAAAATGGCACATTTATATGATGACGGTATACTATACTAGATTTTTCAGTTAACCAATTTTTCTCTAATGTTTGCTTTTATAAAATATCTTCCGTGTGCATGGCTTTTCAACAGTAATCACGATTTTTGACTATGTTCTTCGTGAAAATTTATATTATGACAGATATACTCGATGATTTCAAAGTTTAGAAATAACAAATGAAAACAAACTGATTGGCTGAATAACATATAGTTCATGTTACGATAGTTTAAGATTTACTGGTTTGCCACATAAAAAACAGCTTTTTTTCTGGAATTTGTCCACAAAGGATATATCACTGATCCAGCTGTTTTGGACATCTTGTCCGATATAACATTAACTAGCAAATTTTCAACTTTCCAAAAGCATTTGTATGTGTTGTTAGTTGATCAATCGAATCGTCTTGTGTTTGATTCAAAATCATGATTTAAATGTGAGTCAGGTTTTGTTCAACAACCGCTCTGGAAAACATGCTGATTGTGTTACACACAGAATAACCAAATGCATTGATTTCTCTTCTAATTTAAAGTCTGCAACCCAAATCGAAAGAATCTACAGTGTCTATGTTCTATCACCTAGTGAAGGAAGGGAACAATTACGATGCTAATGCTCAGTGTTCATCTACATCTACGCTTTGATCTTGCTGTGTTTCCGGTGGTTCTTCTGGCTCTGTTGCAAGTCCTTGTGCCTTATCCAGAGGAAGTGGCATAACCTCCGGCGGTATCACCGCATATGTATTATGAATAATATTTTTGAATTCTAGGATTGTTTTCATTGTCGTACTCGTCGGCGAATGAATTTTCGCAATGTCGTTATCCTCTGGTGGAGGCGCCAGAGTCTCGGATTCTGCAACCGTTTCAGGCTGTGCATCATATTTGAGCTCCTCGTACGGTTGCTGTTGGGGGATGTGGGTAATCTGCGGCGGTAACGCTACAGGAGGTTGCTGAATGTCCTGGATGCCTTGGACAGACGGAACAGACTGAATCACACCAGCTGCGGCATCTGCAAATGATGGTGCTTGAACGACCAGTGGAGCGGGGACGAGAATTTGAACGATTGATGGCTGCTGAATCATGACCGGCGACGGCACCATTGAGAGTTGTGGTTTAAGCAGCGGCTTGAGTAACGGAATTGGAGGCTGCATGAATATTGGCGAATCAATCGGAATCTGTTGAGGAACAATACAGTGCGCTATGCCGATCAGTCGGGCATGGTAGGATTCCATCTGCGAGACGAGATCCGGAAGTGTTTCGTCACAGAGTACGGGATTTTCTGCGGACAAGAGAACAAAATTTGATTAAATTATATTGAATTATTTGAACGCTATAGAATAGAACGTTTTGATATATTCAGATGTTTCTCATTATTATGAATGTTTCAATATTGGTAAGTTGTAGTATAAATTTTGTCTAGCCAAATGATAATTCAATTTGAATAACAATGCAATAACATTTTTGGAAGTTTGCAAGTTTTAGAAAAATCCAACGCGCGACGCTTATCACCGACTTTGTAAATGCATGTGTTATGCTGTCATTCCGGCCATTATAAAGGCTTGTACCGACATCCTCCAAAGCTTGTTGGCCACAGAAAAAAAAATCGTTATTCGAAAAGTTGTTGAGACGTGCAAATCAGTGTATCGAATCGAAATTATTTTAAATAAAATGAAACAGTCAATAAAACCATTTGCTAATGTTATTTTGAAAAAGTTCTGTTTGTTTTAAGACAAACTGTGTCGTGTTGAAGCGAGCGGAATAATGCTTCCTTACTATCAAGACAAGCTGACGTGATATGGTATGAAATCCTTCCGCCCGGCCAAACTATTAACGAGAGGTATTATTTAGACGTAATGGGTTATTTTCTTGAAACTTTACACCACACAAAGTTATCGGGAGCGACTATTTTTGAGCTCGCCTCGGGTGCCAGAAATGTTCACTACGGCTCTGCAGATTGGTCTTTGGTTTCATTCATACCACACAAATCGTCGATTAGCAATCAATATAAATAACTATATTCAACGAGGTACAACGAATAACCACAATTCAAACAGAGACGAAAAAACTAAAACCCGGGAATTTTTATCTCGCAAACAGGAAAAAAGCGGAAAATTGAAATCGGCAATTCACTTGCCACCCTGCAGTGATGTGCACTGGATCAAAATATGCGTTACGGAAAATTTGTTTGGTAACACTCGGTGAGTTGCTATGTCTTCAATTTTTTTTTTATTCAACAATGTAATATAATTTTAGGCACACTGCTTATGCCAATGGTAATTAAAGACTAACTTAAAACTAGAATCATTAGGCTATGTCATCTCGGGTTCTCTTAAATCCAGCTTTCAGCTGGCGATCGGTAGTGGTCGATGAATTGAGTATTGCACGAGTCTTCCAGATGGCGTTGGTAAATATCTATGCTGGCCGCATCCTTCGGTCCGTGTGGGTCCACGGAAAACACATGCTGGTTTTCGACTGGAGCGGTCTTCCGTGGGCGATGATGGTGATGTTACGGAAGAGAATGGAATAAAGTAAATATTGTGGAAACGGGGTAAAAAGGGGATGTGGGAACAAAATGTCTGAAAACGCCAGATCTAATTAGTTGTCATCGAGATGGTGAAGAGACAGGGAAGGGGGAACATCCCGTACCGGAACCTCAGGCGGTCTACCTCGGGCCCTAAGGGATTCCAGTAGCTTCGATCTGGCGTCACGATACTCTAGGCACGACCACACGACCGCAGAGACCGCTCTCCGCAAGCCCAACACGCTGGAGATGTGCGTTGAAAGTGTAGTGATTTAACATGAGCCGCGACATAACACGAATGAAATCGTGACTCACGTTCATCCCCCTGAACCAAGGTTACGTCGATACCTTTTCACAGTTGACTGTTCTATATTTATTATAAAAGATATTAGGGACCACTTGAGGGCGTCCTGGGTGGCGGTTCAATGCATAGGACGCTGGTCTTACAAGCCAGTTGTCGTATATTCGAGCCCCGACCTGGAAGGATTCTTAGTGTCAGTAGGATCCATAGTACTAGCCATGCAATGATTCTGTACACTAAGAATCGGCTGCGAAGTCTGTTGAAACAGAAAGGCCAAATTCCACAAAAGGAATGTAATGCCAGGACTTTGCTTGAGGGCGTATGTGATGCGGAATTCCACGAGTCTCTTCTCTCATGGATATGTCGAAAACACAGTAGAATCAGAAGTATCAAAAAAATGAGCACGGTTGGAAACAAACGAAGAAGGATTAATATTCTGAGCCATGTAATCAAAATACAAGGACATAAAACGGGTCTGAGAATTGAGCTCGACATGCCTTTCGAAGTTTTCAATCACCATCGGATTCAAGATATCGCGTCGGATTAGCAATCGATATGAGAGGTCCCAGAATCGGGTTTTCAACGGTAAGACGCCCGCGAGCACTTCGAGACTCATCGTATGAGTCGATTACATGCAACCTAGGGCAATACGCGAACAACGATACTGAATTTTTTCCAGTTTAATGAAATGGGTGTTCGCGGCGGATCGGAAGCAGAAGCATCCATATTCCATTACCTAATGTGACATCCCCAGGTGCTTTTGGAGACCTGAGCTATGGTTTCACCCCTTAGTTGAAGCTGTAATTGTGCTGGTTCTCGCTTCCTCGAAAATACAACCAGCTCGGTTTTCTCGGTAGAGAACTCAATACCCATTTGAAGAGCCCATGTCGACAAGTTGTCGAGGGTATCTTGCAATGGTCCTTGGAGATCGGCAGCTTTGGGTCCTATAATAGGCACAACGCTGTCGTCGGCAAGTTGTCTTAGCGTGCAAGATGTGTTGATACATTGATCAATGTTGTTTACGTAAAAATTGTATAAATGGGAGCTTAAGCATGAGCCCTGAGGAAGACCCATGTAACTGAATCGTATTGTCGACAAATCACCATGCGCGAAATACATGTATTTCTCGGACAAAAGATTATACGAAAAGTTATTCAGAATTGGTGAAAGATAATGCTGATACAACTTCTCAGATAGGATTTTTATGCCCCCTTGATGTCTAAGAAAACTGATGCCATTTGTTCTTTCCGAGCAAATGCCATTTGAATATCTGTTGAGAGCAACGCAAGACAATCGTTCTTTCATTTGCCCCTGCGGAAACCAAATTGTGTATCTGAAAGTAAGCCATTAGTCTCGACCCAATTGTCTAGACGAAACAGAATCATTTTTTCGAACAATTTCCGGATACAGCAAAGCATAGCAATCGGCCGATACGAATTGTGATCGGAGGCTGGTTTCCCTGGTTTTTGAATGGCGATAACTCTTACTTATCTCTAGTCATGTGGGACAATATTATCATCAAGAAGCCTATTGAATAAATTCAATAAGCGCCTTTTGGCAGAATCAGGCAAATTTTTCAACAAGTTGAATTTGATTTTGTCTAACCCCGGAGCTTTATTGTTACACGATAAAAGCGCAAGTCAGAGCTCGACCATCGAAAAAGGTGTTTCGATTCTGTTAGATGAGTCGACGCGCATGATCGTCTGTTCCGGAACAGAGTCAGGACATACTTTTTCTAGCGAAATCGAATATCCAGCGGTTATAATATTCCTCGCTTTCGTTCGTGGTGTTTTTGTTGCGCATTTGTCGGGCTGTGTTCCAAATAGTACTCATTGATGTTTCTCTCGATAATCCGTCTACGAATCGACGCTAATAACCGCTTTTCTTCGCTTTAATCAAGCTTCTCATTTTAGCGTCTAATGCCGCGTAGTTTCTAAAATTATCAGGTGTTCCGTTTTTTCTAAACTCGATAAATGATGAAGCTCTCTCCGCGTTTAATTCTGAGCACTTTTTGTCCCACCACGGGTTAGGAGGACGGATGTTAGTTTTCGCGCCGGGTACTCCTCCATAGGGATCATCTCGATCCAGACGAATAATGTTGAAATCGTGGAAGTTTAAGGGTATTTCAGAAGTTAGCCAAGTTTCGCACAATGCAAATGCGTCACATTTCAGATTATTTACTAGAAATTTAAAAGGATCTATTTTTGGGATGATACTTCTACAATTCCACTGTACAACAGTGATTGAATCCGTGACCTCGGTGGGTGACTTAGCCATCGAAAGGTACGATCGCTGAGAGAAGAGGTCATTTTGCCGTCAACTGCTTCAAGAATGTTTTAACTGTAGGAATAAAAGTCATTAATGTCTTCAACTTGTTCCATATAAGTTACTGTCATTGAAGTGTAATAACGTGTGCTACTTGGGTCTTGCAGATGACTGCATAAATTTTCACAATCTACCTGAATGGAATGAAAGGTTGTCTTTTGGTCAAAAGTTACTGTCAAATCTGATTTTCTGTTCCGAAATTACGATTTGATGTCAGAGAACGACGCAAAACTGATATTTTAGGCCACGGTGCAAAAAATGAGAAACATCTTGATACGGTTCATGCTAATTGCTTTAAATTGCAGATTTGAAACCGTAACTTAAGTCTCGCTGTCGACATGGTTCTACGATGCTCAGGTTTGTTCTGTTGTACGGGTCACGTTGTGTTTTAGTACTTAGTTCTGCAAGTATCAGAAGTTTCCTCATGTTTTCATACAGGGGTCATTGGCAAATATAAGTACAATAATAAATGCGGTAATGGGAAAAGCCTTTTAAACAAAAACACAGTTTTTTTAATCACTGTATGCTATAGATTAGGTACCATGCAACTACTTCAATCGTGAACAACTGGAGACGCATGGTAATCAATAAGAGCCGCGATATCGTTTGTGTAATCGCAAAAGCATATGAAAGTTTCTTTTCGTTTTCTTTCTTTCGGTTATTTTTGCGGTCAAACAATAAAAATCTTAGGTGTTGATCAGGCACAGCAGTTAGAGAACGAACACTAAAATGAATGATTTATTCCCGGAAGAGAAAATAAACAGAGATAGCATTATACCATTAGGTTTTTTACCATCACTGCTAACCTCAATCAAATGAACACATTTTGACAGTTCAGCAGTACTGTTTGTAAACATAAATGTTTTTGTTTGTCTGTTGACAAATTGAAGGAGACCATTTACGATCCATATTTCCTAAATAGAGTATTAAAACACTTGTTCACGATTGGATACGGTTTGTTGTTGAGATTTATTAAATGAAAGTCACTAGTTGCAAAGTGTAAAGATGATTGTTTGAGATGTGTTCTTCGATTTTTGTTTAAGATTGTTTGTAAACAGTACCGCTGAACTGTCAAGGATGAATTCTTGTTCATCTGTGACGTCACGATAAAAAATAATATGGATTTGCGCTTCAGTTATTAGACGAATATAGACGAGAACGGACGCGTATTTGTCTGGATCCTGTCGAGTCACGACAATACTGTCATTGGGTTTTGTGTCAACAATCCACATGTTGACGGCCAATTGTTTTCTATTTGTAAAACTCCATGCACAAAAACACTAGAAGGTCTATAACTAAGAATTTGTTTACCTTGAAGGAATATCTCTAGTTTGTTTGGAACTCCATGATTACTACAACGTGTTTGTGATACCAAGTCGACAGATAGCACACGTATCATGTTGTTAGACAAGTCAGCAGTACACAACACCGGAAGCCCGTGGAAGTCTTTATCCATCGTAGTGAGCAAATTATACGATGCATTCATTGATTGCAGCGATGGAAGGAATGTCTGAAAATTGAAGTTAGGAGAGTTGGGAGTTACGTTTGTATTTGTTTTTACTATGAATACAACTTACCTTAGATAACTCTTCCAATGTTTTCAATTTATTGAATGACAAATCCAAATGTTCTAAGTTCTCCATTCCTATAAGGTCATCTGGTGTGATAACCTCCAATTTGTTGTGCCCCACATTCAAAATCTTTAAATTGTTCAACCCCATGAGTGTTCCGTCGAGAGTTTTGATCAGGTTATGCTGTAATCTTAATTCGTAAATAATTGAACCGGAATCGACGAGGTTCTCCATTCGGCCGGTGAGTTTTTCTATCCTATTGTAAGATAAATCCAGAATCCTCAACTTTCGTAGTCCAGCCACTTCCTGTAGGGAGAATTCATTCAACTGATTGAAGCTGAAATTGGCCATGATTAATCCTTTCATGTTGAGTAGCGATCCGTTAAGATTAGTCAATTTGTTCTCAGCTAATTGTAATTCTTCCAACCGTTCAGCTTCCAGGAATTCGTCCTTTCTCAAATGGTTAATTTTGTTATTAAACGCAATTAGCTTGGTCAAATGTCCAGAACGCGATAGAAGTCCGTCGAATGACCTTAACTGATTACCATTGATGAACAACGAGTCCAAGTTCTTCAAATATTTTATTTCAACAGGTAAATGTTCGATTTTGTTGTTCTGAGCGAATATCGTCATTAGATGTGGAGAAGCTAGTGGAAGCTCGTCGTCCAGTGAAACTAATTGGTTATCATTGAAGAACAGTAGTTTGAGCTCATCTAAATGCCGCAAAGTTCCGTTCAGCGTGGTAAGATTATTATTACCGTAGTGCAGCGAAAGAAGTGTTCGCGGCATCGCATCGGTATCGATTCTATGCAGCAGATTAGTGGCCAATACCAAGTGCCTTAGGTTCTGTAACTGTTTGAACGTGTTCCCGTTGATGAACCGAAGAGTCCCTTTGGCAAAATCCAACGTTCCAACATTAGGCAAATGTTGAAACATATCTGCCGGAATCTCTTCCAGACGGTTTTCTGCTGCGCTAAAGAACTCTAACCTTGGCAGATTCTGAAACGTCGATGCCGGTAAGTGACTGAAACGGGAGAACAAAAACAGTTTAGCCGATAATTGAATTACTTGGTAGTGTGTTTGGTAAGAGGCTGAGGCGACGAACGATCAATCGAGATCAGACCGGCAGAATCAAAGGTGATGGGGTCAATTGGAAAGTCATTTATTTCGAATGACAAACAACTGGCAAAGACTGGCCAGAGCGTCTATAAAGTGATGAGAACGGCCAGAATGATTAGTACAGAGAAAATCAGTGTCACTATGATTCTAACCGAATGTGCATGTGTTCTGCATCGATCAAGTACATGATGTTCACGTGATTCTGTTTGAACAGGGAATCGTTCTAGTACTAACAGTTGGGATATAAGTTAGATATAATATGTCGCGGATTTTGTCAAGTCGTTATGTATTACGAGTACCATATACATCAGTTTCCAATGTATTTCTCCTGTATGTAAACTGCATTTAATATTATAAACGATATAGCTTTGACCAATCCAAAAATTCGTTCAAATGAAAAAAATAGGAGGAAATAGAACGATTGATGTGACTAAAATGATTAACAAAACAAATCCTTTTGAAAGATTGTGTTACTGACATAACATCTGTAGTACATGATATATGAATCGGTTTTTTATGTAGAAATGAGCTACATAACTAATAACAACCGGGAAAGTCCGAACGTCGAAAGTCAAATGCCTAAATACATTGAAACGTGCATCTTCAAGAAACCCAGCTTAAAATGTCTGAAATGGAGACGTTTCAGTTGATAATAACACATCACTGAAGAAGTCGTGTGACTGACACAGATCACACAGATCATTGCCAAATCCCTATGACGTTTATGAATTTTTAGGTATCTGATTTTACAAAAATATGTGTGAAATTAAAAGTGCGTGAGATAGTTGAGGCCGTAAAGGCATTATTTACAAATTACGTCACGTCAAATTTCGAAAACCTTAGGAAATTTTTGTTTGTTCCGATTATAGAGCTTTTAACCTTAAGATCATTAGCCTCTTCGGGCTATAAAAACTTTCTGACCTTATGTGCGGGGTTGGGAATCCCCGTCCTAAATATGGACTCGTCCCCAATATGGAAAAATGTTCCATTTGACGAAGCGTGACGAGTGAAACTCGATATTATCATGAGATGAGAAGCGTTACGTTAAGTTAAAGAAGCTAGAAAGCGTTGCATACGATAGTTTTCTAAAATTTAAGGTTACAAATCATATTAGTTATTTTTTGGAAATTATGAATGTTAAAAACCGTTAGAATAACACATCACTGAATAAATCGTTAGATTCTTGAGGTAAATGAGTTACGATGCATTACTTTCATATAAGTTATAGATGTTAGGAAGTATTACTTTTTTGTTATAGGCGTTACGAAGCGTTACTTTTCTTGTAAGTTATAGGCATTACGAAGTGTTGCATGTGTTACTTTTTAGTAAGTTATAAACGTTATGAAGCGTTGCATACGTAATTTTTTCGGAAGCTATTGGCGTTACGAAGCGTTACATGTATTACTTTTTATTAGTTATAGGCGTTACGAAGCGTTACATGCGTAATTTTTTTAGTTATAGACTTTACGAAGCGTTACATGCACTATTTTTCTGTGAATTATAGGCGTTACGAAGCGTTACATGTGTTACTTTTTCGTAAGTTATAGGCATTACGAAGCGTTACATGCATTACTTTTCTTGTAAGTTGTTGGTATTTCAAAACGTTACATGCTTCACTTTTTCGTAAGTTATAGGCGTTACGAAGTGTCACATGCGTTACTCTTCTGTGAGTTATAAGTGTTACGAAGCGTTACATGCGTTACCTTTTTTTGTAAATTAAAGATGTTACGAAGCGTTACATGCGTTACTGTTTAGTAAGTTACAGGCATTACGAGCCGTACAAACGTTACTGTGTGAATAACAATAAAGGCGTTACAAAACGTAACATTCGTTATTTTAAATAAGTTTTAGGCGTTACGAGGCATTACATGCGTTACGCTTTTGTAAGTTATAGGCGTTACAAATCGAAACATGTGTTACTTTAGGTGTTACAAAACGTTACATGTTTTACATGTTACATTTTTAAAAGGTACAAGCGTTACGAGGCGTTACATCCGTTACTCTTTTCTAAGTGTTACGAAGCGTTGCATGTGTTACTTTTTGTAAATTATAGGTATTAAAAAGCGTTACAAGAGTTTTGGCATCCCAATTTTAACATTTTAAAGAGTCACTTATTTGCAAAATATACTGGAAATATTGAATTCATGAAATGATTAGAAATGATCCTACAACGACATGGAATATACTGATCAAAATTAACACGATGACATATCTATATCTTGTTTCCAAATTTGAAGATAAATGAGCAAAAATATTATTAAAGGAAATTAATTGTTCTGTTCTATCCATGCAGGAATCATTGATCCTTTAGATTACACAGTAAGATAGGTTTTGAGAGTTACATGATGGTCAAAACTTCACTGCTGAAAAAGCATGCAACGGCAGGTCTTGCGAAGCAGAACAGATTCAAAGCCACATAAAATGAAGGATTAAACCGAGGTAAAATAAATGAAAATAATAATAATAATAATAATAATAATAATACATAAAATTGTACTGGACGACCGGAAAGAGAAAGTGCGCTAGCATGCCTTAGTAAGATGAGAAAGATATCCTGCCTCTGGATCCCACACATACTTATTTAGGGCTAGAAAGACGAACGCAAGCGCACTTCGAGTACATGTTTGCCTGAATCCATTATTATACGCCAGAGAACAGCATGATTACCTGACAATACACTGAAGTCAACACGAGTGTTTCGAAGCGGTTCGATTGTCTCAATGGGATGGATAGATAATAATGTCGGTTTTCTGGGATCGGCATAGCATACTTTTGGAGGACTACCACGAATCAGAAAAAAGCTAGTATTAGCGTGCATTAATGAAGCGATTGAAGACTGAAATCACTGTGAAATGACCTTACATGAAGCACATGAGCATTGCAACCATGGTTAAAATCAACGGCTTAGGTTTCGTTACTTGGGAATACACTTAAAACAGATTCTTGAGCTGGGCATAATGAAATTAATAATTATCTATAATTATCGATTTGGCAAAGCACCACATGGCCATTACTCGTGGAGCTGGAACATGTATAAATTGGATGAAGGAAAGAGATTCTTATATCTCGTGAAAAGATAAGTGAAATAAAAAACTATCTACTTTTCGAATATACTTTCAAAAACCTGCCTATTTCCAGGCTTTGAGGAGCACTAGAAATAATTGTCTTTATTGGGTTTCCTTTACTTTCTGGATGCTGAATTAAATGAACATTAATAAAACACCTAATTTTCCCAACATTAACTTTTGTATTATATAATTCATACAATAATAAAGACAATTCCTTTCTACGTTCGATTACTGATGACTCGGGAATTCATGATTCGATCACATAATCGTTTTTTCTAAGCTAATAGTTATTAATTTTGAGATCGCCGAGATTCTTAACAATTATTATTTTACCGAGACGGTTACCGAGCTCTCGGCTGTGCAAATAGTGGCATTTTATTGCTGAGATTCAGCAATAAAATTTAAGTGTGTAGTTTTAACCTTCAACTACCATTTCTAATTTGTAACTTGGAAAAACATGCATTAGTTTTTGTAACAAGTCACGATGAAGTGACCAACCCAAAATCCAATATTTAGGAACCGTGGGGCTAAACCGCACTATAAAATTTCACACAAAAATGAAGAACGAATGCAGTAGGGCGCCAAATCTTAAGATAAAACCGTGTTCGAATGGATAATCTGCTGGTTTTAACCTTGCGTGAGACATAATCCTGTTCGCTGGGGAAAAAGTCGAATAAAAAGAATCCTTTATAAATTTCAAATCGAAAATTATGTGTCCGGTTGAGTACCAGTTGTTTTGTCCGATTTAGCTCCGCAGAAGCATTTTTTTTTCAAATTTTACACACACTTTAAATATATAAAAACCAGACCCCAAAGCAAAGCCTTGGTATTACGTTCCTGCAGTGGAATTTGACCTTCTGTTTCAACAGACTTCGCAGCCGATTCAGAGTGTACAGAAACCATTGCATGGCTGGTGCTACGATTCTACTGACACTACGAATCCTTCCAGGTCGGGGCTCGAACATACGACAACTGGTTTGTAAGACCAGTGCCTTATGCATTGAACCACCAACCCGAGACCCAGACCCCAACGCTTTCCTTTTCGTTGTTTGTTACTTTAGGGAGGTTTAACAGCTACAAAATGGGGGATTTTTTCATGAAAAATCGTAGTTTTCACTTTGAACAACCACCAAAAATTAAAAAACTTAAAAAAAATCAAACAGAAACGTTGGGGTCTAGAAAAATTTCTACTATAATTGTGCTGCGTTCATTTGTTCACTTCTGATTAGTCTGCGCTGAGATACAGTGGACACCGCAAATCATGATTTTTAAGAAGCGTCCTCAAAAACAACTCTTCACCGACCTATTTCACAATATTTTTCCACGTTTTTTTTTGCTTTTTATCATGCAAAACATTTGATTTATTTTGTTAAACGATAGTTCTGGAAAAAAAATCGAAAATTTACGAATCATTTTATATTGCTTAGAATTGCAACAAAAGCAAAAATCTTAGTCTATAACTCTTCCGTTTTTCTGAAAACTGCTCGACAAAAATTATTTCAGTTTCAGCTTACGTCCACTAACACATTTGATTAGCAACGAACACATTCCTATATGGATTTTCTCTTGAAGAAATTATTTCCAAATAAAGATTTACGAACCTTCTGTATGGATATTTTGCTTTTTAACAGAAAATGTTTAGTTTTGTTTATTTTGTATAGCGCGATCTAATACAAATGCATTGAAGCAGAGTAGCTAACTGTTTTATTAGGGGAATACAATTTACGTTCAAAAAACTTAAGTAAGCAACTTTCCATCAAACATTGGTGAAAAATTGACCAAAACTGATTGTTCATCCACAAATACAGGTTTAATATTCGTTTGAGTATAAATTTTTGCTAAAAAAGATTGTTTTAAACTCATTCGTTCAAGCTACTTTGTTAAACTGGTTGCACTGCATATATAAATACATTAGATCTACGGCATACGTACTAAATAAAATGTACGTAATAAACAAATTACCAACACAACTAAACTTGGTTTACATTTGATCCTTATTAATCACTGGATTCAGAGAATGAACTTTTAAAATCACTAACTATGATGCACAGAAGTCAAATATAACCAAGAAATGCGAAAATTATATAAAAAATTCAGTAAAAAAATGTGCACGCTTTGACACGAACACGATTGGCGCCAAACTGAATTGACTCAGCGTCATTTAGCTTACTGACGTCTGTCTGTTACATGCAAGTGCGTTTACAAAGTAGATCCATGAATCAAAATAATTGCTGGTTTAAAAGATATTTAAACTGTCCGGGTTGACCCCGTTTCCGGACTAACCCCGGTCTCCTCTACTGTTGACTGCATGACAAATATTTTGTTTGAATGAATTACTTTCAGTCTCACAGTTACTTCATTTAACGACTATGCTGACCTGAGGCTCTTATCGTGATGATTAATGGAAGATAAGCTTTAGTTACGTTTCCCAAAGACATCATATTAACAAGATATCCAGCTCTCACATTTCCCGAACAAATCATTGGCAACATCCTTTTTTGCAAACATGGCGCCCTCAGGTGAGTCCGCATCGAATTTCGTACATAGGAGTAGGGAAGAGCAATGTCAAATTCGTGCGCGACAAAATACTGCACTGTGATGCCGTTCGATGGCGCTGACAGGGTTTGGTTTTCGTTAATAAACTCAACAAAGCGATTTGTTAAGTAGTATTGTACAGTTTCCCCCAAATCGTACTGCACAGTATGAAAGTGTGCTTGAACGAAAGTGTGATCAAAAGTGTAACTGCTCTGATTTGTCAGAACGTGGACGTCTGTACATGATCACACAAACATCTGATTCATTTTTTTCATTTTTGCTCGTTGCCAATTTTGTGAACAGAGTTACCAGTTATGTGATTATTTGAAAATTTCTTTTCATTGATGTTTAACATTCATTTGTCAACTGTGCTGGTGCAAGCAAAATGTACCAGAAATCCAGCTTTGCAAGTAATCTTCAATATTAGAATTACTCAACGTCTTTTGTTATTGTGTTAGATGGTTTTGACAGAATGTAGAATATGTAGAATGCAATGATTAATTGTGGTGATAGCATTGAAAATCTGGCAATGTTGCAGATCGGTAAGATCTATTTATTAGTAGTTCATGAGATATGTTTCAAAAATCGATTGATTTCACTTCAAGCTCTTTGGGCTGCTACCTTGGTAACTTCTGGAAGCGTTAGTTGGAAAACAATAGGGTCAACAGACCTTCAGGCAATTAGAGTGTCCTGATGGTTCAAAGCAACTAATGATCTCACAAGAAGATTGCAGTTGTAGACACAAAACTATGGATTTTAAGCCCCAAGGAAATATGAATAATAATAGTAATAATAATAATAATAATATGAATAATAATAATAATAATAATAATAATAATAATAATAATAATAATAATAATAATAATAATAATAATAATAATAATAATAATAATAATAATAATAATAATAATAATAATGATAATAATAATAATAATAATAATAATAATAATAATAATAATAATAATAATAATAATAATAATAATTATTATTATTATTATTATTATTATTATTATTATTATTATTATTATTATTATTATTACGTTGACAAGGTTATTTAATATCATCAAGGATAACACAAATGCCCGCCCTTTCCCCTATACAAGAAGCTGTCTAGTCAACGAACAAATGGCTTGATGTTAGAAAAAATGACCACCCAGATGAATGCGAGAAATTCATTCCATTGAATTCATGAATAAAAGCCTAACCTGTTTCTTGGAAGAGTAGTAAACTCATTGGTCATCACTATTCACGTGCTTCATTGCACACAACCGTGTTAAGCTAATGTGCGTTGAGGGAGTACATACTGGAAAACTAACGCAAATGCTAATATTGATGCGGCGACGGCCTCAGCACTCTCTTCAAACTTATTTTTTTTCTTGCAGTCGTTTTGAGACCCCATCTGCGGCAAAAGGACATGCTGCTGATAAACTATTTCTGTTAGCAGTTAGGTCTAGCCTGGCACTGGGAATTGATATGACGTCGAGGTACACAGCCAGTAGCACACAAGTTGACTTCGAGAATGCATGAATGAGTGATAACGATAATCGCCCTGACAGTGTTTACGATCTTTTAACTACTATGACGACAATCGTTGGAAGAAACTCCCGGGCTAAACTAGTGTGATTCAGAAAAAAATGTGCATCGTTATCGCTCCACGTGATTAATGGGTGCAATTGTAGAAATATTACTACAAGCTTGATTTGAAATTGTCTTTTTATTTACATAATGAGCTAAACTCATCTCAGCTAAGTTGCGTAGAAGAGCTGAAAAAAAAACGCATTCTCGCTCGTTGAACAAATCGCATTCACAAAGTCTAAAAAGCCGCTGATCCAATGCATGGATGCCACGCGCCCACTAAATGGTGGCGCTTAAAGCCGTTCCACAGCATCATAAATACATAAGTGTGTGCTTGCGTCGTTCTCATCTCTGTTTTTTGTCCTTCTCGGTCGCATCGCTCATCTTCTTCGTCATCATCGCCCATCATCACAAACCTCTAGCATTCGATCGCATGCTGCGACTGCTCCGAGTAAACCTAAGCCCGGTAGCTTGCCGCAAATCTTATGCTTTGGATGCTTTATATGACTTATGTCTCAGTCCATCAAGATAGCAATCGCATTTATCTTCCTACCAATAAAATAATAAATTCCTTTTAACATTCTTTCCACCTTATCCGTTGCCGAGGGCTGCGATTTGTTTTTAACGATTTGATTCCATTTCGCGCTCTCTCCCAGCCCAGTTGGTTAAATTTAATTGTGCATAGTTTAACAAATTAATTATTCTGCATCTCATTATGAAATAGTTCTTTTTTACAGCATCTTCGCTCAATGGATTCGTTCTTCCACAGCTGAGCAGTTCAGCACGTTGGAAAATGTGCATATGCTTTTACTTCGGTCTACCAGCAGACTGCAGTACTGTAATCCGAGCAGTGGCGCCAATCTACAAGCAAGAAGCATTGCTCAATTTGGCACCAAGATTTTTCCACTCAATTCCTAAGAAGTATTCAATTCAATTTAAATTCTTTTCATACTCCGACTCGCTGGAATCCTGTTTTGTCCAGGAATGTTAAAGACTAGTTACTAAACACATGTTGCAATTGATTATATGTTTTCTTTATGAATGTGCTATTTTTGAAGATGAATCGTTGCATGTATTACCGTGTTTTTCGTGAGCTCGAATAATTCCTCAATTTGTTTAATGTTTTGGAGTCTTGAATTTATCTCATACACGGAAAACCCCGCAATAGCAAAACAATTATAATATTAGTATTTTTTAATTTTTATTAGGTAAATTTTGGGCATAACTTGTCGATTGTTGAGACGCACACTCCAAAATACTCACGTAGTTGTTGATTTTGAAATGTACGAGGTCTGTTAAAAAAAGTTCCCGGAATTTTTTAATTGCGTGCGTCTGGAGAGTCCGGTGGTCAAAATTTTTTTTATTGTGTTGGTACATATGTCCCTAATGTATGGTGAAATTTTCAGCTGTATTCATTGTTTACATTCTGTCTAATAGCGGCTGGTGTAGACGTGTTTTTTTTTGAGGTCGGCGATTTTTGTTAGTTTAAACAATGGAAGAATTGAAGAGTCAAAGAATTTGTATTAAATTTTGCGTGAAAAATGAAATAAAGTGTAACCAAGTGTGCGAAATGTTACAGAGAGCCTACGGTGAGTCTGCTATGAAAAAAAAAACAAGTGTTTACGAGTGGTATAAGCGTTTCCAAGATGGCCGCGAAGACGTTGAAGACGACGAACGCTCCGGTCGACCCAGCACGTCAATAATCGATGAAAATGTGGGAAAAGTGGAAAAAATGATTATGGATGATCGCCGAATCACGATTAGAGAAGTTGCTGATGAAGTTGGCATATCAGTTGGCTCATGCCATCATATTTTTTCAAATGTTTTGGGCATGAAATGAGTGGCAGCAAAATTAGTTCCAAAACTGCTGAATTTTGATCAAAAAAACAAACGCATTACCATCGCTCAGGAACTATTAAACGACGTCAACGACGATCCAAATTTACTTGAAAGGGTCATAACTGGTGATGAAACATGGGTGTACGGTTATGATGTCGAAACAAAAGCACAATCGTCCACGTGGAAGCACCCAACGTCACTAAGACAAAAATCGCCGAGCTCAAAGAAACACGTCTCCACCAGCCGCTACAAGACAGAATGTAAACAATGAATACTGCTGAAAATTTCACCATACATTAGGGACATATGTACCAACACAATAAAAAAAAATGACCACCGGACTCTCCAGACGCGCGCAATTGAAAAATTCCGGGAACTTTTTGAACAGACCTCGTATATCATGAAATTTAAGAGTATATTCGATGAAAATAATACACACATATTTATTCACAAGTAAACCGACAATCGAATTTTCTTCAACTTTTAAGGAAATGAAAAACTTCTAATGAGCTACGACTTACACACAATTTATTTTATTCAATTTCGTTTCCCATTCCGAATGCCCGTAAAATTTAGAATTTTGTGCAACCGATTTTCACATTGCTTCGTTTATTTTTATTCTAGTTGATTGCACGGGAATGATTAAAAGAGCACTTATTTCACCACAACCGCAAATCATCAGCCAGATCGGGAACTTTTTCGCAAATTTCGATAATTTCTTCTTTAGAGCATCGAACATATGATATAGTTGGCGGAAGCCAGCCTTGACGTAAGTTTCGTCAGCCATCACTATGCAACAGAATTTGGTGAAAAACTGCGTGTTCTTGCAGTAAAATTTTGCTCTTCATTCTTGTTTGAATCTTTTTGCACCTTGTAAACCCACGCGCGCCATGGTTTTTGACACAAAAACAACATCTTAAGCTTTTAAGCGAGTAATTTCTGTGACCTCCATCCAAATTTAATCAAAATAATTTGATTATTCCAAAAGAAAAAAACGTGTTTAATCCACCTAGCAGTGAGATGATACCTATTTTTATCAATCCGCATGTGTTTTTTGCATGAATATTCTTCGGTGTTTAAGTTTTCATGACATTATTTTAATGACCGTCGTTTTAAGCGACAATTTGAGATTTTAATCACTCATTACTCTGTAATGTCGAAACTGCAAATCGGATCGAATTTGAATCTAGAAGTTTGATAATCGATTAAACATGCCATGATATGTAAGTTCCACTCTAGAGTTTACGGTAATTTAAGGTACTTCCAGAGCCGGTATTCAGGAACCAGCATAACCCAAACCGATTCGTATGGACATATGACGAATAAATCACAACAGTTTTGAGTCCAACTTTGAAGCTTTTCGGGATTGTCATCTTTTATATCGGTTTGAATTTTAAAAATTCATCATCATGTAATTCGAGAACCAAAAGTCATAATTGGATAAAATTAATTAATTTTTGTATGTATGTATAAAATTAATTAATTATGTATATAAGTTTGTTTTAGTTTGAATTTTTGTTTCTGAAATTTGATTAGGCTTTTTTTGAGAAAACGATTGAGCTTTGAGAAACGATTTTATACTGGAACCGGAATTCTAAAATCGGTATGGCCGAAGTCAGATAAATTCACCTGAGTAGTTGTACAGTTTACATTTGTTTCAAAATATTTGAAAATCAGTTAAGACATCTTTGAGAGATCATAGCACGAATGAAATTTTTAGGTGCCTTCTGATCGACAACTGAATACCACTAAAACTGAAAAAAGTTAATTTTTTTATCGACTATCCAAATCTGCTAACCCGATAAACCTGATTAATTTATGTGGAATAGACATTTTTATACTATCCCCGAAACCGGAAGTTGGATCTGACTGAAAAGCAAGATGTTTTATAGAATCTTGAAACTTTTCATTTGAATCTTAGATGATTCTTAGATTTCATTTGAATCTTAGATCGGTTCAGCCATCTACGAGAAGAATGAGTTACACAATTTTAATTTCGTTTCACATATCTTCCTGTAATTCTGGAACCAGAGGTCGGAACCAAACATAATTCAGGAACTTTGTTTGGGAGCATACGACTTTTCGTATGAATCTGAATTTGCAGAAAAGAAATTTTCCGAGAAAATTGAGTGAAATTATTTGTCACACACGCATTTGCTGATCTCGACGAACTGATTCGAGTGGTATATGGATGTTATGTTGTTCCAGCATTTATTGCTGTAAGTAGTTTAAAACAATATAATTAAAAAAATTCTGCCATCATCTGGTTTATATATGTCATATTCGAACGATTATGTTGCCAAAAACGAGCCGTGCTAAAATCGGTCCGAGGCTAAATGTCATGAAAAAGGATGCTGTACACAATCCTTTTGGTACTTAGAAACAATTGTATGTAACAGTATAAAAAATCGTGTTTTCCGTTGCTCCCAAGCATTTCTTTGTTGTCATACAGCGCTCAAAACTCCTACTGCTGGAATAGGGGGAAAAGTCGCTTACAGAAAAATTTCGATATTCTGTTTTCAAGGCCAATTGTGACAGATACTGTCAAAAAACTGAAAATTTTGACATAAAACTTTGTATAACTCAAAAAGTAAACATCCGATCTCAAAACCATTCAATAGCGTTTTGGGTGACGGGGAGACCTTTAATTTGCGACTAGTTTGATCAAAATCGGTTCAGCCATCTCTGAGATCTCGACCTCTTAGTTGACAACACACATACAGACACACACACACATACACACACAGACATTTGCTCAGTTCGTCGAGCTGAATCGATTGGTATATGTCATTCGGCCCTCCGGGCCTCGGAAAAATTTTCTAAAGTTTGAGCGAATTCTATACCTATTTTTTATATATATAAAAATAGGTAAAAAACTCATTTTTGCGACGTCAATGTAAATATTTGGTATCAAGATTTTTTATCATCAATTTGACAGAATGCAAGTTGTTTTCTTCAGTTTTGCAGAGAATAATGAAATTTAGTATCAAAGAATATGATTTTATAGATTTCATTACAATTCGAATGTTGCAAAAAATGTTTTATAAATTTAGATTTTAGAATGTACAATCGTGTGCCTTGGTCCATTGCTAAAAACAGAGAAAAAGAGAAAGGATCAGCAACGTCCCTGAAATGTGCCTTTTCGGATAAAAAACGTGAGAAGTCCTAAACACCTAGAAATTAGGCAAAATACTAAATGCGTGAAGCGTAGAAATCTATTTCGCTGAATATAAATATTTTTTTTTTCATTTTTACTTAAATGATATTATACATCATAATTTACGATATTACTTTTAGCAAAAAAAAGAATTGGTGGGTAAATGCCACCTCATTCAAATATTTCTTTATAAGAAATAGTATAATCCAAAATTTTATCCATTGAAACAATTATAAACTCAACTATGATAATTAATGATAGTTGTGGCCCAAGGCCTTGAACCAAATGTCAACACATTTTCAAGTTCAATCTTTATGAATAAATTTCAAAAGAATCTGTGAACAAAACATCAATACAAATTGAATCTCTTGAAATCCAAGTTGCAGGCATTTGTAAGGGGTGATTTTTTGGCTGGTATCGTTTTTGCAACACTGTTTTTTTTTTACAGATCACACGTAAATCGTGTCTTGTGCCATTTTCAAACTTGTTCAATTTGGTCTTAAATTAAATCATAAATCGTCGTTTGGTCTATAATTTAAACATAAATGAGCGCTGGCAAAGTTGGAGGGAGACCCACATTTTTTATGTATTCAGCGACGAAGCTCATTTCTAGTTCAATGGATACGTCAACAAGCAAAATTACAGCATCTGGAGTGAAGATCAGCCAGAGGCATTGTAAGAACTACCAATGCACTGCAGAACTACCAATAATTTTGCGTCGATACAGTTGAGAATTTCTATTGGTGTTGCGTACTTTTCGAAGCAAATTTAGCCTGTTTTGACCAAGTATGCGTCGTTTGCGGGGAGCATTGATTACTGCATAATGCCGTTTTCGCTTTCGAAGTCAAAATTAACCCAGGTTTCAACCTTTCAAAAAAGCTGTGTAAAGCATACAAGTGAAGATCCAATAAAATCATCGTTTCGTACGACTTTGCACGCATTCATTACCAACCGTAACAACCGTCACACATTGAAATCTTTATATGGAGGTCTGTTCTCTGTGCAAAGATTAAGATTGTAGGATTTTGAAGTATTTATAGAAGGAAAGAGAAACTCAGTTTGTTTACTTTTGTAAGATTCACCCTTCTTTGAAAAACAGCTGCTATACAATCTTACCCACTTGTACGCGGCGGGCAGATTTCCCCCCAGACGGCTGGCTATGTCTGCCAGCTATTTTTGTCTGGCAACAATGCAACAACCGTTTCCGGCAGAGAATTTCGCCTAGCGGTTATTAACGGTTCTGTTTCTGTCAGATTCTTGCCATGCAAGATTGGCAGAACCGTTTTGAATCGGTTGTACATTTTTAGCGTCTTGGTTTCATTTTTTCATTGAAAAGTACATATGAAAGGCAATAAATTATTGCCCTTCATAATAATAATTATGGAAAATGTTATTGCCAATAACAGTGCTTTCTCACTACCAAACATACCCATATTTCAATCTCATTTAACTCGTCTCAAGATTCGTTTTTTGTATGCACATGTGGGATTGACGAATATCAAATGAAGTCGAATTAAAAAAAAAGAAAAAAGAAGGAAGAGAGAAATAAACAAGACACATATGGCGAGATAATGACGCAATTTCGCCTGGACAATTTTGACAGCAGCCGGAGTGCAGCCAGCCTTCTGACGGTTGCCAGAATTCCTCACAAGAGGGTAGACAAACAGCCATTGCTGCAAATCGCAAACTCATGCCGTTTTTCATTGCCCTCTCAGCAGGCCGTTCAATTTTGTTGGTTTTTGAGCGCTTGTTGAACAACATATTGCACGAAGTATTCGTTCAATTTGCTGGAACGGTTTGTTGTTGTTTTTTGTCTTGCAAAAATAGTGTGAAAATTAAGTGTTACCTTTACATAGAAAGAAAATTTGTTGTTATTCTACGTGAAGTAGAAGTATTGTGCAGGTATGTATTGTTAGTTTAAACAAATAAGTGGAAAAACTTCAGAAATTCTACAGTAAAACTAGTCCAACGGGGCTCCAACTCCTCATGTTAAAAATGGCTCAACAATGGACCTCTGTCTGCCGGGTTTGTTGAACGAAAAAAATGGCATTCGGTTCAACGGTCTGTTTCAAAATCGGCCAACGAAGGTCCCGTGTTGGCCTCCCGTTGAACGATTGATTGGACTTTCATTGGCCAATGATCCAACGTATTGGACCAATGAAGGACCACCGTTGAACGTTTTTTTCTAAGTGGGTGAGAACACTCCTGGAGTGTTTTGCTCGATTCGTGCACTTTTCGTGCAGTCGGGGAATCAAAACAGGTGCACTGTGTTTCATTGATTTGCACCGAACGAAAAAAATGCACTTTCGGGGCAATTCGCGGGCAACTATTTTGCACCCGTTTTCTTTTCCGAGCAGCATGCGTGCAAACCAAACTTTAAAAACCGTTTCATTGATCGGCTGTCAGGGCAAAACACTGGCACCGAGCGAGTGGAATCAATGAAAAGCGGCCTCCTGTCACGACGCCATCTTGATGAGATCAAAATCGGAACTTCAAAATCAGCTGATTGCAACGTAAACAAACAAACAGTAATACATTTGTTTTACGCGTTTACCTTGTTTAGTGCACGAAAATTAGTGAATTTTGGATCGACTCTCTCACAATAACTTGTCGGTTTACCTAAAATCCCTCTCAGCAGACCGTTCAATTTTGTTGATTTTTGAGCGCTTGTTGAACGATATATTGCACGAAATATTCGTTCAATTTGCTGGAACGGTTTGTTGTTGTTTTTTCTCTTCCAAAAATAGTGTGAAAATTAAGTGTTACCTTTCCATAGAAAGAAAATTTGTTGTTATTCTACGTGAAGTAGAAGTATTGTGCAGGTATGTATTGTTAGTTTAAACAAATAAGTGGAAAAAAACTTCAGAAATTCTGCAGTAAAACTAGTCCAACGGGGCTCCAACTCCTCATGTTAAAAATGGCTCAACAATGGACCTCTGTCTGCCGGGTTTGTTGAACGAAAAAAATGGCATTCGGTTCAACGGTCTGTTTCAAAATCGGCAAACGAAGGTCCCGTGTTTGCCTCCCGTTGAACGATTGATTGGACTTTCATTGGACCAATGATCCAACGTATTGGACCAATGAAGGACCACCGTTGAACGTTTTTTTCTAAGTGGGATACAGCAGGCAATGTTTTGGGACATCAAGTGCAGGTAATTTTCACAATTTGAGAGTCGCGATGAGTATCAAAACATCGCAGTGTTTGGGGCTCGAAACGCGAGGGGCTCAACGTAATCGGTATACTTTCAAATGGCTGGTGCTCACATACCGGTGTCAGATGGGTGATGAAAAGCGACATCAGTGTTTTTCGCACTGACTGAAAAAAGAAGTACCGGTTCATGTAGTGTATTTCTTTGAATAAAATGTTTTTTTTTACGAAGATTCAGCTACCGTTTAGCGGAGAAAACTGCTTTGCGTTTTTCAACAATGGCTGTTGTTCTACGATTGTAAGTGTAACCTGAATATAAACTAAAGTGGATAAGATGTGTATGTAGAATAAATATACAAAGTTGAGTTCAAAAGTGTTAATTTTGAAGTCCAAGATTAGGAGCTCTCGGAAGAGCCATTTTTGTCTTTCTCTAAAGAAAGTTAATGGAATTGATGAAAAATCCGAAGCCTAGTAGAAGACCCACCATTCAACTCAGCTCGACGAGATCGGAAAATGTATGTGTCTGTCTGTGTGCACCTTTCGAAGATTTATTTTATATGCTCAATTTTCTCAAAGAAGACTAAACCGATTCCAACAAGCTTAAACTTAAAAATAGCGCTATAACTCGATAGTTATTTACAAATATCGCACTCAAGAAATAATGCAAATCGGAAAAAAGTACTAAAAAACATATGTTTCAATATGTTACCGTAGTGCAAATTAAACTGAAAGTGTATTGTTAATCTAATCAAGTTTTTCTTTATGCTTTTACCCACTCCATTTGTAGCGTTAGTATTTTTGGTATTATTTATAGTTCAAACAAATCCGAATAACTGTTAAAAAGTGTGTCAATGTTTAAAAATAAATTTGAATTTTTTTATAATAGCTCGAGATAAATAAAGTTATACCCAAAAGTTTAAAATAATTTCCTGGAAGGTAGAACAAACATATTTTCGCTCCGTACATCAATGGTCAGAGACGTTCGTTTTGACGAGCGAAATCATGATTACTGACGACCGACGGCAAATATTTACGACACATCACAAACAGGAATTTCGCGAGTGTCTCCCGTCGTACCACATGTGTGAAATTTATAAATAACGTCAAAACTTAATTAATTGCCAATCCAGCGCTTATCAGTCCAACAGCCAACCATGCATCAACTGCACACCGTCGAATAAGCGCATGGCGCCTTGGGAAAATAAAGTTTAAACTGTAACTGTGTATACTATACATTAGTGTTTTGGATTGTTCGTTTGAATGTGTGGTTGCTCTATATGGTGAATGTTTTCATTACAGTATGCAAACGAATCGCTAGAATAATGTAAGTAAACATACGTAACTGTTGATAAAGAATTAATCATTTCAAAATTACCAACGAATTCTGAAACTATAACCAAATGGAACACAATTGAATGTGAATTGAGGTTTCTGAGATCATTTTTTTAAGTTTTTTTTTCCAAAAGCTGTCACATAGCTGATAAGACAGAGCAAACTCGATGAAATCGAATTGTGGTTGTGTTACTTATTATCCACGTTCGAATAACGGTTCCATTGGGTCTCCATTTTCAAATTTTCAATGATATACTTTTACAATTGTTTGTTTTTCGTGGAATAACAATTCTGCCGGTCTAGAGAGACTAGAACAGAATCATTCAAAAATTAATGTAAACTTTAAATTTTCTATACGTCAGAGTTAAGGGCTTCACGACTACCACTAATTCGACTATTCGCCTTTTTCCCGGAACGCTTACCAAAGCTCTTTTGTCTTTTACCGAAAAGTGCACAAATTTTTCTCGAAATTTGTTGTAACAGATTTTCAGTGTGTAGAAAATAAATGACCATTTTATTTAAAACACATGCCTAATTATGAAATGGTCATTTTTTTTTATTTGGTAGATAAATTCTTGGCATTTAACATTTAAATATGATTTCGAGCATATGGCCGCCACGACTGTTTTTCACAAGGGTCATTCTAAAGGTCCAATTTTCGACAACTTTTTCAAGCTTTTGAGGGCGTATTTCAGCAATGATACGTTGAATATTAGTTTCCAAAGCATCAATCGTTGCTGGTTTATCCACATAAACCAATGACTTCACATATCCTCACAAAAAATAATCGAGTGGTGTCAGGTCACAGATCGAAAATTTTCAAACCTAAATCGCCGGGCAGCACCCCTTACGCATGTCCGATTTAGCTTAAATTTTGCATGAGGACATTTTTCGATGTGCTTAAACTTTTGAGCGTGGTGATCCCAAAATATTGGCACCCTTATATGTATAAGAGCGATAGAAATCAGCGTGTTTTGTCGGTTACGTCACTTATACCATCATATCTTTGGAACCAAAAGTCACAGCCATTTGATCTTTGCACTTGATCAATGGCCCGAGAACAGCTTTCAAACGAGCATAAGCTTGTTCAAATCGGTTCAGCCATCTCTGAGGAAATTTAGCTCGTATAAAAGCGCGTATCTTTTAAAAGTGCACACACATACACACACACATACACACAGGCATTTTCCGATCTCGTCGAACTGAGTCGAATGGTATATAACACTATGGATCTCCGATGCTCTGTTCGAAAGTCGGTTTTTCCAGCAATTCTAATACCTTTCTATAGAGAAAGGCAAAAAAGCAAAAAATATCACCGCAAAAATATGTTTTTAGTGCTTAATCAATCTATCTTTTTGGAAGGGGCTGGGGTCCACTAGGAGATTGATAGTATCTATTAGCTCTCTCCGGACAGTACCAGACAGTAGATGCCGTGTGGAATCCGGCGGAAAAAAATGAACCAAGAATAGACCCACTGGGTTCCTGCTTCCATGTCGTAAAAGGCGACAATTGCAGGAGTTTCATCTTGAAACCGGAACATACTGAGTCGCGCGCGAATAATACCAAAACTGAATTTTACTAACAAATATCCTTCTCCCGTGACACTTGTGGAGTGTGCAGTAGTATATACGGCCTCTAGTAACAACAAGTGTTGGACTAACATCCCTTCCCATTCCTTAGACGATCTACGTTCGGGCCTGGCCGGCGCCGGTACTGATCAATGAATTCTGGGATTACCAGAAGATGTACATTGAAGGATGATTTACCAGTCCAATGTCGAATCATCTAGGAACTCCCTGTACAATTTCAGCTAATCCCGATCAGTAACGGAGTAGCATCCAGGGGTGGTCGCTCAAGCTCAAAGCTCAAAGCTTAATCAATCTATCTTTTTTCAAACATATAAACATATAAGTTATACAGAAGAACAGGATGTTATTTAAACATTGAATAACTCCGTAATTTTTCAGCCGATTTTGATAGATAAACACAATCCTCGTTTTCTGGATTTAACGGTATCAGACTTTATTTCCCTGGGGTTATCTCAGAAGTAAAGTTTATTCCAGAAAGTCAAAAAATTGAGGAATTTAAAGCTAATACATGAGCTAAAAAAGTTACGATAAATGCTCCGAAATGCTGGTCAATGTTCTACTAAATGTCTACAAATAAGCTGCTTTTTGTGTATCATATCGACTTTGTACTCTCTATTTCGTTATAGTTTGAAATGAATTGCAAAGAACACCAAAGTCTCAATTTACGCGCCTTTTTTATGTATATATGTGTTCATATATGTACATATATATATATATATATATATATATATATATATATATATATATATATATATATATATATATATATATATATATATATATATATATATATATATATATATATATATATGCATATGTTTACACATACACAGAAAAATAATGAAATTTACCGGTGACGTAAATCTGCATATGACTCAAATTATAAGAACATAATTCGTAAAATGGTTGAATTTTATTGATAATGATTTACATATGTGACGAGCACACACTACTTCTACAGTAGACGTTGACGCTTGTATATGTCGGTCTCGGAAGGCGTAAATTTACACGATATTTTCTAGGAGTGTATGTATAAACACATTCACTTCACCAATTTCTATACATAAGGCGCGTAAATTGAGACCTTGGTGAATATTCAAAGAAAAGTTGTTAATGTGTTGAAAAATGGCGGAATTGATCAATGATGAAATCTAGCTGTCGTACCCGGTACACACCAAAAAAAATCTTAATTTTACAGGTGACTTAATCCCTCATACGATGTAATTCATAAAGACCTGATTTGTCAAATGACAGAATATTTCATTTTCAATGACTTAATGTTAGATTAGCTTGAATTTTACTGATTTCGACTGTAACTTGCATTCTGCTAGCAGGTGCGCCTGTATGAACTTGAATGCAACTTTTACCAGCCAAGCAGTTGTGTGCTTCTGTGGCTCAGTCGATTAACAGACGTGCTTTGCGATCCAATGGTTCTCGGTTCACGTCGCGGCGCTCACTATCAGTATTAATTTGATTTATTTAAATAAATTTCATGTTATGGAATTTTGGACACAATATTAAATGTTCTTCCACGTAAATTTGCGTGAACTGCGACGCTCCATTTATGTGCATCTAATAAGATGTAAAATCACAGGGTTTTTTCGAAGTGTGTACATATAAAAAGTGGGTAGTTTTTGATTTCACTTATCTTTTCACTAAATATCACAATCATTGTCTTTCACCAAATTCATATATTACCTACACATAAAGAAAAGATGAAACTTACACGACATGTAAACCGATAGTACTATGAAATAGACATCAGTTGAAACGAAAATCTGATTTAAAACCATGATTGATGTAAAATTTCATTAAAATTCATTTAGTTTTCCATTGAACAAGACTGTATATTTACAAACCGCTTCGTTTTGTAATGTAAATTTCCATTCAATTGCCTGCTTCAAATATGTGCATGAAAATAAATGTAAAATCACAAAATATTTTTACCTGTGTAGCTCCATGAGATATGGCGGCGTGGTGCTAAGTAACATCGACCGGTGATATTAAATGACAAGTGTCTCGCCGAATTCCAGTGAAAGCAATAAACAGATTCACTGATTTCGGCATATATGTTGTTTACTAATAAGTTCAGGTGGGTGGACAATTAAGTAATGAGACTGATTCCATAAAAACCGTATATTTTGAAACTATTTCAAAACTTAACCCTTACCATACCCTTCGAAGCAGTTTCTTTGGGCAACTATAAAACGATTCCAGCAGGTTTTCCATACTTCGTAACATTTCTGGAATCCTTCGACTGTGTTGTCAGCGAGTACCCCCCCGTGACGGCCGCCTGGATGTCTGTAGTCGACACAAAACCAAAAAAAATTAGAGGGTTGTATTCAAGACACGACCGAGC
This sequence comes from Malaya genurostris, assembly GCF_030247185.1. Classification (NCBI taxonomy): domain Eukaryota; kingdom Metazoa; phylum Arthropoda; class Insecta; order Diptera; family Culicidae; genus Malaya; species Malaya genurostris. The sequence goes on from NC_080572.1 coordinate 191,389,300, forward strand.
ACAATAACATTAAAAATGAAACGTTTCTAGGGTCTTCATAATAAATACAAAAATAAGGATGATAATGATGATGATACACTAAACTTCACTACACTTCAAAGTTACTTGAAAGCTCAATTTTAGATACAAACAACCTAAAGATTTAAGCCTGAACAAATGAAACTATTTTCCTTTATGATGATAATTTTCGAGAAACGTACAAACTTATTAATTTGATTTGATTTATATCGTTTATTTACCCCCAGTTTTAACCTAATAATAGTCGTTCACTGAGTGGACTTATTAATTTTATAAACAGTTAATCGATCCATGAGAATGTTGTACCAGTAATCTCAGTAATGGTGTAATTTTATTAATCTTTCAAAATCGTCGATAATCTTCGGAAAGTGTCGGTAAATAATATGGCAACAATACGAGGAAGAAAACATGTGAAACAGTCCGCACAAAATATTTAGTTACTTACATTGATTTTCGCTTTGGCATATTAGGAATATACGGAATGGATACGCAACAAAATTCCGAAATTTTGTTCATATTGTAACTTGATGTTATTAACACATGAATGAACATTGTCATAGTAACAACGCGTGTAGCCATCAGACGCTTATTGTTTTGAAGCAAATAATAATTAAACTGAAAATGGCGGTTAACCAAATCCTACGAGGGTTCCTATTCAAACGATACATGTAAAATCGTAGGTAAACTTACCTTGAGTTTATCTTTGATACTATATGATATTGCATCTAATTGTACTGTATATATGAGCCTGTGGAACTCATTTATACTACTAAACCGAGGAGACTGCTTTTAGATAAGTTTCAGAATTTAATTTTGAATCTTTTGAAGCGTTTAATTCCTGGTGGGACAACAACTTGTTCAGTCACATTGTCACGTTTTGTTCGTATGGGAATGGAGATTTAACAAATTAAAACATTTTTAAGCTTTAAGCTTAGATTTGACAAATTAAAACATTTTTAAGCTTACAAATGCAAATCAGATCCGAAAAATCTATCGTTGATAATTCTTGATTGGCCTGATAGTTACCAGAGAACCAAAATAAAGTACTCAATTTAAACCAATGGCATGCAATTGAAATATTCAAATGACGTTGTCTCATAAGTTTAAGTTAAATGTTTCCGAATCGATTGTTTGTTGAATTATACAAATCCATCACCAAATGACTGAGTAATAAGCGATAAAAATTATGACAGAAAAATGTTACGCGATTAGTTTTGCATGTTTTAAATTGACACCCATCCTCGTGATGCGAAGTGTAAGGCATTTTTAATGACAAAACCGACCAAAAATTTTCTAAATACATGGGATATTTCAAAAGAATCGCCACGCTGATTCAATTCTTCAATAGCTAGATGATATATAAGATACTCAAGCGAACACGGTGTTGCACAGACAACAGGAAATTTCACCAACACATAATGCAAAAGCGACAATCCAGCAAGTGAACGCATATACAATCCAGTCATCAGCTCACTGGACGAGCTACTTGTTTCATTCACAGTCAAACATCAACTAGGCAAAGAAATATTGTGCAGCCCATATTAATAGATTTCTCTTCATACTACGCAGAACGATGCGTTGTTTTTTATGCATGACGCAAAGCCTCCTATGCCGAACAAGAAGTTGACGTCATTTTGTACAACAGGGATTGGTGGATGAAAACATAGGTCGATTCCAACCATTTTTTCAATAGTATGCTATTGAAATACTGAAACGACTTCATCATACATGTTTAAGTTAAAAGTTTTCGAATCGATTGGTTGTTAAATTATAACAATGCTTCAACAAATGACCGAGTTATTAACGTTTAAAATTATGACACAAAAAGGTTACGCGACTATTTTTGAAACTTTTAATTGACACCCGGCCCCATATAGTGAAGAGTAAGGCATTTTTAATGCCAAAAATCCTAGAGTGACAGATCGGGCGAATGAGGCTGTTGTTGCAATACGGCGATCCTTAAAGTCTTTACGTCATCAAAACACTTTAGAACGACCAAAAGCACTATCACCATGTACTTTTATAATTTTAGCGTACGTTTCTGAAGCTGTTTCGCCCAATCTGGCGAAAAATTTTGGCGGCGGCGCGTTGCTTTATGAAGCAACGCTTAATTTTTGTGACGAGCACAACCAACACACGTCTACTCAATACGACACAACAGGCGAATTACACATGCTAGAGCGACGGTAAATATATCAATGGAGGGGAGAAGGATGTCGGGGAAGGGGAGGGAAATTTCGAGATCACTGGTTTACTATAAGCGCAACAATAAAATCAGTATCATTACTTATGTCGTTTTCGCTTCATGCCAAACCTAACCCAGTTTCCACTCTAACTGCTGTTAAACCGTTTGTTCGAAGTCAGTTTTGAACCTGATTTTTATACCAGGTTTGCTCAAACCCCCGTTGCTAAGTGCCAAATCAACACAGTTTCGTGAAAAGTGTTTGTTTGATGAAACTACCCTGGGTCAGTTTTATGGCGTTTTCGTTTTTAATTTGCACTACACCGGTGCAGTGCTACACTGAGGCATGAATAAACGAACAAAAATGACGAAAACATAAACAGTAACCATTGACTACAATAAACGATTCCATTTCACAGAGCTACACCAAACTTTTGATGAGTGCTACACCAGTGGTATCGGTGCAGAAAAAGTGTAGCACTGGTGTAATACAATTGGTAAAAACGAACGGTTTCAGTGCAGCTTTCGCTACACCAGTGTAGTGCAATTTAAAAACGAAAACGACATTAGTTTTCTCAAGCGAAGACGACATTAATTGTCACACCTGGTATCATGCCAAACATTGGCGAAAAAGAGCAGGTGGATGCCGATTTAATTCATCATTTCGTTAGGCCGAGCTCGTGAATAGGTTTCTAGCGTGTAGATGCTGTGGCAAAATAAAACTAATGTATAATCATATTTATGAGGAAAAATCTTGAAACATTGTTGATTCAATCAAAAAGAGAATTGACAAAACTTTTATATTGAGAAAATCATTTTATGTTCAGAAAATTAGTTTAATCAATAAAATTTAATTGAAGCGATCAGGATAAATCATAATTTTATTACTGGCGGATGGTCTGTTAAAAGTTCAACATGTGATACCTATAGTAATTCTAGTGGTGTAATGGTGCCTTTCTCATGAACATTTCACGGGAAATCGATGCAAGTTTAATATTGGACACTTTGAATAACTGTTTTCGGAACCGGAATCGGGAGACTGTCGAAATTGCAGTAAGTTTTGAGGGCCAGGCCTACTGGTTCGAATAGTTTCACAATCTTGTGTGCTTTTTGTGTCGTCAACTATATGATGGTTAGATACTTTTATGTTCATTATCCTGTCTTTACCTCAACACCGTATTCAACAGAAATCTCACACCGTTCGTGCCTGTGCCGTGATTTTAAAAAACGGTTGAAAATTCGAACTCGAGTGGAACTGATTTGAGCCCCCAGTAAATCCATTTTTCCAAGTTTGCATCACTGCTCAGTATAACAGGTTGAAACATTCAACACTTTATGCTGTAATTCCTGAATCGGAAGTCGGATCCAAATGAAATTCTGAAATTTGTATGGGACCATAAGATCATCTATTTGAATCTAAGTTTGTAAAAATCGGTCACGCCAGGTCTGAGCAAAGTGAGTAAGTAATTTAAATTTGAAACTTTTATTCTAATCACCCTGTAATTACGGAAGTCGGATCAAGATGAAATTCTGGAATTTTTTAAGGTTTATTTCATTTGAATCTAATTTTGTGAAAATCGGATTAGCCATCTCCGAGAAAAGTTAGTACACATATTTTATATTTTTTGAGCATTTTATCCCATAATTCCGGAACCGGAAGCCAGATCTAAACAAAATTCTGGAATTTGTTATGGGGCCACAAGACCTTTCATTTGAATCTAAGTTTGCGAAAATCGGTTCAGCAATCTCCGAGAATAATTGGTTCAAAAAAACGTTACACACATTTTGTGTACTCGACGAACTGAGTCGAATGGTATATGACAGTCGGCCCTCCGGGTCTCTGTTCAAAAGTCGGTTTTCACGGTGATTGCATAACCTTTGATCATCATTATTTGACTATAAACCATGGTAACTTATTTTTAGCATTGCACTTCACATTCGTGCATCATCAGAATTATTTTTGTTAGGCGTAAACCCCGAAGAAACACGTTTTACCGTTGATTTCTGAGTACTACCGTTTCCTGTTTTATCGCGCTCACTTTTTTTGCCATCTCCGTCGGGATGAGAACATCAATAAAAATTGATTTTCATGATGCAAAAAAGAATAAGAGTTTTCTTAGGGAAAGCAAGGCTGTTGGATACATTTGTGGTCAAGTGGCAGGATTTCAATTTGATCCTTCCTGGTGATTCGACACGTTTCGTTACACACGTTTCTGTGATTCTACCTGATGTATAGCTGCACATTTGTTTGGCTCATCGAAATATTCATAACGTTGAATAATGTATTCGAAATCGTCCATTATCGCTACCGCAATGGAACTGCGAATGGCGTTCAATCTTCGGGGTGAACTGGATTCAACTTTTAACCGTGTTATCAAGTTCAAATGAAATTTTAACAAGCAATAACAATAATGTTTATTAGTTCCAGCTGTGATTTATGTACGTCTAATTGCTACACTGGTGCTAAAGATGAACAGAAGAAGTACAGGGGTTAATAAAATTAAATTCCGTTCATTCGTAACGTGTCTGACCAGACTTGATCAATCATCTTGGAAGCTGGGAGGGAATTCCAATATGTTGACTTGGAACATCAGGCTAGAAAAAACAAAACAAAACATATGGAACTACTTTTCAGTGGCTTTCGTATGGTATTGTATTATTCTCGAATTTGATATACGGATACTAAAATTACGGCGGCTAATCAATCAAACTTCGGCAGGAACAATTCTGGTAGCAAATTGTTACCGAAATTTATGTTTGTTATTTGTAGTATAACTACTATCATGTCCTATACCCTATACATAATTTCCAATCAATTGAAATGCAATGCAATGGCTCATAATATAGCCTTTTAGCGTAGATGACGTGAGAAATAACATTCCTCTTATGGGCTTATAATTGCTGAACAATCCGTCGAATAGAGATTGTGGAAGACTACTCGGAAGACTACCGTCGGTGAATAATAACTGTTATCAAAAAGAATGAGACCACGACGACCTAGCCGAGCATGTAATTGATAATTCCGAATGGTCATTCCACCTACCTTAAGTTATCATGGTTCATCCTTAGCGTCTTGATGTTCATGTTCATTTCGTAGAACGTTTGCGTTGCCAGGTCCAACAGCTGCGAATGGGATATCGTAAGCCAAATGTTGTAATCGGGAGTAAACCGATCCTGCAAGGCGTCCACCACCTGATGGAAGGACTCCATTTGTTCGCACTTGACCTCGATCGTGTTGGCGAAGAAACCATGTGGGGAACATGTACAGGGAGAGATTTCCCGTCGGACGGCACAGTTCAGCGAGGCACTGGCCGTCATGCCAATGATCGTATACAGTAGCGTTGCCATTTCTATTCTGTTGACCAATGGATCACTTCTTCTATCACTTATAGGAGAAATTCACTCACACTTCTTGAATGAACTCCTTGATAAGCTTCCCCGTTTATTTCTGTTCTTTTAAAGTTGATTCACTTTGAGGATTTTCCTTTTAACTAATGTTCGTTTTTTTTTTCACTTGTTATATTTTTGACTTCGTTTGGGATCTTCGGTGGTGGAATTGGTCATTGAGTTGGGAAGGGGAGTACCCCTAGCCCGTTGCGTCAGTGCCCTAAAAATTCAACAGCCTGAGGCTATCCTCACAGAATCGCCCTGCTGGCGCCAAAACAAATACATACTCTTAAACACCGTATCAGGAGGTCACTGATAAGCATGAAACAGCAACCGAAAGGCGCCTTATTTGTATCAGTCGGAGTCGCTGGAGAGGATTTGCGAGTTCAAGCTGATCTTACAAAAAGTTACGTTCTTCCTATCACCCACTCAGTCTAGTCAGACCATTGGAGACAAATTTTGTTCGCACTATCGCAGTGCACTTTGTACCATCGGTTCACTATCAGTATTCCACAGCCTCAGAAGCACTTCACCAGTTGACATTGCTGGTGCACACAATAATTATCAAAATAAGAAAACCACTAACACTGCTGCTCATGTGAGGGCACTATCAACAATAGTTACTGGAAGGTTCACCATTGAAATTGCGACTGGTTGGCTACTCAACAAGATCTGCATCGAAGCGCGGTCGAAAATGTACTGAGAGCAGAATATTTGAATATGTTCCTTTTAAAAACAACAACGGCTCCCTCCCGAACGAAGGAAGATGCCCGGTACCGACCGATGCATCTCTTCGTGAGGTTCAGTAGGAAGAGAGAGAGCTGCGAGAAAGAAATTCTCTTCCCGAAAGGGTAACATCGATGAGAATCTACAACATCCACAGGCCGAGTCGGAAAGTGGCAGAAATACAAAACAAGAGATAATGTGATCTATCGATCTACGGTTTCCGACTGATCAATTTTTTTTACCAAAAACAGCAATGCGAAAACGTTCTGTTCATTGAGTGGGTGGTTATTGGGCGTCCAATCAATGAATATCATTAACCTCTGTATGGATTCGGGATGTGTTGGCGAGTCGGGATAGCTCATATATGCTTCTGATATACGAGTTTCTCAAACACATTAATATACAAGTGTAATCTGTTACATCTGGCTTAGAAAGTTCCTCCTATTTATCGACGTTGTTTCAACTGTGGCTAAGAATAATCTTCACCTGCAGGTTCGACACTAACTTCCGCCGATTATCCCGATTCCTCATCTGTCTACCATCTTCATCGGAACTAACAAGATCTTTGTGCTGTCACTAACCTTTTCGCTTCCCCCCTCCCCGTCTCTTCACCATCTCGATGTCAACTAATTAGATCTCTGTCGTTTTAGTCAATTCATTCCCATATCCCCTTTTTACTCCGTTTTCCGCAATATTTACTTCGCTATTTTTTTTTCTCATTTTCTTCTGTAACAACACCATCATCGCCCACGGAAACTTACCAACAGCATGCGGGCCACCCGCCGGGTATTCGTAACCTGGGGGTGTTTCCCGCGGACCCACACGGACCGAAGAATGCGGCCAACATGAACATTCACCAACGCCATATGGAAGACTCTCATGAAATATTCAATTCACCGGCCACTGCCGATCACCAGCTGAAGGCTGGATCTGCCAAAGTCAACCATTGCGACTCAAATATGACATTACTCAATGATACAACCCTAGTTTTAAGTTAGTCGTAAATTAAAATTAGTAAAAGCCCTTGGCATCTTAGAGCTTAAGCAGTGTGCCTTAAACATTATATTCTTGAATAAAAAAAAAAAAAAAACCTCTGTATGCCTATGTTACTTGCAATCTTTCGCATTTATACACAGTAATAGTTCTTATAATATTTTCGTATGCATTTCGATGGTACTGTTGATGGTATTTAATTCCACATAAATGTTCGTTTCATAAAGTTTATATGCTGTAATAATATTCACTAATTGATATATAGTGTACAGGCTCTTAAAGGATTACGCATAACTGTTGTAGTTTCTCGAGAATAAAATTAGTGCAAAACGCTCACCCTGATTCTACTATTTATTTGTAAACGATTCCGGTAAGTAACAGAAGAACAAATGGTAAAATTAGGATGAACTTTTTTAGATTTTGATGAAACTTTGTACACATCTTCAGTATGGCAGATCAATAATTTCCCACGGATAGAGAGATCGGTTCGACTAATTTTCAAAAGCTAAGTAAAAAAGTGCGAATGCATTTTTATGTGCACTTTCTTCAAATCTTTGTAACTCGAAAACTGGTGCCTGTACAAATATGGTGTTCAACAGGAAGTCTTAGGGAATCAATTAAGCCCTCAAAAATGTTATGCACAAAAAAATCGCAATAACTAAACAACAACATTTGACGTAAATTTGAACAGTGTTTGTTTTCAAAACGAAGAAGTTACAGCTAAAAGAATTTACAAGTAATTTCGAAACTTGACAAGTTTTTTTTCATAAAAAATAACCAGTTCAACACCACAATAACTTTGGTAACTTTGTAGGGGAAAACACGATTTTGTTACCTCCAGATTCGTGCTAGTTTTACGTTTTCATTTGATTTTACGTTTCTTTTTTGACGCATCAGTGTGTAGCAGTTTATGTTGAACTACTAGCGCGACTTGACGGTTCAACATAAACCGCTAGATAGGCGTAAAGATAATGCTACACGCAGAGAAATTGAGTATGTTTAAAATAACAAAACAGTTAGTAGTTTTTTCAATTTGATTTATATTCATTTCAAGCTAGAATATGATTGTTACAAACTAATTTCTCCCTTCAACAAAAACAATGATCTCTGTTTGATTTGAATAAAAATTTTAATCTAACCAAACCAAAAATATATTTGTTCCGGCTGAGTTTATTGTTGAAATAAACTGACTATTTGGTACAAGTCAACCAAAGTTGAGTTAATGCTATCGGCAATGTCCTCGTTGACTCAATCCTGCTATACCTTCAAGAATCAAGAAAAAACTTGGCACAATTTATCTATGATATTATTTGTGTAATGATACAACTATGTTTACTGTTTAAGTTACTTTTCTTTCTTAGATGAAACCGTTCTCGAGATATTTAGACATAAAATAAAAAAAATCTCAAGTTTGCATTGAATTGTGCCGTTTTCCATTTAAATCAGTAACTTGAAAACTATTAACCGCGCACCCGCTTGTGAGGAATTCTGGCAACCGTCAGAAGGCTGGCAGCATTGCGGCTACTGTCAAAATTGTCCAGGGGACATTGCGTCATTATCTCGCCGTACGTGTCTTGTTTATTTCCCTCCTTCTTTTTTCTTTTTTTTTATTCGACTTCATTTGATATTCGTCAATCCCGCATGTACATACAAAAAACGAATCTTGAGACGAGGTAAATGAGATTGAAATATGGGTATGTTTGGTAGTGAGAATCCAATGTTATTGGCAATAACATTTCCCATGATTAGTATTTATGAAGGGCAATAACTTGTTGCCTTTCATATGTACTTTTTATTGAAAAAATAAAACCAAGACGCTTAAAATGTAGAACCGATTCAAAACGGTTCTGCCAATCTTCCCTCTCAGCAGGCCGTTCAATTTTGTTGATTTTTGATCGCTTGTTGAACGATATATTGCACGAAATATTCGTTCAATTTGCTGGAACGGTTTGTTGTTGTTTTTTCTCTTGCAAAAATAGTGTGAAAATTAAGTTTTACCTTTACATAGAAAGAAAATTTGTTGTTATTCTACGTGAAGTAGAAGTATTGTGCAGGTATGTATTGTTAGTTTAAACAAATGAGTGGAGAAAACTTCAGAAATTCTGCAGTAAAACTAGTCCAACGGGGCTCCAACTCCTCATGTTAAAAATGGCTCAACAATGGACCTCTGTCTGCCGGGTTTGTTGAACGAAAAAAATGGCATTCGGTTCAACGGTCTGTTTCAAAATCGGCAAACGAAGGACCCGTGTTGGCCTCCCGTTGAACGATTGATTGGACTTTCATTGGACCAATGATACAACGTATTGGACCAATGAAGGACCACCGTTGAACGTTTTTTTCTAAGTGGGTTGTATGGGAAGAATCCGACAGAAAAGAACCGTTAATAACCGCTAGGCGAAATTTTCTGCCGGAAACCAGACCCTGTCAGCTTGGAGCGACATCAATCTTCAGTTCAGCAACGCCATCGCACGGCATCACATTCAACATATCATGTCAATTGTATGGGTGTGCAGCCCTGCTATTTTGGCGCGCACGAATTTGACATTTCTCTCCCCTACTTCTATGTATGAGATTCGATGCGAACTCACCTGAGGGCGACATGCTCGCAAAAAAGGATGTTGCCAATGATTTGTTCGAGAAATGTGAGAGCTGGATATCTTGTTAATATGATGTCTTTGCGGAAACGGTTGTTGCATTGTTGCCAGACATAGCCAGCCGTCTGGGGGGAAATCTGCCCGCCGCGTACAAGTGGACAGTAATGATATCCAAGGAGAAGCTGTTGGAATTCGAATGGACACTCTAAAAATACACTGAGAAAAAACAGTTTTTCAAAGAAACAGAAAATCAGAAAAATAAAAATGAAAAAAACCACACGCATTTTAATTTTTTTTTTATTATTTTGTTTTAAATTAGTTATGAAAGCTAGCTAGAATTTTTCAAGTGTCTTTTTGGAACGAAGAAGGGGCAGTCAGTTTGAAAGCATTTGCAAAACTACGTAATGTCGCCTTAACTTAGTTCAGTTTTGCAAATGACTGAGTGGAAACATACATTAAAGAAGCCAAATGAATGGGAAATTCACAGAAAAGATGATTTTTTGGAAAAAAGATACGCTCAGAGACAGGACTCGAACCTGCGTTCTTATGCATTCCGTGCATACGCGCTACCATTTCGCCACCCTAAGCCTTGTGATAGACACAGCTCTAACACACGCCTGGGTATGGTAAAGCCAATCCATACACAACCTAACAGAAATGAGTCTGTTTTCATGGCGCTAGTGTACCTAAACAATACGGGTGCAATGAATCACGAAACAAAAAGATTACAAGAGAAACCAGTACTTCATTACGTTATTTACGGTCACTGTGTATGCGTCCAGCAATATATTTAAGAGGGCGTAATTTTTATATTGTGACTCACGCAATAACACACGTCATAAATCTCCTAACATGCGTATTTTGTAATCTTTCTATCTGTTAATTCACTCTGTCCAACGTCTTCTTTTCGGTCTAAAACGATAACTATTAATAGTAATTGATAGAGTTAGAAATGAAGTGTTTTTTGAAATGTGATGTGTGACTTAAGAGTACCTAACGTATTTAGTCGTATCAATGAACACGCAAGGAATTACACACTTAAAACCATTTCTTGAGCTCGGCATAATAAAATGCCGAAACTGATCAGCAACACGTAAATTTGCTGATTGCTCCGTAATCAATACGCATGTTTCTGAACTTCGTTAAACGCATTCACTGATATTTCGGTAAAATGCTTCACTTTGCCGAAATTTGGCATAATTGCTTGCTGAATTTATCAGTAAACAATAGATATGCCGACATCAGCAGAGACGTTTGCCGAGATTCCGGAATATGCGCTAGCTGTTGCCGAGATTCAGCACGACAGCTGTCATTTATTGCCGCGTTACATTTTCGCTTCGCATTGTGCGATTATTTTCTGACGAAATTCTCGAGTGAAAAAATGGATAATCTTCGAAGAAGCGTGGAACCACTTGCAAGTAAAAATATTGAATAAATATGGTGACATGTTTCGCTTTATAAAAAGCGATTTTATCAGAGCACTCGCGATTATAAGGGAAAAACACCCAACACGGGGCTCAAAGCGTCCTCGAGACAAAACTTTGGGGGATATGCGAAAAAATAACCCAATGCATGGAATAATTCAATAGATCAAAGTAAGTTTATTTTCTGAACAATACCGTATATGCATAATTAAATATTGAACATTTTTGTGAGCCAAAAATCAATATATTTTTTTTATTTTCATATTTCCAGCTCGACTCAAGGTGGTCGCATCTGGAAACGCCGCTTTTTTATGCTACATGTTTTCAGGTAGAGGCTAAGCACTACTGGCAACAAATTTGTAAGCCTTCTTTAAGTGTTGATAAAATGAATTTTTGATCCTGAATGGCGTGTTTATAATGTTGAGAAATTACAAACAAAATTTATTGACTAGATTTTTAATTACTGATGATTCGGTAATTTATTTTTTCATTTTTTCGTTTTATTGGATTGCCGAATATTCAGTGAACGTTTCACTGAGCAAACAGTAAATCTAATGCTGACGATTTTGGCAATATTTAACGTTTGTCAAATTTGAGGGTGCCGAGACGCTCAGTAATTTTATTTTTGCCGAGATGATTGCTGATTACTCGGCTGTGCGAATCTCGGCATTTTTTTGCCGAGACTCAGCTAAAAAATTTAAGTGTGTAGTAGCCATTTGTAAGAGTAATCGTTATGATTGGATGATCTTCTAACGACTCGGATAAAGATAAGGGAACCATAGATTTAGTCTTGATTTGCAAATTAGTAGTATTCTTCAAGACTCAGTAGAATACCTTACTTCACGTTCATTGTTCATTGAAATGTGATGAACTACTTTTAAACCTCCTATTGATGAAAAGAGAAAAATTATACTTAACTAAACCATAGTAACTTCATAACTTTTTTATAAATGAATGAAATGCTAGCAAAATTTATTTTACTTATTTAAATATAAAAATTTAAACCGCAGATTGTCGAAAAACTGATACATTATTTCCAAATGTTATTTTATTTACGACGCCATTGTGGAACAAGAGAACCAAAACTTTTACTTATATTCTCGATTTATGGGAGCCGTCAAGTTGTCTACGGGTTGGATAAAGCATACATCGAACATGGTCTAAATCCTAGCCGCCTCACGACCGATATCCCACACACAAAAAAAATGAATTTTACAGGTGACTTAATCCCTCAAACGATGTAATTCATAAAGACCTAATTTGTCAAATGACGAAAATCTCATTTGTAATGACTTAATGTTAGATGAGCTTGAATTTTACTAGTTTCGACTGTAACTTGCATTATGCTAGCAGGTGCGACTGTATGAATTTTAATGCATCTTTTACCAGCCAAGCAGATATATGCTTCTGTGGCTCAGTCAATTAACAGACGTACTTACGATCCAATGATTCTCGGTTCAAGTCGCGTGGCTGTATTCTTTTTTTTATTACAGTGAATTTTATGTCATGGAGTTTTAGACACAATAATAAATGTTCTTCGACGTAAATTTGCGTGAACTGCGACGCTCCATTTATGTGCATCTAATAAGATATAAAATCACAGGTTTTTTTTTTAAGTGTGCATATCCAAACATCTTCTCTGTTCATCAAACAACAAACACTAGTCTTCTCGCTCTATACCTTTTCTGCTGCTCAAGCACTGGGTAGGAGAGTATATTTATAATCACTTGCTGCCTTCCTATTGTGCCAGTAACCACTAGGTTGTTCTCTAATGATTCTATAGCTCAAGAGCAATAATTTTGCTAATAAAAAAATTTCTCCTTAAAATAGCCTGAGATATTTAGTCTTTCTTCGGTCCATAAAATGTTGTTCATGGAAATGATTCGCGCCCTTCCAAAAAAAAATTTGACGCGAACCACAGTTAGATGATCAAATTCAAATGTAATATTATAGGTGCATTCGGTTTCGAGAATGATATAATAAGACTATTTGAATGACAAGAAAAAAGGCATTATCAAAGTACACGCAAAGAAATAGAGCTTGTTTTTTGATTTTTGAACGTTACATAAAATTGCATAAGGGTCAGAATTCGTAAAATCGCCCAGAAAAATATTTTTATTTTTTGTTTGAGTGTTGATAATTTGGTTCTTTTTGATCATTGAGGTCTGAGGACAGAGAGCCACGTGTTGAGTTTTAAATCGACCACGTGGCTCGTTCAATTCCCTTTGCGCATCGTATTTCTCTTGTACTCTCTCGTATATGAGCAAACTGTACCGGGTTGCCAGCATACATTTAATTATTTTGATGAGAAGTTTTATCACATTAATCTATCGTATGGATTGGACATTACATGGATTCCAATGAACAATGAAAAATATTCAACTTTAACAAAGATTGGATGTCTGTGTGTTTGGCAGCCTTGTCGAGCCAATTTTTTTTCTCTCCTTTTTCAGAATGCTATCAGGAAACCAAAGCGAAAAAAATGGTGGATGCATTGAAACTGATTTTGTTTCACAGAAAAATACAAGACTTTATTTTTATCGCGATAACATATCTTTATTTATGATACAAGCCTTCAAAGCCGAGATATTCGATGAACAAGTAGAGGTGTGTATTTCCGAGCGTTCCAATTTTCAGCAGTTCTTCAGTCAGAGAAAAATACAACACGACCGCTAAACTCAATGAATCATTCTGAAAATTTCACAGAATATTCTCAAGTAAATTTCGAAGACATTGTCAGGTGGGTTTTTCTATATTCTGCACCGTTTCCAAGAAAATTTAATTTGAAACGGGAAAATAGCAAAAAACCTACCACTTTACGGTACTGTCCTCAGCCCTTAAAAGACTTTCTGAAAAAAAGTTAAAAATATTTTTTTCTGAAAGTCATACCACTCTTTAACAATTAAACATATATGAATGAAACTTTTACAGATTGTAGATACTTTATTACTTTAAGTTATTGTGTAAAATTAGTTATTGTGAAAAAAAATATATCATAATACAATAGAAAATCGCTGAATCTAAATCTGTTGAACAATTTGTGGGCCAGCAATTAATTCAAAACTTATGACGAAAAGCATGATTCCCGGCTTGGTGTTTTCATACGCGCCGGGTGTTGCGAAGCGCGCATTCGTCAACGCTCGTGGAATTTTCCAATTATTCGTTTCGCTTCGTTTATTTGTTAAAGAATGGCATGACTTTATAAAAAATTTGACGAAAAATTTCATTTTACTATAACTTTCAGAATACAATTTTTTTTCAACTTCGTGTAATTTTAAATCATTTTAATGATCAACAACCAAATTGTCAACATATGAACAAAATATAAAATTTTTTTTAGCGATTTTACGAGTTCTGCCCCATAACAGATTTTCTTTACCAAAAAAAATTTGATCTTGACCGGACTGCGGAAGCACCAAATCATTGGATACGAATTAATACACTAGTGCTTGATTGTGGAATGTGAATAATTCGATAGTCGCGCGACAAAAGGGCTACATATCTTGAATATTGACAATATCAATCAAGAGCTTGGTTTTTGTGAGTTTGAAAACGAATATAAATCGAAATAAAAATTGTTCGAATATTACCTTGAAAACTTGTTTGTAAGCATTTTTAGTTTTAGTTGAAATAACTAAATTGACGTTCATATATTTCAACTAAAAAGTTAGTAAATTTAAAGCGCTGCTTTTACTAATTGCAACTAGAGTTCGTTCATTTAGAACTAATGTTTCAAAATGAATTTACTGTGAAATTGTTTGTCACGAAGGAGGAAAAAATCAATTTTAAACTATTTGGTCACTTTTTTCAAACTAAGCAAACTAAGGTTCAAATGAACGGTCTTATGGTCTCATATAAAACTTTCCGGATTTCACTTCACTCGGAAATCGTGGTTAGAATGAATGGTAATAGATTGTAGTATTAAAATAAATAGTGTTCCAAAGTTTAAGCGAGTGCTATTTTTATTTTAAAAAGGCTATAGCAGGATAAGCATGTGAAATCTGCCCCCAAAGGGAATTCATATTGTCATACCACATTCGAAAGGTCATAGACTGGAAACAATTTTCTTAAAGTTTC
This sequence comes from Malaya genurostris, assembly GCF_030247185.1. Taxonomy (NCBI): domain Eukaryota; kingdom Metazoa; phylum Arthropoda; class Insecta; order Diptera; family Culicidae; genus Malaya; species Malaya genurostris. The sequence continues at coordinate 191,404,701 of NC_080572.1, forward strand.
AACCCTTAAACTGCCAAATTGACGGAGCTAGGGTGGTTCTATTGATTTTTATTTTATTTGATTTTTGAAGAAATTGCTCCGAAAAATTTGAAAGAAATCAGGTATGTTTAAGGCATTATGGGGATGCTTTACAATTTTTTTCAAAATTTTTGAATATGTATCACTTTCATTAAAAAATACTAGAAAATTTTGAAACATATTTTTTCCCTCTTCCAATTTTTGCACCATGTTAAAATGGTATGTTTTCATATTTTTTAAAAATGTGGACGACCAAAATATTTAATTTTTTTCTAAAAAATCAATAACAGTCGACCATGCGTTCCCATCAAATTCCGAGAGAAGGAAACGCATGGTGCTTTATCTTAGCAGTTTCTAGTAGTAGTCGACCATGCGTTCCCATAAAGTTCTCTTAAAAGGAAAACGCATGGTGCTTTGTTCTAGTAGTTTATGATGCAACTCAAGCGCAGGGCTTAGAAATCAAAGTAACGAAACGAAGGAAATGAGTATCAACCTTTGCATAATACATACACGATCATACTTCGGGTACAACCTAGGAAGCTACAAAGCGAGAACTTACTGGTATGTGGTTTATATATGAATGGTAGTAATATATGAACGTCGCGAGTATCACACATATGCAGTTCGGTTACGGCAGTCAAGAACTAGAGCGAGTGACTGTATATAATTCGATGATTCGATAGTGTTTCATGAAATGGTCAAATCGTTTTGCACTGTTGGGTCTCGTACAACGCGGTTTTTTTTGCCAGCTCTGTATATTTCACTAAATACATAGCGAGTTGAAACAGCAGTGAATTTAATTTTTTCTTTTTTATATTGGTGTCAAACAAAAGTGGCCACTGATGAAGGTTGGAATCGATTTCAATTGTCTTTATGAAATGATTAAGAAGTTTCATGTAAGAAAGGTCACGAAAAAATTTCTTAAAATTATTGACTGTATTTTTCATTTAAATAGGAAATGGGATAAAAAATGTTATAAAAATACATTGCTGTTTCAAAGCACACATTTTCTCTCTTATTCTTTTCGTTTATTCTATAGAATTATCATCGTCACTTGGTAGCTGTTCTGATTTAAGCATTTCTGAAAATATTTTGGCCGGTCTCACAATTCTGGATAAAAACCGAGCATTAGGAAAGGTAGTGAATAATGGCGGCCTCATGTGGACAGCAACCAACAGTTCTATTGCCAATAACGCATTCACAGCAACGGCGCTGGATTCCCAAATATCCAGTCGAATTTGTAGTGTACTCGATATAGTACTTGTAAGCTTTTAAAAATGAGACTTATTACCGGCCCGAATAGCTTTTTGTGATCTGTGTGTCTCAATTGGGGCATCTCGTGATAAAGCTTTAAATCCAAAATTACTTGGCAGAACACCCTTTTCAAAAGCTTCTATTCCAGAGCTACTATATTCCGATACTTGTTGCTTTCGTTCTCGGATTGATAATATTATCTTATTAGAACTTCCCGTTCGCAATTTGAACAAAATTATTAAACCTGTAAAAACCTGGAAGCGTTCCTCTGTGAGTGAAAATCACTTACTGAGTTAATTATGTATTCTCAGATATTTTATGGAAAATATGGAGCTTTCAACACAATATACCCAAAAATTAAAGAGATCGATTCAGCGAATCAAGTTTTTAATAGACATGGTCGATAAATGCTTGATTTGAAATTATGCAAAGGTTATAACTCAAAAACGAAAAATAATGCATCACTATTTTTTTTATATCTGTTGTTGTTTCAAATTTTAGAATAAATATAAAAATATATAGCGCTATCAGTCTACAAGCCATGAAAACCATCATGAAGATATTCGATTGACGTTTTCAAACACAAAATTCCAACTTTATCTTTATCACACATTTTTCCAGAAAACTATAGACATCCCTCGATAACATATCTTTATGATAACTTTTGACGCTGTAATGAAATCTTCATTCTTCCTTTCACTATTCTTTCATTACATCCATCAGCAACACATAAAAAACTGACACCCGCTCTAGTTCTTGACTGCCGTAACCGAACTGCATATGTGTGATACTCGCGACGTTCATATATTACTACCATTCATATATGAATCACATAACAGTAAGTTCTTGCTTTGTAGCTTTCTAGGTTGTACTCGAAGTATGATCGTGTATGTATTATGCAAAGGTTGAAACTCATTTCCTCCTTTTCGTTACTTTGATTTCTAAGCCCTGCGCTTGAGTTGCATAAACTACTAGAAAAAAGCACCATGCGTTTCCTTCTCTCAGAATTTGATGGGGACGCATGGTCGACTGTTATTAATTTTTTAGAAAAAAATCAAATTTTTTGGTCGTCCACATTTTTAAAAAATATGGAAACATACCACTTTAACATGTCCAAAAATTCTTTATTTATCACTAAAAAATCCAGGGTGGTGCAAAGATTGGAAGGGGGAAAAAATATGTTTCAAAATTTTCTAGTATTTTTTAATGAAAGAAATACATCTTCAAAAATTTTGAAAAAAATTGTGAAGCATCCCCATAATGCCTTAAACATGCCTGATTTTTTTCAAATTTTTCGGAGAAGCAGTTTCTTCAAAAATCAAATAAAATAAAAATCAATAGAACCACCCTAGCTCCGTCAATATGGCAGTTAAAGGGTTGAAACTTTGAGAAAATTGTATACAGTCTATGACCTTTCGAATGTGGTATAACAATATGAATTCCCTTTGGGGGCAGATTTTACATGCTTATCCTGCTATAGCCTTTATAAAAAGGTTGAAAACGTAGAAAAGTTCCTAAACTGGGATCAAGACTATTTCAATCGGTAGTCATTGTCAATAGAAGGCCAAATAAAGGATTTCCGACTCCAGAAGCACCGAAAATAGTGGTCACATAGTCCAAATTGGAACTCACTCATTTTTTCTCGTAGGTTCAAATAAAAGTTCCGGATTCTGCTTTCGGTTCCAGAACTATAGGATGAAGAATGTTTAAAATTTCGTACCGTCGATCAATGCGGCGTAGTTAATAATATAAAAAAGTTTCAAAACTATTTCTATCGGTACTCAATTTCAAGAGAAGGCCAAACAAAGTGAGTCTGACTACCCTGGTTTTCGATTTCAGTAGCACCGGAAATAGTGGAACTGTTTCATTTTGTAGTACAATTTGATGTTTTTTGTTTTCTTACAAGAGGTAGAGAAAATTGTATCGAAGAATACCACAATTGTTTGAAGTTAGAATATGAATGAGATAAGAAAGGCATCAATAAACAATTAATTGGATTACAACAGATTTTTTTTCAAGAGCTTGAAGTTTTTAAAATGCCTACAAACCAAAAGTTTGTTATAGTAAGAAGTTTAAAATAAAAAAGATTGCATAAATATAATGATTCCGGTTTTCTTAATATTTTTTTAATCAATCCTGAGTCGAAGTCGTCTCTCCACCTGTGCTCAACAAATGGTTTGCAATACTGAAGATGAATGCAACGTTCCATCCAAATCGGAGCATGCGAGGTCTAATGACTAGTTATCTGTTTCTGGAATCGCTCTGGTATTAAGTCAGACTTGATTACACGTTACTGTTCCATCTTTTTTAAACTTGATTTTAATATCATTAGATGATGCAATAATGTTATCAATTCTGTTCAATGAGAATGCTATAGAAAGAATTTACATCTCTTTTGGCACCGATTTGGACCTAACAATGCAACAGTAATAGATAATATACTAAAATGCATCTATCAGTACCGATGCGAATTTTCATTTCAGGTGGAAATTAAATTTTATCTACTTCAAAAGATATTAATAAATGACCGCCCGCACGGATCACGAAACAATTTCAATATTCGTCCTCAAGATAGATTAACATTCCTTCGCAAAATTCCTTCAAGCCAGCGGCGAAACAGAGCTGCATTCCGAAAATCCAATCGGGAAAGCAAATTGGTTTTCTCCGTCAGCAGCAAATTATCCCATTATTCCGAATCAATACAGCTCAAGTGGACACAAAAAAATCACATGACGCCGTTTTCCGCAACTCGGCATTCAAAACAGATTCATGAATGGACAACGTCACCTCTTTTGAAGTGCATCGATTTCACATTCGCATACGGCTGGAGATAGTGAAAAATACCTTCGGCTGGAATGTTAAGTCGTGCCAAAACGTCTTGAAACATCCAGTTCATAGGACTAAAAGTGAAACAATTTTTCAAAATAGACTAATGGACGCCAGCGGAGATATTGTCTGAATGGGGAGCAAATTGGACACGTCTATTCAACCGAATACAGCGACGTGAACTCGTTACGTGCTACACATAGGGATGTCGTAATATCGATCGATTAATCGAGTAATCGATTAATAACTCAGATAATCGAGTAATATTTAATCGAATAGCTTAAAACTAATATTCGATTATTGAGCTAATCGAATAATTAAAAAAATCCCATAGTAATAATCGAATGAATAATCGAGTAATCGATTAATAACCCAGATAATCGAATAAATTTCAATCGATTAGTTTCAAAACTATACTCGATTATTGAATAATCGAGTAATTCGAAATTTCCGACATCCCTAGCTACACAAAGCAATTTGCAGTACTTAAATACTGCGAATACTATTATACACTCAAATAAAAATTCACGTTCGATTCACTTGAAAAATCACGTAGAATGGTTTCAAATGTCAAATTGAATATTTTACGTGACGAAAATGAATGTTATACGAACATCCCCTAAAATGAATAGAGTCATCACATAAAGTTTACGTGAATTGACCAAACGTCAAACAATCTACGTGAATTTCCAGTGTGAAAAACTCGATTTTGAAAATGGCGAGCAGCGGCCCTCGAAGTGTAAGTAGTGTAAATATTTGCGAGAAAAGTTATTTAATTACAATTTTTTACTCCATCGACCGGACCATTCAAGTATGAAAGTTTCCATGTGTTCAACTGGACCGAGTGCCTGCGTGAGTCCGGAAGTTTACCCGCTCCTGCCGAATGCTTCAAACAGGCCGTCGGTATGAAGCTAGAGACACTGGAACCATGTAATGCGACTTCAACCTGCATCGGTAGTGTTGTGGGAGTTCTTGGATCTCGACTTCGGCTTCGGTTGGATGGCAGTGACAACTTTAACGATTTCTGGAAGCTTGTCGATTTGAAATACCACGACGTTATTAGTTGCTTTTTAAGCCATTGGAATTATATGACAATTTTCTGAAATAAATATTTTATATTTCATGACATTTTTCATTTCATAGATTTATACTAAAATCTGGAATCTCCCTTTTGACTTCAACCAATATATAAAATAGTGATTTTCTGGTATCTAAATTTGGTATGAACTGATAGATAAATGTGATATGAACAGTACATTACATTTTACCTATGAAACACGTAACTTTTACTGGATTATGCATTAAACAGCTTTTAAATGCCAGTCCAATAAAACCTACGTGAAAAGTATGGTGGAAAATATTCACATAACTTTTCACGTAACTATAATATGATTATTATTTTGAGTGTATAGATCTACTTACAATCTACACAGAAAGAAATAATGAAACTTACACGGCATGTAAACCGATAGTACTATGAAATAGACGTCAGTTGGAACGAAAATCTGATTTAAAACCATGATTGATGTAAAATTACATTAATATTCATTTAGTTTTTCATTGAACAAGACTGTATATTTACAAACGCTTAGTTTTGTAATGTAATTTTCCATTCAGTTGCCTGCTCCGAATATGTGCATGAAAATAAATGTAAATTTACAAAATATTTTTATCTGTGTAGTTAGGAAAAAAGACATGTTTGACAAACAAAAAAGCAGTTTTCTCCGCTATCGTTTGATAAAGACATCATTTTATTTAGAAAATGAAATAAACAAACATATACTTTTTTAGGAATTTCAGTTCAACAATGACTGTTTTCCTGGAATTGTAAATTGATCCTCAACTGCATATAACAACAATAACAAAGCGAAGCTCTGGTACTACATTCCGAAGCGGAAATAATCTTCTATGTGGAAAGACTACTGCTTGGTTTAGTGCTATGATTCTACTAACTTTATGAATTCTTCCACCACCATTGTGTAAACTCTTGTCTCGAAACTAAGGTACATGTAAAAAAAACAGGCTTCAAAATCGGCTAGTCACCCCTTAGTCACAATTTGACACATTAGCTGAGTTTCCCCAGACCCTGACAACTTGGAGCGAAATCAATATTCAGTTCAGTAACTTCTTCTTTTTCTTCTGGTTGGCGTCACCTCACTTGAGATGATGCCGATTGATGACACAGCAACTTAGGCTATATTGCCAGTTAATTTTCGTTTATTGTCCAAAGGACTTTCTTTTCACAGGACTACAAGTGAAAATCTCAAATTTCGATACATTTAATCAAAGCAAACCTGTCAGAGTGAAGCGCTAACAGTACATCGCTTTAGATTGATTGGGATCAAGGTCATTTCGTCAAAAGCCATTTCGCCGAAAGGGTAATATCACCGAATTCTTCATTAGTCTTAATATCGTGATTTTATTGACCTACAATCGTACTTCTGAAATGATAATTTATGTAGGTTTATTCATGATCCTCAAAATGGAATTCCCAAAAAAAAAACTTAGACTTTATTAATGTACCTATCAAGCGATTGTTTGCGGTATTTTCTGATAACTGAGTGCAAATGAAAAAATATTCGGACCTAACTGAAGCAAAGAAACCTAGATTTGAGTAGACCGAGCAAACGAGGCGGTAACAGGTTTGTATGCAAGAGGTCGCCGCTTCCGACGGTGGGTCGGCGGCCAACCCAGCTGGCTTTCGGCTTTCGGCGAAATGACCGCGCCCTGCTGAATGATCGATAAAATCGCGCTGAACTTCGATCTGTCACAATTCTATTGACTTATTCATAACTCAATACGATCTTTGACAAAATATATATGCGGCATTTCACGCAAAATCAGCCACTCAACTTTTTTTATCATCTAACTATTTATTTTCGGTAAAGAACTCGAAAATATTCGATACGTATGTTTTTATTTTAATATGGTACGTGAAATTTTCGAGATGTGATTTTTTGAAGTTTCGTGTTTACAAAAAAGAGCCTTTTTTCGACAGCCTATACTGCAAGATACAAAAACTCATCCAAGACATGAAATGTTTAAAAATTATTAAACAAATAAAAAAAATCAAACTTGGGCCTATTTTTTTTCGTTTTTCAGGTGAAAAAAAACGCCTTAGGGGTTTAACTTAATCTTGGCAAAGTTCCAGAGTGGAAAGATTATTACTGTCGGAGCAGTACATTTTTTAATTACGACCGGCACGCGCGGAGTGTACCACAGCGCAACTCGCTCGAATACGGGCTTAACTTGTCGACACATGTCGCGCCACCGATCGAATCCTAACTTTGACAGTTTATTGTTAGCAACGTTACAGTTAAGATCGCGGTGTAAAAATGAATTCTAAAATCAAAAACATTCGTTGTGTCGAGTTTCTTCTACCCTCCTTGAGAAATTCGATTTTTTGCAATCAAATGATGTTTTGTGTGCACCGTGTTAAATTGTTTGACCTAATTATCATTTCAGGGGAAAATTGTTTTTTCTATAAAATATGAATATTCATGATTTTTTATATAAAAACATAAAAAGTTTGATAAAAAAATAGTTTTTACCTTTTATTCCCGGAATCGCAGTAATTCTTTTTTTCTCACGAGCATCAAGATATTTTGTTACTATCGTAACAAAATATTTTGATGTGTTAGGATTCGATCAGAGGCGCGACATGTGTTGACAAGTTAAGTCCATATTCGAGCGAGTTGCAATGCGTTGCACTCCGCGCGTGCGAGTCGTGATTGAAAAATTCACTGCTTCGAAAGTATTAATCTTTCTACTCTGAAATTTAGCCAAGATTAAGTTATACCCTAAGGCTTCTTTTTCCAAAACTAAAAAAAATAGATCCAAGCTTGACATATTTTATCTGTTTATTAATTTTTAACTTTTTTCATTAAATACACAGGTTGTTTTATGAAATCACTTTTTTAAAAACTAAGGAAAAGACGCACATTTCGTGACGAATTTTTGTATCTTTATCAGATTTTACAGTATAGGCTGTTGAAAAAATGCACTTTTTTGTGAACGCGAAATTTAAAAAAATCATATCGCGAAAATTCCACGTACCATATTGAAATAAAAAAACACGTGTCGAATATTTTCGAGTTCTTTACCGAAAAATAATAGTTAGATGAAAATAAATTTTTTGGGTGGCTGATTTTACGTGGAGTGTCCCATATATACATCGTAATTTGCGAAGTAGTACTGTTTCTCCGGTAAATTTACCTAGGAAATGTAAGGAGCCGATTTTTCTAAAAATATAAAAACATGTTTTGTTCCAAGCAATTTATTTATTTAAGTGTGCTGAATGGTTTACAGTTCTGTCTATCCAAAAATAATAGTAACCTTCCCCTGACGTGTCTCATGTGAGACTTAATCATTAGCAATGAATTCGCTCATATTTATAGTTTCATAGTTCCTCTTTTGATTTTAATGACCAATACGAGCGATGGTTGCCAGTTGATATGTCGCTTACTTCTCTAAAACCATCATATCTTCCAATGATTTTTCATTGAAAATACATGGCATTTAGCCATTGAAATCAATCCGTAGAAATATTTCCAATCAGTATGTGAAATAATAATACAGATCGAAACATAATTGACCGAGCTGTAGCTGTTACAAATACCGGGAAGCAGAGGTCCAAAAACTTCAAAACTACATCAATATCTCATATAAACGTCATCTTATCCTTAGAGCTAATGCATTGAACAAGGATAGCAGATCTCACTCTAATTTTTGTGTGAAACGAATGGTGCGGTTAGATTTTTTTTATCGTGACGACACAAATGAACAAGCAATCATCCTTGACAGTTCAGCTGTACTGTTCACAAACAAGCTTAAACAATCATCTTTACACTTTTATGTAATAAATCTCAAAAACTAACCGTAAACAATTGTGAACAAATGTTTTAAAACTTTATTTAGGTGATATGGACCGTAAATGGTTTGATCCAATTTGTCAACAAACAAACAAAAAAATATCTGTTTACAAACAGTACTGCTGAACTGTCAAAATGTGTTCATCCGATTGAGGTTAGCAGTGACGGTAAAAAACCTAGTTGAGGTGCTCAAGGGTACGATTGACTATCCTGACCTAATCGATGTCAAATTGATTCTATATCTTACTGTTTGGGGTGTTGTATTAAATTTTTACGCAAACCTGCAACAGCTGACCGAAATCTCAACAACCATATTTGACCAATTTCAGACGAAACGGACAGCCTGTTTCCAGTGATAATTTCGTCGAGTGGTGTGTAAAGCAAATAAAACGAACGAATAAAAATGTCACAAATAAGCCATTTCGGTGAAAATCTTTGGAATGAATTGCTTGTTTATTGTCGTTTCTTGAAAAGCAACATTTTTTTTTGTTTTTGCTCTCTCCACACTGTCCACACTCCCCATGTCATTCATGTCTCAATGTATCAGAGTATCGTGCCTCGAATGGAAAGACTCACGGTCCGGATAATTTATTGAATTGTTTGGATATTTTGAATTTTTCCTGATTTAATTTTAACTTCTTCAAGCGAGCGTTCCAGTTTAATTATAACTCTGACGTTAAAGGATATATTCGAGCGGAATTTCTGTCATTAGATCAACAGCGAAATCGCAAAAGTGAAATAAAAGCAATAATAGGGTAACGGTCAGCTCCATCATTCATCTCATAGACTAAAACCATTAGTTAGAGTAAGATCTACTATCACTGTGCGACGCATTGGCTCGGCTTTATCAAATTTTTTGATTAAAAGTCGAGTAATCCGCAATATAACGTGGTGACTCTACTAATGGGATAACTGTTGGTACAACAGCCCTATTGTATACTGATGAATAAGTATATAATGCCATATTTCAAAGTTTTATCGATACCAAAAATTCCAAACGCTAAATTCGAGAGTAACACAATATTCAAAACTCTCGCTGATTTACGGTTTCATCATTATCTGTGACATGGTCGATCTCGGGATGGACTTATCAGATTACCGGAGCGAACGATGCCTCATGTTTTTGATCCAAAAATATAAATGGATTTAAAAAAAAACGGCATAACCGAAAATAACCCCAATGGAGCGTAAGTGTCAAGGTATTAATGCGACTATTAATAAAAACACTGCTGAATGTTTCCCCGCTGACTCAAGTGGAATGGCGCCAATGATGTCGAATGGAGCATATCTTCGCATTAATCAACCCCCGTAAGTAGGAGGGGCCCTACGGTGGCGGCAAGAGCGCAAGGGATCGTCATAAAGCTCGACATGAAACCCAAAAGTGCTACCGGAGTTCAACCAGAAGGCAGCCAAAATTACACATCGTAAAACACGGCAGGTCGAATCGCGAGAATCACGCTTGTAGTGTGTTATCGTAAATCTTGTCCAATGTTGAACCGAACACCAGAACATGTGTCCACATTGCATTTCGCAGAAGAACTGAGGGAGATCTCCATGGGACAGCCGCTGTCATCTGATACACCATCAGCAGCAAGGCATGCTACGGTCCCAACAGTGACTGTAGAATTTATGAACTGGTATCATCTGACAAACAAATTTATTATGTAGTCGTACATTAATCGTCACAGTTAATTAATTTGCACTGAGGCGCCATGCCTGGAATTTTGACTGGTGTACGAAGGCACCGGTGGAATTCTTCTGCCGTTCGTAAGTATGTGAATTGAATCAGCAGCATACTATCGATCGGCAGGTTGCGTCGTTACTGGAATTATGAATTGTATGTATGGTCCACATTGTTTATAACTCATTTGCGTTATGATTTATCAGGGGTCAAAAGTAACATTCATATCTATTTGTTGTAGGGTAAGGTAGTACAAAACGTTCCCCTCCTATTTGAGGCATTCAGCACTACTCATAAGTTCTACCAGTAACATTAGCACTTCGTATAATCGTTCTGCTATACAAATTTCGTATTTTCGTAACGGTGACGGTGACATAGACGGTGCTCGAAAAAAAACATTTTTTTTCTGTGCAACTTTCTATTACATGGATGAAAATGTTGGGTAAAACTAGCTTAAATATGCAATGCTTTAGGCTAATATGTGGAGGAAAGTAATGTAAAGCGCCGCATCTGAAAACGCCCTTCTTCGTTTCGTTTTAGGTAGTGTTGTCTAAACTTCGAAAATCGATAATTTTTTGCAACTGTTTTTCAGACAAAAAATCATTGATCTGAAAACTCACTGAAGCAAAGTTCACTACTGATTTTCTGATACGCGATTCTCAATGAAACTGATCTCACGTGGCAAAAATGAGTTGTGGAAAGTTCACAAGCGAACATTCGCCTCGATTATATTTAAGAGAAAAGTTCGCACATTAAGTATATTTCTTGCAATTTGATGCTCTGTTGATGAGTGAATCAATAGTGGTTATGTATTCGAAATTTATTCAGCAATATCGCAGTGGTGGAGTAATACCATCAATATAAGTAGCAAGTGCTGTGATTAATAATAGCAAAAAATATTAATAAAAAAAAACAATCACAAAGCATGTTATGCAGCTGATTAAAAAATAATACCCACTTTAGCTTGAATATTATACGCAGAAGTAACAGAAGCACGGGCTACCGCTACGCCAATTCAAAAGTGCCATTAAAACGCTGCGCCTGCTGTGTGTTCAAGGCATGTAAAATCCTGCGCTGCTGGTACTCCTCGTCACTGATAGCTGATAACACTGCTATCTCTCCCGGGAAGTCTACCCTTTAGATTGTTAGCGAACGATAACGGTCATACACAGTGATCACATGTATATGAACGAAACAATCGTCAGTAGAGAACACTATTGTTGCTAGTGGAAGCACGTTTCTAAATTCTATACACGGAACGACCGAAATTAGCTCTGCGTCTAATTCGTATTACTGTTTTTGAATTAGTTGATTTTAACAACAAAATTTCCAAAATAACTATAAAATTAGTTGAAATTGAGAATTTACTTTGCTGAAAAAAACTCTTATTTTTAGAGAATGTGTTTAGTTGGCGAATATTCTGGACACAAACCAGCAATATTTCAATCCAGTACAAAATTCTCATTGACAACAAATTTTGTTATTAAAATCAGAAAATTTGTTTCTATTTATCTATCACCATCTTTACTGAAGAACAGAACAAAGAAAACAAAAATGAAATTGGTTTTATTAACAAGTTTATTAGCTAAAAACTCATGAGAAGTGTCAAAGCAAAACAATCCATTAAAAAGCTAAAAGGGACAGTCTTGTTGAAACTGCTTGCAAATTGTTTAGATGTTTTTCGCATGCGTTACGATATATCCATATATAAATTTCTAAACCGATATGTAAAAATGACGTAAACTGTTAGTGGAAAGTGTATTTATTCAGAATTTGTGCGCATTTAAAGCGATTGTGCGTAATAATGTTTTTACGGGGAACAGTGAAGTGAGTTTCGAATATTGCACTCTAATTGTATATGTCAAATGATGTTTTTTGTATCTTCCAAACTTCTCGGCTACGCTGTGTGGTGTACTACTTGTATTCGAATTTTGTTTCCGAGTGCTCAAAGTTTTCAGTGAGATAGTCAATTTCGCGAAGTCGAATGAACAAAACAGCAATTGAGAAGAAAAATTTTCAAAAAGAAGTTTATGTTTCGCTTATGTCTTTTTCTCCAATACAACATCGTATTTATACCTGCAAATATAGAAAAGATAATCGTGACTGAAATTTTTTTCGATAGTCGTGTGCCATCTAGTGGCTAGTAGTCATTACGGTGTTAACGTTTTTTCGGTGACAGAGCGCTATATAGCTGCAAATGGCAGAAACCAATTCAACCATTTATGTTGGTTGAAAGCAACGTTTTATTTCTCTAATTCAACTAAAAAATTAGTTGAATGGATATGAAGCGTGCCTTAGCTAAGAAATGACAGCACGTTTAATTGGTGAATTCAACTAAAAAAAATAGTCATTTCAACAAATATTTCATTATTATTAAGGGAATTAGAATTAAAAAATCTAAATTAGCAAAAGTAAGATTTTTTTAGTTGTCTCTAAAAATAACTAACTAAAATCAGAAATTCAACTAATTTTTTCGCCAAATTGCTGATTTCGGTCTTTCCGTGTGCGAATTTTCAGAGTTATGCGGTTTCCCTTCTGCGATTTTTTTATGCAAAGTTTCAGAGTGATGCGTTTTTTATGCGGTACGTAAACTCGCATAAAAAAGACTTCAGTGTACTATGTTAATAATAAATCAATTATCGATGTTCAATTTTCAACAAAAATTAAACTAAAAAGTATACAAACGATCTGACATTAAAATGAAACCCTAGCAAATGAAGAAAAATTGAAGAACTCTTATTTTGTAAGATCCCGTTCTTATGTTATATGTGTGCTAATTACAAGATCTGGTTTGTTTGGATTTCACGACCAAATAAATAAATGAGAAAAATAGAAGCAATATGAAATTATATCGTGGATATTTATTAAACAAACCCATACTAGGCTGCCGTTCACAAACGATTTTTTGTGACAGCGAATGACGAGTTTTCACCTACAGAGGTTTAGTTCGGCATCGATGCGATTCGATATAAATACGATGTTGTATTGGAGAAAAAGACATAAACGAAACATAAACTTTTTTCTCCTGAATCGCTGTTTTATTCATTCGACTTCGCGAAATCGGCTCTCTCACTGAAAACTTTGAGCACTCGGAAATCAAAAACCGAATACAATTAGTACACCGGACAGCGTAGCCGAGAAGGTTGGAAGATACAAAAAACATCATTTGACATATACAATTAGAGTGCAATATTCGAAACTCACTTCACTGTTCCCCGTAAAAACATTATTACACACAATCGCTTTAAATGCGCACAAATTCTGAATAAATACACTTTCCACTAACAGTTTACGTCATTTTTACATATCGGTTTAGAAATTTATATATGGATATATCGTAACGCATGCGAAAAACATCTAAACAATTTGCAAGCAGTTTCAACAAGACTGTCCCTTTCAGTTTTTTAATGGATTGTTTTGCTTTGACACTTCTCATGAGTTTTTAGCTAATAAACTTGTTAATAAAACCAATTTCATTTTTGTTTTCTTTGTGCTGTCCTTCAGCAATGATGGTGATAGATTAATAGAAACAAATTTTCTGATCTTAATAACAAAATTAGTTGTCAATGAAAATTTCGTGTTGGATTGAAATATTGCTGGTTTGTGTCCAGGATATTGGCCAACTAAACACATTCTCTAAAAATAAGAGTTTTTTTTAGCAAAGTAAATTCTCAATTTCAACTAATTTCATAGTTATTTTGGAAATTTTGTTGTTAAAATCAACTAATTCAAAAACAGTAATACGAATTAGGCGCAGAGCTAATTTCGGTCGTTCCGTGCATAAAAAAAACCGCATAACTCTAAAACTTCGCATAAAAAAACCGCATAACTCTGAAACTTCGCATAAAAAAAGTCGCATAGAAAAAACTGCATAAAAAAAGACCTCAGTGTACCATGATTTGGCAATCGGTTCATAACGCGACAAGTTCGCCATATTGCTATGGGATAAAAAATAATGGGTGTGCTATAACAGATGATGAACAAACCTAACCTCAAAGTCGATCAGTGTTGAAGCCTTCAATGTAAATAAACAACTAAAACCAGATTGTGAACGATTGTACGGACATACAAGAAGGTTTCTTTGCGTAAAAAAGTGGCCAATCACAAGCATGCTTGCTGCAATCCAGTCAGTGCACGGTGGTTGCTCAACAACTCGAAAGGCAGCTAAAGAATTCGACATGCCGCGGAAAACTTTAGAGAAGTAAATGATGATGATTTTTTAATACATGTAATGTCTAAAATAAATGTGAATCTTATTGATTGTATTAAGAAAAGCAGTACAGTAGAGGAAATCTAATTAAATTACTGAGAAAATGTACTTATTCTAAGGGTGGCGGTTCTGCTCCACATAGAGAGCACTTATGCCCCGCACTGAAAATATTGAGCTGCTCAACAAGCCTCCGAAAATTACATGTATTGAGTACCGAATTGTTTTGTTTATCAATAATGTTTTTTTGGCTATCGAGGATACTCCTGAAAGTGCTTCATAGACGTAATAATTATCAAAATCAAGCGTTAATTTATTGTAGAAATACGATTCTTAGCATGGCACACTTGCCCCACCATCCCTTATTGCATAACTCCCTACGTACCAAATTTACAATTCCACACAGAATAATTTTCCAGTTCTCTTTCTACTTTCTCGAAGGACTTTTTTTATGTTATATAGCATATAACCTCAAAGCTTAAATTAAAGTTCATATTGTCTCCAAAGCTACTGTAAAATTTCTTCCGGATCCGACTTACGGCTCCGCAATCACAGGGTTACTGGATTTTAACTGTTAAATGTTTCTTCGAGGTCCGAACGCGCTTCACATTCGTTTATACAGCATTCATTTTATGTGCTCCGCCACCGCTAGCGCGTTTGTTTGAATAGTTTTGCTGTAATGATGACATGGGATTTTTGCAGCTCTCAACAAGTCATAGTTAATTCAATGAAAAAATATTCCATGCTGGATATTGATTTCAAGACTTATTTTTTATCCAGTTGGTTGTTAAACCCAATTAAACGCTATTTAGCAGGAATTTAATATATAGATTAATAGAAGATTCTCTCGAGCATCCAGCAAACGAAGCGCTTGATTTTTTTTTTCCATAAATAATGAAGCGCACGATGGTTCGCAGTATTAGCTGAGATCGCCATCTCTGATCCTGCGCTCCTGCTAGTTCTGTTCATAATGGAACATGATTGGAACATAATTACTTCCGCTAGTTTTTTTTGTGTGCTTTTTTTATCTGGCAAAGCATTCTCATTGTGAGCGGTGGAATAGTTCGCTCACATTGCAATGGAAACTATGTATTCATTCTTCGGTGAATGATTATTCCAAACCCTGGTGAAGATGCAAAATCGGTACGCACCGATAAATGCTGGTACGGAAGAAGAAAGCACAACACGCCTTTACGAACGATGCATACTGCGTGTTTTGTTCAATTTCATCCACGATATAAACAAAACGAAAACCAACACCGATGCTTAGGTTTGAAAACTATGGCAATCCCTCCGCCAGTAAACATTACACGTCGTATCGCAAGTCTATCTTCACTCTCTGCCTTGCCGTCAGACGCACATCTGATATTTCGTGCTTATTTCTTTCGCTGCCCCTGGGGAGTACATCAGTGTGTGGTCGCAGCAGTGACGACTATAATCTCGAACATAATACATTTAAGAACAATTCAAACCTCCATTGACTTTCAATGATTTTTTTAGTATTATAAAGACGTAGAGCCGTCTTGAATTCCATACTAGGCTGCCATATTTAAAAATAGGCCTGACACATGTATTATATTATAATTTAATTGTATATGGTTCCGTGAAATTAATACGTTTATTGAAGCCCAGCATACTTTTTGCTTTATCGATTATGGTATTGTAGTGTTCCACAAAAGTGAGCTTGGAGAGTTTTGTGTATGCTTGTTTCATTTATGAATCTAACAACCTAATCTCACAAACTCTACAAATCCTGTTAAACCTGTAGTTCCGGAACCGAAAGTAGTATCCACAACAAATTAAAGAAAAAGTTTGTGAAAATCGATTTGGCCATCTCCAAGAAAATTGAGTGAGATCCTTTTTGCAGTTTTTAATCACCATTTCCAATTCTTCCGAAACCGGATTTAGATAAACGGAATAGCTGGTTGGTTCGTTTGCTACCAACAAATATGACCTACAAATTGGAACAGTCTTGAACGTAGTTAAACCTATACTTACTATCTCATGCTCTATTTCGATTAAACCAATTAAACGAAATCTAACAAACGAAACGAACCTGCGTTTCTGTTACTTCTGCACATGTAAGTCAAGCTAAACAGCATGAATCAGCAGCATAAAACATGTAGTAGGATTATTATTATTATTATTATTAATGACATCACTACACAACGTGTTCGAAATAGAACAAAGCACACCTTGTTCGTTTTGTGTTTTCTTCTTCTTTCGGTGTTGTACATATTGTCACTCTATATGGCGATTTGAAAACTTTGACACTCATCGCCCTGTAACTGCGGAACTGGAAGTCGGATCCGGATGAAATTTCACAGTAGCTTTAAAGACAGTATGAACTTTAATTCAAATCAAGATTTGTGAAAATCGGTTCAAGCATCGCTGAGAAATCGAAGTGACTTCTATTTTTGGAGTTTTTCTTCGTCACATTCGGTGCTTTCGGAACAGGAATGATTTGTTCGGGAAATGTGAGAGCTGGATATCTTGTTAATATGATGTCTTTGATATTATGAACAGAACTAGCAGGAGCGCAGGATCAGAGATGGCGATCTCAGCAAATACTGCGAACCATCAAGCGCTTCGTTTGCTGGATGCTCGAGAGAAACTTCTATGAATCTATAAATTAAATTCCTGCTAAATAGCGTTTAATTGGGTTTAATCGAATTAATGCATGAGAGTAAAACAACCAACTGGATAAAAAATAAGTCTTGAAATCAATATCCAGCATGGAATATTTTTTCATTGAATTAACTATGACTTGTTGAGAGCTGCAAAAATCCCATGTCATCATTACAGCAAAACTATTCAAACAAACGCGCTACGGTGGCGGAGCACATAAAATGAATGCTGTATAAACGAATGTGAAGCGCGTTCGGACCTCGAAGAAACATTTAACAGTTAAAATCCAGTAACCCTGTTATTGCGGAGCCGTAAGTCGGATCCGGAAGAAATTTTACAGTAGCTTTGGAGACAATATGAACTTTAATTTAAGCTTTGAGGTTATATGCTATATAACATAAAAAAGTCCTTCGAGAAAGTAGAAAGAGAACTGGAAAATTATTCTGTGTGGAATTGTAAATTTGGTACGTAGGGAGTTATGCAATAAGGGATGGTGGGGCAAGTGTGCCATGCTAAGAATCGTATTTCTACAATAAATTAACGCTTGATTTTGATAATTATTACGTCTATGAAGTACTTTCAGGAGTATCCTCGATAGCCAAAAAAACATTATTGAAAAACAAAACAATTCGGTACTCAATACATGTAATTTTCGGAGGCTTGTTGAGCAGGTCAATATTTCAGTGCGGGGCATAAGTGCTCTCTATGTGGAGCAGAACCGCCACCCTTAGAATAATTACATTTTCTCCGTAATTTAATTAGATTTCCTCCACTGTACTGTTTTCCTTAATACAATCAATGAGATTCACATTTATTTTAGATATTACATGTATTAAAAAAAATCATCATCGTTTACTTCTCTAAAGTTTTCCGCGGCATGTCGAATTCTTTAGTCGCCTTTCGAATTGTTGAGCCACCACCGTGCACTGACTGGATTGCAGCAAGCATGCATGTGATTGGCTACATTTTACGCAAAGAAACCTTCTTGTATGTCCGTACAATCGTTCACAATCTGGTTTTAGTTGCTTCTTTACATTGAATGCTTCAACACTGATCGACTTTGAGGTTAGGTTTGTTCATCATCTGTTATAGCACACCTGTCCCATAGCAATATGGCGAACTTGTCCCGTTATGAACCGATTGCCAAATCATGGTACTATGTTACTAACAAATCAATTATCGATATTCAATTTTTAACAAATATTGAACTAAAAAGTATACCAACGATCTGACATTAAAATGAAACCCTAGCAAATGAAGAATAATTGAAAAACTCTTATTTTGTAAGATCTCGTTCTTATATTATATGTGTGCTAATTACAAGATCTGGTTTGTTTGGATTTCACGACCAAATAAAAAAATGAGAAAAATAGAAGCAATATGAAATTATATCGTGGATTTTTATTGAACAAACCCAAATGTGTATATTTATGATAAACGCTCATTATATGTGAAAATGGTGGGGATGGTACACTTGCCCCTTTGGCAGTCTTGCCCCACCTTCCCATACTTGCCCGTTGCAGAGCAAAATATGAATACTAGATTATTAATCAAATCACTTGAATGCGCGCCAAGCTGTGTTGTGTGGAAATTTTATAGAGTCTACTTGATCCATATGCTTCACTATTTCGAATCACATGCTCAATTAAATATTAAACTAGGGGAACGTGTTACTTGAGCCAATTAGTTCTGATTCCCATTCTGTACGATTCCCTATTTGTACGGAACAAATATGCGTATAATGGCAGTTTACCGGTATATAAATTGTGTTGAGTTTCGCAAGTCAAATTATAGAACAACTGTTAGAAAAGAAAGGGAGTAATGTGGGCAGGTTGTTTTATGTTTCGTGGTTTTCTTAAAATTTCAGAAATGTGAATCTACGTATCTTCACGATGGATGCAATTATTGCAGCCAAAATGCGCTGAAATTTCATTCAGAGACAACAGAATTGAGATGTTCAAGTGACAAAGTCAAATTATCACCGTTAACTCAAACACCAAAACAGTTTGACTATCTACTTTATGGAACAATTCCATTTAAATTCGAAGGATTTTTTTTTTGTTTTTTCGGCCTAACAAAAGAAATTTGTTTCAAATATTGTTTCATTGGATCGACTACTTTTTGGCAAATTCATTAAAAGAAAATCCATTCACCTTCCGCATCAATAATGGCTTGATACCTACGAAATATGCTTTGGGTAAGATTTTGTGCATATTTCTCTCAAAACGCCTCCAAATTTTGTGAATAATATCAAATTGTAATTTCGGTTATTTATTCGAGCCCAAACGTCTTCAATAAGCCCAGACACGATCCAAATTATATCTATCATTCGAGACGTTCTTGGTCTTACTTTCTCTCAGCATCTTTTTTGCAGAGTGCGTTTGAGTGGCTATGAACAGTTTCGTCCGATATACTCGAATCATTTCTTTTGCCTCCTTTTAGGACATTAAATCGATGGTACCGAGATTTGGAAACTCATCGACAAACACCTCTTCGCCGATGCTCACATACTTTTTCGACTTTTGGATCTATTTCGATTGGGTCATTTTGGGACCTTTAAAATGCGAACACGAAAAAATTGCTTTGATACCTATTTTGAATATATTGCTGAGATCGAATCAAAAACAATTGACAGATGATTCATTTTAACGGAACAACGTGCATTGGGTGTTTTCAAACGAAATGAATTGCGAAACCTCATAAGGCGGCTAAAAACCACGAATATTCTCGCGTAGCCAGCAGCAGCAATTGGAAGTAAGATTTAATTCTTTCGGTTCTAAATCAGCAGAGTGAAGCTCAACTAGTTATTTTGCAAAAAGAATATATTATTTATTCTCCTGTGTGACTGGCAGCAAAATTGCTTGTACTCATTAGCAATCGATCTCTTCGCGCCTGTTGTTGCAAGCAATTTTGCCTATATCCATGTTATAATTTCGTGTTTGTTGTTGTCTGGAACTGATTAATCTGATAGCAGTGCCGTGTTTATGCAAATTTTCATAAACTGTTAATAGGAATATAATATGCACGAAAACAATTTCAATAACAAAATATCTACCAATTTTCTCAAATGGTGAAGCAGTTTTTTTTTATCAATCGATGATCCGTTCCATACTTGTGATCCATCAAACACGTTGTCTATTTTGAAGTTCCTGTGTCTTCAAATATCGTATAATCCTATAGTTATAGTGTCTAAATTCCATCAGCATTTGATTGCGTTATCGTTCACATCAAAACAGTAAGAGCTTCATTAGATACAACCACCAATGTATGCACCATTTTCTCTGGTTTGCAAGTCCCGATCTATTTTTTTTACCAGGAATTCTAAAAATTAAACGCAAACAATGCTGCCGTCTCCCTGCTGAAACTGGACTTTCCTACAAATTAAACTATTTTTCAAAATATTTTGAACAGTTTGGAAACCGGTTCGCATCGTAGTCGGGATCTTTAGCTAACCGCTCTCGTATGCTGGTTCTCATTGCTTCGCAGTATGAGCTCTGCAGGGCTTGATCATCCGATATCGTGTTGGCAATTTCATCCAGCGTGACAGGCCCCCCATTGACGGCTGTATTGCTCGTTCCAGCGTTGTTGGTGCTATTACCAGTGTTGCCGAAACTGTTCGAATTGATACCGGTGCTGTGGAAAGCCTGTCGCACACCGCTTGCTATAAGTGACGGAATATCGGAGGGAGGTTTGGTTTCTGCTATCAATTTGCGACGTTTCGACGACATACCGGATATGTACGCGTCGGAATACGGACCCTGCGGGATCTGTGAATTGGAACGTACAACAATTTGGAAAGGACATGCTTGAACTATATCCATTTACCTGTCGCCTTTGTCGTGTGATGTCCCGCGAGATTACCGGCAACCAAGTGGGTGGCAAATGTGTATGCCATGGTTCTGAACCAACCACTACCGACGGAAGTACTTCATCGTCCTCTTTTCGTGCCGGTGGTAGTGGTGGTAGTAGTTGAGAATTTCTTGCTCCCACAGGGATCGTCATTGTTACGTCTTCGCAGGGACCGGTAGTGGCAGTCGCGGAAGCTGCTGTTGCTGCTACTGACGAAGCTTCCGTTGACGGTACAGCAGCAGAAATCACAATTGCTGCGCACTGATCAATGTTGACAATTGGTGGTTCGATGGAAATGGAGATTTCAGCAATGTCCGACACCAGTTCCGGTGTAGACGTAGATTCCGAATCATCTACTTCCATTGGCTAGAGAAAACAAATATTCAAATTATAAACGTTTACGACTTACGGAAACCAACCACTTACGCTTGGTACCCGATTTTGAGCTTGACTCTGACCAGACGCGTGTCTTCGAATAACCAGAAATTCCTGAATATCTTGTTGATCGTGTCGACTGGATCGCTCCAGTTGACGGTGAATGGCAGGAAGGAACAGATGCAAAAGTTCCGGGCTTACCGTGGGTACATCTTGGGTGCTGAATATGGCCATATTCAATAACTCGCCGGAGAACGTCTGTGCATTCGACTGTCCGACACAGGTGACCAAAATCATGAAGAACCGACGGACGAAAGAGATTAGAAAACGCAACAAACGAACTCCAAACTGTTGCGAACTGTCTTCTCGTATTAAATTGATACAAAATGGAATTGAATTCCGAATCAGATTCTCTATCGAAGCCCGTGTGTCGTAATCCGGAAGATCATAGTTTGAAACACGTGACAGAACTGGCTCGAGTCGTTGGATGAGCAAATTGATAGCCTGTGAAGAATGGTTTTTGGTTGTTGTTGTTGTTGGGAACTGGGATATCAGAGCGAGTGAGTGTTTACTTACATCTTGCATAGCGGTTTCGCTAATGGCTTGTCCATTGAATAGGGTTTCAATGATGTACGCTTGCAGGGAATCGCGTACACGGTTCAATGTGTTTGGATTTGGAACAATTTGTTCAAAGTCCGCTAGTGTAAACTGGCTACCGAACAGATTGAAGGGTAGTGTCGTGAGGATTTCTGGAGGTGCTGCAACGTAGTTTTTCAGTTAGAGAATCACAAACTTAAATGCAGCTTCACACTTACGTGCACTGGCTTGACTAGCTGCCGAAGTTGGGGTGGTTCTACTGCTATTGTTGTTGCTGTTTGCAGCAGTATTTCTAGCCGTTGACGATTCCGAAGCAGCACGATCCGAATTCTCACGAATGTGATGACTATTACACGGGAGAAACCTTTAAACAAAACAAAACCAAAAACCTGTTTTAATCCACCTAGTGGTGTAATGATGCCTTTCTCATATCAATCATACTATCATACCTATATAAAACTGTGGTATTCTTCAAAATTATTTTTCTTCGATTCTTAAAAGAATAATCGAAATAGATTTGTTTGACCATCTACTGATAAAAACTATCAATTGGAAAAGATTTGAGGTCGATTTAGAAAACTTTTTACGGTTTTTCGCTCTTTTCAGTGATGGTATAAATTTTTAACACACTTTACCCTATATTTCCGGATCCGGAAGTCGGATCCGGATGAAATTCAGGAATTACGTAGGGGACCACAGGGCCTTTCATTTGAACCTAAGTTTGTGAAAATCGGTCGCGCCATCTATGAATATGTTAGAACACATATTTTCATTTTTTTGCACATTTTACCCCATAAAGTTAGTGCAAAAAACGTTACATACACACATACGCACATACACACACACACACAGACATTTTGCGTACTCGACGAACTGAGTCGAATGGTATATGACACTCGGCCCTCCGGGCCTCGGTTCAAAAGTCGGTTTTCACAGTGATTGCATAACCTTTCTATATGAGAAAGGCAAAAAGGCGAAAAAAATTTTTTTCTTCGATTCTTAAAAGAATAACCGAAATCGGTTTGTTTGACCGTCTACTGATAAAAACCATCAAATTGGAAAAGATTTGAGGTCGATTTAAAAAAAATTTTAAGGTTTTTCCCCATTTTCAGTGATGGTGTACAATTTTTAACGAACTTTACCCTATATTTCCGGATCCGGAAGTCGGATCCGCATGAAATTCAGGAATAACGTATCGGACCACAGAACCTTTCATTTGAATCTAAGTTTGTGAAAATCGGTCGCGCCATCTATGAGAAAAGTTAAAACACATATTTTATTTTTTTTGCACATTTTACCCCATAACTCTCGAACCGGAAGTCGGATCCAAATAATATTCAGGAATTTTGTATGGGACCACAAGACCTTTCATTTGAATCTAAGTTTGTGAAAATCGGTCGCGCCATCTATGAGAAAAGTTAAAACACATATTTTATTTTTTTTGCACATTTTACCCCATAACTCTCGAACCGGAAGTCGGATCCAAATAATATTCAGGAATTTTGTATGGGACCACAAGACCTTTCATTTGAATCTAAGTTTGTGAAAATCGGTTCAGCCATCTCTGAGAAAAGTTAGTGCACTTATTTTCACAATTTTTTGCACATTTTACCCCATAATTCCGGAACCGGAAGTCGGATCCAAATAACATTAAGGAATTTTGTATGGGACCACAAGACCTTTCATTTGAATCTAAGTTTGTGAAAATCGGTTCAGCCATCTCCGAGAAAAGTGAGTGCAAAAAAACGTTACATACACACATACGCACATACACACACACATACACACACACACACACACACATACACACACAGACATTTTGCGTACTCGACGAACTGAGTCGAATGGTATATGACACTCGGCCCTCCGGGCCTCGGTTCAAAAGTCGGTTTTCACAGTGATTGCATAACCTTTCTATATGAGAAAGGCAAAACAGTACTTAGAAATAGTGTTTTCTCTTGGATTAATTTCGGTTGACGAACCTATCAAACGAGGACAGCATGTTGGCCGGAATTGGTCGCACGTTGCGCACATGTGTCGGAGGGATACTGTGAACATGCGGACGTGACGTCGAACGTGTCTGTGTGGAAGTGGTCGGAAGAGTAACCGTGGCAAAACGGGATTGCGCTCCACTGTCATTATTTCCTCGATTCACGTTGGTCGAGTTGGTGTTGGTGATTATAGGGTTTGCTGGCGGAGTGCTATTGGTAGAGGTACTGTTGCTGTTGGCTGTTGTTGTACTGCTTCCAGTACTAGTGGCAGCACCTTGCGAAGCTGTTGATCCCGGCGGGTTACCACCAGCGTTTATCTGAACGTGAATATCGGCATGAATCGGAGCGGCATTCACGACGGCCTGAATCAAACGTGCCACCTGCATCTGAGCATTATTATTGGCGTTGTTAGCTGAAAAAGAAAATGATTTTTAACGTTTGAAGAATGAAAGAAAAAAAAGAAGCAAAAATGATTAAGTAAAGATTAGTCTATTGTCTACAGACTTAGTCGAATCTATAAGTCAAATATTATAGCACATTACCATCCCGACTCGAGAAACTGAGCAAAAACAAAACGGTACTAAAAGTGATAAGAAACTTTATAATAGTTAATATAGTACTAAACACTCCACTCAGAATAACTAAAATGCACGTCGTGTCGCTTTCTTATATTGCTTGCATTTAGGTGTTATTATTCCACCAACATTCATTCAGGAAATCTATATTCGACCAAAAATCATACTTAGAAATAACCACAGTTTCATATATCAAATAAAATAACCAAGTGAACGGAAAACGATGAAAGCCTTCAATAAAAATCTAACAGTAGAAATAGACATAGTTAAGAAATAAAATATACGTAGTAAACAAGCAAATACTAATACAAAACTAGAATACAAATATGGGAAATAAAAAGCGTGACTGTTGACATTTAATATTTAAAAATTTCCTCTTGAGCAAATTCTGTTTTTTTTGGCTTAAATTTAATTTTTCTCTATTTTGATTTGACTCAAATTGTACATGACCGAAAAAGATAACAGTTCGGCTGAAAAGTTCGTATCGTTTAATAGAAACACACATTTTTTTGCCAAAATTCGTTTTTATTATTCAACATAATTGCCATCAGAGGCGATAAAGCGATTATAGCGATCTTCCAACTTTTCGATAACATTTCTGTAGTACGATTTGTCCTTTGCCTCAAAATAGGCCTCAGTTTCAGCGATTACCTCTTCATTGCTTCTAAATTTTTTACCAGCGAGCATTCTCTTGAGGTCTGAGAACAGGAAAAAGTCACTGGGGGCCAAATCTGGAGAATACGGTGGATGAGGGAGCAATTCGAAGCTCAATTCGTTCAATTTCAGCATGGTTTTCCTCGACTTGTGACATTGTGATTGTGAGCTCACGCGGCACCCATTTTGCACAAAGCTTTCTCATATCCAAATATTCGTGAATAATATGTCCAACACGTTCCTTTGATTAGGGTGTCAGCTATCTCGATCAACTTCACTTTACGGTCATTGAAAATCATTTTGTGGATTTTTTTTCACGTTTTCATCGGTAACAGCCTTTTTTGGACGTCCACTGCGTTCATCGTCTTCGGTGCTCATATGACCAGTACGAAATTTTGCAAACCACTTACGAATTGTTGCTTCGCCCGGTGCAGAGTCTGGATAACACTCATCAAGCCAGTTTTTGGTATCGGCGGCACTTTTTTTCATCAAAAAGTAGTGTTTCATCAACACACGAAATTCCTTTTTTCCATTTTTTTCACAATAACAAAAGTAGCTTCACTCAAAATGCAATATCTCACAAACTAATAATCAGAAAGCTGTCAAATTTATACACGTATCTTTTGAAGGTTGGTACTAACTGGAAATGGTATGGATTTAATTCTAGTGGCGCCCTCTCATAGAAACGATACGAACTTTTCAGTCGATCTGTTAATTTGTATAATCGATTCACAATTTTAACTACAA
The DNA here is from genome assembly GCF_030247185.1 of Malaya genurostris. NCBI lineage: Eukaryota > Metazoa > Arthropoda > Insecta > Diptera > Culicidae > Malaya > Malaya genurostris. The sequence continues at coordinate 191,430,974 of NC_080572.1, forward strand.
GGAGTATATCGAAAAGTAGTTAGCAACATTGATTATTGAATAAAAAAGCGAAAAAAAAAACATATTTTGACATCAGTTTTCGATATACTGTAGAAAAATTACATTTTTATGCATTTTACTGATTATATTGAAGAAAATCCTAGTTTCTGTGAAACGCTCGAACTTTGGACTTGACATTCTTCATTAAATTCTGCACAGTTACTTTTGTGACTTTCCTGGTGGCAGCTGTCCAGTTTTTTGTCGTGAATACGACTTACTTTACTATGGGGCGCCTTTTCAAAATTAGCCATATGGAAGAATGGGCAGAACTTAATCGCGAATATCTCGACTTGTATTAATGGTAGCAACATAATTCTTTCACCATTTCATCAAAAATATGATCAGGAATTCAGGATAATATTTTGAACAGTGTGCGATAACCACAAACAACTCAAAAATTAAGTTTTCTTAAAATTTGAAAACAACGCGGAAAACTTTTTACTTTCGCTTGGGTTTTTCGCGCAAGGACGACGATTTTGAGATAGTCAGGCACATATCTTCAACTGAATGCGTATAAAAGGGGAACCGTGGTCGAAAATCGATCATTTCTTTTCGTGCGTTCGATGGAAGCAGACGTCGTGGGAGTGGAATCATCAACCAGCAGCGAGAGAGAATGCACCTTCTGCGTGGTTAATAAAAACCTCAAACGCTCAGGTCGCATCTCTTATTCGCTTGCTGGCCACCAGCGATGCCAACCCTACGGATTTATCCGTAGATCTACGGATTTCTGTCTTTTCTACGGATCTACGGATGAATCATATGAAATCTACGGATTTAGCATTATTTTACCAGAAATCTCCAGATCCAACATTATATCTCTAGATATCAATGGAAAATAATTCATTATTGTTTTATCATCTCAATTTTTTTTTTGCTTGTCTGATTAGAATAGTAATGATGCCTCTATAAGCCACCGATCAGTCGTTGTTGGAAGCCTGCCTTTGTGGATTGGCGCCTCAAGCTGTTCATTATGCTCGTACATTTACGAGCATAAGTACTTGAAACCAAATCTACGGATTTGACCTCAAGGAAGGCGAGAACCAGCAGCGACTGAAACTGGATTCTGAGTCCGTTATTGGATCTAAATTTAGGTCTTGAACTCAGGGTCCAGTTCTCTATTCCAGACTTCTATTCGGTTGTTCTTAAAACCATAATAATACTCCTAAAGAATTATGCGGAATTTACTTTACTGTACCTCTATACAACCCATTTTTTATTCATGGCGAAAAATCGTCTTCAAATTTCAGAGCTTAGTTCCGGAATATGAGTTTAGAATTCAGAGTCTGCGTGCTGAACTGGATTCTGGAAAATGATTGTAGTTCTAGAACTAAAATCCAATTGAGTTCTGAGTCTGTTCTATGTTCTAAATTTAATTCTTGAACTCAGTTCCAGTTATTAATTTCAGAATTCTTCAAATCGGTTCTTTTGTCGTGAATACGACTTACTTTACTATGGGGTGCCTTTTCAAAATTTACCCTCTGAGAGAGTGATAAGTTTTTGATCGTGAATATCTATTGTTGTATTATCAACATAATTCTTGCGACATGTCATCGGAAATATGATCACAATTTTATGATAAAATTTTCAGTTTTGTGACATAGTCTCAAATAATTCAAAATTAAACTTTTCTGAAATGTTTGGTATAAACGAGTATCGAAGAGGATAATTCATAAGGCGCGTTTGCCTTTCTCGTATTTTTAAAGCTCATAGCTCAGTGATCTGTGAAAGGATTTATATAATCTAACTACCAATAGAATCGAAATTTTTCAATTTAAACGTGTATAGCAAAAGCATTGAAGTATTTCAATAGTACACTATTGAAAAACTTGTCTCATTTGATCCATGTCAACACCAGCCAATCAGAACGCGTTCTAAGGAAGAGAACAAAATATCTGCTGCTGTACAACAAATCGTCCGGGAAAAATGTTCCGAGAAGTGGTGAATATCGCAGTGAGTTCCTCAATTTGGTCCTTGTGAATGCTAGAAACGAATCCCTACAACATATTGATAGTTTCTTTCAATAAATTATGCAAATCCGAAATGAAATAATCGACATTAAAATTCTATATGCGGCTATTTTTATAGCCGTTAGGACCGCCCATTAGTGAAAAAGCTACAAACGAAATCACATAAAAGGAAATCTCTTAACAAAAATTCAATCAGTTTGGATTCTATCGCCACTGCGAGCAGATGTGTTTTGTGTCGTCTGCACAATTAGTTTCGCTTTCGACAAGAGCGATTACGTCACAGCTGCCAGTCATTAGCATTGGTGAAAAAACAACGGTGGAGAGCATTGCACAAAATCAGCCGTTCTAATGGCTCTAAAAGTTTTCTAAAGAACTATTAGGATTTGTTGTTCGCAAATCGTAGGGAAATATCCTCAGTTTACTGCAAATCTAGAACAGTTTGGTTAGATTTGTGCACATTTCGCTGTGTGAAACTCACAGTAAACGAGATCAAGTGAAGCCTTCTTTGTTTTTGCGAAAAATGTTCCAGAGTTTAATGTCGTAGAGAATTACGCAATTTGACCTTTCTGAATGCTAGAAACGAGTCCCTTCAGCATATTGATAGTTTCTTTCAATAAATTATGCAAATCCGAAATGAAATAATCAACATTAAAATTCTGAATGCGGATATTTTTATAGCCGTTAGGACCGCCCATTAGTGAAAAAGCTACAAACGAAATCAGGTAGAAACAAGCCTCTCAATAAAAAGTGAAGCCTTCTTTGTTTTTGCGGAAAATGTGCAAAGGGGAATGCTTGCATAATTCATACAATTGATCAACTAATTGATATTCGGAAGTGTTAAGGAACATGTCAGTTGTTTTCGTATTCACGACATCCAGTTATGTCTCTGACATTACCCACCCGCCTGTTTAACTCCTGCATGTTTTGGGACACTGTACCTTCCTTCCGAAAGTGCCGCTTGACAATTGCCCAATACCTTTCAATTGACCGAAGATCCGGGCAGTTCGGTGGGTTGATGTTCTTTTCTACGAATTGAACATTATTTTTGACAATCACTGTAGAACGGAGGAACCTTATGCTCTATGTACAGTGACAGCATTCTCTTCTTCAAACATTCTTCCTCGTACACCTTGGCGTTAATTGTGCCCTTCGTGAAGAAAATCGACGACCGCAAACCACAGGTACAAATTGCTTGCCAGACCAACACCTTCTGCCCAAACTTTTCCATCGCCACCGTGGTGTCAGCGTCGTCCAGGTCCTGGTACACCGATTTCGTATAATATTGTGGTCCGGGCAGCGCTCGAGAGTCTTCCTTGGCGTAGGTTTCGTCGTCGATCAAAATGCATCCGTCTTTATTCTGTAGAATCCGGTTATACAGTTTTCGCGCTCTTGTTTTGAGCTTTTTTGACATCTTCTGTTTCTTGTACGTTTTCAGGGAGTTCCGAACTTTGATCCGTTGAATCATCCCGATGCTGGTGTTGAACTGCTTGACCAAATCCCGCGTCGACGCCGATGGGTACTCAACCATTTTCAAGTTCCGGCCGGGCTGGCTGAGACCCGTTTCCCTACCGAATCGGGTCAAATCCTTCATGGAAAGGGTTTTAACGAACTTCTCGATAATATTTTTGACACTGGTGTGGTGCACTTTCACCCGTTTTGCAATTTCGTTGTACGTGACACCACTTTCTGAGCACCAAGTGTGCCGAATTTTCGTTCGCCTTTCCGGATCAATTCGACTCATCATTGAAACGATCAACCGTACCGAAACCAATCGATTGCGCAGCTGTTATTGGCATGTAATCAAACATGTCACCGCAAAACACGCTGCAAAAAATTAAGTCATTTCAGAGTAATAACTGTTTGAATGTTGCGAACTACTTATCAATATACTCCTTAGCCCTACTTTTGAGAAGCACCTTTGAAAAAATTCCTTGGAAATTTTCAAAACCAGTTTGTTCGATTGATTTGACGTCTTCTAATTTTTTATATGTTGTAGCTGACAATTGACCCATATTAAAAATCGACAAGTTGAGAAAAAGATTAATACAAATTTCGGTAATAATTCGCTACTGTAATGATTGATCCGTAATACTATTGAATTACATAAATGGATTACATTATACACTTTTCATCTGAACGGAAATATTGTATTTTTTGTCATTCGTTTATATAAAACGCAACAAAATGGGACTCACATGCGAGTACTTTTGTAGACGAACGAAAAGATGGGGCATTCCGGACCCATCTTATCGTGCTATGCTTCTCTCACACGTGGCATAAATTTCATGTTGGATTTTCCATTCTTGTGAAACTTTCAATCGTTCGTTTATAATTAAGTTTGTGATATCATGTCAGATCTTGATGCAATTAAATTGTATGGTGAGGACTCTTCCACGGAAGACAGCTCAAACAGTGACTTTGTAGGTTTCAATGCTCTCAACACTCGAGAGAAATATTCTGAAATCTCTCGTTCAGTACAGTACGTTCGAGATAATTCTAATTTGAAATATTCGCATATACCTGCATATGATTTTGGTCAAAGTTACGACAAAAGAGCAGAAAGTTATTGCTTCGGAGAATGAAATTGTGAGTATAAATGGGAGAAATACGTTTGATTCTGAAGGAAGCTATTTTAGCGAGGAACTGAAATCGAAACGCAAAATCTCCAAGACGAATTATCGTAATGATTATATACAAAGATCGATTCAAAGATAGTTTATTTTACATTATCTAATTTTTTGCATTCACTGTCAGCACTAAATGTTGGTACAGTTGCCAGAATAAAAATTTGAGCAACTTTTAGTTATTGAAACGTGACTTTTAATGCATGGAATGATATGCGAGTACTTTTCATATGGGACAGACCCGACTTGATATTTTTTCAACTTTTGCTGAGCTAATCCCAAATTATTTTTGCAATTTCTGAAAGTAACGTAAAAATTGACATTATCCGTTTTAAATGAAAGGGTCTCATGGACGAACTAACGTTGAGTTTCACAGCTAGAGGCGTAAGTTTGCGGGGATGGTGATTGCAAGTTTATCTGCCAAAATGCAAGGGAAATCAAATTTCCACTTGTAAAATCATTTATAACTTATTTTCGTCATTTGTTAGAGCGAAAAGTTAATTTTTGGTGTGGAAAAACTCATGTTCCACCTTTGTATTTTTACAGCATCCAAGATTCTGTTTTAAACAATGAATATTTTCAGTTCCGATTTTAACAGAAAGTGTTATGTTGATCATTTTCAAATGATTTTATTCGTCGCGTGAGTTATGAAATATATCTTAAAGATACGCATATATGCGATATTATTATGAGGAATACCTTTTATTTACCGCCTTTTGATTTATTCCTCTAGTGTTCAAAATAACCTCAACCGAACCGAATCGTCTTACTAAGATTCATATAATGAAACTTGAATGGTTAGGGGCTGGGGTCCACTAGGAGATTGATAGTACCTATTAGCTCTCTCCGGACAGTACCAGCCTAGATGCCGTGTGGAATCCGTCGGAAAAAAATGAACCAAGAATAGATCCACTGGGTTCCTGCTTCCACGTCATAACAGGCGACAATTACAGGAGTTTCTTTTTCCTTTTCAACGTTTCACTTCTGATTACTCTATTTTACTAAATTATCTCTTCATTCAACCTATTAATTTCCGTCTAGCTGAACAAGTTGAACGTTTCAACAATATCCTATATTGAAGTCCCGGGAAGTCTTGATTCACAGCTCTTATTCGAGGAAAGTGAAGAAAAATTTGCAATACTATCGCGTAAAGAATAAAAACTTCCCTATTTATTATAAATGAAACTACGTGGTACAAAATAAACGAGCGAATAGGATTTAGACAAAAAAGTTGATTCATTGCATTGAAATATTCTAAACAGTTATTATAAAATCATTTCAAATCACCAAACGAAGGTCAACAGATTTCACACGCGTCTTGATTCTTTATTATTTTAATTATTTATTAAAATTATTAATTGGTTATATTGGTTGATCTGGACAGCCGACTACCGAGAAAAATATTAATTTGCTGTTCAAAATATTAATATCAAGTGTTTTTGCCTTTCTCTATAGAAAGGTATTAGAATTGCTGGAAAAACCGACTTTCGAACGGAGCCTCGGAGACCCATAGTGTTATATACCATTCGACTCAGTTCGACGAGATCGGAAAATGTCTGTGTGTGTGTGTGTGTGTGTGTGTGTGTGTGTGTGTGTGTGTGTATGTGTGTGTGTGTGTATGTGTGTGTGTATGTGTGTGCACTTTTCGAAGATATTTGAACGCGCTCAATTTTCTCAGAGATGGCTCAACCGATTTTAACAAACTTGGGCTCGTTTGAAAGCTACTATCGGGGCATTGATCAAGTTCGAAGATAAAATGGCTGTGACTTTTGGTTCCGGAGATATGATTGTATAAGTGACGTAACCGACAAAAAGCGTTGTATTTGAACGCGCTCAATTTTCTCAGAGATGGCTGAACCGATTTGAACAAACTTGGACTCGTTTGAAAGCTACTGGCGGGCCATTGATCAAGTTCGAAGATCAAATGGCTGTGACTTTTGGTCCCGGAGATATGATTGTATAAGTGACGTAACCGACAAAAAGCGTTGTATTTGAACGCGCTCAATTTTCTCAGAGATGGCTGATCCGATTTTAACAAACTTGGGCTCGTTTGAAAGCTACTGTCGGGCCGTTGATCAAGTTCGAAGATCAAATGGTTGTGACTTTTGGTTCCAGATATATAATTGTATAAGTGACGTAACCGACAAAACACGTTGATTTTTACCGCTCTTATATATATATATATGGGTGCCAAAATTTTGGGATCACCTCTATTTTCGTTAAGTTCTAGTGCTCAAAAGTTCAAGCACCTCGAAAAAAGCCTTCATGCAAAATTTGACCTAAATCGGACATGCTTAAGGGGTGCTGCCCGGTGGTAAAGGTTTGACAATTTTCGATCTTGAAAAAGCACCATAGGGGGGAGTACATGAAATTTCCAAAATCGAAAATTTTTTTTGATGCCAAAACTCTTAAAACTGCATGAAACATCGAAATTTAGTGTCATCTCAAAAAAATTTTTTTTTGAAAAAATCAACTTTTTGGGACTTAGAAAAATTTTCATATTTTTTCTAAGTCCCAAAGTCGATTTTTTCAAAAAATTTTTTTTTTCGAGATGACACTAAATCTCGACGTTTCATGCAATTCTAAGCCTTTTGGCATCAAAAATTTTTTTTCGATTTCGAAAATTTCATGTACTCCCCCCTATGGTGATTTTTCAAGATATATGAAAATTTCACTAAGTGGACTAAGAAGGCTTTTTGCCTTTCTCTATAGAAAGGTATTAGAATTGCTGGAAAAACCGACTTTCGAACGGAGCCTCGGAGACCCATAGTGTTATATACCATTCGACTCAGTTCGTCGAGATCGGAAAATGTCTGTGTGTGTGTGTGTGTGTGTGTGTATGTGTGTGTGTGTATGTGTGTGTGTGTGTATGTGTGTGCACTTTTCGAAGATATTTGAACGCGCTCAATTTTCTCAGAGATGGCTGAACCGATTTGAACAAACTTGGGCTCGTTTGAAAGCTACTGTCGGGCCATTGATCAAGTTCGAAGATCAAATGGCTGTGATTTTTGGTTCAGGAGATATGATTCTATAAGTGACGTAACCGACAAAAAGCGTTGTATTTGAACGCGCTCAATTTTCTCAGAGATGGCTGAACCGATTTGAACAAACTTGGGCTCGTTTGAAAGCTACTGTCGGGCCATTGATCAAGTTCGAAGATCAAATGGCTGTGATTTTTGGTTCCGGAGATATGATTCTATAAGTGACGTAACCGACAAAAAGCGTTGTATTTGAACGCGCTCAATTTTCTCAGAGATGGCTGATCCGATTTCAACAAACTTGGGCTCGTTTGAAAGCTACTGTCGTGCCATTGATCAAGTTCGAAGATCAAATGGTTGTGACTTTTGGTTCCAGAAATATGATTGTATAAGTGACGTAACCGACAAAACACGTTGATTTTTACCGCTCTTGTATATATAAGGGTGCCAAAATTTTGGGATCAACTCTATTTTCGTAAAGTTCTAGTGCTCAAAAGTTTAAGCACCTCGAAAAAAGCCTTCATGCAAAATTTGACCTAAATCGGACATGCTTAAGGGGTGCTGCCCGGTGGTAAAGGTTTGACAATTATCGATCTTGAAAAAGCACCATAGGGGGGAGTACATGAAATTTCCAAAATAAAAAATTTTTTTTGATGCCAAAACTCTTAAAACTGCATAAAACATCGAAATTTAGTGTTATCCCGAAAAAATTTTTTTTTGAAAAAATCAACTTTCTGGGACTTAGAAAAATTTTCATATTTTTTCTAAGTCCCAAAAAGTCGACTTTTTCAAAAAAATTTTTTTTCGAGATGACACTAAATCTCGACGTTTCATGCAATTCTAAGCCTTTTGGCATCAAAAATTTTTTTTCGATTTCGAAAATTTCATGTACTCCCTCCTATGGTGATTTTTCAAGATATATGAAAATTCCACTAAGTGGACTAAGAAGGGTTTTGCCTTTCTCTATAGAAAGGTATTAGAATTGCTGGAAAAACCGACTTTCGAACGGAGCCTCGGAGACCCATAGTGTTATATACCATTCGACTCAGTTCGTCGAGATCGGAAAATGTCTGTGTGTGTGTGTGTGTGTGTGTATGTGTGTGTGTGTGTATGTGTGTGTGTGTGTATGTGTGTGCACTTTTCGAAGATATTTGAACGCGCTCAATTTTCTCAGAGATGGCTGAACCGATTTGAACAAACTTGGGCTCGTTTGAAAGCTACTGTCGGGCCATTGATCAAGTTCGAAGATCAAATGGCTGTGATTTTTGGTTCAGGAGATATGATTCTATAAGTGACGTAACCGACAAAAAGCGTTGTATTTGAACGCGCTCAATTTTCTCAGAGATGGCTGAACCGATTTGAACAAACTTGGACTCGTTTGAAAGCTACTGGCGGGCCATTGATCAAGTTCGAAGATCAAATGGCTGTGACTTTTGGTTCCGGAGATATGATTGTATAAGTGACGTAACCGACAAAAATCGTGCTATTTGAACGCGCTCAATTTTCTCAGAGATGGCTGAACCGATTTTAACAAACTTGGGCTCGTTTGAAAGCTACTGTCGGACCATTGATCAAGTTCGAAGATCAAATGGCTGTGACTTTTGGTTCCGGAGATATGATTGTATAAGTGACGTAACCGACAAAAAGCGTTGTATTTGAACGCGCTCAATTTTCTCAGAGATGGCTGATCCGATTTTAACAAACTTGGACTCGTTTGAAAGCTACTGGCGAGCCATTGATCAAGTTCGAAGATCAAATGGCTGTGACTTTTGGTTCCAGAAATATGATTGTATAAGTGACGTAACCGACAAAACACGTTGATTTTTACCGCTCTTGTATATATAAGGGTGCCAAAATTTTGGGATCAACTCTATTTTCGTAAAGTTCTAGTGCTCAAAAGTTCAAGCACCTCGAAAAAAGCCTTCATGCAAAATTTGACCTAAATTGGACATGCTTAAGGGGTGCTGCCCGGTGGTAAAGGTTTGACAATTATCGATCTTGAAAAAGCACCATAGGGGGGAGTACATGAAATTTCCAAAATAAAAAATTTTTTTTGATGCCAAAACTCTTAAAACTGCATAAAACATCGAAATTTAGTGTTATCCCGAAAAAATTTTTTTTTGAAAAAATCAACTTTCTGGGACTTAGAAAAATTTTCATATTTTTTCTAAGTCCCAAAAAGTCGACTTTTTCAAAAAAATTTTTTTTCGAGATGACACTAAATCTCGACGTTTCATGCAATTCTAAGCCTTTTGGCATCAAAAATTTTTTTTCGATTTCGAAAATTTCATGTACTCCCCCCTATGGTGATTTTTCAAGATATATGAAAATTTCACTAAGTGGACTAAGAAGGCTTTTTTTATTTTAGATTAGCATCACTGTTCTCATACAAATAGGCAACGCAAATGTCAAGCACTAGTTTGGAAAAATGATGCTGACTGTGTGACATAAACACTGAAGCATGCTTTTGTGAACTACTCGAATCAATCTGAATCAATTGGTGTCAAAATTAGTATCCAAAATTATTTAATAAAAGTATGAAACATATTTTCATGAGACTGTAATGAAAGAAGAGAAAGGCATTATCACACCACTAGGTGGATTAAGAAGGGTTTTTTTTACTATGTATTCAATATACCGATATGTTATCTCTGTTATTAACTTTGTAATATGAACGGGTTTGCGCAATGGTTGGTTTTTATCATTCATTTTATAATCCTGAAAGACAATCAATAACATGGAAGAAGAAATCATTCCTAATAAAACTTTTCTCAGAAGTGAAACATTGAAAATATCTGATAACTGAAAGGAAAAAGAAACTCCTGCAATTGTCGCCTTTTACGACATGGAAGCAGGAACCCAGTGGATCTATTCTTGGTTAATTTTTTTCCGCCGGATTCCACGCGGCATCTAGGCTGGTACAGTAAGGAGGGACCTAATAGGTACTATTAATCTCCTAGTGGACCCCAGCCCCTTAAAAAAAGTTGTATCATTATTAAGTATTTAAAATAAATTTGTAACTGTGACCAAGAGAAGGTTATTGTGTTATATTTCTTAACGTTTACTGTATTGCTATTTCAGTCGCACATGCCTAGGACGTTCTAAATGTCCATTTCTAAAGCACAAAACAGCTCCCTTGTTTCGATTCATGGAGAACGAATAACATCTACTAAATTTGTAGGTCATATTAGTTGATGGCCATACAAACTTACTCTGTCTATACAGGTTTCGGTATCAGGTCCCGGAAGTAGCAATCTAAAATTCCAAAACGAAACTCACATCGATTTCTCAAAGATGACTTGAGATTTGGGAACAGATAATAGTTCAAAGAGGCCAAATCAGGTGAACAAGGTGGATGAGCAACTTTCTGGAATCCTAAACCGTTGATTTTAACCATAGTAGCGATGCTCATGTACTTCATGTAATGCCCTTTCACAGCGATTTCGGTCTTGATTCGCTCCATAAATGCACGCTAATACTAGCATTTTCTCTGTTTTGAGTTAGTCCTCCAAAAGTATACTATGACAATCCCAGAAAACCAGCAGCATTATCTTTCCGACCCATGGGGCCTCCTTTCCAGACACTCGTGCTGCTTCGAAGCACGACTTTAGTCCATTGTCATCATTTTGATCTCTAGCGTATTATAATGAATTAAGCCAAACATGTACTCGAAGGGCACTTGCGTTAATCTTTTTAGTCCTAAATAACTATGTATGGGATTCAGCGGCAGGATAACTTTCTCATATGCAGAATCTTGCCCATCTATGGTAATTTGGCGCACTTTCTCTTTCCGGTCATCCAGTACAATTTAGTGTCTTTGTATTATTGTCGTTAATTGTGCCCTGGATTTAACCCCCATTTAATTTAGTTTTGACACTGTTCGCTTCGTATCAAACATTTTTTGCCTTTCTCATATAGAAAGGTAATGCAATCATTGTGAAAACCGACTTTTGAACCGAGGCTTGGAGGGCCGAGTGTCATATACCATTCGACTCAGTTCGTCGAGTACGCTAAATGTCTGTGTGTGTATGTGCGTATGTGTGTATGTAACGTTTTTTGCACTAACCTTTCTCGGAGATGGCTGAACCGATTTCCACAAACTTAGATTCAAATGAAAGGTCTTGTGGTCTCATACAAATTTCCCAAATATTATTTCGATCCGACTTCCGGTTCCGGAGTTATGGGGTAAAATGTGCAAAAAAATGAAATATGTTTTCTTACTTTTCTCATATATGGCGCGACCGATTTTTACAAACTTAGGTTCAAATGAAAGGTCCCATACAGAACTCCTGAATTTCATCCGGATTCAACTTCCGGATCCGGAAATATAGGGTAAACTGTATTAAAAATGTTTTACCATCACGGAAAGGGGTGAAAAACCGTAAAAAGTTTTCTAAATCGACCTCAAATCTTCTCCAATTAATAGATTTTATCAGTAGACGGTCAAACAAACTGATTTCGATTATTTTTTAAGGCATCGAAGATAATTATTTTGAAGAGTACCACAGTATTATATATGATAGTATGATTGATATGAGAAAGGCATCATTACACCATTAGGTGGATTAAAACAGGTTTTTTTTGTTTCTGTTTCTGATTTCGGAAAGGGAAAGGGGCCTCAACAATTTTACATGTCGAAATATGCAAGTAAGGTCAGAAAAGATCGAATATTAACTGAAACTTTCTCCTATTCCTTCGTTTCTTCCTGTGACTACCAGCGATCGAAATATCATTTCACAACGGTAGTGACACGAAACAGTAGAAGAAAGGTCAATTCGTCAGTCCCACGACAAAAGGGCCTAACTGCAAATGAGAGCCTCTCTTTGTTTACTTTCTCTTCTGATTATTACGGAGCTATTACTGAAAATTCTTGAAATTTTCCAATATAAATCGAAAGCTTGTAGTTTTAACTTGGAAGTTTTGCGAAGAGTAATACCGTTTTCGTTTTTGAACCTAGACGCGGGCTACTCTGACTCCGAGTAAAACGAACACGTTTTACGCGCCCTAAACAACAACTCATGAAAAAAAGATAAAATAAACAAACTCGGCTGGATGCGTGGTGCGACCCGAGAAAATTTTCAGAGCGAAACTACGCGATTGGAGTCCGCTCTAGAGCGACCTCAGGTTGCTAAAACAAACATATCAAACGTTGTTTGGGCGACTCTGGGTCAGCTTTCGGGCTGCTCTGATCAATAAACGAAAACGGTATAAGTCTTCAAATATAAAATCAATTCGTCAAATCGCGAAAGGAAAAGTAAACAAAGAGAAACTGTAATTTGCAGTTAGGTCCTTTTGTCGTGGGACTGTCGAATTAACGACACCAGTGCACTGCCCATACTCCCATATGGGTTTTGAGTTAGCCCGACGGATGAAATCTATTTTTATGTTACTTTCAGAAATTACAAGAATCATTTCGGGTTAATTCAGCAAAATTTGAAAAAAAAAATCAAGTCGGGTCTGCCCCATATGGAAAGTGTTCGCATATCTGTCCCACGCATTAAAAAACATATTTTAGTAACTAAAAAATGTACAGGTTGAATTAATTTTCTTGCTGGTCACTGTACCACTTTTTAAAGCTGGCTGTGCATGAAAAATTTAGATAATGTAAGATAAACTATCTTTGAATCGATCTTTGGATATAGCCGGTACGATAATTCTTCTTGTATATCGTGCGTTTCGATCTCAGTTCCTCGCCATAATAGCTTCTTTCAGAATCAAACATATTGCTCCCATTTATACTCATAATTTCATCCTCCGAAGCAACAACTTTAGGAAAAAATTCTGCTCTTTTGCCATAACTTGGACCAAAATCGAGAACGAGAGATTTAAGAATATTTCTCACGGGTGTTGGTTGCATTGAAACCTACAAAGTCACCGTTTGAGCTGTCTTCCGTGGAAGAGTCTCCACCATACAATTTAATTGCATCAAGACCTGACATGATATCACCGACTTAATTATAAACGAACGATTGAAAGTTTCACAAGAATGGAAAATCCAACATGAAATTTTGCCACGTGCGAGAGAACCGGAATGCGAGTATCTTTTCGTTAGTGAACAAAAGTACTCGCATGTGAGTCCCATATCGTTGCGTAACAGATTTTATATAAACGAATGACCAAAAATTCAATATTCTATTCCAGATGAAAAATTATGTAATCCATGTATGTGGTTCAATAGTTTCACGGAGCAATCATCACAGTAGCGAATTATTACCGAAATTTGTATTAATCTTTTTCTCACCTTGTCGATTTTTAATATGGGACTGATGTGCAAGTATGGGCAGTGTAGGTCAATACGAAAGAAAGAGACAAAACGTGCAAAACTATAGCAATATAAAACCAAAAGCAAGCGCAAAACAAACTTTCAAACAAAGAAGCGGCAACTCTACAGAACAAACGTAAATAAAACATACAGTTTGCTAATCGTTCGGGAGAGCCCGTGCTAACGGAGTCAGACTCACTGGTCGTCCGCGAATTGGTGGAAGAGGTATTGGAGGACGCAGTCATCGAGTCATCGTTTACCGAATGTCCATCGGCGTTCGTGTTATTGTTTCGAGAGACAGGAACAGCACTCGAAGAGGCACTTTCTAGTGTGTGGTAAAATAAAAATTAGTCAAATCATGGTTAACAGCGTTCGTCCGTGAGCAGGCATTTTGTCCAGTTCAAACCTGAAGGTCCCATCGTCTGAATGATGTTCTGCACTCGTCTAACGGTCGAAGGGTCGTACAAGGGTATATAGACACGGGTGATAGCATCGTCGGGAAGATAGGCTAGAGATGGTCTGGCAAACTGACCTTGCTGTTGCTGTGTTTGACTTTGTGGAGTGACATTTCCGGTTCCAGTAGTGGTGCCGCCACTTCCGGTTGTTGTTGTTGTTGTTGCTGCTATAGTTGTGGCTGCACCAGCCCCCGAAGGTGGTCCAGTTGCTACCGGTGGTCTGATTTGTGATCCGATTGGGTTCAGAGGATGCATTACTGTTGAGCCAATTGCTACCGGGACGCCCATTCCAGGAACTGACAGGTTGATGATTTGCGCATTAATATTATTATTGCCCATCTCGGGGTTGTTATTGTTGTTAGATGCCCGCAGCAAGTTTGCTAGATTGATGTTGTTCTGTGAAGTAAAAAAACTTAGACAATATTTTCTGTGCAAATGTGAGTCCGTAGCCTACCGGAACGGCAGCAATTCCCGAACTTACGAATGCAGACTGCTCGACGAGAATCGGTCGACAGCACAGGTGACGAGGTGATGATGTTTGCAAATCCAACATCAAATCGCTGATTGCATGCTGGGCATGAGACATGTAATGTAATGCTTCCGAAATGCGATCAAACACACGCTGGGCGTTTTCGCGAGCGGTTGAATCCTGGAATTGTATTAAATATTAGCATGCGTACAACGATTACTGCATAAACACATGCTTACTCCTTCCTCATATGTAGGATCATTCTGCAAAATTTCGTAGTATTGCTGCATAAACGGTTCCATTCTACGTTGCACACCGCGCATTTGTTGAACAACCTCCGCCAGCGTCTGTGTGCTGGTAGTTTGATTACGTGAGGGATCTGGACGAGCCTGTCTTCGGGAATCTGCACTGGATTCCGATGTGCTCGAAGATGTCGAAGAACTTCCCGATGAAGCACCAGAGCTTTCCTGGGCTGGGGTAGCAGTAGCACTGGTGTTAGGAGGTGTGATGATTGCTGAATCAGGAATTGTACCAAACACTTGCACCGAAGGATTCAGAGTATCCTGCTGTTGAACAGTTACGTTCGATATTCCGTTCTGACGAAATGCGGCCGAAACCGCACCCTGGAAAGCTTGGACGAAGTTTTGCATTTGATTATGTGGTATGTCGACGTCTCCGACTGTACTGATGCCTACTTCGAACACCGTTGATTCCATCGTTTGTTGGGACAGAATATCCATCGCAGTGTTATTCAGACCCCGCTCTGGGGTTTCCAAGTAACTCACAATGTTATCAGCGCACTGAAGCATATGACGTGCGACGGTGATGCGATTCATACACAGAGTGGATGATGGGCTCACGGTTGGAATTTGTGGAGGAGTCTAGAAAAACGGAAAATTATTTTATTTCATTTTGCTCTTCATAGAATGCCGCTAACACCTACAGTTGCATTGACATTTAGCGGAATCGAAGTCATCGAGCCAAAGTACATGGTGTTGAAATCATCCAAACCTCGAAAAATTTGCGGTCTAGCAGCATTGTCGCTACTGCGCGAACGTCTGGCCGAGGATCTTGTTCCTTCGTCGTTGGTGCTGCCACCGGTGGAGCTGTTACCCCGTGCCGATGGAGGAGCTCTCTGGACAAGATGGACAACTTTTCCGTTGACATCATATTCCTTGAGAGCTTTTTCGTCACTTAACACTCGACCACAATAGATCAAACGTTGCATATCCACTGGAACCTGTATCTTCTCAGCTATAAATTCCTTGAACTGCCGTACTGTAATCTGGAAAACGACGAACAGTGTTATATAAAGGTGCTGGACAAAAATTCTCAGATCTCTAATGCTAAACATACATGCACATTGTGACTAGTTTCGAAAACAATAGTTTGTCATTGTTCGCACCTGTTCAACTCAATCGTAGGCAGCAACCTATTTAAAATTGCTCCCAAATTGGACTGAGTTTAGTCAGGACTAACACCGTACAGCAAATGATTGTGGGGAAAGGCATCTAATAGTGCTACACGTTGTAAACAATTAACAAATTGTAAAATTGTATAACCAAGACTAAACGTAAAACAAATGAAATTGTGTTAAGATGCTGTTTTTGTTATTAATTCTAACTCATAGATGAGAAATTAAACCGATTTTTTTTGTTGCTAGTTGCATAAAACTGCTCGTTCGAATATCTTTACGAAGAAAAAAAGATTTAATATTTGGTTAACACCAACGACATTTTTTCTAGAATAAAAGTCATCAACACGTACATGTTATGTTTGTTTGCATGCCACTTCGCTCCGATACTTACATCATCTTCCACACTGAAGTCGTGATTTTGGGAATCGAGCGTCTTCACCTTCAAGTTTATCATTTCGGTAAGCTAAAATTAAACGCAACATTCACATATTTTTGCAATGCATTATTTGGTAGGGAAAAGAAATCGCAAAATAATTTGACGCACAAACGGCCATCTTTTTTCTATCTCCGTCTAGTTTTCTAACCTAACACCTACACTTCGTTTTTTACAATAGGTACGATGCAACCAATTAAAATTACCTCTCAATGCCTTCACTTGATAACAGAACAATTTTATTCCGCTTCTGAAATGGCTTAAATTTTATCAGCGAATCAAATTTTCTTCCTTGTATTTAATCAGCACCACTATCGATCACCCTCGACAACCATATTCCAGAAGCAATGCGAAAAAATAGTAACTCACAGTAATTTGTACCAGAAATTCTGTTCGATAATTTCTGGGTTAAAACTCGAAGTTCTTATCCAAACTCTATGTAAACATGTGATCCAGGAAACGAGACGATGTATTGTCAACGTTTTCGGTGCAAATTAAACCACAAAATTACAGTAAATGAAATTTTGCAACTAGCAAACTATCTTCCTCTGGTACACTTGATTACTTCGACTTCTCACATCCGTCATCATTAATTTTGTTCCTACCGTTCCTGCGACTCTGAATTTCTGAGCTGTCATCAGTGAATGTCATCATCGAAGTTTTTCTACACGCCACCGCTATAATACACAATATCTTGTTTTTATTTTACCTGCTCAGGCCATAACACTTTTAACCCATTACATAAATCAAATAAACATAGATTTCCCAGCGTAATAGTAATGTAGTTGAGCAACCCGTGACATCAAAAGCACCGTCTGGTGGAGAATGGGTGCGTAAATGCTCCTAAAATGCATGCAAAAAGTTGCCTGCGCATTTAACACAACCACAGTAGCTAATGGAAAAAAGTACACCCGTTTGTCACTAGAGGTGCTGTTAGTGTCACCGTACAGTGAGAAATCTATGTTTATTTGATTTATGCCCATTATAACCCAGGGGTTCCCAAATTTGAACCAAATGAGCAAATATCATCAATACCATCTTATTTAGTATTGAAGATGTTGGGAAATGCCAAATCGCTATTAAAAATCTTTTCCAAATGAAATTATCCTATGTATGATATGTCATACGCTGGTACAATACAGTAGCAACAAAATTATAAGAGATATGTCTATATTTTAAGAGTTGTATTTATATATACGATTCAATGTCTTTTGAATAGTATCGGTAGAAGTACTATCGGAGATGGAGGCACAATATAAATGAAAATATTCAGTACATTTCGTTAAAAAATATACCTTCGTTTCGGGTTTTAGCGGATTTTTATTAATAATATTATTTGTATATATTGTACTGTATGTTAAGCTGCAATAAACAACTTCATTTGTCGATGCCTTTCATTCAGCCTACCTGGACTCGATTCCCAACCCCGCACACAAGATCAGAAGGTTTTTCTGGCCCAAAGTGGTGAATGACTTCAAGGTTAAAACCTGTCTAATCTAGGACATATTTTATAAAAAAATAACTTCATGTTTCCATTACTTCAGTTTTAAAATTGAATGAATTACCTTATTGTACTCGTATGATATTTGAGATATTTGTACGATTTGTTGGGAGTATCGTAAGCTCATTTGGTAGTGTTAATGAATAATAAGTTTTGGAGGTATTCATACTTACTGTCCTAAGTTAGAGTTTTACTCCATATTCACGTGTTCGTCAAATCTTAAAGGGTCCCTATTCTTAGCACTATTTTTTGCAGTCATGTTTTTGAATATTCCACACTTCGAAGATATAACAAAATGGATTTGATATGCTGATGGCAAGAGATTTTCGAAATACTTCAACTAATCATAAAATTCTGATGCTCGAGTTTATCGGTTAACGATATATTTTGGAAAAAAATACTGCCGTATTATCCCTCCGTATGATATATCATACGTTCAAATGTTAACAACAATTTTCTATTGTTTAACATATATTTTTGGAATTTCACTTCTGGTTTGTCAAAAGATGGAACCATTACCTATGGTTTGAAACATAAGATTCACGCAAATATGTTACTTGCTTTTCTTTGGTCATTTGTGTGAACTTTGCTAGGTTATAATACAAGTAAAACGTTGACACTTGAGAACAATTTTAATATACAAAGAAATCAGAAGTGTAAACTATCAACTAGTGCTCTAGTAAAGCTGTTAGGCACTAAACTTCTTATGTAAACATGTATTAAAATATGGGAAGTTTTACGTATGATATACGCTAGGACTTAAGGGGTTAAAGGAATTGCTATGTAACATATGCAGAGTTTCTCGTATTATACGTATTTATTAAAGTAATGCACGCATGTAAAAATACAATTCGATCAGTGTAATAAACTATTCCAAGTATAATCCAAGTCATATTCTTGGACGTTTGACGTGTCTCTGATACATCATATTGACAAAATATCCAACTATCACATTTCCCGAACAAATTATTGACAACATACTTTTTTGCGAGCATGGCGCCCTCAGGTGAGTCCGCATCGAATCTTGTAATACAAAGCGTAGAAAAATGAAAAAATGTTCAAAATCACAAACCAGTTAGTATATTATTCAATCCGATTAATGTTACTTTCAAGCTAGAATAGGGTTGTTTCAAACCATTTCAACCACAGACTAACAGACATGACAGTATGAGTATTTTCGTGATGCACTAGTTCCACCTATATTGTACTGCGCGAACTATTTACTATCGATACACCCCTTGTGTTATGTAAAAGCTTTTTTACTAGTTGGTTCCCTCTCGTTTGTCAACACCGATCAGCTGCTTGCAGGGATGCCTGATTTCATTATAATATTTTGAAATGAATCGTCACAATAAATTATTGGATTACGTTGATAATATATTCAACTCCTACGATTACGTTGATAATATATTCAACTTAATTCAACGAAATTAAGTCACCCTAACAGACAGGACACTCAAATTAGATTCTTTAATCATTTCGAATATTCCTTTAGTTGGGACAGTACTCTCATATGGAACGATGGCGCCACGTTACCCTATCAAAAACATCCTGTCTGTCATCTAGACTGTATTTATTTTTTTCATTTACCAACAGAGTTGCCATTCATACAGAATTACCTGTAATGTCTTGATTTGTATACGTCCATGCGAATTTCATGCAGGATACAGATTCAATACATATTGCCAAAACTATATACAAAATTGTGCCTACTTTTTTTTGTTTCAATTATAAAGGTTTTAACCTTAGGGTTATTCGCCTCTTCGGGCCAGAAAAACTTTCTGACCCTATGTGCGGGGTTGGGAATCGAACCCCGGTGGGCTGCGTGGAAGGCATCGACTTACCCATCACGCTATATCCGTCCCCTAATTGTGCCTACTTCTCATCCTTCAACGCAATACAAAATCGAACCCGTTTTGTTACAATATTTACTTACTTCTGGTCTGCCGCCACTTAATTTCGGGTGAAAATTATCAACACAATCAAAAATAGTCTAGATGAACAACGTTGAAAAAAATAAATAACCTTCCAACATCACTAAAAAAGGTTAATATATTATTAACGTAATTCAATAATTTAATGTGATGATTCATTTTCAAATATTATGATGAAATCAGGCATCCCTGCAAGCAGCTGATCGGTGTTGACGAACGAGGGGGAACCAACTAGTAAAAAAAACTTTTACATAACACAAGGGGTGTACCGATAGTAAATAGTTCGCGCAGTACAATATAGGTGGAACTAGTGCATCACGAAAAATTATTATTATAAGAATTTACTCATACTGTCATGTCTGTTAGTCTGTGATTAAGTGGTGGCAGACCAAAAGCAAGTAAATATTGTAACAAAACGGGTTCGATTTTGTAACGATTGCATAATATTCTTATCCTAATTTAATTCTAACATAGTCACAACGTTTTGAATTTATTAAAACATATTCTTTTATAGCTTAAATATCATCTTAGGTAACTCGTCATTAATTATGAAATCTACTCGGAAATATTATTTGAACCAAACGATTACCTTCTATAAATTATAAAATAAGCTGTTATTTTCAGACATTTTGTTGATAATTTCATAAACTGTTTCGAGTTTGTTTGTATCATTACATAATTTTTATTCTAATTTAGCTATTGGTTGAACTCATGGACGCAGCTGGGATCAGAACTAAGTCTTAAAAGGGGCCTTTATTAAATTGAAACTCCAATTTTCTTTATGAAATGATAAATAAGTTTCATGTATGAAAGGTCACGACAAGCAAGAATGTCTCGAACTGGGATATTGGATAGTCTACCTTGGGTACGCAAAGAATTTATTAGTTGAGATCTGACATCACGATACTCCACGCATGTCCAAACGACATGATCAATATCCCGATAACCTTCTCCGCAAGCACAATGATTAGTCTCGGAGAGCCCAATTCGAAGGAGATGTGCATCTAACGTGTAGTGATTGGACATGAGTCTGGACATCACACGAATGAAATCCCTACTCACATCCAGTCTCCTGAACCATGCCTTTGTCGATATTTTCGGAATAATTGAGTGCATCCACCGACCCAGATCATCTCTATCCCAAGATGCTTGCCAGCTGGCAAGTGTTCTTTGGCGAGACGAGCTATAGAATTCGTTGAAAGCAATCGGTCGCTCATAAATTTCACCCTCAATAGCACCACGTTTGGCTAAAATATCGGCTCTTTCATTGCCAGGAATGGAGCAATGAGCCGGGACCCAGACTATAGTGATTAGATAATTATTGTTCAATATGTCGTTCAGGCACTGTTTTATTTTGCCCAGGAAAAACGGTTCATTTTTGCCAGCAGCGTTTGAGCGAATGGCTTCAATTGCACTCAGACTATCTGTGAAGAGGAAATAATGGTTTGGAGATAATGTGACGATTACACTCAAACTATAATGAACTGCTGCTAGCTCTGCTATATAAACAGATGCAGGTTCTTGAAGCCTAAATGAGGCCGAAACATTATTGTTGAACATACCAAACCCTGTCGCTTCTTCAATTCGCGATCCGTCCGTATAAAACATTTTCTCAGAGTCAATATGCCTGAACTTACTTGAAAATATTTTTGGGATTTCCGTCGAGCGTAGATGATCCGGGATTCCACGCACTTCACGCTGCATGGATGTATCGAAAAATAAAGTTGAGTCAGGGGCACTTAGGATGCTGACACGGATAGGAATATATCTTGAAGGGTTGATTTCCTGTGACATATGGTTAAAATATACTGTCATAAATTTTGTTTGAGATCGAAGCTCGACTAGTCGTTCGAAATTATTAATTACCATGGGATTCAGCACCTCACATCTTATTAGCAGGCGTGATGAAAGCTCCCAAAATCGATCTTTTAATGGAAGAACTCCCGCCAGAACTTCAAGACTCATTGTATGTGTCGAATGCATGCAGCCTAAGGCAATTCGCAAACAACGGTACTGAATTCGCTCAAGTTTGATAATATGAGAGTTTGCAGCGGAACGAAAACAAACGCATCCATATTCCATCACTGAAAGTATCGTTGTTTGATACAATTTTATTAGATCTTGCGGATGAGAACCCCACCAAGATCCTGTTATTGTTCGAAGAAAATTTACTCTTTGTTGGCATTTCGTTATCAGATACCTTATGTGTCCTCCCCACGTGCATTTGGAATCGAACCACACCCCGAGGTATTTAAAAGTTAAAACCTGTTGGATCATTCTTCCCATCATATGGAGCTGAAGCTGCGCGGGATCATGCTTTCTTGAAAAGACGACTAACTCTGTTTTCTCCGCAGAGAATTCGATACCAAGATGAACAGCCCAAACGGACAAGTTATCTAAGGTATCTTGCAATGGTTTATGCAGATCATTAGCTTTAGGTCCAGTAACTGAAACCACGCCATCATCTGCCAATTGTCTTAGTGTACATGGGGTTACTAGACAGCTGTCAATGTCATTCACGTAAAAATTATAGAGGAGCGGACTGAGGCATGAGCCTTGCGGGAGACCCATGTAGCTAATTCTGAATGTTGCCAAATCGCCATGTGAAAAATACATGCACTTCTCTGACAAAAGGTTGTGCAAATAATTATTTATAACCGCTGGAAGTCCATGTTGGTGGAGCTTGTCTGAAAGAACATCAATGGAAACTGAATCAAATGCTCCTTTAATGTCTAAAAATACAGATGCCATTTGTTGCTTTTGAGCGAAGGCAATTTGGATGTCAGACGAAAGTAATGCAAGGCAATCATTCGTCCCTTTATTTCTACGGAAGCCAAACTGAGTATCTGACAACAAACCGTTCGTCTCGACCCAAGTGTCGAGACGTCGCAGAATAATTTTTTCGAACAATTTTCTGATGCAGGACAACATCGCAATGGGTCTATATGAGTTGTGATTGGAAGCTGGTTTCCCCGGCTTTTGAATGGCGATAACTTTCACTTGTCTCCAGTCAGGTGGAACAATATTTTGCTCAAGAAACTTGTTGAACAATTCCAACAAACGTCTTTTTGCGAGGTCGGGCAGATTCTTCACCAAGTTGAATTTAATTCTGTCCAACCCAGGGGCGTTATTGTTACAAGACAAGAGTGCTATAGAAAATTCCATCATTGAAAATGGGTTATTAATAAAACCATTATTTGGAGGAGATTCCCGTATAATGCTCTGCGTAGGAACAGAATCTGGGCAAACTTTCCTAGCAAAGTCAAATATCCATCGGTTCGAGTATTCATCACTCTCATTGCCCACGTTACGATTCCTCATTCGTCTGGCCGTATTCCAAAGAGTGCTCATTGAGGTTT
This sequence comes from Malaya genurostris, assembly GCF_030247185.1. Lineage (NCBI taxonomy): Eukaryota > Metazoa > Arthropoda > Insecta > Diptera > Culicidae > Malaya > Malaya genurostris. The sequence continues at coordinate 191,454,412 of NC_080572.1, forward strand.
CTCTTGACAAACCTTCGACAAAATGTCTCCAATAGCTACATTTTTTGGCTCGAAGTATGCTCTTGTACTTGGTTTCTAAAACCATAAGTTTTTCAAAATTCTGAGGAGTTCCTCCTCCCCGTTTTAGAAACGTCTTGCAAGCATTTTGTTTTGCGAGTTTAGCCTCTGAGCACTCTTTGTCCCACCAGGGTGTAGTAAATAGAACATAGGTAATCAAAAATAAAAGTGACATTTAAGAACCCTATAACAGTTGTAAGTGACACTGCAATTGATCACCCAATGTAAAACATTATAAAGCGCTGCTTCCGAAATCACAGACAGAAATCGATTTGAGGATTTTTGAGTTAAAAATAACTCTGCGTTTCCATCGATCAAAGCGCGAAACGGAAACTGGAAAAGCAGTGGGGATATGCGTTTCATCGAAAAGCGCGGAACGGAAACTGAAATAGCAGTGGGGATATGCGTTTTACTGGAATAAGAAAAAAGAAAAGCATTCATTCTGTGAACTAAATTGATAGTCGGTAGACGTGTTTGTGATTCGCTTACAAATAATTTATAACTTTATTTAAATTCGTTTACGACATGGCGCAGCTTGTGGGTAGGTATAATAATAAACGAAATTTGAACTATAAAGTGTGGTTGAATCCACTATTAGATTTGAGCGAGAGGTCTCGGATCACATGACGAAATGATATATCTGGAGGTAGAGCGAGAGGTCTCTTCTCAATCTTTCTCAACAAGAACCTATAGGCAGATAGGCAGATCTCAATTCATGATTCGAGCGAGAGGTCTCGATATTAAAAACATGATTTGATTGGTTGTTTTTTTCTCGTTGTTTTAGATAATTCCATATCGAAAAAGAAGGCAAAAAAACGAGACTTGGCTAGAGAATTAGCAGAAGAAAAAAATAGAAGTGCTTTATTGTTGAAAGAACTAAATAAAAGCCGTAAACAGAATGAAGAAATTCTGGCAGGTTTTAATATTCCTTCGGTTTCTGATTCTGTCGATAACGGTACAGTTGAGTTTGATCAAGGAAATAGATTCTCGAGCACACGACATGCAACGTCTTTGTCGGTTTTAGATGAGTCAAAATTCATGTCGTCGATGAATCAGCTTTCAATCGCATCAATTAATGTGCCGGAATGCAAGCCCATAGATGATTATGAAATACACCGTCAGACGTTCGAGTCGTGGATGGATTTACTTAATGATTCAATGAAATTAGCGGGAATAAACGATGAGTTTACCAAATTTACCGTATTCAAAGTAAAAGCCGGAACACATCTTCTTGAATTGTTTCGAAATACCAAGTCTCAAGGGGATGCTCCAGATCCGGAAACAAAACCATTTTCAAATGCTATGCACAGATTAAAAACATATTTCGGTTCTGGCTCCGATGTAATGTTAATGCGTCGAAGACTAGCTCTAATGACACAGAAGACAGATGAGTCTGACTTGGCTTTCATTACCAGAGTTGGTAGTATTGCTCGCCTCTGTGAGTTCGACAACAACAAGGAGTTCGAAGAAATAGTTGCTTCCGTAGCAGAGCACGCTAGAAATAAATATGTCAGAACAGCAGCTCTAAAAATGTTAAATAGGAAGGGGTGTTTTACAGATCTCGTTGACAAAGTACGAGAAATCGAAGCAATTAGACTGAATGAGGAGTTCGTAATGAGAAAATATGGTGAATTTGACAAACCACTTGTCGCGTCTGTTCGCGAGACGGAGAGTACAAATAGAAACAGACCGCTTCAGCCATACGGCATGCGTTGGAATAATCATCGTGGAGCATTAAATAAAAAGGATCAACATGGATACAAGCAGGCATACAGGAATCTAGGACCAATTCGATCTTCGCGCAGTGATAAATGTTGGCGATGCAATAGTGTGTACCATACAGCTACAGTTTGTAATGCCAAGGACAAAAGTTGTAACAACTGTGGGCGTATCGGACACATTCAACGAGCCTGTCGCTCGAAGGAATCAATTTCAACATTTAAACGAGCATCAGATGATCAATTGGAAGCATCGTCTACAAAAATCGCTGCAATAGAGAAAGAAGAACTTATCAACGAGAACCAAGAAAATGTGAGTGAAATCATCAATAAATAATACACTTTAAAATCTCCAAATCAGAATTGAATTATTTACTATAACTGATGCGAAATTCGTATTTTGATTTGATCTAACAAGTAAAATGAATCTGTTATTTTTTTCATCTGACGATGACAAGAAATAAAACTGATGAAATGTAAAAGTACATGTTTTACTTCAAACAATGTAAATTCAAATTGTTCACTTGAATAATGGGAAGTATTATTATACAGGTACTGGCTAACCAACGAGTGATTTTAAAACGATACTATAAAATATCTTCGAAGGTTACAGCCAAAGGTAAGGTTACGGAGAACTTCGATGGTTGTACAAACTATAAACATCGTAATGCTTCCAGCATTACTACAGGTATAAAACCTGATGCTGTTTATCCATTAGTGGGACAAGTGAGTATTCCCTATGAATAGTAACAAGTATGAGTATCAATTGTTTAATTTATACAGGTTCAGAATCCATTCAAAGAAATGGAAAATACAGTTCCAACTTTTGACGGGTTCATTAATGCTAAAGTAGCCGGAATGCACTGTAATTTTCTTATTGATTCAGGGGCACAAGTAAACACATTCACCGAAGACATGTTCCGTTGTCTTATCACCAACACGAAATATAATATTGGGGTAGTCGATGTACAATATAAAACCGATAGATCACTTAAAGCATACGCTAGTGGAGAAATCGCTGTATTAGCGACATTCTACGCACACTTGTACATATCAGACGACAGACCCATATTTCTGGAAAAGTTCTACGTTGTTCGTGAGGTACGCGCCCTGTTGGGTAGATCAACCGCAACGAGGTACAGCGTTTTATTGTTGGGTATGAATGTACCCATTCGTAATGAAGTTTCGGATTATGAACATCTGTATGCTGGAGAAATTGCATCGATTGGTATACATGAGGCTTTTCCAAAATTCAACGTTCCTCCTGTAAAAATATTTTATGATAAAACAAAGCCACCATGCAGAAACATTTTTCTTAATATTCCAATGGCAGTAAAACCTCTTGTTGAAGAACGACTACAATCTCTTGTAAGGACAAATATTATTGAACCCGTGAGAGACGGCATGGATACATCATTCTGCTCATCCATGCTAATAGTTCCCAAAGGAAAAGACGACATAAGGATGGTTATTGACCTAAGGGGTCCAAATAAATATATACATCGAACACCATTTTCTATGCCAACGTTAGAATCGATTCTTGCGGAATTAGATGGTGCTCAGTGGTTTTCGACGATTGACTTATCAAATGCCTTTTTTCATATAGAGCTGGATGAAGATTCGAGACATTTTACTAATTTTTTCACGGAATTCGGAATGTTTAGATGTGTGCGTCTTCCATTCGGTCTGTGCAACGCACCCGATTTGTTCCAAGAAACTTTACAAAGATTCTAGTATATGGAAAAACAAAAACTGAGCATGATGCAAATTTGGCAGAAGTACGTAAACGATTGATAAATCACAACGTAAAAATCAACGAAAGCAAATGCATATTTGGGAGCCAATCTGTTAAATATATTGGATTTACCTTGACTAACGAGGGATGGCAGATAGAAAACGAGAAAATCACCGCAATTAAAAATTTTAGAAGGCCTGAAAACTGTTCGGAAGTTAAAAGTTTTTTGGGTCTTATCACATTTATCGATAAGTTCATTGTTCATCGAGCCACAAAAACAGAATATCTTCGCTTACTAGCTAACTCTGATAAATTTCACTGGACGGACAATGAAGAAACAGAATTTAATTTTTTCCGTGAAAAAGCTCTCAATTCTATAAAGCGCTTGGGATACTACAGTCCAACAGATCGCATAGAGTTGTACGTCGATGCTTCACCCATTGGACTCGGAGCCGTGTTAACTCAGTTCAATGACAGTGAAGTGCCAAGAATTATAGCGTGTGCGTCGAAAGTTCTTACAGCAGCAGAGCAAAGGTATCCGCAGACACAAAAGGAGGCGCTATCAGTGGTATGGGGAGTCGAACGGTTTTCATACTACCTGTTAACACGAACATTTACAATCAGAACTGACGCAGAGGCGAATCAATACATATTCGCAAGCAACCATCGTCTTGGTAAACGAGCTGTCTCACGTGCAGAAGCTTGGGCATTAAGACTTCAACCGTACGATTTTAACATTCAGCGGGTTCCAGGAAATAAAAATGTAGCTGATGTATTGTCTCGCTTAATACCCGCAGCACAGCAAGCTCAACCGTTCAAAGAGGATGATGATTGTCATTACCTATATGCACTAGATACTGGTTGCATGGAGATTACGTGGACTGAAATCGAATCTCATTCAGAAAATGACAGCGAACTGAAACTTGTGCGACATGCTATTGATTCAAATACTTGGCCTTCAGAGTTACGCAGTTACGAAGCACAAAAAAAAAATTTGACTGCATTGGGTCCTTTAGTATTCAAAGACGATAGAGTCATTTTGCCAAAATCACTCCGTGGAAAAGCGCTTAAATCAGCACATGGAGGGCATGTAGGAGAAGTCGCTATGAAACGCATTATGCGAGGGTTTTTCTGGTGGCCTCGAATGTCTGTAGATGTAGTGCAATTTGTCAAAACTTGCTACACTTGCGCCCAATTATCTAGACGTAATCCTCCTTTACCACTTACAAACAGAGAGTTACCCAACGGCCCCTGGGAAATTATTCAGATTGACTTTCTCTCGATCCCGAAATGCGGATATGGCGAATTTTTAGTTGTGGTCGACACATACTCTCGCTACTTGTCTGTCGTAGAAATGAGAACTTTGGAAGCAGACTACACAAACTTAGCACTATCCGAAATTTTCCAGAAGTGGGGTTGTCCTCTAGTAATCCAAAGCGATAACGGACCGCCCTTTCAAAGTGTAGCGTTTACCAAGTTTTGGGAAGATAAAGGTATCCAAATACGTAAATCTATTCCATTTAGCCCACAGTCAAACGGATCAGTAGAAAGGCAAAATCAAGGGATTATTAAAGCCGTTTCAGCATCCAGATTAGATGGAACCAATTGGAGATACGCTTTACAGGAATACGTGCACAAACATAACACTTTAGTTCCACATTCGCGACTTGGAGTTACGCCTTTTGAGCTCATGGTAGGCTGGAAATTCCGAGGAACATTTCCTAGCCTTTGGACGAATCGTAACAATGAAATTGATCGAACAGATGTGCGAGAACGAGATGCAGAGTCTAAGCTGATTAGCAAAAGGCACGCGGATACGATTCGTGGAGCTAAGGAATCCGATATAAGCGTTGGTGATACGGTACTACTTGCCCAACACAAGAAAAGTAAAATCGATCCTACCTTTGCCACGGAAAGGTACCAGGTTATAGCCAGACAAGGTTCTAAAGTAGTTGTTATGAGCAAATCGGGTATCCAGTATGCACGTAACGTTGAGGAAATCAAACGAGTGCCTTTTGACATATTATCCAATAAACAGCAGCCAAATGAGGTACACGACATTATTCCAATGAATCCCAATGTATCCGATGATAAAACTTTCACACAAGGCATAAGTCCAACTACAGATCATGCATCAGATACTTCAAATTTACTTAGTAACAATCAGGCAGAAAACACTGGATCTAGAATATTACGAAAAAAAGAAGTGATCAAAAAGCCAAAGAGATATGACGATAATTTTATTTATCACCTGTATTGTTGATTTTCAAACATAAAAGCTTCAAATAAGAACTAACTGAATAAAATGAAATGCGACAGCAACCAAATGGCATTATTTTCAAACGCTTCTAGTCCTTCTAATTCTTCTAATTCACAATCCAGGGGTGCCAATCATAAATACTTGCTTTAATATGAATGATTCAGAGTTTTGTAATAGGTAAGCTTAACTTTAAAATTCCTTATCAATAAGGGAGAACTAGATGTTTATCAATGAATCTTCGGAATGAAATTCATGTATGAGTTATGTTATTGGTGAAACAATTTGTTAGCCGTACAGACACTATATTTTTTTTAATTTTAATAACCTGTATCGAAGAGTAATTTGTATGCAAACACTGTTAGCACTAGAAGAATAGAGGAGAGGAAGAATGTAGTAAATAGAACATAGGTAATCAAAAATAAAAGTGACATTTAAGAACCCTATAACAGTTGTAAGTGACACTGCAATTGATCACCCAATGTAAAACATTATAAAGCGCTGCTTCCGAAATCACAGACAGAAATCGATTTGGGGATTTTTGAGTTAAAAATAACTCTGCGTTTCCATCGATCAAAGCGCGAAACGGAAACTGGAAAAGCAGTGGGGATATGCGTTTCATCGAAAAGCGCGGAACGGAAACTGAAATAGCAGTGGGGATATGCGTTTTACTGGAATAAGAAAAAAAAAAAGAAAAGCATTCATTCTGTGAACTAAATTGATAGTCGGTAGACGTGTTTGTGATTCGCTTACAAATAATTTATAACTTTATTTAAATTCGTTTACGACACAGGGGTTGGGAGGCCTTCTGTTAGTCGTTGGCCCAGGAAAGCGTTTAGTTTGGGATTGTTCTGCGGCCTCCAGAATCGAACAAACGAGGAAGTCATATTCTTCAAGTGGGGGGAGCTCTTCCATTGAATTCAAAATACTAGAGATTCTACTTTGGTATTTAATCCAGTCGATATTTTTTGTCAAATCATATGGAATACTAGCTGAATTAGCAATACATTTGTTACAGCTAATTGAGATGATGATTGGTAAATGATCGCTACCGTGTAAATCAGGCAATATTTTCCAGGTGCAATCTAGTCGAATTGATGTTGAGCAAAGAGATAGATCTAATGCACTTGGGCGTGCAGGAGGTCTTGGGATCCGTGTCATGCTACCCATATTTAATACCGTCATGCTAAAATTGTCACAAATGTTTTGTATTAAAGATGATCTGCTATCATTGTAAACGGAACCCCACATCATTCCGTGCGAATTTAAATCCCCCAGAATCAATCGTGGAGCAGGAAGGGCTTCAACCATTTCATTAAGCTGTCGCTGTCCAACTTGTGCTTTTGGAGGAATATAAACCGAAGCTATGCAAATATCTTTGCCTTTAATGTTTATTTGGCAAGCAACAACTTCTATACTAGAAGTTGAAGGGATGTTTAATCTATAAAAGGAACAGCATTTCTTAATTCCCAAAAGCACTCCACCATACGGAGAGTCTCTATCGAGACGTATAATGTTAAAATCATTAAAATTTAAAGCTATGTTTGAAGTAAGCCATGTTTCGCATAAAGCAAATACATCACATTTTTGACTATGCAATAAAATTTTAAATGAATCAAGTTTTGGCATGATGCTTCGACAATTCCACTGCAGGACAGTGATTGTATCATTTGCGGCGGGTGATAAATTATCCATCAAAAGATACAAAACCTGAGACAATTGGCCATTGAGCTGATAACTGCTTCAAAAAATTTCTAGCTATTGGAAGGAATGCCATTATGAGGGTCTTTAAGGGTTCAGATATATTGAATGCTGAGAAAATCCATTCAACAATTTCCGAAAACTTCAGTAATCCTGTTGGTGGCTGTGAAATGGAGCCCACAGGATTATTACCTTTTTCTGTGCTAGATCCTGGATTGGTTTGTGAATTTGACAAACCAGGAGGCACAGTCTTTGGTTTTGACTTTTTTTGTTTAACACGGGGATCTTTTTTTGAAGATGAAACTTTAGGTGTCTTTTTTGGTAATTTGGAAGAAGACTTCTTTCTCTTAACTGACCCTTGGGTAGTGATAAACGAATTACCTTCACTATTTTCGTCAGAGTCAGAGTCCTCTGTTTCCTCTAGATTTGAAAACCCGTTTTCGGTTTCCAAAGGGGGACATCAATGACCGTTTTAAGCATTTCTGCTTATGTGCGCTTAGACCGTGCTTTTAAAGAAAGCTTAATTTTGTCTTTGTGCACTTTAAATGCAGTGCATACTGAAATATCCTCATGAGGACTTTCCCCACAATAAATACATTTTTCAATTTCCTTGTTGCAATCATTATCTTTATGAGGTCCTTCACACTTAATACATTTTGGTTTATTGCTACAGTAAGTAGCTGTGTGTCCGAATTTTTTGCAGTTCGTACAATTCATTACATTTGGAACAAAAAGCCGAACAGGGAGGCGAATTTTATCGACATAGACATGGGACGGCAACGCAGATCCGGCAAATGTCACTCGAAACGAGTCTGATGGGCGATAAACTTTTTTTCCCTCTTCATAAACTACTGAGTACAGTTGTTTGCACTCCAGTATTTTCACACCCTCAAGCATAGAGTTTTTGAAACGACCAACACCATGCTTGAGTAAATCATCTACCGAAAGACTCGCTTCGGTAACAACACCGTCAATTTCGACATCTTTGGAGGGTATGTAAACTTTATACTCTTTATTGAAATGTTCCGAAGAGACAATATCATTCGCGTGTTTCAAATTATTTACCACAACACGAATTTTATCGTTATTTACTTTTATGATCTCTTTGATTGAAGAGAATCGTGATGTCAAACCTTTAGAAATTTGGTAATTGTTTAATGGCTTTGATATACGTCTAAAAAAGACTATCCAAGGCCCAGAAGAGCTCTCCTGATATTTTTTCGTTCGTGGGGGTATAGGATTCATGCTAGGATTTACGTCCATGGATTCATCCATCACATTAAAATTTTTAATCAAACTTTAAAGTAAAAAATGAAACCAACACTACACAGTACTCAATCAAAAGGAAAAGAAAAAACTTCTACCTTGAAATTGTTGTCTATCTCCGTTGCACTGCCGTGTAGATCTTCGTTGCTCTAGATGTTCTTGTTGGATGCTGATTGTTGGATGTGATGCTACTGCTACCTGACATCCAGCACCACTCGATTTCCGATTTACTTTTGTCTTCGCCAGCTGCAACCAGCGCAGGTCACCGGTGTATACCTGCGTGTTGTATGGCAGTGGAAAGACCGAGTTGTCTTGTCTCCTTCTTCCTTGTGCTCCGCACCGAAATGCTTCTGCACCGAAGTGCCTTCGCACCGGTGTGCCTTTGCACTCTCCTTCTTCGATGTGCCTTTGCACTTTCCTGCTCAGCACTTGTGGCTGTATATTGTAACCTGGGTAGAGCTTGGGAAACGCCCTTTGTTGTTTCCTTCACCAGCTTGGCCCAGCACTAGGGCTCTCTTATGCAGCACGATTTTACGTTTTAACGGCTGTTGCCAACAGGTCTCTACCTGTAGTTCAACCGTTGTCGTATTTAACGCGTGTAAACTAACCAGCGTTATTAAACTGTACGCTTCTATACACAACCTTCTCGGTTGAACGGCTATTACTGAATGATTTTTTTTTTTTAAACTGATGTTGAAAGTTAAATTTACTATGAAGTTGTTTGTTAAAAAACTGACAGGAACGCACAAGTAAAATATTTGTTATTTTTCACAAAATATTTATAGAAACAAAGTCTTGTAATTTCAAGTTACAATATTTGCTATTTTGAACCAAATTTTCTTTTGTCACTATTTTAATAAAATAATTCGTTGCGTAAAATCACAGATAACCGATATAAAGGCTAGAACAAAATTTTTCAAAATCCTGTGTAAATTTTAAATTTGCTATACGTTAGAAACTCTACTTCCACCTAATCAACTATTCGCCGCGATCTTTCAAAACGTTCATTTACGTTCCGGAACGATAACAAAATTCTTCTGCTTGTTATAGAAATATTCTAACTACAACAATTTTAACATTTGTCACACGATTTCCCTAATTGTTAAAGGCAACTTTTTCCATGTCGCATAAATCACACGAGAATTCTATCGGATTAAAACAAAAACAAACTTATCATTTTAACCAACATCAAATCTAGCGTGAAGTGAATGTTGCACCCAAAATTGTGTCTCACGTGGAAGCGGCACCCATATCGTGGCATCTCGTGTCGATCGTGGTGACATCTGCAAGTGTTCACCACGCTGATTGAGCAAATTTTACACACAGTTCATATGTGAGCCTGTATATCTGTTATCTGTGGTAAAGTAAAACTTATTCACGTCAAAAAAGGTGTTTGTTTGTTGGAATTAATGATAATTTTGCCCATTATAATTGTTTCTATTACCAAGATTTAGATTTTTGAGACTCGATTTGTTTACTTATGTAAGTTTTTTCGTTATATGAATATTCACCCCGATTTTGCAATCCGACGGATTTGTGATACGAACGAATCTACACTTTCGTTCGAGCGCCTTCCAAAACACTGCACAATATGTCGAGTTCACCAGAAATTACCCTCGAACGATTTGTGTAGACAGCAAGTGGAAAAGTGATTTATTATTTTCTGCCTATAAGTAAACAAAAAGCTTTTAGTGGTTCTAATGTTTTAACAACTTTAGCACCTGTACCTCAATCCATTCGATGTACTCTTCGAGATTTTTTTTGTTTGGTTAATTAAAAGACACTTACTGAAAATTTTAATAACTGTTTGAGAGTTAGTTTCACGACAATCAGTTTTCACAGAAGTTCGGTTATAAGAAAATTAATTTACCATACGGACATAGTTTTTACCGTACTCCGCGGCTATTCAGATTTACCGTATGAATTGTATATCTGTTTACAAAATTCTGTACCAAAAATTTACGTCAAACTGAACGTCCGGCAAAAAATTGCATAATTATAGTAAAATATAACTCATGTACCGAAATATCGGTCATTTCTATAGATTACCGAAATTTCTCGTCAAAAATATTACTGAATAAAGGAATTAATTCTTATTGTGTACAGAATAGGTGTGAATAAGATTATCAGGAACGACGATTTATCGTTTTGTAAATGATAAGAGAAATCTTTTTGGAACAATTATTTATCATTTAAATACCAGTTCTGAGCAAATAGAGGTATGATTCCGATTTGTTCGAGCTGTAACAAATTTCCACCAATCAAATTCGAAAAAATAATCAATACTTTAGCTGTTAGGCGATCGCGGAATTTTCCGTGCGCAGTTGAATACTCCCAAAGACATCATATTACCATAAATCAAATAAACATAGATTTCCCATTGTATGAAGACACTAACAGCGCTTCTAGTGAGAAACGGGTGTACTTTTTTTTTCCATTAGCTAACTGTGGTTGTGTTAAATGCGCAGGCAACTTTGTACGTGCATTTTAGGAGCATTTACGCACCCATTCCACACCAGACGGCACTTTTGCTGTCACGGGTTGCTCAACTACAGTACTATTACACTGGGTTTATTTTATTTATGATATTACCAAGACAATCAGCTCTCACAGCATGGCGCTCTCTAGCAAGTCTGCATCGAACCTCGTACACGTTAGGTGAGGTAAATGTCAAACTTCCAGGTGCTGAATTGCTCAAGAGTAATCGGAATTTGGATCCTCCGTGGAAGGATTCAAGGTTGGAGGGACGAAAAACTCGCATAAGTCGCCGAGTCGGAAGAAGAGAAACTCGATGTGTCGATACGTCGTGAATCGCCATAGACTAGGTTTCATTAATATTCACCAGTGATGGAATCAGTTGTAGTTATTTTCTTATATGAAACGTTTCACCTGTAGAACATGAACGTTCCTAAGAGATTACGTTATTACGAGATAGGTCAATAATTATTTATCCGTAGGATTCTAGTGATAATTTTAGAAATAAAACAAATGTGTTCTCATCGCTTTTTATTTTCTGCAGTTGGTTTTCCTTCATTGGTTTGCCTTAGAAACTAGGGTTTCTTTCATTTCACTTATAAGCTAAAGAGTTTTTTCCTCTTTTTTCTGTCACTTAAAAGTATTTTCTGTTTTTTTTTTCATTTCGACATTTTTCGCAATCATTTTCGCTATTTATTTCGTTCTTCTACTCATCGCTATTTTCATTTTTGTAAACCTTTTAGTTTTTAGTTTTTTTTTGTATTTTTACTGTTCAGGGTTTACTCACTTAATCCTAAAAATCTTTTTCATCTATTTTTTCTTCATTTTAATCCTAATTTCATTTAACATCATTAACCCTAAAAATCAATCCGTCTTCAAGCGTCAATCTTTCTCTGTAGTCGATCAATTAAGTGTGTGTGTGTTTTTTTTTCTTCATCTCGTGTAATCGCTTTCAATTTTAACTACTTTTTTTCAATTGAAAAAAGAAAACTGAAACGACCACAAACGGAATTGTGTGATTGAACAGCCCCTTAGTTAATACGCGTCCGATTTGCGATTCATTATTCACCCCGAGAGGATAGGAGTAGTGTCATACAAAAAAATATTTTTTTATTGTGCAAAATGAGACGAATTGGAAACCGAACTTGTAAACGAAGGTGGAAGCCCCGCACGCGATTTTTTCTCAAGTGTGAACTTAAAACATGTTTCACAAATGAGTGCCTGACAGAATTTGAATTAGTTTCACATAAACAAATGGAAGATTTAGCATACATTGTTTTCGTTCAGTGTAGGAATCAGTGTGTTTGTGTCTGTGTTTACTTCATTTCAAGTTTCAATTATTTATTATCGGTCGAAATTCATTAAACGAAAAGATTTTTAAAGGGAACACAATTTTGCCGGATTCTTCTCGGTCTCTTTCAGCTTCTCTAGTCTAAACAATTTTTTATCCTAAATATTTTCTTACACACTATCAAAAATCTTTTCATTTGTTTTATTCCTATTTCCCTTCTTACGTTCCACTTACGCTTAGTGTGTCTGTGGTTTGTTTTCTTATAAGCTAGTTGTTTTTTTTTTCTTAAGCCTATAGCTACTTTTCATTTCAGCTACTAATCCTCTGGTTTTCTCCATTTTCATCATCCTATTCTACTTCTACGATTTTTCCTACGTTTCCATTTCATCTACATTTTTTTTTTACTTTATTTTATCAACTTGCAAAACCAATTATTTAAAACACTTGCGAAATTTTGTAACTATACGAAAGCAATCGATATCCAAAGTTGTTAGATAAGTTCCTTTCGTCGACAAAAAAAAAATATTGAAAAGGAAATTAAGGTTATTCCACGTTTGAAATTTTTTGGCAAAAACCAATACGAGATACCTGAGCTATAGCTTCAAAAGTTTACACTCATGGATCAATGCAGTATGGAAGAGCTGTGATGCTAGTTTCAGAGTCCAGATGCTACTCGGTGTTGGAAACATGCACAACAAACGCCCTCAACGCCAAAGAAATGCAGTATCCGGATACCACACCGTGTTTCGTAGCATGCGGATTGCTGTCTTGGTATCCTGTTATGAAACGATGCGATACGAAACAGTTCTAATGTAACAAATTCAGCAAAAATAAGCCTGCCGATGAATATACGTATTTATTTTTTTTGTTGCGCTCAATGGTTTTGCACTGTTGATTTGTGTCTCATTTTCTGCCATCCGAGAAAAAAATACGTGAAATTTGCAAATATTCTTGCTCGTTTGCCCTATAGGTTCTAAACATTCTGCTGGGATAAAAGGTAAATGGTTCCAAAAAAAGTCTCGTGCGAAACCGTGCCACTCTATAATGGTTTTTGATTCAATTTGTGGATTTTTGTTTTTTGTTGTTGTATATTTTTTTTGCATTTGTTGCCGTCTTTCACTAGAGGTTTCTTCTAAGTACGCGCGAAAAAAGTCATCCGCGTGGTTCTCCCATGCTAAATAAAATTTAAAACTTCTCCGCAGTGGGTAAATGTGTGTTTGGATGTAGTTAGTTTCGTTTGCGAATGTATGTGTGTATAAGGATACAGTCGTATGTTTTTTTCTTTCATTTGCTCTGCTTCGTTTCTCAGTGAGTTCATTTTTTTGCCGTACTAAATGTATAAGTAAAAATAGTCTGATTTGTTGTCTCTTGCTCTGCTTATCCATCATCACTAATCTGATTGGGTTCTAGATTTCCTCTTTGTGATAAATAAGAAAATATAGCTTAAAATTTTAGTGATGACCAGAGTGGTATCGCACCATCAGACATTTTTTTCTTCTTACAACTTCAACAATTAGTGTTCTGTTTTTTGTTTATATTTGCGCCTTTTGTGTTTTAATATATGTTCAGTCATTTGTTAATCATTTCTCATAACTTTTCATTTTTATATTTATTTCCGATAAAGTTATTTATTGTATACTTTTCTTAATAGTGTTCTTGTTAAGTGTTTTCGAAGATGGAAGATTCTCAAGTTGTCTTGTTTTTCTTTAGTTAATAGTTTTGTGTGTGTGTGTTTGTTGTATGTGTTTTTTTTATAGATTCAGCAGTGTTTTAGTACAGGTTGTAAATCAATGACATTCAGACAAAAGTGCTCTTGTTGTTGTCAGTAAAGTTTGGCGATTACATCTTCTTCCTACTACAAAAAGGTGTCCTGAACAAAGATGGTTTCTCCACAACGACGGTTTAATGATGCCAACTGAATAGTACGAACAGCGGAGCATGTTTCGAAAAGACGGAATTTTCTGATTTCTGCGCAGACAGTGCGTACCAAACCCTTTAGTTTGTTATATAATTTGAATATTACGTTACTTACGCTTAAAAATCGTCCTTAAAAATCGAGAGAACAGTGAGCGATACGACACACCTTTGAAAAAATTGTTACGTTCTGCGTTCAATAAGTAGATATATTACACTGTATCAAACAAGTCTCCAAGAGAGGCTAGCAAAAAACGATATTAGTGAGAGTGTGATTCGTGGACTAGAGCGTATTAGTGGATTAGTACACCTTATGAATACTCCATTTGTTTGTCGATAAATAAGCTATACAATACAATATTGATGATTTTCTCTTTCCTTCGAATAAACAAACAAAAAATAATATTCGTATCACAGATTGGAAATACTATCACATAGCGGTTTTCCTTCTTTTCCGTTTTTAAATCCTTTATGTTCTAAAACAATAATCGTCCTATATTGTGTATATATGCAATAAATAATCGATAATTCGCTTGATTATTACTATTAGTACGCACCGTCAACCGCGCGGACACTGGGTAACATTACTGAAGTCAACGAATTCCGTCTTCTCGCGGCACTTCACCGTTTTTCGATACAGAAAAAAGCTCTCAATTATTTAGCGTTCTACGGCATCAGAGTTGGATGGGTGGGACAGAATCAAGTGTTTCAATTGTACAAGAATCTAGGAAATAGGGCTACCATCGCTCAGGCGATGACATTTGTTACTATCTTTTTTTGTAGAGACTGCTGCTATCTCGCATTCCGAGTTTACGTATAAAACCTACTGAACAGATCAGCTTTGCTGTACTGGACAAACTCTCTCTTTCTCTTTCTCTGTACGTATTGAAGCACAGCGTCCCGAGTGCTCGAGAACATCCGAGGCAGTCATCGAGCTGACATGTTGACATTGGCTTGGAAAATATATCATCTTGATTTGTATTATCATTGATGTTGATGTTGTTTTTGTTGTTGTTGTTGTTGTTGTTGGTTTTGTTGTAGTTGCTGCTGCTTTAACACTGGCATGATTCGTTTTTCTAATATTTTTTATTTAGATTTTTGACGAGGTGAAAATAACAGTTTTCACACACATACATATTTGTCTTAGTTACTTGCGTGTTATGTTTTCGTTTTCCTCTTTCCTGCGCACGAATTTCATTCGTTTGCGATAACAATTCGACAAAAGGGGATTTTCAAAAATATTTGTGTAGAAAAATTGAGTTGGTTGTTCTTTTCTCTTTGTTAGTTGTTTTGCTTGAATCTTTGTTACTGTTTGTCATTCTGTGTATTCGCATATTACATACACCATAGCACTTTGATTTTAATGTTTTCGTGTTGTTTGGTTTCATCTCTCTAAATAGACATCTTCCGGTTGTTTTCAAAAAACGCGGGTTCAGAGTTTTACTGTTGCGTACGAAACTGACAAGATGTGTTGCACTGCTGCTAGTATTAGACTGATTAGACTGATAACAAGTGCTGCTGCACAGCTGCTAGCATTAGACATACACACGCATTAGGAAAAAGTGTGGCATGTTACAAAAAATTGTGAAAAAGGCACAATTTTTATGTTAGTCCTTCTAGGCTGCGTTTTTGTTCGCTTGTTTGTTTACTTGCTTTTCTGATCATAGGATACCACATCGAGACTGACATATGCTGGTTTGATGCTGATTATGTTTCCGGAAGAATCAATTGTGGAGCTTGCGAAGGAACGAGGATGTGCGTTGGTGAAAATAAACTATAAGGAAAAATAAGGTGAAAATATTGAGATGAGAAAAATAAACAAATAAATTGATAATTACCTTCATTAGGTTTAATAGAAAAAGGAAAGACACTTACGTTGTTACTTTCAATTGCGTTTTATTTTTTTTTTAGTCCGGTTTGATTTTTTTCAATGGCATTAGTAATATTGACGAGTTGACAGAAAATAAATCCGAGAAATGTTTAAGAACATAACTCTGCTGGTAATGGGGAACATGCTGCCTGAGCCACATTGTTATGAATCCAGATTTTAACACAAAACGACACGCTCAAACTATTTCTCATATAGATGATAATTGAAAGAAAAGACTAAAAGTTTAATTTTATTTGACAGTTCTTAAAGAAAATTGTTTCTACGCTTCAGTAATTCGATCCAAGCGTGCGATAAAAGGCGGATGGAAAATGTCAGACATTCTGGAAAGCGTGAATGTGAATAAAACTACCACATTTCCATTACAGTTCCAACGGAACTAACAAATGCAAAAATACAAAAAAAAACAAAATTTCTCCATCGTTTGTTCTGATGTAGATGCGTTTGTTTCATTCGCTTCAATATTGAAAATTTCTTTGGGATCAATTTCTTGTTTCAAAAAGAACTGAATTGTCCGCTGAAAATCGATGCTGACAGAACAAATTTCCCAACTGGGCTTCTAGCTGGTGTCCAGCGAACGAACGCAACGCTATGAAACTGCCCGGCCACAGTACTGCACACGGTTTGTATTGAATCAATACTGACACAAGCTCGTCTCGTGACACAATCAATAAGGCGAGACTGACGAAAGCAAACTTACAAGAAATATAGATTTTTCATTGATTACTCTCATTGCTCATTTATTAGCTTAATGTAAAAGAAAAAAACAGTTGTTTGGGACCGATTTTTGATTCTTAGTAGGACCAAATTATTGAACTTATTCCATATAGTATAGTTACCTCAATTAGCGTTGGAATATGGCAACACTTATTTCTAAACGTCAAATAGCATCCTACACTGAAAATCATTTTTACCTATTGTTTGAGGAAAAATCACTCATTATCGAGCAATTCTATAAGCTACCCAAAATTAGGTCGTTATCTACTCAAACTTTGACTTAATCGTAAAAAATGGGTAGCGTGCTTTGTTATGGAATAACATTTTGAGTAAACTTACATTTACCTAAATTTTGAGGTCATCACTCGTTACCTAAATTTGGGGAGATGCACTTTAGTTTATATTGGGTAGGTTTTAACCCAAAATTAGGTAGCGGCTGCTAAGAGTGTATAGCTGAGTGTTTTAAATGCAAAGCATGCTCAGAACACTTCGTCATTCGGGTCGACTTGTGCCATTTCTAGTAAGTAGCAATACTCGGTTCGACGGAATCAGAAATTATTGCAGAAAAAAGATTCGTACCATGCCTCAACTGTTGGTGATTAAGCACCATAGGGGGAGGAACCGTGTTTCGATAGTTTAACGATTTCAATCGTGCTGGGTAATAGGGCCATTTTTAATAACAACTCTTGTTTATCTCAAAACATATCGGGACTCCTCGTTGATAATTAATTTACATTGATTTGTATCCGGATGGAACCAGAACTCAAATTTGTTTATTTCTCAAGGTTTTCTTGTTATAAAAAAATCCACCGAAAAACTGCAATTTGTGTACCTTTTCATTTGAGTTTAAATTCAATTGAAAATGTAAGCAAATCAACTATAAATGTCAATCATTAACTTTCTTTCATTTCGAGTTCAGAAGGTTTTACTCATAGACATAACCTAATAAAATGAGCAGGATGAACATCAATGAGTTATCAGGGTTATGTTTACATATTCAACGGTGTTCCTTAGTATTTCATTGTGTTTCTCGTCAGTCCACTGCATTCCCGTGCTACCAAACAACCGATAGTTGTCAAAGAAGAGTTTGATTTATTGGCAGTTAATTTATGTCATTATCGCACTTAATTAGGTTTTACAAGATGACAACTTGAATGAACTCGTGATGAAAAAAGTTTGGTAGTAAACAGCTAGGACAGGACCTGACAATTGTTAATCCACTTTTAGGACCAATTTCGGACCAGCTCGTGATTGGTTGAAATTGACATAAGCAAGTACAAGTTGTTGAAATCAATATTACTGCAGGGTGGTAGAAAAAGTGTTGTCAGTATCGTCGGTAACAATGTAGATTGATATTGGATATTTTATTTTTCGGGCCATCTTTTCAAAATTATTAATTTCAATAGGATTTAAGTTCAATTTGTTTTTAAGTCCTGTCAATGCGGAAAGTTTACGAGTACATTTAACAATCACTGAATGTGATACAAAGAGAAAGCCTGAAATCACGAAGTGTGATATGGACGAGAATATTGATTATGTTGGTTGAGAATAGCACCGAATCTTTGGATACTTCTGTATGTTATTATTTTTCTCAAATAGAATATGTTGAATACTTTAGTTAATAAAGCTGCAAGAATTAATTACCCAAAATTGAGTGTTTTTGAAAAATTTTATTAAGCTGTTTCAACTAAACGTTTTCTTCAAAACAAACACCTGATCAAAATGAATCCAGAGCTATATTTTTGACCGATATAACATTTGTCTAAGTGTTTTCAAATGATAAACAATTGCATGTTATAAGGGGAGAAAGTTTTCAGAATGAATAATTATCTCTACTGGCAACAGTGATCGCGAGGCATTTATTATTTACAGCAGGGAGCAACCGGAATAAGAGAAATATTTTTTTGGAAAAAGAAGCCAGTTGTCTGGTCCTGTCCTAGGTAATCAGTGGTTTGTTTAGGTTAGGTTTTTAATCGTGACAGCACAAATGAACAAGCGTTCATCATTCGAAATTCAGTCGCACTGCCTTCTCGGACTTTGTCTTATGTAGCGCCAAGTCAAAACAATGGAGGTTAGCAGTGACGGTAAAAAACCTAATACTCAATTACACGCGTTCAAATCGTCATAAACATGAAGACAAATTACTGGTAGCCGTCCAATGACGTTTGTCCTATTAGGTTTTGCGAAAATAGAATAACCTCACTAAATGAGCTGGGTGAACATCGTTTGACAACTATCAGTGGTTCGTTTACATGTTCATTCCGTACAATTCCATTCTGTTCCTTGTTATTTCTCATATCATTCCCTTGTGTTCCTGGTCATTACAGTGAAAACAAACTACCGATAGATGTCAAAGATGAATTTGATTCATCCACAGTTCATTGGTGTCGTCATCGTGTAAAACCTAATTAGAATTTACAAAATATCAGAACTAATGAACTTGTGATCAACACGTTCCTGAATACTGAATTCACTCGAAAGTTTTTCCATCAGAAAATCAAGTACACTTTTTCGAATGAGCAAAAAACGGTTTCCCAAAAATTTATGTAACTCTAAATAGTTTGTATCAATGAAAGCGGTACCAGACCCTGTCAGCTTGGAGCGAAACCAATCTTTAGTTCAGTAACGCCATCGCACGGCTTAGGAATCTTGTGCGATTTATTACCTAGAGAAAAAGCAGATTTTCTAGAATTTGTTTCCCAAAAATTGTGATACCTTATTTTCGGTGAAAACTTGAAAAATTTTCAAAAAACTTTTTCTCTAAATCATTCAAACGCAAGAGTAAAGCACAATTGCCAAGAGCGACCGGGGTTCCAATGATCAAACAGTCAACTGACTAATCCTTAGTCCCACGTGGTAAAACTTTTCTCGTCGAAGAAGGGAGAAATTTACTTACACTTTCCCTGTTCTGTGGTTGCTTGATTTATATCATCATGGCACCAATTTCGCCATTCGCCATTACATTGTCCACCACCAGGCGCGTATACAGGGGGGTGTTTTAGGGGTTCAAACCCCCTCCGAAACTCAAAAAAGTATGATATTATGTAAACTCTTTTTTTCAAATAAGTAAAAAATAAAATGAATAATTTTCAACAAACGACTCCACAATAAAAAAATTTCAAATAATTATATAAAAAGTTCCATTTGTATGGAAATTGATCAACATGTTCTGAAACACCCCCCGAAATTTTTTTCTGGGTACGCGCCTGTCCACCACCCTTCTCTAACCAAAAAACAAAACGGAATCTGGGACTTTTTTTTCTTTCACATCCGCCGCATGGAAAAGGTGATGACATTCCCGGTGGAATTCGAGAAAGGCCAGAAAATGTTTTCCGTCCTAATTTCTCTTGAGTACCTTATCGATTAGTAATTAAAAATAAATTAATCGTAACGCCGATATTTTTTGCTTCCTCGTTTCACTTCGGCGGGTGCAAAGTTTTCTCCGCTCTGCACCATCACCGAGCTCATTTTATTCAATTTAAATCGCCTTCCAAAATCTTCTCTTTTTTTTTCTTACGCTAAAGTTCACACCTCAAAAAAAAAAAGAAACAAAATCATTTCTTTCTTTCCACTTTTTGCTAGCTTTACTGCCATTCTGCAAAACAAATAGACGCAATCGTGATCGCGAACATATCGCTTTTTTTAAATTTCCCATCCTAGTTCTGTTTTCGCTTAAACACTACAAAAAATATAACTAATTCAAAAAAATCATTATCTTCTCAGATTTGATAAAACGACCTACGCTTTTTTTCATTTTTCTCGTATTTCTCCTTTCGTGGGAAAACTTGGTCTTATCATCCCAGTGTTATTATTCTCTTTCGTCATATCTATTTTTCTTTTCTTTCGTTCTTTTATCGACTCTTCTCATGCAAATGTGTTCTCCTAAATTGTAAATTTTCAAATCGATCTATCTAAAAACTAAAAACTAAAATTATGAACTAGCTTTCCTATGTAATTCTGCTCCCTCTTAGCTCTCTTTTTCTCTCTTTCTCACTTTCTTTCTTTGCTTGCATGCACAGTTAGCGAAAATCAATCCTCAAATCAATTTGCTTTCTTATCGGACAAAAATAAATTAAAAAATTAACCTAAGCAGTGACTCTCACTTTATTTTTTTTATCTCATTCTTTCCTTGCTCGCTCTTTATGTTCTGTCTGTCTCACTCTCTCTCTCTCTCTTTCTCATTCTCTCTCTAGATTTCATTTTCGATCGAGTCTAGCTGAGTCAAGCTAGGTAAAAATGGGAATCATTGTGTAATTTCTGTTCCGGTAGTAAGGTGAAAACACCGACCTACGTCAAAGAAAAGTACATTGACTAATTGGCAGGCTCATTCCATGATCGCACACTGCCCAATCAGTCGGCTCACTAGTTTTTCTTCCTATCTCAAAAACACTTCTGCAAAGAAGTTCGTATGCATGTTTTCTTTCGATACATCAGGTTTTTTTTGGTTTCTCGCCTGTTTTTAAAGAGACATTTCGTTCTGCCTCGGTTTTCATTTCGAAATATAGTCAGTACTTCTCGTTTTATTTCGAGTTCTTACTTCTCTCAACAGACGTGTCTCTCTGCAGTCGCAGAGATGGTGAAATAAATAAGGTTTGGAAACAAAAAAAAATTGCTATCAGAAATAATAATAAAAAAACTGTAAACAGAAAAAAACTTAACAAACAAAATAGGGACTCGTCTCTATCCGGCCGACCGGTTTCAGTAGAAACTTGCTCCAAACTTCGCTTCTCGTACGTCAACAACAGTGTTTATTTCTGATCGGTTACAGAAAACGGGGCACAATCCTAAAAAGTAACAGTCAATAACCAATCCTCATCACTCCTGGTGATGATGGTTTTGGGGCATAATAAACTTTAAAGTCACAATTTGGTTCGCGGAGAAAAAAAAAAGTACAAACTTTCAACACAAACATCCTTTCATTCCTTACGCACTGCATCTTCTAGATCTTCCCACGCATCAAGTTCGGTTCAAGTTGTGGAATTCATTGAATAAGGGTTTTTTTTACTTTGCCTTCAAGTCATGTGGAAAAATCAGTGTTCCTCGTGTCTCGGATGAGGTATTGGTTTTCTTATATGCTTTTGGGCTTTACTCCGAATGTCCCAAATCTCGTAAATTTCTTTTAACCGCGTTTGGCATTTCCCTCCTACTCGAAACTCTGATAATATCTCGCTCGGAGAATTGTAAACTTACGACTTGTAGTCGTTTGTTGCTGTTTATGATTTTGTTTGATTTTTTTTACACACAAATTATTCAATTGTTGGCATCCAACAGCTGATACGGCGACAACGATGACTTTCTTTTGCTGCTGTTGTTATTTTTGTTGTTGTTGTTGGTGGTGGTGATGGTGGCTGCGGTGGCGGCGACGAAGACGACGACGACGACGACGATTGCAATGACTGGAGACTACTGTTTCAACTGGCGGCTACAAACGACCTAGATCTGGCGGGCCCCTGATCCGGATCTCTACTTCGGAGCATGTTGATACTGTGTGGTGTATGCATCGTCTGGGGAGGCCGCCGTGCTGGCCTGCTCCGAGTCGCCCATCTGCATCGTATGGATGATTGACGGCGTGGGTGCGTAGTAAGGATACGTCGGACTAATATACTGTTTTTCAAAAAAAAAAACAAAAAAAAGGTGCACACTGTTAGGTACTGAACTTTCAAGAGATTCATCGTTTCTAGAAAAGGGTTCTACTTTTATCGTCAGCTCATCTAGTGATGTCAGTAGAAACCGTCCCACCACGTGAATAAGTTGAAGTTTTAAATTTATAGTGACGATGAGAATAGAACCTGAAATTCCAAAACTCCAAGTTTTTTCTTCGTAACTTCAACAACAACGTATTGTAGTTGAACCGTTTTGAAACCAAATTCACTGTACTTACCGACGATCCAATCTGCAGCGTTGTGAGCTGCGGCATCATACCATAAGGTACACCCGCCGCTGGGTTATCGCTTGACATGATCATCGAGACGCCACGTGGCTGCACAGGCGCAACGGAATCTGTCTTGTAAGGAGTGCCAACACTAAGATGCGGTGCCTGCATTTGCACATACTGCTATTAAAAAGATCGATACAAGCAAAGCGAAGACTAAATCAGTACACCGGACTCAAGAAGACATCCAAAAAAACTTTGAACATACCTGATCTTCAACCTGTGCAATCGGTTGCGTCATCATATAGCCCCACTGGGAGCCCGGTACGGCATAGCCCCCCATTTGAGGGGTGCCGAAGCGTCCGTAAGGCATCCCGATATGGGCGCCCACGTTCACACCGATACCGTTCTGTTGCATGTTGGGATCGTACGCCACGGGGATGCCCTCGGCTCCGTCACGCCAGGTTCGCGCATTCGGATCCGGGCTCTTGAAGGGATTTTTCTTTTTTGAGCCTCCGTCGGCGAACTTCACCAGTAGTGGTTCCTTGGCGCCCTGTAGCTGAGTACCGTTGAAGATCTGAATAATCTGTTCGCACTTTTCTCGCGATTCCATCCGGGCGAATCCGACACCTGTCGATAAAGTAGATTTTCATATTTTATTTTCAATATAATTCATATAATTCAACTGATTTTTTTCCTCGTTCAGGGGGTCGATAAATTTCCGACACATATAATTTCTTAATGTTCTCATTTTTTTCAAGTCAAATTGAAAAATTCTAGAAACTGTTTCAAAAAAAAAATCGTGGCCGGAGCACAACATCTCTATATACAAGCGATCGGTAAAGCGGAATGGTGTGTTTATTTGTTTTTTTTTTACACAGAGGGCAGTAGTGTCCTTCATGCAATGCGAGAATAAATCAGCTGACTATAGGGACCATAGCAAAACTTGTAATCTGAGTTTGAAAATACTTTCTAGCGTATTTTTTTCCGGAGCCAGGAACTATTCGCGTGCGGGGTGCGAACGATTTTTCAACATTGACTGGCTAATAAATTTTGAGTCGAATTATTCGTTCTGCATCTAAATACGGCCACGTCATTCTGTCATTGCAGTTGGATTTGTGTATAATAATTATCATATTCTCTCAAACATTTAAATGAATTTTAATCGACTGGACTGGAAACACCGAAAAAAATTTTGCAACAAAATTCTAATTCCAGACCTTTAGTAAAAAATTTCTTCTGTGTATTATCTTTTTATACTTTCACTCAAAGAAATACTCCAATAAAAAGTTTAAATACTTTGATAAATGAAGTAAGTTTATTTCAAAGTTCTTCCTACTTTCGCTGAATTGCAATCATTACACCATTTGCTATTACTTTTTGTTCAGAGCAAAATAGACACAAATAACTTTTCATCCGTCAAACTTTGAAATGGGCCGCAGCTTTAAATGAATTCAACTCGATAAAAAATAACTTCTCGACTGTCAAATTTCAACTAAAAGTTCAAATAATTCGCAGTATGCTTCATATTTTTAGAATGGAGGAAGGAAATAAATTTCAATCGTAAAAATGCTCACGGATAGGCAGTTCGATGTGTATTGAAAATACGAGTCACAAAATTAACAACAAATAATCATCAGATTAATCAAAATGGAAGATGAAATAGATTGCGCCGTCACTAACACATTCAACTACGACGGCAAGGCTCTCTCGTAATGCGGAAATGAAAGTATTGATGTAAAACACATCTTCATATTAGTACGGGTGTTGTTTCGAAATGTGCCGTGCGAAACAGGGTTGCCACATATACAGATTAATTTGTATTTTATTTTTCCCGAGAAATACAGATTCAAATGTTGCGAAGGAAAGAATATCTTAACACCGCTAAAAATCCACATTTGTTTAAAAAGTGTTTGGAGTAAGCGGGATTCAAATCCAGTTTTTATTGGAGGCGGACATGGTATGTTTATGCTAAATTTTTCTATCATGTCTGGCATACATTTTTTAATATAGTTATTCATTATAACGGTTTGTTTACTCTCTCTTGAACATGCTTATGATATTTTTCGGGTTTCAAGAAAGTTTTAATAATGAATTAATAACAATCATAAGATATTATCGTTATTATCATTGCTGGTTTTTCTATATTTTGAGTTCGAACAAGATTTTCAAAACTAATTATGAAGTGCTAGTGATAATATTACGGATAGCGAATTGACATTCTTGATATACTCCAATAATTTTCAATCTTGTTGATTATTTTGAATCCGAGCTGAATAATCAATATTTCGAATGATTGATTTTAATATTTCAAACTTAATTATATAATTTGGCCATTTGTCCATTATTATTAGTATTACTTCTATAATAACAATAATAATAATATAAATATTATTAATATTATTATTATTATTATTATTATTATTATTACCATGATTATTATTGTTATTACTATTAAAATTACTATTGCAAAACCAAGATAGTCGATACATTTCAGAACGAGCCATTGCGATTGTCTCTTATTGAAATTTCCAAAAAAAATTACTTCAAATTTATTATACCTAGCCTATATTGGCAAATTTGAAAGGATGTCTCAAGTTTAGAATATACAGTTTTGGAATAGTAGCTGTTTATTGTAACTAATTTGTACTTTAGTGTAGCTGCATCGTTTCTAATTCTAGTAGTAAAAAAAGGAAAAGCTTGCACAATTCACACAATCGATCAACTAATTGTTATTCAGAAGTGTGAAGGAAGCGTGTCAGTTTTTTTTTGTATTCACGACATCCAGTTATATGTCTCTTATATTACCCATCCGCCTTTTTGTTGCTTCGTTCGGTGGATATATATATATATATATATATATATATATATATATATATATATATATATATATATATATATATATATATATATATATATATATATATATATATATATATATATATATCTATATATTTAAAATAATAGCGAAAAAAGTGTGTGTTGCTAATGTTCTCTGGTATGCGTGGGCCGATCTTCAAATGATTTTTGTTGTGACGTTTATGCGGAGGTTTTAGGCTATAGTAAATAAGGAAAACCCTTCGGGAAAGTAGAGAAAAACTAGAAAATTGGTTCGTTTAGAATTGGACATTTTCCATTCAATGCATGCTAGATCTCCAATGATTGTTTGGCGCGTATCGAGTTATGCAATGCTGCTACCCTCTGGAGAGCAAAATATGAATACTAGATTATTAATAAAACCGTTTGGTGCCGGCTGATTTGTGCAAAAATTTCACTGAGCCTACTTGATTCACGTGTTTCTTTATTTCGAATTACATGTTCAATTAACTGCCCATACTCGCATATCAGTCCCATATCGATTTTCGCCATTTTTGAGTTAGCTTTAGGAATGAAATCTATCCTCAATATACTCTCAGAAATTGCAATAAAAGTAGAGGTTTTGTTCAGTAAAATGTGAAAAAATATCAACTCATGTCTGTCCCATATGCAAAATACCCGCATATCAGTCCCATTCAGTGCAAATTTCAATAATTTTATTTGCTGAAATGTTGGAATAGTAGAGGTGTATTACCGATATTTCATGTAATAATATCATGATTTAGCATTAGGTAGCACAATATATCAAAAAATTCGGAAATAATATTTTAATCGTCTTTTTCTCGACTTGCCGATTTTCCATATGGGACTGATATGCAAGTATGGGCAGTTAAGTAAGGGCTTAATACCGTGAAGTCAAATTATAAAACCACTATAAGAAAAGAAAGTGATTACCGTTTTTTTATGATTCGTTGTTTTCCTAAAAATCCAGAAAAGTAAATTGTACCTTCTTGGTAGATATAATTATTGCTTTCACAATGCACTGAGAAAAAAGGATCAGCACACCTCAGCTGTCACTTTAAATTAAGACCGTTAACTCAAACACCAAAACTGTTCGACTCTCTACTTTTTGGATCGATTACATTCGAATTAGAAGGATGTGTTCTGTTTTTTTTCGGCTTAATTTTTTCATAAGCATTTCCCGTGCTATATCTTTGAAGGATTTTTTGGATGGGATTTTGTGTAAATTTTTCTCGAAAATTTCGTCAATTGCTTCAAACTGCAAGTTCGGTTATTTATTTGAGTCCAAACGTCTTCAATTGGCCCAAACGTGATTCGAATTGTATCAACCCAGAGTATTCCGAAATTTCAAATTATTTGCATTTGAGTTGAACAGTTTCATCCAATGTACTCGAACCATCCCATTTGCCTTCTGTTTTTAAATTACATAGGTTGAACCGAGATTTGGGAACTCATCGACATGTTTTACCTATTCGAATGATTCACTCTCTTGCTCATAAACCGTCAAACTGATTTTGTTGTATTTGGTTGAATCATTTGGGACTTTTAAGAGAAGGTAAAAACTGCTGTGTACGTGTGTACCTGAATTGGGGAAAAAAGTTGAGATCGAATGAAAAACAATTCATTGATTCATGATTCATTTCTACAGAACACTCTATCCTTCTACTTCACTTGAGCAACCATGAGGGTCGTTCGATTATTCTAACTTAAGAGTATTCGAAATAATTTCCATTCAAAGATAATTTTTGAGTTGTGAGAAATTCACAGGGACAGCTACAGGTACAGAAATAAAGGGAACAAGTACAGAAGCTAAGTTCAGGAAAAATAAAGAAGGTACAGGAACAAGTGCAGAAAGTACAAAACCAAGTACAGAAATGAGGGAAACAAGTAAAGGAAATACTGGCCCAATTGAGTGTAGAAAAAAGGTACAGAATGAGCAGATGGTACAGATATAAGTACAAAAGTTACAGGACCAAATACAGAAAATACTGGAGCAGGTATAGAACGTACATGAACAAATTCTGAAACAAGCACAGAAAGTACAGGAAAAAAAAACACACAAATTACAGAAACAAGCACACAAAGTACAAAATAAAGTGCAGACAATAGAGGAACAAGTACAGAAAAAATTTAAAGTTCAAAAGCTAATCGCAAATGTCGAGACAACAATTTTGAATGGCAAATGAGAAGAAAAAAAAGTTTTCATTCCATTCATTTTCTCATCCGTTTAACTTTTCTGTTACCGTCAATAATCGTTATGAGTCTGTAGTGTGAATTTAGAGTTTTTTTCGGATGGTAAATTGTACGCTGCTTGTTTGCGTTTCGGCAAACCATCGGTTTTATATATTTTGTCCTGTTGTCCGCGATATAAAAAGGTTGGGGCCACTATCATAGAGCATTATAATGATATTTTTCTTCAATAATCCTTAAAAATTGATAAGTAGTTTTGATTTTCTACATCTAATCTAATATTACTGCGCTACGAAGTGTGCAGGGGTCCGCTAGTTCTCTATAAATTTATTGACTAACACAGCTGAAGAATCGACGAAGTAGGTAAAATTTGTTTTCCGGTTTTGAGACATCATTTCACGAAAATTCCAAGTTTTGCCAGATCAAAGAAATGCTTTTAATTTTCAAGAGTCTGGGGCCCACTAGGAGATTGATAGTACCTATTATCTTTCTCCGGACAGTACCAGCCCAGATGCCGTGTGGAATTCGGCAGAAAAAAAAAACATAAACAAAAATAGATCCACTGGGTTCCTGCTTCCATGTCGTAAAAGGTGGCAATTGCAGGAGTTTTTTTCACTTCAGTTATCAGATTTTTGTTAATGTTTCACATCTGATTACTCTTATTACTAAATTATCTCTTCATTTAACTTTATTCATTGAATGATAATAATCAACGATCCGCTAATATTACAATTCAGTAACAGAGATAACATAGATACTTGTTTGTTTGATAAATTAATCATTTTTTCTCAGTAGCTGGCTGCCCAGATTAAGCAGTATAATAAATAAACACCAAAATGATTTCAATATCAGATATTGTTGAAACGTTCACTCGGCAAGTCTGTAAGTTTAGTGGTGCATCCGAGCATACTAACAAATATCCTTCTCCCGTGACACTTGTGGAGTGCGCAGTAGTATATACGGCCTCTATTAGTAACAACAAGTGTTGGACTAACATCCCTTCCCATTCCTAAGACGATCTACATTCAGGCCTGGCCGGCGCCGGTACTGATCAATGAATTCTGAGGTTCCCAGAAGATGTACATTGAAGGATGATTTCCCCGTACAATTTCAGCTAATCCCGATCAGTAACGGAGTAGCAACCATGGGTTCAAGTTCGAGCTCAAAGAAATGCATTTCATTTTCAGAAATCGACACCCTATTTTCTATTTGATTTTTCAACAGTTAATTACAACAACCGGTATATTTTCAAACATCACAATAAAAAAATGGAAAAAAACAGTAAAAACTCACCCTTGGACTGTGCATTCTGGTCGCGCAGTATTCTAGTCGAGATCACCTGGCCGTACTTGGACAGCAAGTTCTCGACGTCCGTTTCCTTATAGTTAAGTGGTAGATTGGCGATGTACAGATTGGTAGGATCCTGTTCTTGTTGCTGCTTGATGGCCCGATCCGAATTTCGGATTGTTTATTTGAAGTAATCGTTTCAGTTTACCACAAAAATACAATACAAATATATGTGTGTGTGATGGTTGGTTGGATTGTAAAAGAAAGAAAAACAAGAGAGTAAGTTAGTACACCTGCTGAAATTCACGAGCGGCTAGCGTTTCTAAGGTGGGAGGGTTTTTTTCCTGACCGAGCAGTTTTGTTCGTTTCTTCGAATTGAAATGTTTATCACTGCCTTCAGGGACACGAACGATGAACCCTTCGAGACAGTTCTATTTGTTGTTGGTAAGTTGAAGCTGAATCAATTGAAGGATACCACCTCCCAACGGAGGCAGACATTTTACCGGAAGATCTCATTGAAACCGGACAATCAAACTAGCTTCGGAATGATGTATTGTTTTGAATCCTCTAGTGCTAATGTAACAGAAGGACAAAGTGGAAGGGAGTACGTTATGAAGAGTGTCACGAGTACGTTCCGTGTGCTGGTCGTTATTGAAGATTTCAGGATGAACAAGAGTATGGGGGAGCAGAATTAGTAGATACGTTTGATGCGTTCGAAAGGAAACAGATAACATAACGCACGAATAACACGAAGATCCTGGCACTGTCTAGCGCAAATGTTGTTATTGATTCCTAAAGATCTTTCTCATACGCGCAACCTAAGACTGAGCTAGCCCTAAACGTAACTTACATAAATTGTGTAATATTGTTTGTTTGGCCGGCGCACTATTGTTTAAATGTAATGGTAGTTGTACTAGTAGTAAGTAGTAGTAGTAGTAGTTATATATATAGTGATGGTAGTAAAAACACACTTTTACATGGTTCGTATAATCTATACATTACTTGCTGCTGTCAACTGAGGGGTTAAGGCTATACAATTAGAACTGACTAGCAAGAGTTAGATATTGTTGTTGGTTAATATAGTGTGGCTATTCGTTAGCTAAACCTATACTGTTAAGAAACGTAGAAACTTCAAACTGTCTAAACTGTATGAGTACTATGTACACAGAGAACAAAAGGTAAACACTAGACTACCTGAACTTCCTTCAACACACTTGTTTATATGTTTGTACAAACTAGATAAATATATGTATGGCAGAAACAAGAAAATATGTGGATAAAGTCTAGCCCCTACTGCCTAACTACGATGGATGCTTGGGGAGTGGAGTCGGTATTTTGAACACAATTTAAAATTTGTCTATATTTGTACTACTGTACCGACTGACGCAAATTTCGGCGGCGTTCTTCTAAGATTTCAACGTTGATCGTTTGGAAGAACTCTTTTTTTCTTCTGGTTATGGTCTTGTTTACATTGTGTTATATAACTTTTTACTGTTCACGATGAGTTGTGGGTGTTAGTAACTGATGCACAGAATTAGTTCAGCCTCTTTATACAGCATTTTGTTTTTCGGTTGCGTTACAGGTTAGAACGAACTGTCGTTAGCAGTTACATATACATATATACAAATCTTTTCAAATTAAAATATTACGTTTGTCATACTGGTCAAGTTTGGTATGGAAATTTTTCTTTATTCAAGTCATGGCACTCGAAAAGTGGAGAAAAATATATCTATTATTTTCCACTTTTTTGTTTTTCAGTATTTAATATTTATCTAGGCACTTTGTGACTAGAGAGGTCGCAGACTGTTCAGATAAAAATGTCTATTTATGTCATTCATTAGTTACAAATGTAGTTCAAATGAAAACATTTGGGACTCCAGTTTCGAAGCGAAAAATTCAAACGATAACCTAGTGGCGTCGTTTCGCAAAGATCAAAACAATGTAGAGTTCAAGTATTATATGATTAGGCAAACATTTACTCAGTTCCGTTTATGAGACTTGTTTACAAATTATCTTTCAAATTGTTTCATTCGCTACGGCGAAGGGCAATTAAACTTCCCAAATTTCCGTATCCTTGTCACAGGGTTAAGGTTAGGTGAATTTCCGAAGGTCAACAATTAGGTTTCACATGAACCAGACACAAGCTCGCAAATTTTACGGTACAGACATAATTTGAAAATTCGCAGCAGTTTGTTTACAAGCGTAATTAATTTCAATCCCCATTCCATGCTAACATATAAGCTCAGTTATCTTGACTCAAAGAAAACCGACCCAATTTCATAGTTATTGAAACCACACTGAGGTCTCTTTTTACGCGACGGATATATGCCGCGTAAAAAAAACCGTGCAAAAAAAACCGCGTAATTTCGGAAATTTGCGTAAAAAAACCGGATAGCATCGAAAATTTAAGTAAAAAAACAAACCACAAAACTGGAGAACTTTTTTTTGAAACCAAATACCTTAAAAATGCATGAAACGTCCAGATCTGGTGTAATTTCAAACAAAAAAATTGTGGAGTTTGGCTCCAAAAAAATAAAAATGGTATATAAAAGTTATTATACTCTAGAACAGAGAAGCCAGATCTGCAGATTTGTCTGTAAATTTGCAGATTTCGTACATAGTGCTGCAGACATTTTTTGTTGTGCAGACTTTAGCAGACTTTTGAAAATCGAGTTTTTTGCAGACTTTTGGTCAAAATTTACAAACTTTTGAAATTGTAGCGACCTTTTTTTTGCTCGCCAAATCAGTTTACCGTATCATAGTTTATAGAGAAATGACTGCAGATTTGTTTTCGGATATACAGACTTTTCCAACCCTGTCTGAAGACATTTCAAATGTTTACCTGTCATCTCTAGAACCTCTGGAAACTAGAACTACTATAGATACGAGTATCAACATGGAAAGTTAATTGTGTATCGTTTCCTGTCATTACCGATTCTCGAAGCTTGGGTTGAATATTGATACCGTACAGCAGGGTGCCAATATTTTGGGATCATCTCTGAATACGTTAAGTTTAGTTTGGGCACTTCAAAGAAGACCCTATGCAAAATTTGAGCTAAATCGAATATGGGTAAGTTTGAAAATTTTCGATCTTCGAAAATCACCAAAAGGGTACAAGAGATTTCCAAAATCGAAAATTTTATGGTGATGCCAAATGTCTTAGAATTGCATGAAACGTCGAGATCGAGTGTCATCTCGAAAATTCCTTTTTTTGAAAAAAAAATCGACTCTTTGGGACTTTATCATGAGCCTATAAAGATTCACACTGAAAAAAAAAAAACAATTATACTCCCTTCGAAAAAAAAAACCCTGTGATTTTACGTCTTATTACATGAACATAAATGGAGCGTCGCAGTTCACGCAAATTTATGTGAAAGAACATTAAATAGTGTGTCTTAAATTCCATGACATGGGATTCATTAAATAAAAAAATTAACACTGATTGCGACCGCCGCGCCACTTGAACAGAGAATATTTTGATCGACTGAACCATAGAGGCACACATCTGCTTGGGTGGTAAAAGGTGTATTTAAATGCATACAGCCGCATCGCTAGCAGAATGCTGGCAGTCGAAACCAGTAACCAGTTGAAAAATTAGGTCTTTATGAATTACATCGTATGTCACCTGTAAAATTATTTTTTTTTGGTGTGTAACATTTCCAAAAATCACAAAATTTTTGCGAACTTTCCAGTTTTTAATCAAAAATAGATATTGAATAGTAGAATATGATTTTATAGTTTAAGAGCTATGAATTTGAGATCTTCAAATTCCATGATTAAAAATTACGAGAACAGCAACTTTCAGGAGAATTGTTGCTTTTAAGAAAACGCCAAATGTTGCTCCAAAGAATAAACTTGAAATAAAGATCTAAAAAGGGACGTTTTTAATTTTGTTTTTAGTGAATTTTCCAATTCTTGAAAAGGCGTCTGACTTATTTTTCAGTGCTCATTGTTTTTAGAGTGCCAAAATGATTTCCCATTTCATCTTCTTGGGCACCATTTATGTCGAAGAAACAAAGTACAAATACAAATACAAATTATAATACGGAATACTCCTGCAAATGTTCGGGGACACGTTTTACAACTAGCAGTACAATGTACTTTGATCAAATGTTGATGAAACTGGTACCATTGAAAATCGTTAACCTATACTTAACCATAGAAACAGGATTTCGTTTATTTTTCTGATCCATGTAATATGAAATATTGTCAAATAGAATCTACAGAGCGAAAACATTAACTACTAAATGTGGAAGCAAATACAAATAATTATTTTGAATTCGGTGGAAGCTACCTTTGTCTATCCATACCTCAACTTAATCTGCGTCTAGGAAAGTAAAGCTGGATATGTAATCTATAACTATTCCTACTACGGAAGT
The DNA here is from genome assembly GCF_030247185.1 of Malaya genurostris. NCBI lineage: Eukaryota > Metazoa > Arthropoda > Insecta > Diptera > Culicidae > Malaya > Malaya genurostris. The sequence continues at coordinate 191,487,997 of NC_080572.1, forward strand.
GTAATATCGAATGTTTAGTTCGGAAAATAAATGTTTTATTAACTTCCGATAAATGAGTGTTGTAAAGCACAGTATGCACAAACGCAATATCCAACAGGAATTCGTTTTTGGAAGGGAATATGGCTCGGTCAGCAAGTTTCGAGTTTCAAAGGCTTTTTGGTCAGCATTCGTGAAGAATTTAGTTTTGGCTAGTATGTATATATAATAATGAAGAGGCTAAGCATTCATTTTCAAATAATTACATGTGATAAGAGGGTATAATTTTTGTTCTTATACATGTAAAGCTTCTATGCTATTCTAACATTGTGTGACCTGAATTTTTAATTCATACAGACACAGACAAACTTTAATCCTTGTTAAGGTCTAGTGAAGCTATTTCAATGCAATATGATTCGTACTAGTTTTTTTTGAATATGATTACATCTTTCAGGTTAAGGTAAAATTAAAAACTGGATTAGGTAGAGGTTGAGGTACTTTGCAAAACTGGATTCCAGATAGAAATGCATTTATTATTGTCGTTTTCGCTTTATGCTAAACCTAACCCAGTTTCTATCCTAACTGCTGTCAAACCGTTTGTTTGAAGCTAGTTTCGAACCTAGTTTCAACATTGTTGAACTGAAAATCGAGTCAGTTTTGAACCAGGTTTTTATTTCAGGTTTTCTGAAACCCCCGTTGCTAAGTGCGAAGCCAACACAGTTTGGTGAAAAGTGTTTGTTTGATGAAACTACCCTGGGTCTGTTTCTGTTATATCAAGTGAAAACGACATATGAAACGCATTCGAGAGAGCCAAATTATCAAATGAGGGCAAGTTTCTTATCCAATTTTCAGAGTCTTTTTGTTTGAACAAAACATTTATGTTATGCATCCACGTATCAGAGTTTCTTTAAAGACTCTAAGAAGTTTTCGTCATTTTTTATTCCATTTTGTCCTTGTAATGTGGTTTTCAGTGGGGCATAGAATGCGCTGGAATTGTCCCAGAATAGCGCAATTATGAGCACCAGAATCACAGGTGCCAGGTTGCAGATTTGCATGTAAATTTTTTTTGTAAGAAGACTCTGCAATTTAGTAGTTTTGTCCAGGTTTTTGAAACTTTTATATACAATCGTCCAATTTACAGACTTCTGAAGTTGCGTTGGGTTTCTTGTTTGTTTTTTTTCATCATACTTATAAATTTTAACGGAGGATTTCAGTTTTTTTACCACCTTCGCTGTATTTTTAAAGTAAGCATTAGAGCGAATCGAGAACTAAATCGTTTGATGGAAAGCAATTACAGATTTAAAAAGTAACATTATCTAGCGACAAGAATTATTTGTTTGTTCACTGAAAGCATCAACAAGCATGTATCTGTCGAAGACGACTGAAGTTTTAACGTAGACGATTTACATTTTTATAGTAGTTCATTTTTATAGTTAATATTGATAATGTTTCGAGTGAAGCTTTAACTGAAGTTTTAAAAGGGTTGGCGATTCAATGCTTAGTGCGCTGGTCTTACAAGCCAGTGGGCGTATGTTTCAGTCCCGACCTGAAAGGATTCTTAGTGTCAATAGGAGCGTAGTACTAGCCATGCAATGATTCTGTACGTTAAGAATCGACTGCGAAGTCTGTTGAAACAGAAAGGCCAAATTCCACAAAAGGAATGTAATGCCATGGCTTTGATTTGCTCGAATGAAGCACGAGGTTTTGAAGACAAAGACATCGATTAATACAAAGTATCATTGTATAATTATTCTGGTTATAAACACATGGTCATTTAACGGTCAATTTAAAAAAAAAATTTCTGGTTTGTGGTCTCGAAGAGGTTGAATCGATGCGAATGACAGTTTCGCAATCGCAATCTTTGTTAGCCGCCAGTGAAAATTACAATACTCAAATGGAAATGACTTGATTTGGTGAATCATAGAATGCATAAATTTATGATTCTTCTAGTATTGTCAACTGGTGTCTGTTAGTGTCTGAAAAAACGGAAGGTTTTATAAATTATTGATATTGCGAACAGAGAGCTCGGTGGAAGCCGGAGATATTGTATTCTGTTGTATCTAATGTCAGTGTAGATATTCAAATATGCATTTACCTATTAAACCCAAACCTCCGTTTACGTAAACTTTTTTTACGTTACCTCTTTTTACGTAACTCTTTTTATGAACAAAATCCCAAATAACGTAAACTGTTTTTACGAACCTACTTCGTAAAAAGAGGTTTTTGCATACAATGAAAATCATTTCCGGCTCATTTATATACCATGGAAATTACTACAATATGGGTATTTTTGGAACGGGTTTGATGAGTACATGTCAGAAAACGATGTTTGAGGTGGTTCTGAATTCCAAGATGGCGACTTCCGGTTTATTGATATTCCTTGAAAACCTTTACAATATGGGTATTTTTGGAACGGGTTTGATGAGTAGATGTAGGAAGACGATGCTTGAGGTGGTTCTAAATACCAAAATGGCGACTTCCGGTTTATTGTTATTCCTTAAAAACATCTATAATATGGGTATTTTTGGAACGGGTTTGATGAGTAGATGTCGATGTTTGAGGTGGTTCTGAATTCCAAGATGGCGACTTCCGGTTTATTGATATTTTTTGAAAACCTATACAATATGAGTATTTTTGGAACGGGTTTGATAAGTAGATGTCGGAACACAATGTTTGGGTTGGTTCTGAATTCAAAGATGGCATAGCATAGTTTCAACAGTCTTGATAATCTGAAACTGATTTGTCTGGTGTTTTAACCTTTTTCTACTGAATCCGGCTATAATTTAGATCTCCCGCAGATATTAGGCTACTGCTTCAAAAATGTTAGCTCTTACTAATGAAAACCGTTCCGAAAATATGCATATTGTGAAGGTTCGAACTATTCGAGAAATATCGACACAAATTGTAAGGGTTATCAAGGAATGACCGGAAGCCGCCATTTTGGATTTCAGAACGACCTCAAACATCGTCTTCCTACATCTACTCATCAAACCCGTTCCGAAAATACCCATATTCTGATGGTTTGTCACGAATATCGATGAACCGTAAGTCGCCATCTTGGAAATTAATGCGACCTAGAATATCCTTTTCCTGCAAATACTAATAATTTTTGTTCCATAGTTACCCATTATTTTATACCTATACAATAATATGCATACATAGGGAAATCTGTTTTTTACGTCATAATTCGATTTACGAAGTTCCGATTTTTACGTAAATGGAGGTTTGGGTGGGGTTTTTTCTACAAAACGTTTTTGGAGTGATGGTCATTATGACATCAACTTCATCCAAGTAATTACTTTTGTATCTGAAGCGACTTCCGTAATAAGGACCTAAATTCACTTCACCAGTGTTTAAAATTTGTATAAGAAAGTTATCAAACATTCATACACCTTTTCAGACGATTTTAATCATATTGATGTTTCAATTAATCTGAAAAATCTTGAAATGAATTTTTCTTCAATATTTTCCAATGTGACATCGAGGAAAACAGTGTGTTGAAAAGAAAATGGTTCACCCAACGTGATGATTTATTTTACCTAAATAAAAGGGAATATAAACATGTAAATGTTGAAAAGAGAAATTTTTGTTTTTATTTTTATCAAACTAGTTGACTTAAACAACAATACAGTTTAGTCATTAATCTTAGTGAACCCGATATTTGTGATACGCACTGTAGGTATTATTTTTTTGCTTTAGTTGCAAAAACAACTTGCTCAAGCGGTAATACATACCTATGAGAGTAACTTTGATGAACTCAACTTTTCGTTCAATATCTTTGAAAAGTGATGTCAGGTCTGTTCATTTTTTCGCGAGATGAAAACCGAATAAAAATTATCTGATTCGATTTTTGTTTTCATTGCGTATGTGATACTGTATTTCTGAAACTTTTATGATAATATTCTCATGTCGGCAAGTTTTACGATTATTTCAAGCAGATAAATCTGGTACAACTTATTTGCAAGTTTCGAATTGTTTTTCTAAAAATGAAGAAAACTGCACACACTGACCTAAAATTTCATGAGGCAGTCAAGACAATGCGGACTCGACAGCAGAATAGTTTTTACTGCGAGGTTTTCAATTCGGCTTATCAGTTTTTACCTTGCGGAGAGATATACATCCATTTCGGCATATATTGAGTCCGATACAATTATAACAGCCATTTGGAAAATTTTTGATAAGTTGAACAATTGTTTTAGTTACTTCGTTTTTACATGACGATGTGAAAATTTCGGCAGTACTTCTATAACTACTAGTGCCACGTGGGCAAGTTGGTGATTTGCTGCACAATTGTGTTAGATATACTTAAAATTGTTCTATACACGGAAAGACTGAAATCATAATTTTGGCGAAAAAATTAGTTGATTTTCTGATTTTAGTTAGTTATTTTTTGAGACAACTAAAAAATCTTACTTTTGCTAATTTATATTTATTAATTCTGATTCCCTTAATAATAATAAATTATTTGTTGAAATAACTATTGTTTTAGGTGAATTCACCAACTAAACGTGCTGTCATTTCTTAGCTAAGGCACACATCATTTCCATTCAACTAATTTTTTAGTTGAATAGAATGAATAGAAGAGATAAAACGTTGTTTTCAACCAACATAAATGGTTGAATTGGTTTCTGCAATTTGCAGCTATATGGCGCTCTGTCACCGAGAAAATGTAAACACCGTAATGACTACTAGTCACTATATGGCACACTAGTACCGAAAAATTTCAGTCGCGGTTGCCTTTTCTATATTTGCTGGTATAAATACGATGTTGTATTGGAGAAAAAGACATAAATGAAACATAAACTTCTTTTTTTATAAATTTCTAAATCGATTTGTAAAAATGACATAAACTCTTTGTGGAAAGTGTATTTATGTTTGAAGTGTATTTATGTGTATGTTTGACATAAAGACACCATAACTAAGTTCAGGTTTTGCAATGACTGAGCGGAAACATATATTGCAAAAGCCAAATGAATGGAAAACTAACAGAAAAGATGATTTTTTGGAAAAAGATACGCTCAGAGATAGGACTCGAACCTGCGTTCTTATGCATTCCGTGCATACGCGCTACCATTTCGCCACTCTGAATCTTGTCTTAGTCCCTCTAAAACGCCAGAGCGAGAAGACTAGTGTTATGTCATTTTTACAAGTCGATTTAGAAATTTATATATGGATATATCGTAACACATACGAAAAACATCAAAAAAATTTGCAAGTAGTTTCAACAAGACTGTCCTTTTTAGCTTTTTAATGGATTGTTTTGCTTTGATACTTCTCATGAGTTTTTGGCTAATAAACTTGTTAATAAAACCCATTTCATTTTTGTTTTCTTTGTGCTGTCCTTCAGTAATGATGGTGATAGATAAATAGAAACAAATTTTCTGATCTTAGTAACAAAATTAGTTGTCAATGAGAATTTTGTGTTGGATTGAAATATTGCTGGTTTGTGTACAGGATATTCGACAACTAAACACATTCTCTATAAATAAGAGTTTTTTTTCAGCAAAGTGATTTCTCAATTTTAACTAATTTTATAGTTATTTTGGAAATTTTTTTGTTGAAATCAACTAATTCAAAAACAGTAATACGAATTTGGCGCAGAGCTAATTTCGGTCGTTCCGTGTAGTGATTTTTTTCGGTATTATCGTAGAACTTAACAGGTATAAGGTTCACAACCGATTTCAATATATTTAAAAATCTTTCTGAACATATCTAACATAAAAAAAAACAATTCTAAAACAATTGTAGAACCTATTGAAATATCAATAAGTTACATTTGCTACTTGGGTTATTTGGATTTGGTACAACGATTAGACGAAAGTGCATGCAAAAAATGCCGAATTCGGAAATCTTCCAGAGTCCCAGAGAGTCGATATTTTCCAAAAGTTTAGCATCAACATAAAACTTTCGATTTCGGTTGATGTATGACATATATAGAAGATTTATAGAAAGTTGTTTTTGTTTTACACTTACAAACTCTAATGCATATCTCGAATACGCAAGACTGAATTACAGAATTCGTATAGCGCAGGCACCATCTGAATTGGGACTAGGAAAATATCCCACTAATACCGGACTTCATCGTAATCGTGAGATTTTTCAATTAGGGCTCCAACCAAAAAACGTGTAAATCACCTTGAAAAATCCCTGAGACCTGAACTATACACACCCTTCCTTCCTTTGATCGGACTTTTCCGGTGCTTTTCGCAAAGCCATACCAGCTGAAGGGAACAACATAAAGCATAACCCCCGGCTGAATGCGCTGCGGTATTGGCCTAAAACTGCACTGGGCACCTTCGTTGGTTTCCATACGGTTTCCCTCGTATGTGCCGCCGGTGTGCGTGTGTGTATGTGTGTTTCCCTTGCCCGACCAAAGTAACGGGCCAAAGAAAGGCAATTAAGCTTTCCGGCTGTACACAATCCACTTGATTGGATTAAAAATTCATAAAATTATTATACTCCACTGTAGACCGGGTGCCCCTACGGAGACAAACTCGTCGTCTCGCACGGTTACACTCACAAACATAGACACGGGAGAACTCAAAAAGCTCGTTCGAAAGGATACAGATTTTTCACTCTAGCACTATCCAACAGAAGATATTCGACTATAAGCTGTTTATGTACGATTATATAAATATATGTATACTGTTTACTAGGCAGACTAGGAAATCTATAGAAACGATTTGCTTCAAACGGCTTATACGAGATTTTTTCTATTTAAAGTTGGGAATGGAGAAATAATATTCGTATAATGTATATTTTTCGGCTGGCTGGTTGGATTAAAATGAGATTCTACTGTATGAGTTATATGAGGCTCTAAGGCTTTGTAGGGGAAGAATGTAGCAAACGTTCGACTATAAACTCTAGGAACTCAAACGCTGGACCGAACAATCCGGTTCTGTTTGCTAATAATCTCTAAATATAGTTTAAATAAATGTGGAACTAACTCTCGAGACAAACTAAACGGAAAGCCAAACTCGCTAGGAATCAAGATAAAACGATCGTGGAGGAAAATTGAACAGTACGAGACACACTCTTTGGATTTTCGGTTGTAGCTTAGAGGGAAGAGGGTCGCTAATGGGATTTCTAGATAGAAAACGCTTGGGCGGTTAAATATGGTCTGCTCTAGAATCTAAGTGACTATAAACTAGTACTGGTTCTGGTGGACTGAATCAGGTGGAGTGGACAGAGTAGGACGGAATGAAGGATCAACTTAACTTTGATTACAAATATAAACAACAAAATAGTTCGGAACAAATTGTATGCACGTAAAAGTCAACGAGAAACGAGGAGGGAGGAGATTCTTTGGTCAGGTTAGGGAAGCAATTTGTTAACTCAACAATGTCGGTTTTTTTTGTGGGTAAACTTGTCTTTCAACTCAAAAAGTTGGTGCGCTTGGTGTTTTTTAAATTTTTTTTTAGGTTAGTCAGTGTGTCAAAGTGCGTTAATTATGTGCAACGGTTAGGCGAACCAATTGAACAAATTCTCATGACCGAGGTGAACCGTTGTTAGTACTTGGGGGCAGCTAATTTTTTGCTGGTTAGCATCATTCTGGTTGCAGTTTGAGGATTGGGTTTGTGTACATTTTCGGGGAAAACGAAGAATAGTTGGGATGTTGTAGAAAGTAAAAGAAAGAAGATAGATAAAGACTCTTTTTCAGTGTTGAATATTGTATTCGGAAGCAGATTAAATTATTATTCCCTATATTCGATATCCGTTCAATGTTTCACTCATCTTGTATTCTAGGATGCAGTTTAATACAACCTATCTAATATAAATATTCGTAAGATGTTTAAAACTTGTTTAAGTGCTAGAATGAATTTTTTGTTTTTATATAAGCTTTAAAATAAATTGCCTACAATTCTTGATCAAAACTAAGTTACCATCCTTTTGATTCTTCAAAATCTCAAGAAATGACGATGAGCTAACCCGATAACACGAGTTTTTTTTAAATCATCAACTCCTTTTTTAATATTCAGGAAGCCGGTGAAAATTATTAGAGTTTGACAAAAAGTCTTTAATTTCCATCAGTATTTTACGATTCAATTGTTTAATTCAAATGCAACATTTCTGCTAACGATCTGATCAACTGAGGTGCATTTTTTATTATCAACATCATCACTTACTCGATAAGAAATAGATAAATAAAATATTAAGAATGAGTCGTCACTCTTCTTCGATCCCAAGAACATTAGACTCTGACATTAGGCTATTCAGAAAATATAGGGTAAGGTGTTCGGTTGCCGACACCCCACTGTAACTTTTGGCAGAAAGCAGGTAGCGTCATTCCGACAAATGTCATGTGTGTGTGTGTGTGTAAAAGCAGCACGTTATTTTTATTATTATTGTAGGTTTATTTCATCTCGACTTTAACCGTATGGTCTTTCGCCGAGAGAGCAGAACGTTCTTTTTGTGCCGAATACTTGAGCGAACAGACGCAAATTTAAATTGCGATAAAAGTTTTTTCTGACTTTTTTTTATAGTATCATAGATTAAAAAGCATCAATCGAAAAGGTGAGTGGATTGAATATTTATGAGGTGAAATCGATCTATTCCGTGATTTAATACCGGATGCTATCAAAATTTTCGCAACCAATTTTCAAAATATCAACCGATTTCGGTTACCGGCACCCCAAGGTGTTCAGTTACCGACACTCCATTTTTTTCGACAAATCGTGAAAAATTATCAGTGACATGCAGTGATGCCAAATCTGCAAACTTGTTCGTAAATTAGCAAATTTCGTAGTTAACGGTCAAATCATTTTTCGTCTGAAGATTTTTTACAGACTTTTGAAACTTCGATTGTTTGCCGACATTCGACAGAATTTACAGACTTTTGAAAATTGGTGCGATCTTTTTGTTTTTACTAACTAAACTTATAGTTTAGCTGGCATCTCTGGTGACATGCAACACGTGAACAAATTGACAGCTTCAATACAACCGTCATATAAGTAAACACTTTGGTTATCTGGTTCCGTTCGCCATGGCGACTCCAAACAAATCGTCAAAGTTAAGGAAAATTAAGTTTAATGCACTGATTAATGCTATTAAACGTTGCTTAGTGGATAAGAAGCCAATAAATTCGACTGAAGTAACGTAATTAATACCGCGAAACCGGTGGAAGACTAGCTAAATCAACACCAAATCAATCTTAACTCACTTCAACGTGACCTCATATTCCCAGAGGCTCGATAACTGTTTAAAACAGTGTATGTTAGCATACACAGCCATCATTCCCATGTTTCGTTCTATTGTTCGACGGGTCGAGACATTTAACTATCAGGTGTTGGAATCAATCCGCAGTGTTTTACGAAAGATGGCGTTAGCCAACTACTCGTAGTCGCACAAACAAAAGTAAATATGCTCTTGGAAGCAACTGATATTGCGTTTTGTTGCCAGTATACAAAATTTCGTCATAGTATTTTTTTGTTTCGTTTATAGAGGTTTCAACCTTAAGGTTATTTGTCTCTTCTGGCCAGAAAAACACTTGTGGAGTTATCCAAATCACTTAAAGTATGTAAAGATGGGGTCAAACTGTTTACTTGCAATAATTCGAACACTACATTTCACATCCCATCGGGTACGCCCTCTATTCGTGGGCTCTAGCATTAGCTACAATTGTCATATGTTCATTTGACAGTTCGTCCCCTCAGTTGAATATCATTCTTCTAAGAGTACGAAAGTATCGATTTTCTCCACAACACACAACTCCACAAAGTGAGTACTGTAGTGGCACTCCCAAACGCAGAAAATCCTGGGGATTGCCGGGTTATGCTTTGACATTATCTCCCACCCACCAAATCCATCAGACATTGTTCCATTAGGTTACCTTTTGTTCCGAACCAATGACGCATGCCTTGTCAGAGTTTTTTTTTGTTTTTTTCAATTATAGAGGTTTTAACCATAAGGTCATTCGCCTCTTCGGGCCCGAAAAACTTTCTGACCCTTTGTGCGGGGTTGGGAATCGAACCCAGATGGGCTACACGAAAGACATCGACTAACCCATCATGCTACACCCGTCCCTAGCAGCATTTTGAAAACTATGAAATGACCAAAAATGGGATCGATTCATTGATCGAATCTAACGAAAACTAGTGTTTTCAACGCGGTACCCGAGCGTTACCAGAAAGATGGCAAACAGTGTTGGATAACGAGGGACAATTTTTTTTTAAAAACGTTGCTATAATGATACTTCCATAAACAAATTCTAAACTTTGCAAAAACGCTAATAATCAATTCCAACACCTGATATCTTGTAAATTAAATTTTCTTCCGACTTTCTTTTATTTTGTTCTTTTTTGCTGGTCAAACGCTTCACTTCATTGAGCTGATTTCTAGATGTTATTTCCTCATATTTTCTGGATTGCTGATTCACAGAAAAATTCCTAGAACATGCGATTTACTGATTTGGTAGATACCTTTTAGTAAATTTCATTTTCGTAGCTATATTCATTATCATTTTCTTTTGTTTCTTGTTAAATATCTACAAATAAAAAAACTTCATGACGGTTTAATTCATTGCGGAATATAATGAAATAAATTATTCATGATCTGAGTTTCTGCTTTACGTATCCAAAGATGAAAACATCTTTCGGGTGCTGATCTAGAGCACCGAAGTGCAATAAATTTTCTGACCATTTACTTAAATAGAAAAAAAAACTTTACGTCTGCTCGGCTTGTTTATGTTTGTAAACTGCCAATGCACTAATTAGTCTAAGACGAAACATACAAGTATGTAAAATGGCTCAGGGCACTTTGGATAAATTGATTGTCCACGAGGTATTGAAACCCCTAAATAAGTATATGTCAACTCGTTTCGAATTCCCTAGTATTTTGAGCATGGAGTGCTTCGAATGACATTACTAGTTGAAACGGCGAAAATTAGTGTTCAGCAGAAGAAATCAACAACCAAGAAACTGTATAGGGAGCTTATATAATTGTTTTGAATAGGAAAGTTATTCACTTCAGTTTACTTCACTTTCAGCACGATTGGTTTTACGAAGTAACGTGGAATGCTTCGTGCGTGCGGAGTGTTTTTGATGTACTAAATGTGTGTTATTACTTGTTTCGTATGTGCATTTCGTTTAGTAAATGGATGCAATTTCAAACATCTTAAATCATCATCGTAACATTTTAGATTTGTGATTTGAAGAGTCCTGATTGATCCTGATTACTACTAGTTTATTCAAAATTCTTCAAGGATTTTGTTTCATTAGTACAAAAAATCCTGTAAGAGGTTTCATAGAACTCCAAATCCCACTGAACTTGTACTCAATAATGGTATCAGTATGACATTAGGATCGAGCTAAATAAGCTTTCCTGTTGAATTAAAATGTGACCTTGAGGGAAATTTTTTCTATAGTCTCTATTTGATTATTTCCGATTATTTTATCATATATTTTTCAACAAGAAAAATGTGAAGAAGAGTAAATCGAATGAGTTTACTAAATTTTGAATTAAATTATCAAATTCTATTGTAATTTTAACATGTTTTTCAAGCATGTAAATGTTGAAAGCGAATACAGGCACGGATTTAGTCTATAAGCCCGTAGCCTAGCTGGGTTCGCCTCACAAATCTGCACTCGGGGTCAGGAAGCTTTTCTGACCCGAGAGGCGAATTACCGCAGGGTTAGAAAATATTTGCAAAAAAGGTTTCAGTTTCAGTAAATTCAATAGAAAAAGTAAAGTATTGACGAATCGAAGAAGAAACGCAAAAAAATACATTACAGTTCGAATAAATTTCTATGTTCTGGACGAAAAACCAATATTATTTTACTGTGCTTTACACAAATTATTATTTTTTCTGTATTTCTACTCAATTTTTTGAAGAAAATTGTTGATTTGACATGCTATACGGTCCATAAAAGTTTTCAAATCGATTTGGATGGTTTGCCTCCAACTTGCTTGGAACTGTTCATAGTAAACAAATTTATGTTGACCTCAAAACTCTCATCGATCGGATGAGTGCAAAAATTGCCAATATTATGTTTTCATTTTCATTCCTTAAATTGTTTCTTTCGATTAGCAGAAAAATAAAATGATACAATTATAAGAAACTAAAATAGGAAACTCCCAGGAACATTGTGACATATTCATGAAATCGTGGAAATCATTCACGTTTTCTGTCGGTTGATGTTGACTTCGATTTATGAATGCGTATTAAAATTATTCGCTATTACAGGGTCCGGCACTCGAAGTGTAACCAACTTCAGACCTTCGAGCCTGGCGTCAAGGTAAATGCGAAATATTATTGGGAAAGTATTCTGGAGGTTGCTTTGAAGTCGTGGGCAGACAAACATTTCGGTGGCAGACCATGGACGTTTCAGCAGGACTCGGCACCGTCTCACAAAGCTCGAGTGAACCAAGAATGGCTGAAAAACAACGTTCCGAACTTCATCACGTCCACACAATGGCTCTCGAATTCACCAGATGCGAATCCAATGGATTATTCTCTTTGGGCCATTTTGGAGAGCAAAGTCCGAACTAAAAGATACACCAGTCTCGAGGCGAGTGGGCCAAAATACCTGCAAGTCACATTCGGGCAGCTTGCGATTCGTTTTTTGACCGTGTCAAGGCCATAGTCAAGGCAAAAGGTGGTCATATCGAGCAAAAGTGAATAGATTCTGAATTTAGTATTATTTTTACACATTTTGTACTTTGAATTAAGTAAAAGTAATTTTCCAAACTGAATTTAATGGGTTACACTTCGAGTGCCGGACTCTGTAGTGTGATAGATTGCAAAATGAACAATACAACTTACACTTTTAATAGCATTTGTGTGAACTGAATAGGGCGAAACATTAATCGGAATGTCGAAAATTCCGCCTTTTTTTTTAAATCAAACTCTCACCTAGTTAACAAGTTAGATGTAGCGGCTACACATGAAGGATGAAAAAAATGTAATTTTCAAACACAATGAAATCTCTTCCTGTAAAAAAAATCTATTCTGACAGCACCCGCATAGGTTTCCTGTGCACCGTTTGTTGAATCCATTTTATTCATTAATTATATAACAATAATGACAGCTTTGTTTATGTTCACGGTGAAAGGGTGAATAATATTCGTTTTTCATCACTTAATAGCCGCAAGTCAGAAAAGCTATGACAAAGGCCGATGATTGGCAGTAGATATCAATAATGGACGAATTGAACAGGCTGGTGGCCTGTGTGAATCAACCAACACGTATTACACTAGCATTAGGTGTCGTAATTAAAGTAGGATTTGAACATATGTTCATTTACCAAGCTGATGTGTTGTTATTCTTAGAATAACGTAATAACTGATGCGACATCAAAATAACATACGATTAGGGGATGGGTATAGCGTGATGGGTAAGTCGATGCCCTTTAACGCAGCCCACCTGGGTTCGATTCCCAACCCCGCACATAGGGTCAGAAAATTTTTCTGGCCCGAAGAGGCGAATGACCTTAAGGTTAAAACCTCTATAATCGAAACAAAAAAAAAAAACATACGATTAAAAAAAACACGCACACATTTACTATAATTTATTTCGTTGATCCAGAAGCATATAATATGTTAGTCTTCCCAATTGAGTGCAGTTTATACACTCCGATTGCATTGAAGCAAGCAAGAATATGTTTCTAGTGTTAATCTATGCCATCTTCCAACGGAAGAAACAGAGCAAGATAAGATCAGTGAGTAGATGCACAAATGTGGATAAACTTTTACCGCTCAAACTTTCCAACCATGGCACACCGAGCGCTGCATTCCAGTGCACAATTATTCTGGTGCAATGCCAAAACTGGCAGACTCCCAATTCAATTGGAAACAAGTGAGAAGGCCTTCGCACCTGCACCTCCAACACTTTGACGCCTTAACGCTCAAGATGTCGAGTGCTCGAACATCTGGGAATAAGCTCTTTAAACTGTACAATAAGCACTATACACAAGTTATTCAATAACTCCACGGCAGCTGCTCCTTGAGAGTGCTTGCAGAGCAAACTTGAAATTCAAAACACAACGGCAGGTTATAATCCCCGCGAGAAACGAGCACCTGAAAATCTGCCTCGCCATTTTTCATCATCATTGTAGTTGTACTCATCTAGCGCCGCAATGAAAGCAACAAAAAAAAAAAGCCGCGAAAGGTGAGTGTGATGTGGTTTTTTCAAAGAGGGATTTTAGTTTTTCTTTAAGTTGTTATGTACTTGGGATACTTTGCTTCGCATCGCGTATTTTTATTCTCCATCGCCTACGGATACTGGCGGCAGATGAAAATTCTGGTGATTTCTTTTTTTTTGTTATACCCACAACTTTTCAGGAATTAATTCCACAAGAAAACTTCCTATGGAGCAAATCGACTCAATTGCTTCGAAAAACATACTTGATTGAATATTCAAACACTGATAACTGTAATATGATACATTTGAACTAGCCATAAGGTTTGGAATAGACCCGATAGCAAGGTACTATTCAAGTACAAATTTGTCGTACCCGAGTTGTGAATCCAATCGTGAATGTGAATTGAAGTCACATAAAGGATCCAACACTGTTCAAATTGGTTCTGTCTACACCTGATATGATTGAGTGAAAATCTAACCAAGGAAAGTCAATAAATAGCTTACGAGTGAGATAAGGAAAGAAAAAGGACAAACTGAGTTCGACACAACAAGAAAAAAAGGGAAAAGAGAAAAAGAGGAAATAAATAAAAATAAACGAAATTTTTGGTGGTTTGGAAAGAGGTAGGAAGGTAGGAAGGTACTGGCAGGGAGGCTGTGAGAGGGGTAAGTATTACTTGCATGCAAACAAACGTACAATGGCCGGCCTATGTAGCACCCAGATACCCACTTTGGCCATCTGAGCTTGAATGCCCTTCGCTTGGAGACCTTTGACGGCTCCCTCGGCGCACGCCGGTGATTCAAAGTCAACAAATCCGTAACCTGAAAGGAAGCAAGCAGCAACGCAGGAAGCGTTGAGGCGTAAAAAAAGAAAAGGAACCGACGATGGGTTCGTTAATTGAATGGGATATCTTGTATTGACCGTGGGCTTACCTTTACATTTATTTGTTGTTTTATCTAGTATTGCCTTGGTGGAAATGATAGTACCATATCTGGAAAAGAAGAGTGAACAAAATTAGGCTTAGAATATGCAAATGTTAGAATATGGCTGGAAGTGATTTCTAAGGGGAGCTTCTCCTGTGAAGGGATTTATCGTTCTTTCATTTCGAGCGCTGGTTAAAAAAAGGTGAGTTGTCTAATTTTTAAAGTTATTATGCCTTATTAGTGACTGCTACAGCTTAAATTTTATGTAAAATTATCCTCAAAATGAGACAAAACTGTCAAACTAGTGTACATTATAACAGAAGAACAGCTTAACCGATTTCAACCAAATTTAAAATTTTCAGTTTTTTCGACAATATCTGTCAAAATTGACCTTAAAAACAGATTATGTTTCTAAACATAGATTCCGCACGGTAAAGCTATCCAACAGGCTGTTAAAGATTGTTAAAATTCATTCATTTTTAACGGAGATATCGATATTTTTGTGTAAGCGACTTCTCCCTTTATTCCAGTAGTAGGAGTTTTACGCGCTTGATGATAAAACGATGTTTCGGAGCAAAGTGAAACACGATTTTCAATACTGTTTTATGCAATTCTTTCTTAACACTTAAAAGATTATGCACAGCACCCTTTTTCATGACTTTTAGATTTTAGCACGATTCGTTTTTGGTAACATAATCGTTCGAACATGACATGTGTATTGGAGAGATGGCAGTATTTTCAAATTCAAAACAATTTCATATTTATATTGATTTATACTGCTTACAGCAATAATTGCTGGAAGAACACAACTACTTACACCCGTATACCAGTCGAAGATGTTCGTCGAGATAAGCAAATTTGTGTGTGAAAAATAATTTCAATAGTTTTTCTCGGAGTCCTATACTCCCATATAAGATTTCTGAATTTCATTTGGATTCGACTTCTGGTTCCGGAGCAACAGGATAATATATATATAATGAAATTAAAATAATGTCACTAATTTTGCTAGTAGATGGCTAAAACGATTACGACCATCTACCATTCAAATTAAAGGTTTAAGGTCCCATAAAAACTGCTTGTTTTTTAATCAGATGCGACTTCCGCTTCAGGAGATACATATTTCACATAAAATAATTTTCATAAATTTTTTCGATCCCGGAAGATTTTAAGAGTCGATGACCCAATAAACTTTTTTATCAGTTGTTTAGGGGAGCAATTCCAGAAATGCTTAGCAGATCATCGGACTCGACCTTCTCCGATTTGGATGAAACTTTGCACATGGCTTCAGTATGGCAAACCATAAGTTTTGAACCGATGGAGAGGTCAATCCGACTCACGACTGATTTTTAAAAAGGGCGTAGGGAATCGATTGGACACTTTAAAAAAAATATACACCGAAAAAATTTTTTGAATTTTTTTCTCAATAATTATAAACAATCCGAAAAAGTTAAATAAAATAAAATCAGGGTTTTAATTTTATTTATAATTTCTATTTCAAAGCTGTTTTTAAAACCTGCAGATTGATGGCTATCCCATCCGTGCCTTTTGAAAGATGAAGAAGTTACAGCTAAAACAGTTTACGGGTGCATGCAAGTTTTTCTCGTTGTAATTCGGAAACCGTTCATCGTACAAAAATGGCGTCCAGGAAGAAGTTGTAGGGAATCAATAGAGCACTCTAAAAAAATATACACTGAAAAAAAAATTTTTTTTCTCAACAATTTCAAAATTAACTAAAAAAATTTAATTAAAAAAATCAGGGTTTCGATTTTTTTCGATAATTTTTATTTTAAAGCCATCCAATCCGTGCCTTTTGAAAAATGAGGAAGTTACAGCTAAAAAAATTTACAGATATTTTCAAAATTTCAAGTTCTGATTGAAAGATAATCATTTAAACAGTAGTACTAACAGTAGAGAAAAATATTTGGATATTTCAAGAGGTATAAAAAAGCAAATATTCGTGTTGCCGGCGGATGAAGAAGATCCAGAATTACTCAAAACGAAAGCAGCAGAGTTGGATGAAGTGAATACTAAAATGATAGAACAGTTTGCTAAGCCTGATTGCAGAAATGAAAAAGTACGTTTTTTGTCAGTCTTGCCAAACTCGTGGTCAAAGGAGAAAATAGCCACCCAATTCAAGGCGAGCAAATACATTGTGTCGGAGGCAAAAGAATCAAGGTGCTCAAATATTTCAACAGCGATGACGTCAGCAGAGTAATGCCGGGATCAAGAGATTGCGTCACATTCAAAATGAATGCTAAGTGTGAACGCAAACAAAAACGATTGCTTTATTCATCATTGAAAGAAATTTATTCGGATTATAAGGAGGAATTTCCAGATCGAAATATTGGATTTAGTACATTTGCAGCATTAAGACCAAAACACTGCAAGTTGCTTGGAAGTTTTGGTTCACAAAAGATATGTGTTTGCACAATCCATGAGAGTGTTTCATCAATGATTCATGCTGTTGAAAAATATTTCAAGTATCATGATAAGAATTATTATTTAAAAAAGCTATTATGTGACTCATCGAAAAGATCCTGCTACCTCCGTGATTGCAAAAGTTGTCCAGCGACACAAGATCTGGGGAGAAGCGTTTTAGACAATTTCGAGGAACGTGATTTGACTGATATAAGATTTGAACAATGGGTTTCTACTGACAGATGTGATCTAGAGAAATTTGTCAAACCAGTAGAAGAATTTGCAGCATATTTTTGCGTAAAATCAGAAAAAATTGTGACTCCTGATTTTATTAAAAATCAGCAATCTGATTTTCTTAAAAAGGCAACATCTAATTTAAAGACAGGAGAAATTGTAATTATTTGTGATTTTCCAGAAAATTTTTCATTTGTGCTTCAGGATGCTGTTCAACGTCACTATTGGAGCAATGATCAAGCAACCATTCATCCGTTTGAAATTTATTATAGAGAATCAGAAGAGCTTAAACATTTAAGTTTCATTGTGATTTCAGAAGTGCTTAAACACGATACCATCGCGGTTCAAGTGTTTATTTCACACTTGATGTCATTTTTGAAAGACAAAATTCAAATTAAAAAAGCAATATTTATGTCTGACGGAGCTGCCTCGCAGTACAAAAACAGAAAAATTTTGGCAAGTCTCTGTAAATTTAAATCAATGTATAACATTGATACTGAGTGGCACTTTTTGCAACTTCTCGTGGTAAAGGACCATGTGATGCACTCGGGGGTAATTTAAAGCGAATGGTACGACGTGAAAGCTTTACTAAACTACATGAACACCCAATCACAACTGCAAAATAATTATATGAATGGACAGCGCAGAGACGTCGAGATGCATTCACGATCATGTCTTTTTGTTACGTGTCACAAGAAGAATAAGAACGGGGTGTGACCGAGTGGAGTAGTGTTTATAAGGATACCAAAATGATTCCAGGCACACAGAAATACCATTTTTTCGTTCCGATTTCAGAAACCACAATCGTCACAAGACTGTATTCGAATGATGGTGCACGTAGTACTCATACAATTTTCAAAAACTTAAAACCTTAAATATAATTGTGAATTATTCATGATTATCTTTCAACGAGAACTTGAAATTTCGAATAAATCTGTAAATTGTTTTAGCTGTGACTTCTTCATTTTTCAAAAGGCACGGATGGGATAGCCATCAATCTGTAGGTTTTAATAAGAGCTTTAAAATAAAAATTATCAAAAAAACGAAACCCTGATTTTTTTAATTTAACTTTTTTGGTTCATTTTGAAATTATAGAGAACAAAATCATTTTTTTCCAGTGTATATTTTTTTAGAGTGCCCAATCGATTCCCTACAACTTCTTCCTGGACGTCATGTTTTAGCTGTAACTTTTTCATTTTTCAAAAGCAAGGATGGGATAGCCGTCAATCTGTAAATTTTAATAATAGCTTTAAAATAAAAATTATCAAAAAAAAAATCCTGATTTTTTTTATTTAACTTTTTTGGATTATTTTGTAATTATTGAGAAAAAATCAATTTTTTTTTCAGTGTATATTTTTTAGAGTGCGCAATCGATTCTCTACAACTTCTACCTGAACGCCATTTTTGTACAATTAACGGTTTCCGAGTTACAACGATTTGAAAAAGGCAATTTTTGTGAAATGCAAAAATACATACGCCCTTTTTAAGAATCAGTCGTGAGTCGGATTGACCTCTCCATCGATTCAAAACTTATGGTTTGCCATACTGAGGCCATGTTCAAAGTTTCATCCAAATCGGAGAAAGTCGATTCTGATTTTGTCACTTTTTCGTCTACTCATTCCTGGAATTTCTCGGTTTGGTTAGAAGCCGTTTTTGTGTTTTGGGCACATAACCGATTTCACTATTCTTTACGTTTCTTCTTCTTATTTCAGTTTTACCGGTATTCGGTTTTCGATCCCGGAAAGTACCCACAAATTTTATTTAGAAACCACTACGATTTCTCTAAGATAGCTACAGGGATTTTCAAAACATTCGAATTTAATGAATTGATTTACAATCCATGAAGTGCTCACAAGTTCCTAACTCATGCCACCCCGTGCGTCTATGATGACGTTTGGTCAACAGAACAGTGTCGACTGGGTGCTATCGCCTTTTGCGTCAGTAGCAGAATAAGAGGGTGCGAATTGGTTTGTATGTATGCATTTGTAATTCATTTGAAACGCGAAAATTATTGAACATCCTTCAAAGTATTTCATCTGAAGAACTAAATACGCGTCGATTGTTTGCCAATTTCATGGGATCAAAAGTATTTCTGTAATTTTTGAATCCATTTGATACAAACATTTCATTTAGGCGGGGCTGCTCGATGGAACGGTGACCTCGGAACTCGATTTGCTCTGTATACGAAATGGGTAATCGGAATTCGATTGAGTCAACACCTGGACTAATGTTACGAATACACACACAATAATCGCATCATTATCTGCAATTAATTGCTAAAAAGTTACAAAAACTGTCCATTTTGAAGCCAACCATTGCAGGAGGTGAGTAATGGGTTGTATACGAAAATATGTAACGAGAAAAGTTCACTATCTACCGTCGTCCGATATGAAAACTGCTTACGGCCGGAATGACAGAAACAAAGGACAGTATAATGCTGTGAACAATAAGAAGACGAATTTCGAAATGAATAAAAGGATCGTTCCCACCGAAAAAGAATACAATCGCTGTTGACTTCAAGCAGTGTAAAAATCGACTTTTAATACAAGAAATTTGAAACTTTTTAAGATTCATCACGATATCGAACATGTGCATTTGCTTCAACTCAACAAAACGACTAACGTAGTCTACTTTCAGGTCTATAAAGAGTTGAATGAAATTTAATTCACTAAACACAATAAAAATGTGCACTAAGTGGATTACCGTAATTATAGAAGTGTGTATGCTCTGTCCTCAGCCGCTGGTGAGGATATTACTCGAAAAACAATGTTGCAGTACGGAGAAATGCTTTTCATCGAAACGGAACTATGCTCACTTAGAAAAAATCATGTAAATTTAAATCATCTGACATATTCAATCATATTTGAAAATAACTTATCATTAAGCGTGCTCTTAATTTACAAACCTATAATTTTACTACGAATCAATTGGGATCGTGTACAATTAAAACATGCCATAATTTTCCTAGATGAGACAGAAGCCTACATTCTCCGATTTGGATGAAACTTTGCACATGGCTTCAGTATGGCAAACCATAAGTTTTGCACCGATCGAGAGGTCAATCCGACTAATGACTGATTTCTAAAAAGGACGTATGTATTTTTGCATTTCACAAAAATTGCCTTTTTCAAATCGTTATAATTTGGAAACCGTTGATTGTACAAAGATGACGTTCAGAAAGAAGTTGTAGGGAATCGATTGGGCACTCTAAAAAAATATACAATGAAAAAGCATTTTTTCTCAATAATTACAAAATAATCCGAAAAAGTTAAATAAAAAAAAAATCAGGGTTTTAATTTTTTTTTAATAATTTTTATTTTAAAGCTGTTATTGAAACCTACAGATTGATGGGTATCCCATCCGTGCCTTTTGAAAAATGAATAAGTTACAGCTAAAACAGTTTACGGGTGCATGCAAATGATCAAGTTCTTCTCGTTGTAATTAGGAAACCGGTAATCGTACAAAAATGACGTCCAGGAAGAAGTTTTAGGGAATCAATAGGGCACTCTAAAAAAATATACACTGAAAAAAAATTGATTTTGTCTCAATAATTTCAAAATGAACCAAAAAAATTAAATTAAAAAAAATCAGGATTTCGACTTTTTTTGATAAATTTTATGTTAAAGCTCTTATTAAAACCTATAGATTGATGGCTATTCCATCCGTGCCTTTCGGAAAATGAAGAAGTTACAGCTAAAACAATTTACAGATATATTCGAAATTTCAAGTTCTCGTTGAAAGATAATCATTTAAACAGTAGAATATTATTCTACAGGTTAACGGCAATAAATTTGTTCATGATATCCTTTCTTCTAAAAGTAGCTATTCTTGAGATACTTGGATATTTAATTATAACACAATATTTTTATATTTCCATGAATTGTTTATTTGCTTGCTATAACTGCTGCGTCCAGTTTGTTTCTTGGCTTTTTTCCGTCCGTTGATTCTCTTGCCTCCGACACAATGTATTTGTTCGCCTTGAATTGGGTGGCTATTTTCTCCTTTGACTACGAGTTTGGCAAGACTGACAACAAACGCACTTTTTCATTCCTAGTGCAATCAGGATTAGAAAACTGCTCTATCATTTTAGTAATCACTTCATACAACTCTGCTGCTTTAGTTATTAGTGATTCTGGATCTTCTTCATCCGCCAGGAACCTGAAAATTTTTCTCGAGGATAATTAACATTCCGGGTTTTCTTCGTTGATATCGGAGACACGTTGATTCCTGCGATGACCTTGTTGAAGAGTTCAATGTTGTGTGCTCTTGAATACTGTACTCTTGAATACTCAATGTTGTGTGCTCTTGAATACTGATGCTTCAGAAGATGCTGAGTTGATTGATGCTGCTGAAGGTACTTCCTCTAAATCGTATTGCGATGTGGATGGTTGTGGTTGCGTTGCTGACTGCCCTTCTGTTTCCGACGTGTAAGCCCCCCTACGACAGCGTTCACAAATGCTTAACGTGGTATTCAATTTAACCTTGCACTTTTGAGCTTCTAATTTTCCAATTATGATTTCTGTTAATTGAAAAAAAATCCGGAACACACAAAACCAGGAAAAGGTTTACAACACTTTGGGAAAACCATATTGTAGTATTGTAACTGTTTCGAAAGAGATTTGTTATAAACGGATATCTGTTTTACGATGCATAGCGATTCGTCGTTGTGTTTATTCGTTTTGACGTTGTTACGTTAGTTCTACTGTTTAAATGATTATCTTTCAACGAGAACTTGAAATTTCGAATATATCTGTAAATTGTTTTAGCTGTAACTTCTTCATTTTTCAAAAGGCACGGATGGGAGAGCCATCAATCTATAGGTTTTGATAAGAGCTTTAAAATAAAAATTATCAAAAAAAATCGAAACCCTGATTTTTTTATTACCTTTTTTGGATTATTTTGTAATTATTAAGAAAAAAAAATCAAAAATTTTTTTCAGTGTATATTTTTTTAGAGTGCCCTATCGAATCCCTACAACTTCTTCCTGAACGCCATTTTTGTACAATCAACGATTTCCGAATTACAACGATTTGAAAAAGGCAATTTTTGTGAAATTCAAATGCCCTTTTTAAAAATCAGTCGTGAGTCGGATTGACCTCTCCATCGGTTCAAAACTTATGGTTTGCCATACTGAAGCCACGTGCAAAGTTTCATACAAATCGGAGAAGGTCGAGTCTGATGATCTGCTGAGCATTTCTGGAATTGCTCTATACAGAAAGGCACGTCGATCATAGTTGACAACAAATCCAACTCCTGAAAAAACAAAAACAAGACAGGAAACCTTCCTGACGATGATCCCAACAAGAACAGCGACGCCGATTCGATGGACGAAGGTGAGAATAGCGGACCATTGAGGTGAGATGAGTATTGAAAATTGCTAAAATTATTTTATCGAAGTTGATGAAGATTTGCCGAGAATTTCCGCGGTCAATTTATTTTTATTCAATGGCAAATTAAAAGCTCACCAGCCAGGAAATACGACTCAAACAGGGTATTAAAAGAGAATGGACAAAGTGACATTTTTTAGCTTGCTCCGTGTTTTGAGCAAATTCAAAACGGTGACAAAATAGGAGCAATGCTAAAAATGACAAGCAGTTTGTATTGGTCCGAAATAAATTTTTCAACTCACCTTCGGAGGAGCTCAATTATACCAGAATCAGAAACAAAGAAATAACCGTGGGCAAAATCGAACAAATGTTGGAACGAAACTAGAATACATAAATAGCAATCGGGATGATGTCGTCAGTTGCTATTATCAAAAGACTAACGGGACGATAATTTGCCACCGGCGTAGAGATGACTGTTTTTTTCCTCCAATCAAATTCATACTAAATGTGAAGCAGAAATGGCCATCCCAAAAGTGAACGGCAAACGTGCCGGTAGCATCAAGCCTTGTCTTTCCGCTGTTTGGACTGGTCGGTGGTTGAAGCAGCGAGGGGTAAGACTATGGGGCGAGGGTACATAAATCCTCTTCATTTATCGAACTACAATGAAGAGTGATAGGTTCTTTATTGGACGATTTTCATGTGGATGCTTCTACCGGGTATGACTACTGGGATCGACAGCGTTGCACGTGGACTCAAACCAACCCCGGACCATGAAGCGCACAAAAATGAAGGAATCTTGATCTTGACGCGAAAATCATCCCAACAACAGTGTTGAGGGCGATTCCTATGAATGCGAGATTGATTGCGGGATTAGTGCCTGTGTGAGTGTGAGGAGAGGGGGATGAATATAGAAGAAATGATATATCGATAATAAAGAAAATAAATGGCCAGCAATGAGTAATAGCACAGAAGATAGCTTGGCGTACAAATATTTCTAAGAGGTGGGCAAATTTATATGCAAATCTCGTATCAATGATCGGAAATCAGAGCAGTCAGTTCCATCGTTGAACATTATATCATCAACTTTCGGAAATCGAAAGTTAGCTTGAAAATTTAATATTCGAAACAAGCTATGAAAATGTCAACATTATATATCAGTCAGTCCGATATGTTCAATAAGCGCGTCACTATTGTTAATCCAATAATGATGATGTTTTGTTGATGATAAACATCGCACCGTTTGTGACCCGTTCAATGGAGCCGCTGCATGATAGGTATCAGGTCAGGACGCATAATACTCACTGTGCACACATATTGATCAGATCCTTATCGGTCGTGCCTTGCTGCAGTCCGCGGATGTAGAGGTTCGTCTTGGAAAGCTGCTCCGTCTGCTGTGGTGTGTTGCTGGGGCCCATTGTGTTGTTTGTGTTGGTATTACTCAGGCTCGTACTCAGTGTGCCACTCTGGGAGCCGGTGTTAGATGAACTGCTGGAGTTGGTGTTGCTGGGCGAGGCTGCTGTCGGTACACGCTGGCCGTACTGGAAACAATCAGAAAATGCAAAGATTAGATCCGGCAAGTCGACTTGATTCAAGTTTCGTGGTAGAAAATAAAATAACTTAAGATGGTTCTAATCATGGAAAGCTTAAACAAGGATGAATAAAAAAAACATGGGTTTCAAAAACTTACTACAGTAACAAAACATATTGTCACTCGTGGAGAGCTCCGGCATGCATATAAGATTGTGGAGGTGTGCTCCCCAAGGGTTTGTTTGCGCCAACGGTTCACCGTCGTGATTAATTCGAAAATTTCCATAACACATTTTTTCTTGCTTTTCCTTTTCGTTACTTCACAGTTTCAAAAGAGTTTGCTCACATATTACTTTACTGCGCTAGGTACCTTTGCATACCGTTTGGAAGCTTAGTGGCGGCCCACATAGGCGAAGTAAATAACTTTTCTCTGTTCCTTCCAGTAACAGAATGTAGAGACTGTTTTTTTTGCAGGGTACAACCTGAAAGGAACCTTTAAACATAAAATAGGCAGGCATGGAACGAGTGAGAGCACCGTGGCCTCGAGGATATGTGGATACATAAAAATACCGGCACTGGAATGGCCAGGATGGTACAAGGACGTGATGAAACTATGCGCTTTCATTCCATGGTTCCCCGTGCTGGAAAATATGAAATGTCTCAAACGGGACGTGATATGAAGTTGGAACACAATGTGTAATGAAGTAGGAAGTAGTGTGGCGATATAAGACATGTCTTACTCGGTAAATTTGAAAATCAAACATGTTTAATGCAATAAAATCTATAATTAACAATGAGCCGGAGGAATTATATTTTTTCTCTCGTTAAACATGTTATGCGTCCTGATTCAAATTAGTACTTTATCCCTAATCATTTCAACGACAATCGTGCAGTTAGAGACTATTCGGCAGAGAAGGATTATGAAAAACCTTAAAATTTCAGTAATCAAATAAGAGCAAGAAGGTGCACACATCAATGAGACAAGACAAGAGTCATAAGAACAAGTGAAAAACCGTTTATGCCTAAACCTTTGTCTTCCACCCGAGAAAGTCGAACTCAGACATCTTATCAATGAGAATTGTTCGAGTCTGTGGCATACCGGAAAGTTATGATATTATCTGCATTCTTCCTATTATCTTTTCGCCTTTTCTTACAAAGTCACACATCTGTGTCCAGAATCGAGAATCCAGAGCAGTTTTCTATTCTTGATTTAGCACGATAAACGTTGTCTTGAAAATTGAAATTCAAATTGAGTGAAAATTATTTTTACGTTATTGAGAAAGCTAGCTAACTGATCTTACTAAAACTAAACAAATCATCAGCCTTTCACAGCACTTGTTCAAAGTAGAAATAATGTTACATAAGAATGTGGTCACGATTACTCGCGATTGGTAAAGTGGAATGGTATGATTATTATTATTTTTTTTAACACAGAGGGCAGTAGTGTCCTTCATGCAATGCGAGAATAAATCAGCTGACTATAGTTTAGAATTCGATCTCAGCATTTTCCCAAGATGAATAACGCGCACGGTTCGCACTTCGAAGCAGTTTTTTTCTGCTCGCACCCGAAAGATCCCAAAATGACCGAAGCTGCCGCGGCGAAATACATGCAAAAGTCGAAACGGTTTGTGAGTAAATGGGCGAATCGTTTTAAAGAGGTGAAAAATGTCGACGACTTTTCCAATCGCGGTTCTGTTGGTGTATTGTTGGAAAAAAATGAAGGTGTGATTTGTGACCAAACAGGTCACAAATGGAATCCGACATCAACTTTGAGCGAATATGCTTCAAAATTGACCAAAAAAGGTTTAAATATATCGTACGGAACTATTCGCAGACATTTGATCGCAAATAATTTGAACTTTCGAAGTACTTTTCAAAAACCGATGTTGAGTGAAAAACATGTGCAAAAAAGTCTTGAATGAGCCATAGTGTTGTGACCTTGGATTGGACCTCCCAGTCGCCCGATGCCAATCCAATTGCGAACGTTTGGGCTCAAATGAAGATGAAGCATGGGAAGAAACGACCACACAATTTAAAGCAGCTTGTTCGTCGAATTAACAAAATTTGGAGGTTGTTTTCAAAAGAATCCGTGCAAAATCTCGCTCAAAGAATGCCTCGAAGGTGTCATGTTTGGATGCAGTTCTAGAACGAATCCTGTGCTTTATCCAATTAGTTGACAGTTCCAGTAAAGCTGGATCTTTCATTCGTGGTACTAGCTCTAGCCAACTCGTCCGAGATAGTTGATGACTGACACTTTCCAGTATCCGAATTTTTGATTTAAATGACAGGAGCGCAGGATTTTTCTTATGATATTCTAGCTAAATTGGGTAATATTTTGTAATCAGCTGCATAACATGCTTTATGATTGGCTTATTATCAATTTTTTTCATTATCATTATGACAATTTTGAATCACAGCACTTGCTTCTTTTATTGATATTGATTACTGCACCACCACGGTATTGCTGAATTAATTTTGAATACATCACCACTATTGATCTACTAATCAACAGAGCATCAGATTGCAAGAGCTAAAAATCTAGCATTATTTTCAATTTAATCACCCTACGCGCAATGAACATTTTCAGAAAGGTTTCGTTTTTGTTCACCGACGAATTCATTCATCATGTATTCTGCAAAGAATTGAGATATAACGGCTATGAAAAATTCATTTCCCAAAATTCTGCTAGAAAATCGTTGGCAGATATTTTAAATGTACAAGCTATTATCTTTAAATATCATCGAGGAGAATGTTCGCTAATGAACTTTCCAAACTTCAGTTGTGAATTTTTCGGCAGTGAGTTTTTTGGTCAATGATTTTTTTTATCTGAAAATCACTTGCGAAAAATCTCTGTTTTAATTCACTGTAACGATTTTCACATACGTTTGCGTGTTCATAATAGTTTCGCAGCGTCAATCTATTTTTTTTCTTCAAATAGTTGCTGAAAGCACAGTTACGATTAATTATATTTTTGAAATAAATAACGATAAATTTTAATTGGTAGTTATTTCAATATGACACAAAACAGTTTGTGTCTGAAAACCTAAATATCTATTTGGTAACAAAATATGTTATGAATAAATATTGCGATATTTACTTGTAATAAATCAGATTTTTTACGTCGATATTTGACAATGGATGAAACATGGACTCATAACTTCACTCTGAAATCAAAACGATCATTATCTGAGTTGACTGGCTTCTATAGTTTTGGATGCACATGGTATAATTTTTGTCGAATATCTTGATAAAAGAAAAACAACCAATAAGGAATACTACATAGCGTTGTTAGATCGTTTAAATGCAAAAATCAAGGGAAAACGATCGCATATGTTGAAGAAAAAATCACTGTTTCGCCAAGGCAATAAACCAATTCACAAGTCGATGGCAACGATGGTTAAATTGAACGAATTACATTTCGAACTGCTCATCCGTCGAAAACACTCTAAAACCTAGTAGTATGATGATGCCTTACTCATATTATTTACTCATATCAATTACTATAGGTTTCAACAAAACTGGTGTTTTTAATTCTAGAATAAATCCTGAAAGTATATTTAAGCATCAACTAGTTCAGTTCGTATGGCCAGAAATCAACATGAACTATGAACCACACTAAATGACCTTTTTTTAATTTTGAACACTCATCATCCTGTAACTCCGGAACCGGAAGTCGAGTACGGATCAAATTTAGCAGTTACCCATAGAATTGTGAAGTAATAATCGGTTTAGCCATCTTTGCTAAATCGGAGTGCGTTCCATTTCAAAGGATTTTAATATTGATTAAAAAATAAAATTATTTTTCCTTAACTAGTCGTGAGAAATGAATTCCAGTAGAAAATAATAATGTATGCATACACTAAAACACCAACGGCAACAAAATCTGCCGAGCCTTTTCGGCACGTATCTACTCTGTCATAGAAGGTAGCAATATATTTCACATTCCATCCGTTGGATGGAAATCGCTCAACCCAAAAGCTGTCCTTTCTTAAATCTTTCGCCAGACCTAGTAGACGTTTCTCTCGTGGGCAACAACCGCCGACCGGTAGCTCGCCGAATGTCTAAAATTTCAAACCATCAGTATGCAGTCCTGCAGAAGCAGTGTGTGGAGCCAGAAGCAGTTGCAAACTGAAGTATTTATCTAGTCACCTAGATGGCGAAGCTGATGCCCACACGGTAAATTGATTCTAACTAGAAATTTTTTTTTTGTTTCAATTATAGAGGTTTTAACATCTTAAGGTCATTCGCCTCTTCGGACCAGAAATCTTTCTGGCCCTATGTGCGGGGTTGGGAATCGAACCCAGGTGGGTTGCGTGATAGGCATCGACTATCCCATCACGCTATACCCGTCCCTCGCTCTAACTAGAAATTAGCACGACGGAAATATCTACTTATTGTACTGGAAGCCAACTAACTAATTGGTGGTAGAAAAAGTTGCTATATGTTTTTTTTCAGAGCTTTAAACTGCTCTAACTTTATTTGATTCATTGCTTGTAAATGCTGTTTCAAACCAATTCCCTTACTTAATTTAATTTACAGTGTATACTATTCTCTAGACTTTCAGGACTAAGTATAGAAGGGTCACGCTGGTGGTTCTTCGTTTGAAGTATGTCGAAATTCCAACTGGCACATTTGCGGATCGTCTTCATAGTTCACGTCGACTGCGAACTCAACTGGAATCCAGGAACAGTGTTTAGAAACTTTTTTTTTTGTTCAAAGACGTTGATGAAATGTGAGAGAAAGAAAGAAAAGCTAGCACAAAGGCTATCTAGCTTGAAAAGCGTGGAAAGAGGGAAAATTTTTCATTAAACCCTTCCAACAACGGAAATTCCTTATGTGATTTATCCTGGAGGATCCTAAAACCCGATCGACAAAGTAGATTCTGTACCTGTGTGTGTGAGCAAATCGGCGTACGGAACCGAACTACTTGAGCCCTTTCAGAGCACATTCGAAATGGCACTGGATGAGGCGGCACTGATCGATCGAATAAGCAACGGCGTGGGAGGTGGGGGGGATTGGGTTGAACACTCTCCGTTTTCGGAATCTCATTATAATGGCTCATCTCGGATGTACCAGGGCACGCTCGTGCCGAGAATGTGTATGTAAAAAACTTTAGATAAAAGTTTTCCCATGGCACTTACTCTTGTTTCCGAGCTCGTATTCGTATAACTGGCACTTTCTGTAGCTGAGTGAAATTGTTTGTAAGAGAAGTGTCGATTGCAGTTCAGGATTGGAATGAAATGGGCTCATCGAAAAACTTTCCGTACGAAGCTGGGAGTAGTTTTCCAAGTAATAAATACATGGTAGCAGCGAGCACGTCGGGAAACTTGTTTAGATTTCTCGATGCTTTGCCGGTTGAACCGTATGGTTTTCCCCTGGAAATGCAGTGCCTTTCGGATTAATTTAGGAGCAAAGTTGGAAAGACGGATTACAGATGCTCTTTCTAGTTACAAGTTCTAGTAACTCGTTAAGTTTTAATTCTTCGAAGCAGTAACAGCTGTCAATTAAACTGAACAATCTCTGCATGGCAGTTTCTTTGGGAGTTCAAGTTTTGCAATTCGAGTTACATGTTTGGTTCTGGATGAAAGAGCAACAGAGGGTTCATATGTAGAATGTAATTACGGTTGATTTGAAGTACCCTTTTCCGAACAGTCTAACAACACTACGACAACATATTTTCATTTCATATATATAAAAACGCGGTCTTGTTGGAATGAGGAGATTGTTTTGTTAACGACAAAGGTAATTTTGAAAGGGACGTTCATCTTTAACGGATCAGTTTTAAAGCTGAAACAAATCATTAAAATATCCTTCACACCAACCCCAAGCAACCCCAGTACACCTGTGACAGTCACCAACAACAGTGAAGCATCCACTTCAACGAAACCATCCAACGTATCCCCTATAGAACAAAGTACACCAGCTGCAATTAACAGCTTACCACCTAACCAACCAGCAACTGCAAACAATGTACAACAAAACGCATCTACAGCAACTAGCAACGAAATCAACAACAATACCACGGCAATGTATGACGAGACGAACCACGAACAAACTGCCCCTCAATCCTCGCAGTAGGAAAATGGAAGCTCCTCTCCCCCTAGAAAAAGGGTGACAACGAGATCCAATACAAAAAAAATTTATCTAAAAACTCAGCTAAATCGGCCACGTAAAGCTTGTACGCAAATAGGCCTGAATAAAATATCTTTTAAATGGAAAAAAAAAATGAATCATTAAAATATTTTGAATATATAACTGGCGATACTATCATCTATTACTGAATCTCAAAGCACCTGTAAATCAGTGAAACGAAACAAATTATCTGTGATAGTACGAGGCAGTCCGAATACAGGGTGCTTATAGGGAAAGATGCTAAAATGATGAAACCGTAATATTGGGTAATAATAACTACCCAAGTAACCACCAAGTTCTATACCCGCTTTGCATGCGAATATAATGCAGATATAAGAATCCATCTTTTTAATATGTTTATAGGGTAAGGGCTCCCTATTTCATCTTATTTGTAAGAACGTCGTTTCAAAACCCCGATTTAGCCACTAAAATCACTGTAACTTTTTCAGATTACTACTTCATTCGCCTTTCTCCACGTTGAGAATTGATTAACATTTCTTGAAAATTTAACTAATATTCATGAAACAGCTAAAAACACTTATGATGTGTTCACTACTCTGCTCCTAATTCCATATCAATGGATTTTTTTCCATCCTATCGTTGGTCCTTTATTCATCCTATAAATTAGTAATGGTGACAGCAATTAAAACAAAATATTGCACTATTACACTCTCAGGTTCAAAATGTCAGAATTCTTCTTAAAAACGGCCTAATGCCAACTATGAGACAATACACGATATTTTTAGAATTAGTTTGATATAATTTCAACGTTTTAACGGCCGTTTCCGTTACCTTTCGCTTTAAATTTGAAATTTTATTGCAAAGTTAATTTGGTGAACTTTAAATAAAACCAAAAACAGATTTCTTACTATTTAGGCATTAGCCCTTCTTAAAACAAAATGCAGAGTCAGAGATGCCATTTATACAGATTTATCTGTATTGTATAGATTTTTGCGTTCGCATACTGATTTAAATCAGATTACAGATTTTATACAGATTTTCCATGTATTTTTTTTCATATTTACTAATATGTATTAAATTTGTACAGGTTCATAAAAAGTGAGAAGTAAAACATTAGACTTTTCTCTCTGAGTATCTATTAGTATTTGATTGCAGTGATTCTTTAAAAGTTTATTATTCAACGAACAAATCACATGTTAAAGTGGAAATCTTTTATGAAGATAGTTGATTATGATTAACACTATTTTACTAGTGAAATCAGATAGAGAAGATATAAACTTTCTATGCAAAGTAATACATATTTTCTATGAAAATATCTGGCATCTCTGTGCACAGCCGATGAAACACACACGCTTCACAGCGTTATGTTGACGTATAGCGGAATGAAACCAGTGCTACTAGATTTGCCACAATGGTTATTTCAATAGTATTTAACACGCTCTTTCAGGCAATATTCGAAGCCGAAACAGTTTTATTGAAATATTAATATCAATAATATAATTAAACCAATGTCACGGATACCAAAAACATACTTTTGAAGAAAATTTGAAGAAGAAAAACAATTTTTGTTTTGTAACATTATGAGATAACTTGGCAACTTTGCGAAACCAAATGAGATGAAAACAAAGCGCAATCAAGTGAACTAACCCAAGTAGCAAATGTAACTTATTGAACTGTCAAGATGTTTTACAATTGATTTATTGTTATTTAAATGTTATTTAAGTTAGAAATGTTCAGAAAGATTTTTAAATATTTTAAAATTGGTTGTCCAACTTATCACTGCTAAGTTTCACCATACTACCGAAAAAATCACTGTAGAACAACTTTAAGTACATCTAAAACAATTGTGCAGTAAATTGCCAACTTGTTTATGTTTCACTAAAGTTCTGCAAAAAAATTCACATCGTTATGTAAAACGTGAGTAACTATAACAATTGTGCAACTTATCAAAAACTTTCCAAACGGCTGTCATAATTGTACCGGACCCAATATACGTCGAAATTGCTATAAAGGACTATTCACACATATCCGGTCCGGTTCAGTGCCGGCACGACACCGTGCACGGATACTGATATTATTTCATTCGTTTTCTATACGCGCATTTACACCTATCCGGCACCGTGCCGTTTCAGTGCAGCTCGCCGTCAGTGTAGTGTCCGTCCGGCAAACTCAAATTCGTCGTCACCGATATTTTTTATTTTCACTGAAGTCGGTATGTTATTACATTGGCTGTGCCGGAACGGAAACAGTACGGAAACGGAACGGAAGGGTTCCGATAAAAAAGAACACTGACGGCGCACTGAAGGTACTTTCACTGAACCGTCACGGAACTGAAATGTGTGAATAGTCCTTAAATCTTTTGTGGAAGAAAAATTAGTGAAATGATTGATGCTCTCCGCAAGGCAAAAATGATTAGCCGAATTGATAACCTTGCTGTAAAAAATATGTTTCTGCTGAGTCCGCATAGTTTTGGCTGCCTCATGAATTTTTAGGTCAGTGTGTGCAGTTTTCTTCAGTTTTAGAAAAACAATGATATAAAAATTCAAAACTTGCAAAAAAGTTGTGCAAGAATTAGCTGTTTGAATTGAACGCAAAATTTGCAGACTTTAGATCATTATCATAAAATTTGCAGGAATACAGCATTACATACGCAATGAAAACAAAAATCAATCAGATAAATTGTATTCGGTTTTCATCTCGTGAAAAAAATAAGCATTTAGATGAAATATGTCATTACGTTGGGTGAACCATTTTCTATCCAACTCACTGTTACAATTGATGCCATATTGGAAAATATTCAAGCAAAATTCATTTCGAGATTTTTCAGGTTTAATTACACATTAGTTTGATCAAAATCGTCTGAAAATTTTAAGAATGTTTGAATAAACGTATTTTAAACACCATTCCGATGATTCTCATTAAAAATAATAAACTGTTATTTTCACAGTAATTGGTGCACAATCATTAAAAACACGTTAATTCAAAGGCGCTTGAAAGTTTCGGCCGTACGAATACAAGTTTCACCATAAAAATGCAGTTCGTTGTCGATTTTTCAATTACAAAAACACAAAAGATCAATTCTACAATATGTAGCATTATCATTTTTCATGTGCAGATTATTTTACAAGATCCATGTTTGTGTTAAGAGCAGTTGTATTGTAAATCAAATGTGAAACTTATTCATTAGAAATTAAGTTTGCGTGTTTTTGTAAACGTCATTCCATTTCTTGTTTATATTACGTAGTAGTTCTCACGAGTTTCACAATTGTTTTTTCACTGATTTTATTTCTGTAATTTTTGTATCAGTTGCACAATCGTTGTGAATAAATGTTCGTAATAACCGATGAATTTAATGATATGTTGCACAACACAGAAAAAATGCGCTTTTTCCATAACACAACAGTTATCAGAATAGTGATATAAACTAACTTGATAAATTAAACAATCAGTAGAAAAATACAGGACAGCAACTTAACATGCTACTTGGGAAGTGAAAAACTTTCATCTCATATTCTTGAAGACTTTTATTGCTTGTCGGGTAATGTTTGAAGTTTTTAATCGTTAATTAAACAAGTGGCCAGTGAACATCACTAATTATGAAGTAATCCAGCATTCAATAGTAGTGTAATTGTGTGAAATAGTGATCATGTTTTGAGACGAATTGATTAGTAGATATTCAGAAACATGGCAAACTGTAAATCTTAAGACGAGAATGTGTCCTAAATTAAAAAGTGAGTTTATTTTAAATGAAAAAAAAGATCACCGAAGAATTTAAAACAATTTCTTTCAATGGGAAAGTGTGACAATAGCTTTTATATTCATTATAAAACATTTCACAGTTTGGTTCAGGTAGGTTGTAAAATATTATTCATGTTCAAAGTACTGAGGTGACGGAATGAGATGGAAATAGGAGCTCAGAAAAACAAAACATTCTTGTGACTTGGGTAATAACTTACTTCTAAAGATAGTATATTTGTATATGGGACATTCTTTTGGAAATCGAACGCATTTCGAGAATTTTTTAAATGAGTTTTTGAATCTTATCAATTTCAATTTTTTGTAGCATCTTCTCATAAATGAAATTGGCACGTGTATCAGGATTTTCGATAGCAAAAATTTCTTCACAGCTAAAATATTAAAGTTTTCTGCTGGCGCTTTGTTGGATCGTTTCTAAACTTGGACCCGACGCGTTCTAGTAAGCGTTCCAAAATAAATATCTTTCGATCTAATATGTTAAAGTCTTTAATTCGCGGAAATACACGTTTTTTAGTTCACAAATCTGCACATACAACTGTATTATTTTCGGTTTTTTTCGTACAAAAATAATGTAATTCGTTTTTCATCGTACAAAAATAATGTCCAAGAAGAAGTTGTAGGAAATCAATCGGACACTCTAAAAAAATATACACTGAAAAATAAGCTGAATATTTTTTAAAAAATTGACTCAACCGAAAAAATAAAATTAAAAAAATCCTCTCTGTAATATTGCTCTATTTTTCAATTCACACTAATCATATTTGCATCGAATGTGGACTTTAAGTTAGGGTTTAAAATAACATTTTAAAACGTTCAGCTCATCAGTGCATTAGCAGATTATGTTGGACTGCTAATGCCACCTCGCAGATCAACATAATCCGCTAAGCAGACGTAAAATCATCGCTATTTTCAACGCACTTTTTTGTACCGAAGTGCAAAGTCTATCTTGACGTCTCAAACGAAAACAAATTGACGACTTTATGGCCGCGAACATGTTATAGTCATTTAAGTGTTGGTACCTCAAGGGTACAGGTTTGTGCTGGAGTGCACTAGACTTTCTCATTTAGAAAGGCTATGCAATCACTGTGAAAACCGACTTTTTAACGATGGCCCGGAGAGCCGGGTGTCATATACCGTTCTACTCAGTTCGTCGAGATCACATAATGTATGTGTGTGTGTATGTCTGTATACCTGTGTGAATGTTACAAATAATGTCACTCGATTTTCTCAGCGATCCGGAATTATAGCGTGATATGCATCAAGAAAATGGAAAAAATTGTCACTCACTTTTCACAGAGATAGCGTAACCGATTTTCATAAACTCATAGTCTCATAGCTCGGTATAAAATTTAATATTTATCTGACTTCAGGTTCCGGAATTACAAAGCAATATGTGCAAATCTATGATAAAATACGCACTCAATTTTCTCGGAAATTTTCACAAACTAAGATAAAAGATCTTGAAATTCTTTAAAAAGTCTTCGAAAAGTTGATCCAGATTCGACTTTCGGTTCCGGTATTACAGCACGATAAGTGAAACATTTTCATATTCGTGAGTATTTTTTTAAAAATGATGGCGAAACAAGGTACAATTTTTTATAAAACTTACTAATAAATTCATCGAGTTGACAGACCTTGTTAGTTAGTGGTTGGTTAGTGTTATATAAATCTACTTTGGGACTACTAGCTTCAAAAACGGAACTCATTTCGATTTCTCGGCGTTAAACCGATTATCACAAATCATGATTCAAATTAATGCTCGCAGTGTCTTGAAAGATGTGTAATTTTATCTAGATCCGACTTCCGAAAATATGGGGTAATGAGTATAAAAACTTTCAAACTAATGCAAAACCGGTACGCATCGGTACGTGCTGGTACGGAAGAAGAAAACACCTCCGCCTAGCACAGTGAGTGCTTTGTTCAATTTTGTATAGCGTGCAGGGTTACCACATTTAAGTCTATATTAACTTGACATAACTGTTTACAAAATGAATTGATTACGGTAGTTTATACCCAAAGAAAGTTTTTGATTTTGTTCAAGTTTGAAAGAAAAAATCTTGACAGAATCTTCTAGTGATGTTTTCGAAGGTGGATTAAAATTAAATTGGATTAAAAAAGGTTTTTTTTACGTTTTTACACCGCGAAATGCATTTCCTTTGGCAAAAATAATAGTTTCGTTCTGTTCTGGTGGAATTTGGCATCTTGCTATTGTGGAAAATATATTCTGGAGTGGTTGCCACGAACACCGTCCAGGTGCTGTCCACGCACATGAACCCTCTTAACACACAAAATCTCCGTTCAGCACAAAAATATTGGACTGTCATCGCGCGCAACCTCAAGGAGGTAGGAAAGCCATTTGTGAGCGAGAAGCATTTCAATGTAAACTGGCGTTCTGTAGCGATAAAAGTGACCAAGAAGGTTATTTAAAATTAGATGGAAGGAGTTGACCGAAAGCCTCGGCAATTCGCATTCGCTAGTAAGAAGTTTGAGTGATTGTGTTTATTCTGTATTTAATTTTGGTCTGACTAAATAGAATAGTTGTAGCCTATAAGTAAAATCATGTATTTCAAGTGTGCATGTTAGTCAACGGCTGATGGAATTTAGGTTTAGTCGGTTGTGTTTGCTTGTTGGGGAAGCAAAGTAGTCTCTAAACCGCTCCGCAAAAGTAAATGAAAGAATAAGTAAATAACATGTAAAGTGTAATTGCTGATTACAAATCTACCGAAGAAATGAAAATATGTGGTAACTTCACTGGGGTCTCTTTTTACACGGGAATCAGCGTAAAAAAACCATGCAAGAAAAACACGTAACTTCGGAAATTCACGTAGCTTTGAAAAGCCGCGTAAAAAATCGCAAAACTAAGGATTTTTTTTTGATGCCACTTTAAATGTTTGAAACGTCGAGATCTGATGTAATCTCGGAAATTTTTTTTTAAAAATATCGATTTTGGAGCTTGAACAAATTTTTTTAATTTCCTAAATAAAAAATTTTTATTTTGAAAAATAAATGTCCTAGAAATGCATGAAATGTCAAGATCTGGTGTAATTCGAAAAAAAATATTTTTTTTATTAAAAATCGAAAATTTTCGATTTTTTTCGGAATAGCACTAGATCTTGGTATTTCATTCATTTGAAAGACAAAATAACTTCGGAAATCCGCGCAAAAAATCGCATAACTTCGGAAATCCGCATAAAAAACCGCGTAACTTCGGAAATTATAATAATAATGATGGAAATGAAAATTGCCTGAAGAAAATTTAGAGATTTAAAATGAAAAAAAAAATAAACGGCATCTGATTAGTAGCCTTTTATTACCTACTAAAACTAAAATTTTACATATTTTTAACCGTAATTTATTTTCGTATATAATTACATTCTTAGTCAACGACAGCTCAAAATAGATCTTTTCTAATGGATGGAATTTCTGAAAAATTTCTGATTGGTTGGGTCAAATGGAACATTGTGTTCAAGTCACATGGTCAAATTAACCGAAATTTTCATGGTAGAAAAAGAATACCGTTGAATTATCTAAACCTGGAGGTGGGGAATGAGACATAGTTTTGTTAATTTGTGCCTAAAGTTTTTTCAACCTAAAATTTTCAACTAATATCACATAGTAAGAGCTGTGGAACTACATTCAACTCAGTTGAAACCGAACGTTGACGATGATTTTACTACAGTAAACTTCACATTCTAACACACAACCATCGCTGACGTACAGACCGGGTAGCATTCAGTTCTTTATTAGTTTCTCTTCCAATCGAAGCTCAGTCTCAGTTGATCTCTTGAAATAAAATACCTCTTACAATTGAATGAGAGAGCGGCCCTAAAATGAGGTTCATGTAAACATTTGAATTAATTCAAGATAATGGATGAAAGGTAAACCAGTCATGGTAACTGAAATATAAATTACAAAATTAACAATTATTAATTTTTCTCTCTTTCAGTTTTCAATTTTAATACTCAAGTTGAAACAAGAGATACAATAAATCTCAAATGTCTTTATCAACCGAACAATAGACAAGAAAATATTTTTCTTTTGGTAAAGATTCGACTTGTATTTTTTTTTATTTCAATATGGTATGTGGAATTTTCGAAATATGATTTTTTGATGTTTCGCGTTTTCAAAAAAAGAGTCTTTTTTCAACAGATACTGTAAAATGTAATAAAGATCCAAAAATTCGTCGAAGACATGAAATGTGAGTCTTTTCCTTAGCTTTCAAATAAGTGATTCCATAAAACAACCTTTATAGTTTATTTAATGAAAAAAGTTAGAAATGAATAAACAAATCAAAAAATATTCAAACTTGGGCCTATTTTTTTTTTCTTTTTTTAGTTGAAAAAAGTAGTCTTTTTGCTTAACTCAATCTCGGAAAAGTTTCAGAGTGGAAAGATTAATATTTTCGGAGCAGTGAATTTTTCAATCACGACCCGCACGCGCGGAGCGCACCGCAACGCAACTCGCTCGAATATGGACTTATCTCGTCGACACATGTCGCGCCACTGATCGAATTCTAACTTTGAAAGTTTATTGTTAGCAACATTACGGTCAAAATCGTGGTGTAAAAATGAATTCAAAAATCAAAAACATTTGTTGCGTCCGAGTTTCTTCTTCCCTTCTTGAGAAATTCGATTTTTTTCAAGCAAATGATGTTTTGTATGCATCGTGTAAAATTGTTTGACTTTAATTATTATTTCAGGGGAAAATTGTTTTTCTGTAAAATATGAATATTCATGATTTTTAATATGAAGACATTAAAAGTTTGATAAAAGAATTAGTTTTTACTTTTTATTCTCGTATCGCAATAATTATTTTTTTCCCACGAGATTCCCTACTTTCGTAACAAAATATCCCGATGTGTTCATCGTCTACTCCGTCTTACGAATACTCCAGTTTTTTGGCCAAACAATTAGAATTCTCATCCTCTCGGATTTAGTTGCATCTTTTGCATGACATTTTTGTTTCAATTCAGTAAGATATGGTTCATTCTAAGAAGGCAATCAAAATTTTAAAATTTGAGAAATGCAATGTTACAATGTATGTAAATGTAAGAATTACTTCTGTACAGTCGCTGAATATAGACACATTGTCATCATTGTCATCAGTCTCAGAGAATTCATTATCTGTGATCACTATTGCATCAGCAGAATTTTCCCTCACAGCTGAATAGTGAAAATTGCATCATTTCGCAACTGTTCCAATAAGGTATGTGAGCATTATTTTTTTTAATAGCACTATACTCACGTAAATCATTTGCCACCAATTTCACTCGCTTTCTGCCTACACGGTGCACACGAAACATCATTTGCTTGCAAAAAATGGACTTTGGGAAGAAGAAACCCAACGCAACGAATGTTTTTGATTTTTGCTAACATGAGTCTTGAAGTTAAATGGATTACAGCAACGATTTTATATTTTTGCATTCATTTTCACACCGCAATCTTAACTGTAACGTTGCTAACAATAAACAGTGAAAGATAGGATTCGATCAGTGGCGCGACATGTGTCGACAAGTTTAGACCGTATTCGAGTGAGTTGCGCTGCGGTACACTTCGCGCATGCGGATCTTGATTGAAAAATTCACTGCTCCGAAAGTATTAATCTTTCCACTCTGAAACTTTTCATGTCTTGGACGAATTTTTGCATCTTTATTAGATTTTACAGTATAGGCTGTTGAAAAAAGGCTCTTGTTTGACAATACGAAAAATCAAAAAATTATATCTCGAAAATTCCACATACCAAAACAAATAGATGAAAACAAAAATTTTGGGTGGCTGACTTTGCGTGGAAAGCTTCATATATATACGC
Source organism: Malaya genurostris (assembly GCF_030247185.1). Classification (NCBI taxonomy): domain Eukaryota; kingdom Metazoa; phylum Arthropoda; class Insecta; order Diptera; family Culicidae; genus Malaya; species Malaya genurostris. The sequence continues at coordinate 191,528,134 of NC_080572.1, forward strand.
CGTTCTGATTATTCCGGTCACCTTACAAGATGTTGTATTCAATAGCATTTGGCAGAACAGTTTCATGGATTCCATATGTTTACTGGTTCGGCCTCTGGCACATACTTTGTTGTAAGTTTTCATTATCGCAATCTGTCTGTCGTTGAATGTTGATGATAATGACTACTTAACAAACTAAAAGAAAATCTGTGATAGGGTATAGCTTTTCCATGATCACTTGCGGTATAAGATCATTAGGGTAAGGCTGGAAATTAGACCACACCGGCCGTACAAAGTCTGAACACGCAGTTTTGCTGGATCGGGTTGCCATCTGAGTTGGGCCTAAGGAAATGCAGAATGGTTCAATTGGCAAAACAATTTGCCTAGAATGTAGCAAGTTGCGGGTTCGAATCCGAACTCTGGAGCATTTTTTTTAGTTTTGGCTTTCACCCAATCAACAAGTAATCATTCCCCAATCAACAAAATAAACTTTTGACACTTTTTCAAGTCAGCAGAAGGCAAATTGTGCTAAAAACAGCTCACTAACAATTTAACACTTACTATATACATAATGCCGATATAAAAATCCGATAGCAAATTGTATTATCTGCCATCATATAAATTTGTACACGTATTGTAACTTTAGGCTGGCAGAGGCTCCCAAACGTATATGAGTGCTCAAAATGTGTCATCCACTTCGGTTGGTATTGAAATGCAACAAAAAATGGTTCCATAATAAATCTTGAATCAATTCGTTCGGTATTATAACCTATTCCATTGCGGCCGACTAGTACTCAATTTCCTTCAATAATTTTCAAGTTTCACCCCACGGGTATTAATTTATCACGAAAAGTGCTCGAAAGGCACTGATATCTTTACCCAAGCTTTTCGACTGTTGTTTTGCCTAGTTCTCTCGCTGAGATTGCACTCCCTACACTTTGTTCCACCAGGCACGCAAAACTAAATGGCGATGGCTAAATCCACAAATTCTCACAGCAAACCCAGGTTCGAAAGCAGATAAATATCTTTCTTTGGGCTGTTTCTCTTTCAGCTCTAAGAAGAAAATTCCGCTAACTGGATCCCTCGGGATTTCACATCGCATAGGAGCAAATCTCGTATTTGTTTACTGGAAAAATTGCCAAACATTAGAATAATAATCAAGACCGAGCTTGTACCCGCGTGGCATCGTTGGTCGTGGCTTGCATGTTAACCTGATTTTGAAAAACCACAGAAACCACCACACACACATACACACCGACTGGCATGATTCTTGCTTTACGGTGGCTTTTAACGCGATTCCTGACTTGTACGCGGGGATTGGCTGAAGGTGAACCAACGCTTACCGGGCTTCATCCGCATACAAGCAGACACTTTGTATAATTTGTGCCTGGAGTTGAACATTCCGGACACGACGGTTAATACGAGTTAGTTTAGCTTCGGAATGCTTACTCGGCAGTGTGTATGGTTTTATTTTGGTGAAATTTAAATACCTTGAACCTGGTGGTTTGATTGTTGGACTATAAAAAATTTCTGCACAGGTAATTCATGGTATACACTGCAACACTATGCAAGTGTTCGAGGTAACATGATTTGTTTTTTTTTCTAATTCAGGTGAGTCAAAAGTGACACTTTTGTGTTTCGTCGAAGCTATAATCGTATGTTTCAAATTTGATAAGTATCTAACGAGGATAACAGATTGGATTCTGCGGGTTCGAGTCCCGTCTCGGCGGTAAGCGTTTTTGCGGTTTTTAAGTCATAGTTGCATTCGCACGTCATTCTTGCAATCGGTTTTCCTCGTTAGATACTAATCAAATTTAAAACTAGCACCAGATGCCTTTTCGTCTTGGACATTGATCCTTTATTTTAATAGCAAACACCTTTTAAATAAAGTAGGGAATCTCGAATTCTCTCTGAGCGAGAGATTTGGTTGATGTATCAATCAATAAGTCGTGTGACTGACACACAGATGGCGCTATCATTCTCATATTCATATGACGTTTATGAAGTACCAACTTTCAAAAGACTATGGTGTAAAAATTTCATGACATTTTGATTGGTCAGTAAAAAAACGCAGCCATTCGAGTGAAGTTACGTTTGTCATTTTCAAAACAATGAATACAAAATAATTTCGTATGGTAAGGTGTGCGTAGATTGTAACAGTTTTTAAAAATCATTTATTTTTTCTTTGTATTTTCTTATAGTGATACAATTCAAGAATGTTCTGTCAAATTTTAAAGCCTATCGAAACAAAACTCTGATAGTTATGGGCCTTTATCTTTTCTTATCTAATACTGCGAATAGGCAAGAGCACAACGCACAGGCCAAACTTGACTTGAAAATTGGTCAAAACTTTTTTTAAATGGTCATTTAGGGGTTATCCTATTTTGTGCATTGGGCACATAACCGATTTCTATACTTTATGTTTTGTCTTCGACTCGTCAGTACATAACACTTTATGTTGAACTGTTATGTAACCTAGCAGCTCAACAGAACACAGAACACTTTTTTTAATTGCACCGAAACTTTATGTCTGCCTAGCGGTTTATGTTGAGCTTTTTAAATGTTTTATTATAACAAAATATGATGATTTTTCAGAAGTGTTTGTCCCTACCCGCCCTCTACACAGAAAAAAATATGAATTTTACAGGTAACATAATTCTATAAGCGATACAACTCATAACAATTTAACTTGTCAGGTGACGCAATATTCTTTCGTACAGAATTTTACTGATTCCGAGCGTAATTTGCATTCGGCTAACAAGTGCCGCTGTATGGATTTATATGTATCAATTATTCATTAAGCAGATATGTGCTTCTGTAGCTCAGTCGATTAACGGCGTGCTATGTGATATACTGTTTCTCGGTTCAAGTCGTGCTGTTGCATCGATCTTTTGTTTTTTTTTATTTTACTCGACTTTAAGTAATTTTCAAATCACATAATTTTACATGTTCTTGAATATAAGTTTGTGTGAAATATGACGCTCCATTTAAGATGAAAAATCACAAAATTTTTCAAAACTGTGTAGTTAAAAAAGTGTTTCCATTGATTTTATAGACGGTAAACCATAAACGAATTTTTAAAAGTCCATGTCCATCGTCATTTCAAAATTGCTTAACCAATAATTTTTCAAATTTGCACATACTTTCTACCTTTAAAATAGCTACACAATCTGTTGACTTCTGGTAAATTTTCACTGAGATACCGTGAACACCGCAAATCATGATTTCTAAACAAATTGAACAAATAGGTAATATTGAATCGTAAATTGAAATTTGATGAGATAACTGAGGCCGTGAAGATATAAGATAAGGCAGTGTGTTTATAGTTATGCATGAATATTTAACCATGAAAAGGCTCTTTTGAAAGCTATTGCCTCGTTTATTCAGAGTCGATAATTCATAACAGTGTTTGAAAATGTTCACTAGTAAGATTTTTTGCGTCGATATGTGACAATGGATGAAACATGGATTCATCATTTCACTCCGGAGTCAAAACGATCATCATCTGGGGCTGTGAACTATTTCGCGGTTAATTCTAACGTTTAGTTAAGGCGGGGTAGGGTCTAAATGATGAAAAAAATAAAAAAATTTGCCTTTTTTCAGAATTATCGCTCAGTAAAATAAATCCAAATGTTTTGCATGTTAAAAAGCATCATTCGAACAATTGTTCGTGATTAGTTGGTGGAAAAATATTGAGAAATAAGTCGGTGACGAGGTATTTTTGAGAACACTTTTTAAAAATCATGGTTTGCGGTGTCCACTGTATCTCAGCGCAGACTATTCAGAAGTGAACAAATCAAAGCAGCAAAGTTAGAGTAGAAGTTTTTCTAGACCCCAGCGTTTCAGTTTGATTTTTTTTTAATTTTTTGAATTTTTGGTGGTTGTTTAAAGTGAAAACTACGATTTTCACGAAAAAATCCGCCATTTTGTAGCAGTAAAATCTCCCTAAAGTAACAAACAACGAAAAGGAAAACGTTGGGGTCTGGTATTTTATATATAAAACGTGTGTGCAAAATTTGAACAAAATTGGTGCAGTAGTTTTTGAATGACGACTTTCGGACTTTCAAAAACTGCTTTCGAGATAAACGCGTTTAAAATTTTTTGTCTATAAAATCAATGGCAACAATTTACTACTCAAGGGAGCCCGTAGGGTCTAACATTTTCAAAAAATCATATTTTTTTATAATTTTTTATAATGAAACATTTCAAGAATGTTTTGTCAAGTTTTTAAGTCAATCAAAGCAGAAGGCCTACGCGCCGAGTTCTTATTTCTTCGCAGTATGAGGTAAACGGAAATAAAGGCCCATAACTTGCAAAGTTTTGTTCCGATAAGCTTGTAAATTTCACAGAATATTCTTGAAATATTTTACTATATAAAAATACTTATTATTTTTCAAAAGTGTTAGACTCTACCAACCGCTTAAAATCTGACACTTGAGTGGTTATTTTGTGTCGAGTAGTTAAATTTAACTAAAACTGCGGCCCATTTCAAAGTTTGACGGATGGAAAGTTATTTGGGTTTATTTTTCACTGGAAATAATTTTGACTACAGAATTAATATTAGAATTTTCTTTGCAAGATTTTTTTTAGTGTCGGAAAATAACCATCGATCTGTCAATAATAACCATGCTTTAGAGCAGGGTTATTTTTGACAACTTTTAAATAAAGAGATAGCTTTTTGATTAATTGGTTTCTCGTCAAAACATTTATTTTTTGTTAAAGGCCAACGTTTCGTAGGTTATACCTTTATCTTCAGGGCGATCGACTTTGAGTGCTCAATCGAAGTCGATGTGCGTGGGAAATGCTTGTTGTAGAGTAACCGTTTTTCAACCAACTATTATAAATGTTACACCATACTTGATGAAAAATATTTGTAGTCGTTTTGCCCTGAAGATGAAGATATAACTTTCGAAACGTTGGCTCTAAACTCAAATGAAGAAGTGATTTGAGGCGCAAGACAAATCCTTCTACAAGCACGGCATCGAGAAGTTAGAGAAGCGTTGGAAAGATTGTTTTGCCCTTGAAGGAAATTACATTGAAAAGAAAAAAACGTCGACTTATTGAGTAATATGTTAAATAACATAAACTAAATACGCGTCGATTGATTGCCATTTGCAAAGGATCGAAAGTCTTTCAGTAATTTTTGAATCCATTTGATGCGAACATTGTATTGAAGCGGGGCTGGTCGATGGAACGGTGACCTGGGAATACGATTTGATCTGTATACGAAATGGGTAATCGGGATTCGATTGAGTTGCCAGACAGTGGGATAGGTCAAACACACACATACATACACAACTATCGAATCAACTAGATTAGAATTTCACTAGTGTACCAATATGGGTCATACAAAACATACATCCTCCGGATCCTGGCAAAATTTTTGGCAAGCAAAAAGTTTTGCTACTCATCCTCAAACCCAATCACCGTGAATTTCGAAAACAGGCAAATATTAAGTTAAATCAAGGTAGTTTCATGATAAAAAATATAATCCTCATTAGTTTGCGTTAATAAATTTCTTAGGCTAATTATAAAGCCAAACCATAAACCAAGTAATATCATGCTCCATATTTTGAAGAAAAGGAAGTGCACTTCCACGAACAGCTTATAATCATGTAGTAGTTAATTCAAACAAGCAGTCTGCAAATCACCTTCTTCTGGCGCAAGGACGATATAAAATGAAAAACTTCTAACTTGAACAATATACTGCAGCACTAAATCCTGGGAACGTTACCCAAACAGAGCTTAATGAACTGAAAAATGGCAGACGTAGAAAAATCAAGTAATGTGATGTGAATATTTTCATCACCCGGGTCGTGCTGGAGTTGGCCTTTGCGCGGTGTTTCATCGTGAAAAGTAAATGATGGAGCAAGAGTAAAGAAATGAATCGACCATTTCTTGGCCGGTTCGTGAGATTGCGGCGAATTGAATTCAACAAGAGGTGAAAATATTAACGGAAAACAAACCACCAGCAAATCTCCGGTCCTACAACACTCGCGCGCTTCCCAGACGTGGGTCCAGTGCATGCTCTAAGCGGTGAAGAATGATGACTTGGCTATTCATCACCATTAGCCGGTTTTCCGAGCTCAGTTGTGTAGTTCCTTCGTGGAAACGTTTTCTTGGATTCTCGAAACCTGTAGGAAACCGGGCGGCGGTTGTGGGCAGAGTCACGATAAGAAGCTGAAGAGCTGGAAGATACCACATTCACTGAATTTTCGTCACGTGTTTCCTAGGTTGAACGAATAATACTTTTCACGGAATCCAACGCCCAACGTAAATTCCTTTTTATGAAAAATGCTACGGGAAAAAAAGGCCCAAATCGTCTTCCTCACGTACGCCATCATTTTTTTTTCATTTCCTCCGCCAGTATTATTGCTGACATCTGTATAAGGATTATTCCCGAGTGCCCGCTTATAATGAAGTGTCCTATCCTTAGCCATCGGTATGTATTCAATCGGTGGTAGGTTGGTCTCTTAACGATGACGATAGTCCAGAAGCAGCAATAAGGAAAGGTTGTATAGTAATGAAGAGAAAAAAAGAAGACAGAGGGATCTATCGTTGCCGACAATCAAATACTTCTCAAATGATTCATCTCGACACGCATTATCGTCACACTTTCACTCCGGATTCCGGCACGTCTTTTGGTCCGTTAATTCTCAAACTCGACAGTGCGGTGCTCGATTCGGATTAAACGGCAGCCAAATGGCGGGGAGAGGACGAATGACGTCACATCGAAAAATGAATACGATTGCTGCGGGGCGTTTACGTTTGTGTGTGCTTTCCAGATAAGAAGTGAGATGACGGATGAGGGAAGCGGCACGGTCTGGTGTTTCCATTTGAATAACATGATTAGTGGTGCTTATTTACCTTTGGTCGCACAGTTTGTATCTTATCAGCTGTGACCTTCTTGTTTTATGATTGCTATTTGTATCCTCAATATGTTATTGTTTGGTCAATTTGGAATCTTCGTTATTTATCATGTTCATTAGTTTCAGATTACTTTGTAAAAGCTGCCCTAGGAAGTATGGACACAGTTTGTGAAAAAAGCGTCAATTTTCAACAGAGTGACGTCGAAATATTGTGTACACATGGTTCACATAACCCGGACTGTCACTGAGAAAAATAGTAAAAATGGAAGAAGTAATTGAGAAAATTTGAAATTGATGAAAACGAAATCAAGTTGAAAAAAAACATCACTCAAGTCATGTGGCTGACATACAGAAGGCGCAATCATTTTTTAATTCACGCGATGTTTATGAAGTACCAACTTTCAAAAGACTATATGTGAAATTTCATAACATCTTGATTAGTCAAATATTTCGTGTTATAATTTATTATTTTTTCTTGATGAAAAAAAAAATACTGTACACGTTCAGCAATGGTTGCAAAAGTGTAATCCGAACTCTGCTCCATCGTAAAAAATCATTTGTTACCGGTTTGCTGAATTTAAACGTAGTCGTACAGACACCGATGATGGTAAACGTTCTGGTCATCCAATTGAGGTGGTTACTCCAGAAAACATAAAAAACAACAACAAATTGTTTTTGCGTGAGACAGCACGGTCAAAAATCAATGTTTGTATGAACATGAGACATGACTATGAGAAAGCTCTTTTCAAAGTGGGTGAAGCGTATACTCAAGGTCGATCAAAAACAACAACAACGTGTTTTTGATTCCCGGCAGAGTTTAGCCATGTTTACAAGTAATAAATCAGACGATATGTGACAATGAATGAAACATGGATCCATCACTTCATTCTGGAAACAAAGCGGTTATCATTTAAGTAAACTGCAGCCAGTGAATCATGTCCGAAGCGTCCAAAGACACAACAGTCAGCTGGGAAGGTTATGGCTTCTATATTTTGGGATGCACATGGTATAATCTTCATCGACTGTCTTGAGAAAGGAAATACAACCAATAGCAAATACTACATACCATTGTTAGATCGTTTGAATACAAAAATCAAGGAAATTGACTTTATATGTCCAAGAAAAAAACACTGTTTCACCAAAACAATCCAATGATTCACAAGTCAATGGTTAATAGAACGAATATAGTATAGTCCAGATCTGACACCCAGTGACTACTGGTTATCCGTCGATCTAAAAAAAATCAAAATGCTCACCGGAAAGAAATTCAACTCAAATAGAGAAGTTGAATTTTAAGCCTATTTTGAAGCGCAAGAGAAATCCTTCTACAAGCGAGAAGTTAGAAAAGCTTTGAAATGATCTTATTGCTCTTGAAGGAGATTGCATTGATAAATAAAATCGGTTTTTCTTAGTTAGTCACACCATTTATTGAGTTATGTGTTTGGTACTGGTAACCCTGGTTTGGATAAACATATATTAAAGACGTTCAAATAGAACAAGCTAGTTTCAGTGCGGCAAGTAACCAAAAAAGTTGGCATTTCAAAATCAAATATTCTTCATGATAAAGAACGGTTGACTCTCCGAACCTATAAAAAGCAGAAGAACCTAAAATAGTATCCGAAACAAGAAGCATCAATTGGATCCAGAGTACGCAACTTGTATGATGCGTTGTTTGCTGGGAAATTGAGTTGTATAAGTTGGACGACGAAACCCGCGAAATATTCGATTACAAACTCTTACCGGGGCATCAATATTATACGGTGCGTATTGGTTCGGTCCGAGGCATAAACTCAAGTCCAAAAATTTCTTTAAAAAGCTATGGTGTGGCAAGCTATTTGTAGCTGCGGTAAGATTTCGTTACCCTTCATTGCCACAGCTTAGATGAACAGCGGAATGTACACAACAAAGAAGTTTACAAAAACGACTTCTACCCGTGATTTTAAGCCGCTAGGATCCTTCTGGTCAGATCTTGTGTCTTGCCATTACATGAAATCGGATCAGGGTCATTTCGCCGAAAGCCATTTTGCCGAAAGCCGTTTCGCCGAAAGTCATTTCGCCGGAAGGGTCATTTTGCTGAATGACATTTCGCCGAATGGGTCATAACACAAAAAATAATAATATAATGTATTCGAAATTACCCTTTCGGCGAAATGACCTATTCGGCGAAACGACTTTCGGCGAAATGGCGTTCGGCGAAACGACTTTCGACGAAGTGACCCGCTCCCCATGTAATCAACGGTAGAGTGGTAGATCACTACGGTTACCATCTTGGAAGCATATTCCCCCGGCAACAATTTTATTTGGTGAAAAAAAATCCTCAATTTGAAAAGAGTTATTCATTAAACTTTCCGGTTTATTAAATCATGCAATACTTCCGTTTGAATACCAGATGCTGAAGATGAATCTGAGTGCTACTCAGAAAAAACTAATGAAACAATTACATTCAAACTAATTCAAAACACATTACAATAGACATCAATTGAACCAAAAATTCGATTGAAAACCATTGTCGATGTAAAAGTAAATTAGAATGCCTTGATTTTTCAATGAATTTTACAACAAAATTTGATTTACGCTTGTTTAAAGGTATATTGAAAAGTAAAGACCTGAGGAGTAACTTTATATCCAATTTCCTGCTCCAAATATGTGCATGAAAATAGATGTAAATATTTTTACCTGTGTAATTATACCATATTTTTTCACTAACTATAGATTTAATATTAGAAATTTTTAAATGCCTGGATTATGTCTAAATGAGCTGAAGTCTTCAATCAAGAACAATGTTTCAGCAGATGAATAATCTGCTTATTAGTGAAAACTTATGGCTCACGAATTGTGAGATCTGATTCCGCACAGTGTTGGTATTATCATTCTCAAAAAATTAAAAACTAGTTATCATCACCGATAATAATAGTCGGAGATTATCGTTTACATAATCATCACCGAGCATGATAACGAAAATCGTTTGAGTTTCTAAAATTGATATTGGGGCAGCATCATCACTTCTGATCGGTGTTGCACAATTATCACTCAATCAAATATCGTCAACGAGTATGGGGAAAATCTCATTCCTTTCGATATCACTACGGTGATATTCTTTAAATTCACATATGATTATGAATAATCATTCTCACGATTATCAGCCATGCAGAGATTTTCACTAGCAGAAGATGATATACAGACGTCGGAAGTCCAATACGCAACAGCAATATGCAATGCAAATACAGCGAAAAAAATAATTCTTAGAATTGATTATAGAGACAAAAAAGTTTGTTTTAATTCCAGGATTGATTTACTTTCATGGTCTAATTAGATTGAACCCAATTAAACGCTATTTAGTAAGAGTTTGATTTATAGAAATAAAAGGAGTGCAGAGCTTTGTGGAGCGTTTGAACCAGCGCCCTCTGCTGAGAAGCCTTCTGTAAAATTCATAGCTGTTAAGAAAAATTGTTACAAAAAATTGCCATTACTAACTAAATAGTCATTCAGTAGCTTTTCTCGGCAGATTATCGATCAGAATATCTTTACAGAGGTCAAGAAATTAAGACTTTATACGATTTATGATGCTCGATAGTTTGTTTATCATGTTTTGAGCGCTCTGAACGTTGCTCTATTATTGAACATTCGTTTGTGTTCGCTCTAGCCAAATCCTGCGCTCCTGTTACATCTGTGTATAAAATTCAAGCAAATAGCGGTAATATTTTTGAAACTGCAGTATGAAACATACTTTGTAAATAAATTTTTATTGTTGTTATTGCAATTGTTTTCAATCAAAGCAAGGAATATTCAAATCAGTTTGAAATTGATTTTCAAAGCATTACCCACCATATTTTAGTGAAAATCACTGCACGGTTGATAATCGTGAGCAAGCGCGGCAACTATGGGGGGCAACTATGGACGCACTCCCCAGCCCCCCTAAAGATTTATTGGAGGGGCCATGCCCCCCAACATTTTGGCAGCTGGAATAAACATTAGAAAGTTTGCTGGATATGATCTTATGATATAACACTTTTTTCTGTTATCCCCGTAGTTCGTCTTCGTAATCCTTCATATTTCTTAACTATTTTACTAAAATTTTTAGACTAATTTACTACAATGTGAAATGTGCTATACTTAACCACTTTCGAATCTTGGTTATTACAGGAATAGTAGCAAAAATGATTGTGATTTTTACTTGTTTGCTTCTTATTTACTCTAACCTCTCCGTTTACTTTATAAAAATAAGATATTGCAAAGTTCAATGATCTGTAGTAATAATTTTTTGCGATCTCCCCATTATTTTATGGATCTTGCCGCCCCTGATCGTAAGAATGATTTTGAATGATTATCATTTCATTATTACGTGTGAGTTTATGGAACATCACTATAGTGATTTTGAGCGGAATGAGATTTCGTCCATACTCTTTTCGAGTGATCATAATCTTCGTTGATTTTGCGGACAGTGATAATCGATGCCTAAACTCGGGTATGATTTTTTTCAGCGGTGTTATTTGATAATTTGATATATTCGCCACACTGATTCCGCATAGGAGCGGAAGTTTTACATAACAAACTATGTTATTAAAACATTGGCCGTTTGATTTAAGTTTTCAAGTATTCATGCTAGATGAATCGCCCTAAAATCTTGCAAATCTCAGTAGGCCATGTTATTAGCTTTTTCGCCAGATAAACTTTTAGTGATGTGTTCCAATTGATCTAATTGATCTAATTGATTGAGTTTGATTAAAGCAAAGTCTTGATATTACATTGCTTTTCTGGAATTACTCCGCATAAAATATCAGGGTAGGTTCATACCAAGGGTCAGTTTTTTTATGCATATTACTTCGCTCTAGAGCAAATTTAGAGCTCTAGAGTGTATTATGAAAAAAGTCATACTTTTGAATTTGGGAAGCAGTTTGTATAAAAAAATAAATTTGTGTTCCATTTCTTTTTAATAAATGATTTCTACAAAGATGATTTGTATTACTAATTTTAAAAATACCAGGATCAGTCTGAATGTGATATAGAGGTTCAAGTTCATAATTCTAAATGCTGTACTGGGAGAACATTTCCAGAAAATTCTGGAGAAGGTTAGAAAATTCGAGTCCAATCTTTGAGGAATGTATCGCAACTAATCATCTAAGGTTTCCCGTTGGGTACTGATCGATAATTAAGCGTCTCTCGTTGAAACGATAAGAATCTTCACAAGTCGTCGGTCAAACTGTGGTTCGGCAGCCTTTTTAGACTTTTAGACCGGATACTCACCAAATTGCTCGCAAATACAGGGTCCGCCATCTAACTTTTTTTAAACTAACGGTTATTTCGACATTGGTAACCTTAATGTCACTTCTGATTTGACAGAAACTTAGTTTTATCCTTCCGCTGAACGAAAATGGTTGTGTATACGCTTGAGAAACGCGTGAAAATAGCGCAGTTTTACTTTGAAAATCATGGTAATGTTGCGGAATGTGTGTCAAAAAATCATCTTCTCGGATGAGGCACATTTTCATCTCGGCGGGTATGTTAATGAGCAAAATTGTCGCATCTAGGGGACGGAAAACCCACACGTTATCATAGAGAAGCCGATGCATTCTCAGAGAGTGACGGTTTGGTGCGGATTTTGGTCTGGCGGCATCATTGGGCCATTTTTCTTAGAAAATAAGGCAGGAGCCGCCGCCACGGTCAATGGCGAGCGCTATCGCGCCATGATTAGCGATCGGTTCTTCCCGTTCCCGACTTGGACACCATTTGGTTTCAACAAGACGGCGCTCCGTGCCACACAGCCAACGCTACGATCGATCTTCTGCGCACAGTCTTCGAAGATCGAATTATCAGTCGAAATTCGGATGTCGTTTGGTCGCCTTGGAGCTGTGATTTGACGCCGTTTGACTATTATCGTTATGTGGACAAGCCAAAGACAATTCAAGCCTTGAAGGACAACATTCGTGCAGCCATAGCTGAAATAAAGCTGCATGCAATCGAAAATGTACTAAAAAACTCAGGGTGGCAAGGGAATTGCCGATTTCAATTTCCCGGTTATTTTAGATAAAAATTCCCGGTTTTTGGAAAAGACTCAAATCGCCCCGTTTTAGTTTTTTTTTGTAAATATTTCTTAATTTAAATTTTAAACAGATATCCCATGGACAAAAAGGATCATTGTAATAGGCCTGCTAATTTAGGGTTCAATTACTTTCCAAACAATTCGATGTATAAAAAAAAAATATTCATTATAACATGTGCATATAAGAAAAGTATAAAGCCTTTTCAAGTCATTCAGGGGTTTTGGTTACGTGTTACCGATTTCTTCCGAGTGCATATGACTGTTTTTATTATTTTTTTGGTATACATATGATTGAAAATAACTCAATAAGGAAAAACAATCCAAAAAACGGACGCTTATCACTCGTAAAAAACAACAATCTATGCTTGCAACTTCAAATCATTTTGCATAGAGCTTTCTTCGCTCCTTCCGGAAGTAAAAGTGGAAATCTCAGTTCGGTGGGAAAATTAAAAATTCTTATAATTATTCTAACTGGTTTCTATGTATTTGTATTCCGCACAGCGCCGATCATTGCCGGACTGTATATATGTATTTTATTAAGGGCTGTGAAATACTCAGAGTATAAAGTGGAGCGAAGAAAAGTAGAAAACTTCTCTCACGGTTCACGCATTGAGAGACAGCGAGTTCTTGTAGCATCTTCTACCAGATTGAAAATGTTGTATACAATGTAGAGAAATATCGAGCCGCTTTCTGCCAAATTATCGGCAGTCACCAACACTGATGATGGCACAGCGAATCTAACATAATATCGTCATTGCCAGGGCTTCGGCCATGGTACAATAAATTGTTATATGGACATATACTGTTTCAATTGTGTCGCTTGCAAGCATATCTGTTCAATGAACGATACCCTCAGATGAATTATCATGCTGTGATTGTGTTGAAAACCATAAAACCAATTATTAACAAAGTCATGTCAGACCAAAACTTTAAAATTTTCATGTAATAGAATTGAATTTACATTAATTAGATGTATGTATATCTAAGATATCGCAAAATCGTTGATTAGCTCTTTTAAAACACCATTTTTGTTCTAATATATCTGTTAGTCAATAAACAATGTTTACGATTTCAATGCGTTGATGGGCAAATGAATCAAATGATAACTGTTAAAATGCACAATATATCGATATAATCCTAATACGATTCTAAACGCTCGTAGAGTAATCAGAAAGTACGAGTTCTTCATGATGAACTCTCCGCTGGTTTTAAACCAGTTTTATTTCCAATAGCTTAACTAATTTATCTTCGATGAGAAATCTTCCTACAATTGATCTGATTCTAGCAGATCAATCAATAACATTCAGGGTTTCAATTAGGCAATGATTAGTTCAATTAGTCATATATTCTACCAGTTTAGAACTAATCGACTAGAATACTATCGAATGTAAACCCTGAAATTGTTTTGGGAAATATAGATATAGCCGTAAATAATTTAAATCATTACTTTATTGAAGTTCCAAAAGCTCAAACTAAATTTAATTCCCCTTCATCTACATCAATACCAACGTTCTTGTGATCCTACTATGGAATAGTTGAGGACCTTTAAAACAAAGTTAAACATAGATTCACTGAACAAATCAATTAATTTTCTAAATCTTTCTAATATTCTATACTGGTTATCAGAAACCAGTTTCAACTCTTCCAATTTTGCGAGTCCTTTTGACATCTTACAGAAATGTAAGCATAACACAAGTATTGTCTCAAGATAACCTTACTGAGACAAATTATGATGAAACAAGGGCAATTATTAACAAACTTAAAAACTTAAAAATTTTCCCTATGTTACCTTGAGATTTTGCCATAAATTTTGCAGGTTTTTTGAATACTTATTGAAAAATTTAATAAAAATCCAACAGAAGCATCCGAATTATCCTTATTTTTCAAAATGAGCTTTCATTATGCTGTTATTGATAACAACTTAAAAAAACTCTGATGCTTCCTGTTTGATTTAAAACTACCTGCAAACATCTAAATATCGTTGGACTAAACATGGGGCGTTGGCCCAATTTCCAATGGACAATAAGTTATTTCAACACTTGTACTGAACATTTCGCTCAAACGCAAAATTTGGTATTGTCTCTAACTCTTCGATTGTTGAAAAAAAAAATTATGCTAACAACTGTTACTCATAGGTGAGCTAGTAATATTTTTCCCGGTTTTTCACTGAAATTCCCGACTTTTTCCCGGTTTTTCCCGGTGAAATCAAATTCCCGACTTTTTCCCGGTTTTCCCGATTTTCCCGGTCACTTGCCGCCCTGAAAACTGGACCGACCGTATGACGTACTGCAAGGCCAGCCGAGGCAGCCATTTGAATGAAATTATATTCCACAGTTAACCGAAAAGATTGTACTTTAATATGAAAAAATAAATTTTGAAATCGGATGAACCGTTTGTGTTTAATTGCATGTTTAAAAAAAGTTACATGGCGGATCCTGTACAGAATAGTTTTGGGCATCTAGGATAACATGTCTCGGCTGCCGAAACCTTTCAACAGCTTGAAAAAGATTGGAAAAAGCATCAAAACTTGTCGCCCAGATTTCCATTGAAAACTAGGTGCGTCCATCTGAGACAGTCTTTAAGTACGATTTCGATAAATTTTCGAATCTCGATCAGGAAAATTCAGTTGATTCGATTTTTTGTTGATATTTCAGAGTACTTTCCCATGTCAGCGTAAATTGTGCCTGCTACCTAGTTTCCCAGAAACACCTTTTATCACCTGCACAAGTCAAAGTTCACTGTATGTCAATCATTCACGCCAATGTCAATCATTCATGTTAGCGGAATTCTTTACTTCACTGGGCTCTTTCGTCCGCATACACCCCGCATCCTTACCAGAATTTCATTGATATTCGTCGTGCGTTCATCAGCATGCACTCACACTACGTATGACACACAGAAAATGGAATGTAGTAGTTTGAATACCGCAAAAGTACCGGCTGTTGGTTAGGTTTTCGGAAATAAAACAAAATTCCGAGCACTGAACATGGCTTTCCTATGTACATAAACAGAAAGCTATTATGGCTTCCCTGATAATAATAGCGATGACTTGGTGCGGCCCTACGTCGCTTATCGGTCCGACGCAAACTTACAACTCGACCGACATGAGTGCCAATGTGAGAAACAATAAAAATTAAAGCATCATTCGAGCGGTGTCGGAATGAGTCATAACAACTCTGTCACGTCACGTGTGCTTCGGTCTGATAGCAATGATTGCCGGCATCGCTCAAAATACTGTTCAACTTTATTGCAACTTGTTCATCTGAATTCGATTGTGTCTGGGAATGGAGAAAAGTAGTTCCGTTCGTTGGTTGGAGCAAGACACTAAGCTTTCGTGACTGAAATAGCATGATTGCGAACGTGGGATTCCAACAATATAGCTTTTCTGCTGTCGACTTTGATAAGGGTCCATGTCTTTGCAAAATATCGATCGCGTGGCGAGGGGGAGAGCGAGCCCACGGACGAAAAGTTGAATTATTATTTGCGTACGAAGGTCGCTTCCGCCACTTTTCGGTGCGTTGTTCACCAGTATATCCGGTGAAAGATTACGTGGCGCCAATTACAAATAGCACCAAATTAGCATAGAGGACCCATCTCACCATGCGGTCTCACAAGGGTGTAAACAACGGACTAAAGCTTCAGCCCAGGCTTGAGAGTAGCAACCTTTCTGGGATGCAAAGTTTTCCAGTGAAACATCAGCTAGTGTCACCGGAAAATAATGGGCTGCGATTCGTTTTGAAACTTTTTTTCCCCGGTGATGCATTAGGTGACAAGAAATTATAAACAGAGTAATCAAAACAGTGAGTACAAATTAATTGATTTCAAGAAGAGATATGTTAAACATTACCTCACGAGGTACTGCCTGTATCAAGCTTTACACTTATTACATAGTACAGTCAAACATCAACTGGGACTTCATAAAATCATTAAGCAAAGAAATTGTTCTTCCTTCGTGAGATGCAAGCTATAATGATAAGATGTCAATATTACGACATTTTGATGTCTATATTTCTATTTCATTTTACTTCACTTACTAAAACTAGATTTACTGGAAGTTTAAGCAAAACGTTCATTATATGTAACGAAACAATTAAAAAATATTCGGTGTATTGGTGGATATACCGATACAATAGCTGAACTGTGATTTTTTTTGCTGGTATCTTTTTTGGCAACACTGTTTTTGACAGATCACGCGTGAATCTTGTTTCGTGTTATTGTCAAACTTGCTTAGTTTGTTCTATAATTGATTCATGAATCGTCGCTTGGAACCGTTCATAAACCACACACTTAGGAAAATTTACATCTTTATAGATGCACATAAATGGAGCGTCGCGATTCTCTTACATTCACAATTCAAGGTATGTAGAAATAAGTCATATCATTAACTTCACAGTTCATTTAGCTGACGCTTACATCGAAACAGACGCAAAATTTAGTTTTACATGTTAATATATGTAATATTGTGTCATCATCGAAGAAATTACGACATGCTTGAATTTACGTCAAGCGTAAATATATTTTTTTCTAGGAGTGCGCGTAGACTCACTGGAGGGAGGGGAGATCTGACAAATTCTACGTTTGTCTACGAGGGGGAGGGGGGTTTTGTCTAAAGTCTACGTAGTCTCTTTTTTTATTTTTCAAGCAATTTAACTTAGTTCAGTTAGCCGACCGCGCGTTTCCTTCGATTGATCAACAAGAAAGTTGAAATTGCGTATTCAACCAAATGCATAATGCTTGAGAGCAGAACTGAAATTTGTCACGTCGAATGAACTTATTATTTAGTCACATCGTAATCAAGCAGTGAAAGGACAAATGAAGATAATGAAGATAATGTCAATTGTTTCTGTAATCCATGAGCGTTCTGTCGAGCGAAATGTCTAGAGAATTTTAGAAATCGGCAAAGGACCGACGTTAGTAGGGTGACAAAATGATCAGAGTTTATCACTCATCTATAGACGATCACGAATAAGAAAAAGAAATTAATTATGAAAATACCAAATCGCGAGGAAGTCTAAAAAATTATTCATATTTGTGTTCTGACGTGAAGAGGGTTGTCAGTGTGGTTCCTTCCAACCAAAAACGGATTTGAAAAATCAAAATGATTGGAATTGCGAAAGTAAACATTTGTCATAAAATACATCCCAGAGGTTGAAATCGAACCAACCAACTATTTCCACCCATAAAATTGTTGATTTTAATTTTGCAATGATTATGGTTTCGGTTTATACTGCCCGACGTTTCGACCACTGGTTATGGTCTTTTTCAAGGGAAACTGCGAGTTTATTTGTTCTGAAAGATATTACAAAAAACATTAAAACTGTGTGTTAACTGTGCATAGGGCGCTGGTCCTCAGTCAGTTGTTGTATGGTCGAGTCCCGGTCTGAAGGATTCTTAGTGTAAGTAGGATTGTAGTACTAGCCATGTATGGACACAGATGCATGGACACATATAATAAACTTTTTCAAACTAGTTTCACAGAAATGTATCGTTAAATAGAACATCTACTGAAACAATGAAAAAATGAACGCTATATCTTTACACTACTCTACATTAATAAGATGAAGTTATGTACCTGATGTTTTGTGTTATAAAGGGTGGTCTCCGACGGTGCCAGTAAGCTTACCTGTAAGAAAAGAAATAAAAAAATATTACATACAGTTGAAGAGCTTGTATATTGTTAATAAATAGCTTGGATTTATCGATATTAAGAAATTTGTGGATATTGGATCCATCTAGTGGTGTGATAATGCCTTGCTTTTCCCATTCAAATAGTCTCATGTATAGGATTTTATACTCAGCTTATGCTGAACAGCTTAAATATCTCATAAACCAGCAATTATTTCGATTCATGGATTGACTTTGTAAACGCGCTTGGAAATGACGAGCGTTTTGGGTAAAAACCCAATAATGGATGTTTTTATCAATTTCTAAAAAATGTCCGATTTAACCCCGGTCTCCCCTATATTATGAAAACTCCCTCCGAAAATATCCACGCCCAGTATTGTGAATATATGAAACAACCTAATAGTAACTTTCAAGCAGGAATCAGAGCTAATTCGCTCAAGTGGCACATTCCCCTAGTTATTTGGAGATTTGTTCCTTGACTTCTCATCATTTTCCTGATGGAAGGCAGGGATAAAAGATACATAGAAGGGAAATGTGTAGTGGGCGAGGTGGAAAAACAGCACAAAACAAATATAAACAACAAGAACAACAACAACAACAACAAAACAAGAAATATATCGTTCTGCATCCACGACAGAATGCTGAACGATCTGCAGGTGTCAAAATGCACATTCAATAAAACCTCCAACCACCGAGAGGATTTAGAGATTATACAAAAGCGACACCATTCTGCTTTCCTGGAAGAATGCAGAACGATTCGCAAAACGTATGAACAGAAGTAATAAGGGATGCCAAACAATCTGCTAAAACCTTTTAAGGTAGAAACATAAGGGATTCATTCACTCCAGGAAGAACGATGAACACCTCTGACTATTGCTACTTACTATATTGGGTGAGAAACGATAGAGTATCCTTCAATTTTGGCTAACCATACACAGTTTCACCCGAAACAACCCATGCATCATCAATCATAGTAACCCTTGAGTCATCAGACAGAATTTGACAGCTTTATCAGTCTCTAACCGTGATGGAAAAAACAGTGGAGCAACTCCGTTCAGAAATGTGCGTGATCCAAGAACGGTACCCCGCTGCGTCGAAAACGGACATCGTGCGGCATTTTGTGGACGCCGGCATCTACAACATCTTGTCATTATTAGACAAGAATCGAAGCATCGAAACAAGCCCGTTTCCGGACGGCCGACGACTCTGAGCGACAATAAACTTCAAAGGAAGCTGAAGAGGAAGACTTGGTCACATCGCAGTGTGCATTTGGCCGGGAGGTCGGTGCAATCTAATGAAGGAAGTAAACGCCGAGGTGAAATTCATTTCACACACCAAGAAGGTGCTGCTGTGGCTGACAATCATCGAGAAGGTGATGTCAAAGCCGCTCGTCTTTTGCTCCGGACTGGCTGGGAAAGGAGAAATTTATAGTACAAAACTCCTGCCAGAAGTTGCGTCGTTCATCAAGAAATTCCATAAGGGCGAAGACGCGGTTTTCTGGCCGGATCTGCTCGAAGCGTTCATTGGAGGAGATGGAGCGGCTGAATATCCAAAGTCGGTGAACCCGCCCAACATCCCCCAGCTGCGTCCCATCGAGAATTTCTGGGCCAACCTGAAGCGTAAGATATACTACAACAATTTTGTTGCGAAAACTAGAGGAATTAATAAATAAAACGAAAAAAAAGAACTCAACAACGTGCCTACACACATATTTTCGTCCGCTATGGCGAATGATCCGGTTAGGAACGGGTCATTTCGCCGAAAGTCATTTCGCCGTAAGGGTCATTTCGCCGAAAGCGTCATGTCTCCTGTATGTTATGTCTCCTGAATAACTGATGTGGCACAGCCACATAACCGAAGCCAAGATGGGTCGGCCGCCGACCCGTCGTCGGAAGCGGCGGCCTCTTGCATACAAACCTGTAACCGCCTCGTTTGCCCGGCCTACTCAAAGCTAGGTTTCTTTGCTTTTGTTAGGTCCCAACGGGCGGTAGCGAGGTCGGACAGCACATGAACCAAAACGATGTGACGTAGCCGCATTAGAAAAATACTAAAATACTACATACATTTGCCTTGTAGATACACATATGCAATTGCCTTGATGCTTGGTAGCTAAAAATCAACAAGTTTTCTTGTTCAGTTCGGGTTTACATCTCATCCAAGTCAGTCGATAAAACAAAACCGCTTACGTTGGGGACAGAAGAAACCAAGTACAGTATTGTGTAGTGAACAATAGACCTTGAAAATTAGTGAACCAAACGAACAAAAGCTACCGCCGGTACGAAAGAATACAATTATTGTTGACTTCAGACAGTGCAAAATTCGACCTTCGATACGAGAACTTGAAGGTTTACTTAAGGAGCAAATGCATCTTGACATTAAACGTGTGCATTTACTTCAATGCAATAAGACTAATAATGTTGTTTATATCCAGTTCTATAAAGAGTTGGATGCAATTCAATTCGCTAAAGACAATAATAATGTGCACTAGGTGGAGCATGAAAATATCAAGTACAACATTCCAGTATATATGGGAGATAGTGCTATAGAAGTGCGTGTGCATGATCTTCCCTCGAGCGTTATCGATCCTTATATTCGCCATACCATGTCCCAATACGGAGAGATTCTCTCTATCGAAAAAGAAAAGTGGAAGAATTTTTTCCCCGGTATTCTAAATGGCGTACGTTTGTTACGCATGCGCTTGAGGAGGCCTATACCTTCTTATGTGACATTCGGTCAGGATACAAGAATACCGTGCAAATCACTTGTTACCTATGACAATCAGATGGCCACATGTCAATATTGCCAAAAAGCTGTTCACTACGGTAAGCCATGTGATAAACCGGGCAAGGAGACAACCACACCAAAGGACAACGGTGCTTCCTTCACATCAACCCCAAGCAACCCCAGTACACCTGTGACAGTCACCAACAACAGGAAAATATCCCCTTCAACGAAACCATCCAACGTAACCCCTATAGAACAAAGTACACCAGCTGCAGTTAACAGCTTACCATCCAACCAACCAGCAACTGCAAACAATGTACAACAAGGCGCATCTACAGCAACCAGCAACGAAATCAACAACAATACCACGGCAATGGATGACGAGACGAACCACGAACAAACTGCCCCTCAATCCTCGCAGGAGGAAAATGGAAGCTCCTCTCCTCCTAGAAAAAGGGTGACAACGAGATCCAATACAAATAAAAATTTATCTAAAAACTCAGCTAAATCGGCCACGTAAAGCTTGTACGCAAATAGGCCTGAATAAAATATCTTTTAAATAAAAAAAAAGTTTTCTTGTTGACTATTAGCTACTCCGTTCTGAGGTTCATGAATCAATCTTTATTCAAGAGTACAAGAATCAATCAAGAAGTACAATTGTAGGGCATCAAAACGAGCGTTAACCCTATCATCTTTCATTTGTCTTTATTTTAAATCCATTCTAATTACGATTTTTTGGATTCGGCGAAGTGGCCCATTCGGCGAAATATCATTCGGCGAAATAACCCTTTCGGCGAAATGGTATTTTTAGGCGAAACGGCTTTCGGCGAAATGACCCTGATCCGATCCGGTTAACTGCCGGAAGGTCTCTTCCAAGAAAGTGGATTATTTTTCGCAAATAATCTTAAATAATAAACCTTCCACGGGAAATTAATCCAACGCAATTGTCTATCTTAACTTAATCACCATCCGAAAAAAGTACATTTTTTAATGCAAAAGTAACTTTACTAAAATAGGAAAGACAAATTAAGATATAAAGGAGCTGTGTCCTATGTAATTTCAAATAATACCTAACATTGCGATGATTCTTCAAAAAAAAAAACAACTCAATAACGGTCAAATCCACTCAATTAGGTTGGTTGAGTAGCGAAATTCCGATAATAACATGATACAGCCCCGAGCCTCGTCGTTTGGAAACTCGTATCAAATTACATGCTCATCTCGAACCGATATTATCCGATTAAAGCTTGTTTAACAAATCCCCCGGAAACGAACCGAGCATAAATGCTTCATTTTTTATTAAAAAGGAAATAACGATACGAAACAACTTCACCCCCCACTTCCCTAACCGTAGCTGCATGGTGTGCGTGAGTGTAATTTAATAGAAATCTTCCATATGTTACCCAGCATTAGACGAATCCACCCGCATGTTGTACGCTTTTGAAGAGATATGGCAATCTTTGAATTGGGTAAATGTTAGGACCCAGGACCGTTCCGTGAAGCAATTGCAATATTTGTTTCCTTTGGTGATAGGTTTAAGAAAAAAAATCAATTTCGTGGAAACTGAATCCTGTTTGAACGTTCTAGTGGGTTTTCGATGCCACAGTCGTGTGAAAAAAAAATCACATTGCTATCTAATATGTATACTATCATAACATTAATGTGGCATAAGAATACACTGCAACAAACCGAAGCGACGGTACTGCAGGCTATAAAGTTATAAAATAATCGCAGTGCA
The DNA here is from genome assembly GCF_030247185.1 of Malaya genurostris. NCBI lineage: Eukaryota > Metazoa > Arthropoda > Insecta > Diptera > Culicidae > Malaya > Malaya genurostris. Next base: position 191,551,109 of record NC_080572.1, read on the forward strand.
GGTTGAGGTTGACCACAAGCCACTGACTACGGGGAAGAAAATGCCAAGATAGTGCAACATCAAGTAACTGATGTTATCTACTGATATTAATATCGTGTATCAATCACCGTATCTTCCTGTTGGCTATTGGAATAGAATCAGTATGCAAACCAAGATGCAGTAAGGTTCGATGTCATGCCCCGGCACCACTAAAAGCTAACTTAACAAAGTAATTTTGTTGAAAGAAAAATTGCATATACTTTTTCTACCGTTGTTTTTTTTGCCCACTGAGATTAAAGATTTTATATTGAGTTCTCTAAATTTACTATCCAGAAAAATAGAAACCAGAAACGTGAGCTACTGGAAAATAAGGTTCAATTTCATTCAGTACACCTTGTTTATCCAAACATTTACACGTTGATCCCCATAACTAAAAGTTGTTTGGCATTTCGAACAGCGACAATTTGTAAAGGCCAAGTCGGTGTGCGATTAACCTTCCTTCTCAGGTTTCACCTACACGCATAAATTGTCGCACGTACACGTTGTGTCAGTTAGGCAAAGCTCCTTGATGAGAACAAATTGAAAATCGATATTTTCCAACTGACATTAACCGAGCCGCTGTTGGCTGCTGGAGCGTACCCATCTGTACAGAGGAGACTACGTAAGATTCCACTCGGCCCGGCCCGGAGCAGCAACATCAGCAAACACCCGTTCGGTGGACCTCGCTACCAGCCTTCCAGCCAGCCCATCATAAAACTCCATTAGCGCGTTAACTGAATCACGCAGCTAATTAGGAATCCAGCTCATAACAGTAACCGTCGTCGGAATATCAGGAACCATCGGGCTGCTCTCTTTGGTCGTTGTCACATATTTTAAAGTTGCCGCCTATACCAAACCCCCCTGTCATTATGTGTACTGACGAGGTATCAAATTGTGGGGGTTAATAGCCGATAGAATCGTTACCGACAGCAAATAAGTGCTTCCTTAATTGCTACCGTCGTGATGTACGGAGCTGTTTGCTTCGAAATAGATGGCAAGTAAGGAACGAAATAACTAGATGAAACATTTTTTAACTTTAATCAAAATATGCGACTATGGGTCACTGGAAGGCATTTTCTGAGATAGAAAAAATAGTTGTTAAAAATCGAAATTAAGAGCAAATTCAGCAGCTAGAAGCTTTATATGAAAGATCTATAATAGAACTGAAACTGGAACAAACGTATCCCCAGCAAGCCGTTCTAGTTTAATTTATTCGAATAGTTTTTCTGTCAAATTTAAAACTGGCATACGATACGAGTAAAACATTGCTGGGGCTGCCAGTTTTTCTTGTTATAAAATCCAAAATCAAATTTTAAAACTGACATAAATTATACATCTAGAACTAGAACACTACTGAATATGCCCTAAGAATTCAATAATAGCATTTAGGTATTATCATTTATTCTCTGGTACAAAGTGTAGTAATGCCAACTTTATCAAGGTACAAGTTTTGGGGTGTTTCCTAAAAACGAGGTAACTTCGATTCATAAAGTTTGCAGATCGTTTCTTAAAGAGTAAAACAAAAACCTCGTGGAAAGAAAGCTCGAATAGTTTCTAGTCTTAATTTATGCTGTATGCAGTAGGCAAGGATGGCTTTCAACGTATCAAAGAACGCTCTCTAGCAACTCTTCACACGATTCAATCAGTGTCATCAAAGAGAGACGGATATCATCGTAGCAACAAAAAATCGGCATAGAATGAACACCAGTGCGAGAGCAAATTTCTCTCGATGACCCGTCTGAACATCACGGGTTAGCACGCTGCTGTGGGGATTCTCTTTGAAGCAACAAACGGTCGCTTATTCTCGTTTCGCGATCCGATTCTATATGAGCAGATGATAACTGCGATAGAATCATTTTACTATTGCCGCTTATTCTAACTATGTGCATATAACCATTGTATCAGTTGTGTTTATGAAAATGTATGTGAATGCTCCACACAAGTGTTTTGAAATATTGAAACCTAGTATGAGAATTATCAAGTCGAATCATCGATTCGATTTTCTGCGATAATTGTCAACTTGTGATTCTCTCTTAGTAAATTCCACGCAGCACCGATCATTATCGGACAGTAATACTCAGAGTATGAAGTGGGGCGAAATAATGTAGAAAAATTCTCTCACGGTTCATCCATTGATAGACACGAGTTCTTGTAGCATCTTCTACCGGATTGAAAATGTTGTATACAGTATAGAGAAATATCGAGCAGCTCCTGTCAAATTATCGGCAATCACCAACACTTGCTACTAACACGTCGGTCGAACAACTTCTGGTCAACTTTCTCTTGTATGTTTTGGTTTTATTCATCAATTTTCTCTCCTTGAAAAGCTATATAATTGTTACAACATTTCGACTTTTATACCACGATTTCTTCTCAATCTAAAAAAAAAACACTTCTGTCTAAGCGGTCACCTTTTCATTCGAGATGCAAATCTCTTTCCAGGAAACTTCTGTTTTAAAAGCCGAGAAAAGAAAACAATCACTGCGGGCTAAATCTGACGAATATGGTGGACGCGGTAGCAGTTCTAATTTTAACCCACGTAATTTAGCCATTGCAACAATAAGCTGTTTTGGATCAGCTGTGTGAGAAAATGCGACACCTACTTTGCAAACAATTGTGGATAACCTTCTTTTTGAAATCCTTGCGATATCAGCTATATCTTGTTTGACACATTATTTTCTTTATACACTGAGGTCTCTTTCTACACCAAGGATACGTTCCGTACCGTACCGCGTAACTTCCAAAATTCGCACAAAAAAAAACGCGTAACTTCGGAAATCCGGAAATTTTTTATGCTAAATGTTTTAGAAATGTATGAAACGTCTAGATCTGGTGTAACCTCAAAATATTTTTTCCTTAAATCGACTTTGGGACTTAGAGAAACTAAATCCGCGTAGAAAAAAATGAAAAAATCGAAAATTTTCTAATGCCGTTTTTCATTGAAAAACACTGGTGGCGTGGATTGTTCTGTTTTTGCACTTTCGAGCAGAAATGCAATAAACAGAGCAATCCACACCACCAGTGTTTTTCAATGAAAAACAATTCAATCTAAGACAAGACAAGAAAACCGCGTAACTTCGTAAATCTGCGTAAAAGAAATCGCGTAACTTCGGAAATCCGCGTAATAAAGCCGCCTCAAAAACCGCGTAAAAAAAGACCTCAGTGTACTTGATTTAAACTTTCCTCTACTCTCCGAAATAAGATTACCGATTTTTACATAAGATACTTAATTGAAGAGCGGAGAATAAACAAATAGAGATACATAACTGTAGATCGAAAAATACGGAACGTTATTGAAGTACTACTTTCTTGTTTGATAATGTTATTATGATGTTAGGTCTAGGTCAAAATTAGTGCTTTTGTTAGGAAAAAGAAGTTACAAAATCGAGTTTTCTTAGACCGACATATTTTTAAGGGTTGAATCATGTAAATTTACACGGCAGGGTAGGAAGGGTGCTTGAACGGAAAAATAGGTATAGTGCGAGAAGACTAGTGTTTGATGAACAGAGAAGATGTTTGGATGTATGGTACCGGTGGGGTAACGGCCAGGATGTACGATGTACGTTCTATCATGCCTAACCGTGTTTTAGAGTTGTGTCTATTACAAGGTTCAGGGTGGCGAAATGGTAGCCCGTATCCACGGAATGCATAAGAACGCAGGTTCGAGTCCTGTCTCTGAGCGTATCTTTTTCCAAAAAGTCATCAATTCTGTTAAGTTTTTCATTCATTTGACTTTACCAATATATGTTTCCACTCAGTCACTGCAAAAATTAAACTTAGGTAGGGTATGTTTGACACATTTCTTAAAACATTCTTGTAAAACTCAGTCATTTTACGAATCATGTTCTTATGAATTGAGTCATATGTGGATTTCTGTCAGCTGGAAATTTCATAATTTTTTGCTGTGCTCATAAACTACGAATCTGTCTCATTTTCATGACAATTTATATATTCCAATCGACAATACTTATGTATTTCGTCTTTTGAGCCCAAATAATACTCGAATTACTTCTAATGATGGGAAGCGTATTCCGGCGCGTAAGCGTTCTGCATTGATCGATACATGTAGTAGTCGGATGGTGTCAAGTCAAGATTATATAGCGGGTGTAATAAAATTTTTACTATTGCACCTTCATTTACAAACTTTCTGGTCGTCGTGAGGCCGATTTTCTAGAGATGGCTGGGCCGATTTGAATCAAGCTAGTCTCAATTGAAAGTTCGCCTCGTCAGTCAGAAAGGCATGGATTGTTTTTAAGATCTGATGTTTACTTCTTGAGTTATTTTAGTCTCTGTATCGTTAATTTATTTTTTGTACTTGATCAATGGATTCAATTTTGTTCGATACTTAGAAAGCTTTTAGTAATGCCTATTCGATAAGCTAGAGATCGTTCTAATCTGTGAACTATCAACGGAGTTACCGATATTTTTGTGAGTTTAACTTTTCATCTTCTCCCAATAGAAAGAATTTTGAACGCTGCTCAAGAAAGCGAAGTTAGCGCTCTTTATGCTATTATGTCTGAGTAGTTGAGATGTTGAGTACAGCACCACTTAACAAGGTATTTTGTCTAACGTAAACATGTCTTAGAATTCAAAACTATGAGCTATGTATTTTTATAACTATAGTTGCTAGTAACCAAGTTTCACATTACTCAAAAATTATCAGTAAAAGAGTGTTTGCTAAAATTGTAAAATTTTCTGAGCTACGTTCAGAATTTTGAAACAAAATACATCGATACAATTTGTAAGTAACAAAATTTCATACCACTCAGTTCCACACCACTATTCAGAAAAATGCGTTTATTTAAAAAAGGTAGGATTGTCCCGGGTTGGCGGTTCAATGCATAAGGCGCTGATCTTACAACCCAGTTGTCGTATGTTCGAGCCCCGACCAGGGAGGATTCGTAGTGTCAGTAGAATTGTAGCACCAGCCATGCAATGATTCTGTACACTCTGAATCGGCTGTGAAGTCTGTTGAAACAGAAGGTCAAATTCCACTACAGGAATGTAATACCAAAGCTTAGCTCAGGATTCAATGTATATCCAGAATAACAGATTTTTTCTACAAATCTCTATTTGAATGTAATATGCACAGGCAATCGTAATTTTTGATACAATGCTTACTGTTCACAAAACCCCTCTAGAAACGTAAAAATTGTTTTCCCCAACAAATTGTATTTGAAACATATGAGTAATTGATGATGATGATGATGATGATGATGGTCCCACCTCATACCCCTACAAAGGTGTGAGCAGAACGAGTTATCTAAATGATAATTAATATTTTTGCACATATCTTAACCAGTAAACAAAAGACAACGATCTGATTAATCTAGCAGGTATAGATTTTTCTTCAAAAGAACGACTGACCACAAAATAACATTCAAATATCTCGGATTTACTATCCAGGGTTAATCAAGAAAATTTCCAACCCGGGAAGATCCTTGATCACATCAGGAATCGAACCCGATATCTTTACCAGTATCAGACAGTAATTCACCTGGCCCCTCCCCCCGGACCAGTGATCCAGATATTACCAGCAGAACAGGTGGTAGAATCTATAATGACTTGCCATCTCCGCCTAGCAGTTTAATTTGAACCATTAAGCAGACGCAAAATTTACACTATTTATGTAGTACTTTATGGATATTGTACCGAAGTGCAATATACTTTCTGACGTCTGAGGAGTAAACGGGTGACGACCGACTGTTGGTCACCGCATAATTTGAACATTAAGGGTTTTTTGGTTTGTACAATAAGGACATATTAATTTTCGATTTCTTCGCGTCTCGCCTTCTGCTCATCAGTGCTTATCCATAAAATGTTACTTATCCAATTCTTCAGTGTATTACGCGAAGGCCTGTTTAGAATGTTTTTTTTTAACTCACGAGTTGTAACGTACGACTGATTCTTTAAAAACGAGTTATAAATAAACCTTCATTCTTTGACTTTCCGATGTTGTACTCGGCCTCTCCCTCGGTTGCTTGGTTCCAGTGTTACCCGCAGAACAAAATGTGTCAGGTTTTTTCTTTTTTTCCCTTCAAATTACTACAATCTATACGGCTAGCAAGTCAAAGCTTGTTTCGTACGAGACGTCAGGTCGGGGTAGCAGATAAACATAAAATGCTACGCACTGATGAGTCGAAGACGAAACGTAACCGGTGAAAGACCATAATTATTTCTTTAAAATAGTTTAATACTTCGTTTAATGTTATCTACAAACAGTGTGGGGTGTATATTTTTTATTGTGCGATTGATTACTTGCAGTTTTTCCTATAACATACGTTTAGTAGAAGTAACAGTTCTCGAGATGCAGTCATTTCAAGATGAAAGTGAATGCAAAAAAAGGCAATCGCCCTTTTTAAAAATCATTCCTCAGTCAAATCGGTCTCTGTATCCCTGGAAAATTATTGCTTTGCCCTACTGAAGACGTGTACAAACAGTTTCTTTCAAACCGGAGAAAGTTCAGATTTTATTTTCTAGAAGCCTCATAGGTACACGATAATAGTTTGCCTAGAAAAAAAATGTGTACAGAAAAAATGATAACGCATCGTAGTAATAGATAAATTTAACAAAACATGAATATTTAATAATTCCTATTTTTAATGAGTTTGCAAAATAAGCAATGATGGTTTCTTCTTGTATTCTTCTAATCGGAAATGCTCACTATTTTTGATGTGTTGTCTCGAAGTTCGCTAAACAGACACGAATGCACATTGGTTTGAATTTATGGTTCACGTATGAAGACTTGATTGGGCTAATAGGAAGATTTCTGAAGTTTGGAAGATTTCTTGTTGGGGCGGGTGTAGCGTGATGGGTTAGTCGATGCCTTTCATTCTGGATTCGATTCCCAACCCCGCATGTCAGAAAGTTTTTCTGGTCCGAAGAGACGAATGAGGTTCAAACCTCTATAATCGATACAAAAAAAAAGATTTTTTGAGACGAAAAAGCTTGTCGGTTCAAAAATATTTAAAACATGATAAAATGTTTAAATTGGCATCGATATTCTTACACAAACAACGTAACTTTTGCAAACATAATTATATTACTGCCATCAATGTTTCATGTGTGTGTATTTCGAGTGACTAAAATGATAATATAATAGTTATTCTTCTACATTCTACATTCTATTTAAATATTTCGTGCAATATTATCATCCACCAAAGAGGGAAGAAAACAGTGCAAAAGTAAACTCATCAAATAAGCTGCTGTGGAACTTGAGGAAACGGAACAGAAAAAAAGATCAAATCAGCGTAAGCAGAGCCCGTATCAGTACTCTGTTCCATTTGAAAAACCTCCTTCTCCCTTTTCTTCCGTCCTTTTTCAGCCCGAGTAGCTCTTATCACTGACGTTTGTACATAGAATATAGCCATTCCGTACAGAAACGCATCCAGTCACTGCTAGTCCGTGGAATGGAGCGAACGTTTTTCCCAGTAATTACTCGCAGTACGGTATGAGACGGCTCGGAGGTTAGCAGACGCAGCACCGTTTGTTGATAGTATTATGCCTTTCCATGTGGGTGGTATATCGTGCGGTTGCTGTTGTTATCAAGGAAAATCATACCACCGCAGTCGACTGTCGTATGGCGCTGGATGAAAAATACTGGAGGAGTTCATCTATATAGAACACTTGTAACATTCTCAACCACAAGTGCTAATGCTAATCATTGTGATAATTGTGCGTAAGCACTCTAGGTATTGTTTCTGCATCGTCAGATCCCTCGTCAACTCGTAGGCGTTTGATGCTTTCAGCTTGCCTGATTGATTCTGCGGTTTTTGCGCTTGTTATGTAACATCAGCTTATACGAAGGTGTATCCTACTAATCATTCGCAATGGTAGGTTTATCAAGGATATTAAACTTGTTCCTTCTTCTCTGTGCTAGCTTGAAACAGAACGACAGAGGTTGGTTTCGCTACGGGTTTCATTTTATCGCATAGCCATCAAACAAATCAATTGGAAATACATACTGTTGTGATTATTATGACCAATAAAATTATATTGGCTGTAATACCGTGACGTTACGGTAACGCTAAATACGCGTTTAGATGGGATTCGGTAGAACGCACGGTGAAAAATATGTTGACTATACAGTGTAATAATATGAATTGTTGGACATGAAAACCACTTTTGATCGACGAAGTGGGCCTGGAAGATTGCAAAACTAAAGATGAATTTCCGTAAAACTTCCCATTTGGAAAGCATTCATCAATCGCGGTTTGGTTACTTTTACACTAAATCTGTAGTAAACCAGGAAATTCACAAACAATATGCTGTTTAATGGTTTTGCTATCAAATCAAATATAAAAAAAAATTACCGTTCCAGAAAGCTTAAAGACTGTCCCAGAAAGTATAAACGCACTTTGATTTCGCTGTAAATAATTCACAAGTGTTAGACATTCAAATTTTATTCGATATACTGATAATATTAGACTACAACAACAGAATATTATTCTCAATATTTGCTACTTAGCTATTGTAGACTAGCTGGCGCACCTTCTTGCGAACGTTCCTCATTGAATTCCGTACAGACTTCTTGGCGACAAGTTTTGAAACTTTTTTCCAATCTTTTTCGAACTGTTGAATGGTTTCGGCTGCCGAGACATGTTTCCTAAGATGTGCCTTCGTTAATGACCAAAATTCCTCAATTGGTCGAAGTTGTGGGCAATTTGGTGGATTTATGTCTTTTGGGACGAAAGTGACATTTTTGGTAGTATACCATTCTACCGTCGATTTCGAGTAGTGGCAAGAAGTAAGATCTAGCCAGAAGACAACAGGTCCTTGTGACTTCGAATCATGGGTAGAAGTCGTTTTTGTAAACACTCCGTATATTTCGCTGTTCATTGAAGCAGTGGTGATGAAGGGTTTCGAAATCTTACCGCAGTTACAAATTGCTTGCCAGACCATAGCTTTCTTACCAAATTTTCCGACTTCAATCGATGTCTCGGACTGGTTTAACGCCACCCCTGAGGGTTAGCAGGACCTTTTTTTCGACCCGTTTTTGGTTTATCCCCAAAGGTTTCGGCTCATCTCGCACGGCTTTTTCACTTACTCCTTCCATTTTTGCAATCTTTCTCAGTAACAGTCCGCGTTATGTGCACCATTTGTACACAATTTTTCGACGTTGTTCTGCTACAAGTCCACGCATTTTGAAACAATTTAAGGAAATGAATAAACAACTGCACAAGTGGTTAGAGAAGAGTGTAAACAACAGGACGCAGCCATAAAAATTGACAGATTCTGAACCATTGCGAAATGGCAGCGGTTTTTGGTTGCGTCTATACTTTTTGGGACAGTCTTTTGTTATACTATTTTTACATTTCGTCTTCGAATTGAATTAATAATGCATCAAAGGCTCAATATAAACCGCTAAACAGACGTAAAGTTAATGCCGATTGTAAAATACTTCTTAGACCGACGACTGATGTGCCGAAAGAACGAAACTTAGTGACAGCTTTCCCACCGTCAACATATAGTAGTTATTTAAAGGAGGTTCGGGATCGTCATAGGTACTGGTTTGTGCTAGATGTTAGCGGTTTATGTGGAAACCGTTAAGTGGCTTTAGAAGTTCAACCGAAACTGCTAATACACTGATGAGCCGAAAACGAAACGTAAAATAAGAAAATAGTTAAAACCGGTACTGATTAAGTACCCAAACCCCTAAATTTATCCAACCTTTGGGTAAACAAGTTTCGACCAATACTCATAATCTTCGTCGGTAATAGAACTCATCTTTTGATAACATATCCTGACAACAGAGATGGCATTTCACCAGAGTTATACACGCTAGAGTCAGATTTTTGCCACACCGAGGATGAAAAAACGAAGCACCGCACAAAGAGGAAAGCGCACTTCTTCTCAGTGTCGAATAGACAGCATTTGAGTGTGTGCTTGTGGTTAAAGCAGCTGGCGCGAGTGAAACACATTCTCTTCGCATGAATCGCTCACACGCGCTCTCGTCTAAATACACCCAAGTGACCACTGGCGCGTGATGCTGAGCGAACACTTCTGTGAGCTTCAATTAATAGAGAGTAGATCTGGCCTTGCTATGAAAAATTTGCAAGGAAAACCGAAAATTTTACGATAAATTGTTTTATTTTGCTGATTTTGCGTGTCCACGCTTCATCTACGAAAACCATACAGCAGAGTGCTCACCGGCGTGTACACCTCTGTGAAAGTATCTGCATCCACCTCAGAGAATTTATTAGCTAATGCTCTAGCACTTTGGTGCGATTCAGTGGAAGAGGTAAAAGGAAATAAACAAACGCACTCATGATGCGTGCACACTTACACAACAGTGGTGTATAAATGTGAAAGAGAAGAGCTCTCGTTGAAGTTGTCAGTGCGAGGGGAGAAATTTTGCTTGCTCTTCGTCACACAGAGGAGATAGACATCTCTGCCTGACAATGCTCAAATTTTCAAAGAATTTGTTTCGCAAACTCTTTTATCATACTGACCGATCTGTTTTTATTATTCTAACCGACCTGTACAAGTTTTGTTCTTCGTTCCACACAGGTTTCAGCAAGCGGCATTACTAGAGCCATTTATTTTGACAAATACCGCAGTTTACAATTACTGTAAATTTAATATTCAATCCATTCGCTCTAGTTCAAAGCTAGCCGATATTCTTTCCGCTACAATTTCGACTGTCTGTTTGCAATCCGAACAAATTTCACTCTCATTTTAGCATATAGCAGTTCTCTACTGTCATCCCGTACCCACCCTGGATGCTGCCCGGCAGCCAGTGCAAACGTATCCTAAAGGTTCTGTGCTGTCTATGTGTACCGAGACTATCTATTTATATCACGGCATTATTCCGATGTCCTGTAAGTGTTTTCCTCCGCTTTCCGCTCCGTTTAGCGCATCACCAAATCTTTCCCGCAATGTTTCTCGACAGCACTGCCGACTACCGAACCGAAGCAGGAAATTTTCTCCAGGATGCCGCTACATTTGGGGATGGGATCGATATAGCTTTTTCCGGTAGTCGAGCAAGTCTGGCAAGGATTGGAGTAATCGATTTTGGGAGCTCAGTGTGGAAGGCTCAAGAAACGGGAAGAACAAAGTAGAACCCAGCATTCTTGCCTGCCGTATAGTGAAGATGTTGCCAGTAGTGGATTGAACATGTGTTATATTGTTATTCGGTTTTTTTTCCCCGTCGTTTCATGTCTGGTTCGTAAGCCGACTGACGGGAGGACCAGAATCGTGTAAGCATAGCACATTAGCAGGGTATCGAGAAAACTGAACATCTGGAACTGAAGTCGAGAACAAGGAAAACTAAACTAGAACTAATAGGAATCTTTGCTCGAATTGTAGGTGTGCCCATTTTTCGAGAAAACTGTTTTCAACCAAAGCCAACGAGCGAATGTTCGGGGGAACATTGAAAAAGTTTTTTTTCTAACAGCCGAAAGAATACCGAATGTGTTGTAACATGTAATTGATTTTTTGGAATAAGGTAGAGTCTGTCAGTTTTCTTTCATTTCTAACATTAGGCCTATGAACCCAATCATAAATTTGAAATGCACTCCTAACAAGTTTTGTAAACAATTATTATCCAGATGAACACTGGCTAGCTGGTAGTCTTAGAACGAGATAGTTTTTTACGTATTGTTATATAAAGTTCTTTCAAACGTATTCTGTTTTTTGATACTTTTAAGATCGAAATGTTAGTAGTCGGCAAAATTCTCCATGACTCCAAGTCTAATTTCGCAATGTTAAGATCTTTTCGATCTGTTTGCTAAACCAGTCATCAAGAAAAGAAAATACTTTTTGCAAATCGTAAACTAACTGTAGAGAATTCAGTGAAATCTCCTCACAAATTGTAATTCAGTAAAGATTTTCATTAAAAAAAGATACTGGAAAAAACTCTGCTTGTATAAGAAAAAGTTTTTTATAGCAAAACTTTTTTTTCTTCTAAAGTGCCCATCTTACTATGTATGGGCTGTTGGTAGAGAACACGAATACCTATCTGTGAACATTGTTCATTTTTTATCTTTTTTTTCAAGAACTTGACGAATTTTGTAAAGTTAACGGTAGAATGGTTTACTACCAAAGATGTCACTTTCGTCCCAAAAGACATGAATCCACCAAATTGCCCACAACTTCGACCAATTGAGGAATTTCGGGCATTAACGAAGGCACATCTTAAGGAAACATGTCTCGGCAGCCGAAACCATTCAACAGTTCGAAAAAGATTGCAAAAAAAGTGTCAAAACTTGTCGCCAAGAAGTGTATACGGAATTTCATGAGGAACGTTCGCAAGAAGGTGCGCCAGTTAGTCTACAATAGCTAAGTAGCAAATGTTGAGAATAATATTCTGTTGTTGTAGTCTAATATTATCAATATATCGAATAAAATTTGAATATCTAACACTTGTGAATTATTTATAGCGAAACCAAAGTGCGTCCATACCTTCTGGGACAGTTTTTATCTTGGAGTATAGATAATTAGTCAGGTTGTTAAAACAAAGAAAAATCAACGGAGAAATGATTTTCACTATACTTAAATGACAATTTTGTACTTGTTCTGAAAAGATTTCGGACTACAAACGGCGAGTCGGTAATGTCGCGGAACGAATGAAACTGGCACACGTCGATCACACTTCCGAATATCGATAATCGTTTTAATTAGTTGAATGACTATTTGAATTGTGCAAGCTTTTACTTTCAAAATTTGATACGGAGTACCTAAGCTCAAGTACGTCAAACATATTCTAACATACAATCAAATAAACGAAATAATTTTTATTAATGTTATTTTATTCCACCCCGGGTTTAACCATTAAGGGTATGATAGAAGTAAATCTTCATAAGGATCCACCTGGTAATTCTGAAAAAGACGGGTGGGTAATATCAGAGACATAACTGGATTACGTGAATACGAATAAAACTGACATAATTTTTCACACTTCGGATTTTTTTTATAGTTTGAGCGAATTCTATACCTATTTATTATGAAAAAGTTAAACAAACATGATAAAAATACATCAAAATTTTGAAATAGCTGCATTTTTATGATACTGTAAATAAAACGATAGCGATGACCGACGCATAACATGAAAAATATCAAACGCAACCAAACATCTACATTCAAAATAAGAGGATACAATATAACAAAATATCTTAGAATCTGCTCGGTTTTGACAGTTTAAATTTGAAAACTCTAAATTCATAAGAATATTGAAAATGAGCATTTTATGAGATTCATAATAACTGATCGAATTCGTCAACTGCTAAAGTTGTAGTGTATTGTCCTGCCCGGGTTGGCGGTTCAATGCATAGGGTTCGAACCCCGATCTGGAAGGATTCTTAGTGTCAGTAGGATCCATATTACCAGCCATGCAATGATTTTGTACACTAAGGCTGCGAAGTCTGTTGAAACAGAAAGGCCAAATTCCACAAAAGGAATATAATGCCAAAACTTTGCTTTGCTTTGTATTGTTCTGAATGGCCCAATTTTTACTACTCGTATTGTCTATAGGAACTACCATGTATCTGAGTATTAATGATTTTTTAAAGAATTACATAGATGTACCGTTGATCATTCGACCACCACAAATATCACACTCAACATTCACATCTCTCACTTATGAACCGAATAAGCAGTACACAGCTCATGACAAAGATTTTGATTTGTCACAATGAATGAATAATTTCGTAATAGGCGAGAACATCAATTATACGAGCATTTTGTTTATAAATTAAATGACTAAATTGACAATTTTGAACAACAGGCACAAATATGTTTCCCTCATATTAGTCAATTGAAAATACTAATGGTTTATAATCATCCGTAGTTAATGTCTGTTTTACTAGCGAACAAAACGTGTTCTAAGCCCCACATCCCCCAATCACTGAAAATATTCCGTACTTCTATGTATCGGTTTTTAGCACTAAATTTCACTTTAATGCTCAATCATACCAAACATTTTAGAAAATCACAAGTTTGAGTTTTTTTTGGATATCTTACACTGCTGACAATTTTATCGCCCTAGTTTACCCTAGTGAATAGGTTTTTGACAATAGGACATGTGGCCAGTTGATGGTCGTAGGTGACAAACGATTTACATAGAGTCCTCGAACCCTGATCAAAAGTCACATAAGAAGGTACCAGTTTCTTTAAGTGCATATGCAACAAACGTAAACCATTCTTCCAATTTTCCTTTTCGATGGAAAAAATCCTTCCGCACTGCTTCATAGTGAATGTACAAAGCGGTTGAGAGCAGATCATGAATACACACGTTTATAGCATTATTCTCCATATACACTGGTACGGTGTAATTGATATTTTCATACTCCCTGTAGTGTTTATTGTTGCTGTATTTAGCAAAATCAATGGCTATGCATTCATAATAAAACTAAACGCATATTACACTATTCGTTTTATTGAGTTGCAGAAAACGCATTTGTTTTAAATCAAGGTGCATTTTAATGAGCAAGGTTTAAACTTTTTTTTAAAGTGTCATTTTACTCCGATTTTAATCTCATGGCTTTTCGTTAGGGAGAGGTTTCACTTTCTTGTACCGAAGGTCGACAATAAATCCGTTTAAAGTCATCAACGGCTATATTTTTTTTTGTGCTGGCGACGGCCCTTTTTGTTTGTTCGGGTAACTAATCTCGAAAACGTCATATTGTTTACACACTGTCTTGTAATTTGTTTTTGTCGTCCTAACCGTAAGTATTTTGCAGACTGCTTTGGACCAGTTTATGAAAGCAAACTGGTGTTGGAGGATAAAGAATTGAATTTGATTTTCGAAAAAAAGCCGTCTGTTATTCGTGTGTGTGTGGTACTAATACAAGCTTCTGCTACTAAATATTGACGAAAATAATTATTCCGTGCTCGCACAGCACAAATGTTTCTATAAAACTTCTGGAACTGGAAGAGGAGAATGCAAGGCAAATCGTAGAATCGAAATAGGTGCGAATTAAACCTAACTAACGATAGCTAAATGAAAGGCTTCTAATACTTGCATAAACTACTCGTGTATAGTCAATGAGGCGGGACTAACGAAAGTGAACAAATTACCCGACTGCAAAACTGCATTCAATGCGAGTTGAATACTAACGCTTGTATTTCAACTGGCAAAAATATCTAGGAACTGGAATTGATTTTTGGCACTCAAAGGAATCGAATTGTTAAATTGTTGTTCCTTGTCGAATTAGGTCGAAGTAAATTCTCCTTCTTCTACTGAAAAACAAAACAAAACAAAAAAAAACAAAACAAAACAAAACAAAACAAAACAAAACAAAACAAAACAAAACAAAACAAAACAAAACAAAACAAAACAAAACAAAACAAAACAAAACAAAACAAAACAAAACAAAACAAAACAAAACAAAACAAAACAAAACAAAACAAAACAAAACAAAACAAAACAAAACAAAACAAAACAAAACAAAACAAAACAAAACAAAACAAAACAAAACAAAACAAAACAAAACAAAACAAAACAAAACAAAACAAAACAAAACAAAACAAAACAAAACAAAACAAAACAAAACAAAACAAAACAAAACAAAACAAAACAAAACAAAACAAAACAAAACAAAACAAAACAAAACAAAACAAAACAAAACAAAACAAAACAAAACAAAACAAAACAAAACAAAACAAAACAAAACAAAACAAAACAAAACAAAACAAAACAAAACAAAACAAAACAAAACAAAACAAAACAAAACAAAACAAAACAAAACAAAACAAAACAAAACAAAACAAAACAAAACAAAATGAAATGAAATGAAATGAAATGAAATGAAATGAAATGAAATGAAATGAAATGAAATGAAATGAAATGAAATGAAATGAAATGAAATAAAATAAAATGAAATGAAATATGAAATGAGATAAAATAAAATGAAATGAATTGAAATGAAATGAAATGAAATAAAATGAAATGAAATGAAATGAAATGAAATGAAATGAAATTAAATGAAATGAATGCGGGATTGAATAATTGATAGGCAAAAAGCATGCATTGGAATCAAAGCACTTAGTACTTGATTCGGTGAAATATTTACTAGTTTGAAATTAATTGTGTTTATCGATAATCCGACTGACAGACAATTGACCACGAATGGACCTTTTTCATTCGGCAAACACTAAAGTAATGTGTTCCGGGTTCCTCACAGAAAAGAAGAGCTCACACGTGAAGAGTTTCGAACCGTATATATTTTTGTTGAGAACAAGCCTCTAGATTGCCGTTTATCAAATTTCATGACAATCTTTCTACTAGCGTTTGAATAGCAGTTGATCGTGTCAGACGAGTTCTAGTTTCTATCAAGCTATGGAAAAATAGGCACCAGCGCATTTATGCATAAAAGCAACAGTAAAAATTGAATGATTTGCGGTACGGATTGGTCAACCATCCCCCGTATTCTCCAGACCTGGCCCCCAGCGACTATTATCTATTTCCAAACCTGAAATTTTCGTCGAATGCTGAGGATATTGCAGAAACCAAAACCTATTTTAATGGCCGTGACAAATATTTTTTTTTCAAAGTGCATCAAAATGTTGGAGGACCGATGGGTCAAGTGTATCGCTCTAGATGGAGATTATACAGGAACGAAATGTAAAAGGCCTCATTTTAATGCAAAAATTTGGAATCACATCTTCAAAGTAAAATACACAACCGTGAAACTAGCCAATAAGTGCCTGAGGAGCTTTGGCTACCGTAACAACGCAGATCTCGTGCAACGCTAGTCCTTGGCTACAGAAAAAAACGATTTTCACAGCTACTGGCCCATTACTTCCACCGGAAATTACTATGCTCACACAAAGCGACCGTACCGTACCTTGTTCCATGTCTGGAACATCAACTGCTGGATGGCCACACGACAAAATTTCAGCACTGTTTTTGACACAATCTTTCCGTACTATAGCGGAATGCGTTCAGTATTTTCGACATCATCCATAATTGAATACTTTCTCCAAGAGTCCACAGTTCAAACTACTCAAAAATTCATTTATCAATTTTTCAATTGAATTTCCCTCAAAAAGCTTGTTCGAGTTGTACAACAACCGGTCTGTTTACATCGGAAAAGTTCTCTCGGAGCATAGAAAATTACAACAAAACTTTTCCTGCCCAAAAAAACAAGTTCCGGTGGTTCCAGCCTACCCTGCGCCTCTTTTCGCTTTCATGGGTGGCGAGAGAGAGAGATAAAGAAAAACTGTAAGGAAGGAAAGTTTTAACGACCTGTTATTGTTCATCGAACCGTAACCGGACGAGCTACGGGAAACGGAAGTACGTAGAAGAATCGCATCGAACCGATTGAAATGAAACAGCCTCCAGAAAGGGAACGGGAGCGACATGTTTGAAATTTCGTGTTCATACCTCCGGCGAGACTGCCAAAGTGCCACTGGCCGAACGGAATGTCTCTCATGTGTCGTCTCCGTGGGCCGAACAGAGGTATGGATGTGATTTTTTACACTTGCCGGATGTTGGATACATATGTACCAGTGTGTGTGTGTGTGTGTGTGTGTGTGTGTGTGAGCGGTTCTCAGTCTTTCGTGTTTTTTGAAGTTGAAGTTCCCATTCTTCCCATTTTCGGTGTTTGCGTTCCAATTGAGGACCTATCAATGGGGGCAGAGTCAAAATGGTTAGGGCGGATCGAAGGTTGATATTTGTTCCGAATATTGTACTTTCGATTCTAGAAACCGGGCGGTTTTGGAATTCATCGTTATTCACCCACATAAGTTGCAAAATAATTATCATACATAATAGGTAGATTTACTTAAATTGAGAAACGATGGAAATGTACCAGCTTCCATCAAATCAAGCTCTTGTCTGGTTCTATCAAATTCCTAAATGAAGTCAGATTCGAAACAAACCTCTAGTCATGAACCACCCTAATAAGTATGCGCCAGTTGATGAAGATTCTTTGCCCCGAAGGAGGTTTTATAACCGCTTGAATTGATATCCAGCGAGAAGGAAATGAAAATAATCGCTATGAGAACAAAGGATGTGGTTTTCTTTAGAGTGGATAAACTAAGGACTGCGGATTATTTTATTAGGCGGACCAATATTTGATGTTAACGTTGAGGCACGGAATAGGAGCAGGCACTCATCACAAACTTGGATTTTTACTAGTTATCGTTTGTGAAATCTAGAGTATTGTATTGAGTATTGTTTCGAAATAAAGTAATAGATATACTTGAAAATCAAATCATGAAATTGCAATGATTTTTTAAAATGGGAAGTGGCATTGCCACATTTTCAAATCGGCAGAATTCGGAAGGTGCCAAATTCGATGGTCCCCCTTTTCTCACACAACACATTGGCCCCCTAGTGTACAGGTTATATCACGTCAAAATTTTGCTCGTGCATCACGAAAATCCGAACTACTAGCACGCCAATTTTGCGAAATTTTGTAACGAGATCAAATCAACTATCACCAATGAAACAAAAGGGTTTGGAGAACGTTTGTCGACAACCCCCTGAGTCAAGAGGAAATTGAAAGTCGGTGAACGTAAGAAACATAGGAAAGAGAGGTAAACTCTTGTAAGCAGAACCCCAACATTTACGTCTTAAGCAAGCCGAGAGTGTCGTCTACAATCGTACATTGAACCGGATTGTCGACTAACAAGAACATGACGACTCTCAAACAAAATGATCAGTTAAAAATCAATCGATCAAGACATATTGTAGGAGAGCCCGAAAAAGCCTTTTTTTGCATTTCCTTAAAAAATAAAAACTATTTCCGTTCTTTTTGTCTGGATTTGGCATCTTGCTATCGTGGAAAAAGTCATGAGGTGGTGTGCCACTAACAAAGTTCAGGTGGTGCCTAAGGACATGTACTTTCCCAATACTCTAGAACAGTGTTTCATAAACTCTTCTTGGAACTGCGGCAGCGCAGGAAAACGTCTTAGGCGTTTATATGTGTTGTCCCGCGCTGGTGGGCTGTAGGAATCAGTTAGGGAATCACTACTCTAGAGCTAGCTCCAGACTCCTTCCCAACACAAAATCTTGATATTGCGGAAAGGTAATTATAAGATATGAAAATTGATCAAATTGAAGGGTTGAATTTTGTATATCTCTTTGTTATTCGGAATATTGAGTTTACAACAAATTAAATCCTAAAATATTAAGTACTATTATTTTTTAAAAAGTAAAAACTACTAGGATCAGCCCCTTGGGTTTGTTCGAGCCATTGATGTGGAACAAGGCAACCAAAATTTCTAATGATGTACAATCAAACAGTTCAATCAATCGTCACACTTTTGAATCCGCAATTGCACGAGAGTTTGCTTAGATCAGGAGATCCCAAACTATTTTGAGTCATGGAACCCCTTACTAAAATTAACTTAGGCCTGAGACCCCCACAAACAAATTCCTTTGAAAATTCAATTTCTTGCTTTTTAATATTGATGTAAAATACTTACGAATTTCTGCGGCTGATGAAATAAACACAACTTTTTTAGCGTAAATATTTCAAATAACAACTTACATCAAACAACAGGGGGTTGATTTCTAGACCCCGTCGACCCCCTTAGTCAGTTTTCGTTTACGTCGACCCCCGCAAAAAAGGATATCGACCCCAAGGGGTCTATATCGACCACTTTGGGAACCCCTGGCTTGGATTGATTTTGATTAGGAACCAATACCGAACATGGTTTGTTTTATGGCCAACAAAATTACACCAATATCCCAAATGCATGCAATTATATCTTTGTACATACTTGCGATACGATTTTGATATTTAAGCTTCTCTTCGCCAAGCTTGTGTTCAAGTTTTGTATGCAAGCAGTTATTTTTATAGCGTTAAGTTTCTCTACCATTCTTCGATTTCAATTGAAGCGATAAACCTTTTCTGATTATCAATCGAATGACACAAAATCAGAGCATACCAATAAAAGCTTCAAATCATTTTATGACACTTTTTGTCTTGCTGTCTAGCAACAACCTACCTCTAGCATGCTACGCGTAGGACTGAAACGTTAGCTATAATTTTGCTTCTATTTATAGATTCGCGTGCTTCCAACAGCTTCCCTTTTGCATCGATTGACCAATCAGAGCGATGCTTTCCCTTTGATATATCGCTTACTCCTTCAAAACCGTCGTCTATGGCAGGGAAATCCGATATCCCGGAGATGTTTAGTAGACAAAATAGGACACTGTTCGCTACTAATCAAAATTTCAATCATATATAATTGAAAATACGTGGCTTGATACATTCAAATCGAAACTTATAAATATTTCCAATCAAATGATGAAATAATATAAATAATTGATACAAAATAGACTGAGTTGTAAGTGTTTAAAACCTGACCACATTTCTACGAGTATTTTTCCTTGAGTTTCTGATTTGCACCCCTATATAGAAAATAAAGATGTGTTCCACATCAAAACATTGAAAATAATTAATTTACACATAAAAATAATATGTCGAATAACATGGGATTTCTCTAAACACTTCACGATGACCTTTGAATGTAATCAACAACGAAATAAAAAACAACTCAACGATATGATTCGAATGTGTACATGATACTTTTTTTCAGTTCATTTCATATGCGGGACCTCGAATAATTACATAACTTTTATACATGAGAAAGGCAAACATTATATACTAATAGAATAATATCATATAGTAAATATTTATTCAAACACTAGAATATGATACCACAGATCAAAAGCTTTCTGACTCTATGTGCGGTGTTGGGGATAAAGCCAAGCCTTGAAATAATATATTAAAGTATTGAAAATTTCAAAATTATTAAATTAAGTTTCGAAATTGAGAACATTTCAATCTATAAAAATTTGGTTACAAGAAACCGCTTTTTACTGAGCGCACATGACTGTTATTGTTTCTTTTATGATTCATCTTCGATTCGTCATTGCATAGATGTTCACGTTGAACTATCACGCCACTTAGCAGCTCAATACGGCTCACTACGCAGAAGTAAAGTACAGCTTAAGTGTCTCTAATGGAAGATAACTTTTCGCCTGCTTAGCACTTCATATTGATCTGCTAAGTGGCGTGGCAGTTCAACATGAGCTTCTATACACTGCTGAGTCGAAGACAAAACGTAAAAAAATAATATAATAAGCAGTTTCGATGAATTTTTAAATTATTGGCAATAATAAAAATTTTATACAATATCGATTTAAAAATTATAAATTTTAAAATTTTAACTCTCACTTCATGTATGCAAACATTTTGAAATCCAATATCGCAGAACTTTGAAGTAGAATTGGGAATTTGACCTATGCGAAAAAATATATAGTTAGAAATGTATAGGTTGTTAAGTATCGTAACAATTCAAATCATAAAATTTTCTCATACATGTTTTCTTGGAAAACAATCAAATGTACAGTTTGCATATTGTTTGAAACACCACGTGTACAATAAATTCAATTGTAGAATCGTAGAAACATTATATTGAATCGTTGGGAATGAAAAAAATCGTGTCAAGATACAATAACATGTATTGTAACCCATATATCTAATTGTGAATCAATTGTTTATGCAGTAAAATCGATGGTTTATTTTTTTACGGGATGAGCACTTGATGATGACATTTCTCCCAAAGACCAATACTTTCGATGCACGTAGGGTGGTTAATATGAACAAACAAATTTTTTCCCCATTCCAAATAGTGATTATAGCCACGAAAGGATGTTTTTATTCCAGCTGGATGATTACACTGCACTATTTGGATTAAATCCAATAGAACGGTATTTAGCATGAATTTGATTCATAAAAGTAACAGGAGTGCAGCACCGTCAGCAAGTCTCGAACACACAGTAGGCGCAGTGTTTGAATGGAGCGTTTGAATTGGCATAGCGGTATTCTGCGCTCCTGTTACTTCTGCGTACGTTATTCAAGCTAAATGGCATGGTATGGCTAATATTTTTTAATCAGCTGCATAACATGCTTTGTGATTGTTTTTATTATCATTTCAACTATTATTAATCGCAGCACTTGCTGCTTTTATTAATGATGTAGTGCCGAATAAATTTCAAATACATCACCACTATTGATCCACTTATCAACTACTCTACGTACATTTAATATTTTCAGAGATGTTCAATTTTTGTTCATCGGTGAATTTATTCATCATGTATTCTGCAAAGGGTTGAGATACAACGACTATGAAAATTCATTTCCCAAAAATCTTCTGTTCGAGAATCATATCAGATATATTCAATGTGCGAACTTTTTTGTTAAAATCTGTACTGAAATTTTCTGCAGTGAGTTCTCTGATCGATGATTTTTTGGTCTAAGAATCAATTGTGAAAATTTTCAGTCATGATTTCCGAGATTTTGATTGATGTTTTCCTAACACTGTTTATGATCTTCTAAAACCTGATGCAACTGTTAAAGGACTATTCACACATTTTCGTTCCGGTTCAGTTCCGTGACGGTTCAGTGAAAGTGGCTTCAGTGCGCCGTCAGTGTTCCTTTTTTGTCGGAACCCTTCTGTTCCGTTTTCGTGTCGGCACAGCAAAGCCAGTGACAGGCCGACTTCAGTGAAAATAAAAAATATCGGTGACGATGGATTTGAGTTTACCGAACGGCACTGTGCCGGATAGGTGTGAATGCGCGCATAGAAAACGAATGAAATAATATCAGTGTTCGTGAACGGGTGTCGTTTCGGCACCGAACCGGATCGGATATGTGTGAATAGTACTCAATACTAAACACTATTAACGCTATTATATTAACGATCAATTTTAACCATGAATTGATCGAAAAACGACCAGAATGAATCAGAAGACACGGCGAAGCCTTTTTTTTGTTCGACATTGCAGCTGCACACAAAGCAAAACCGGTTCAGGATATAATCAAAGCTTGTGGCTGGGAGTTGCTACCCCACGCGCCTTATTCAGCAGACATGCCCCGTTCCGACTACCATTTGCTTTCGTCGATGGGCCACCCCGTAAAAAAATAAACCATTGATTTTACAGCAAAAACAATTGATTCACAACTAGATCTATGGCTTACAATACATTTTATTGTATCGTGACAAGATTTTTTTCATTTCCAACGATTCAATATATTGTTTCTACGATTCTACAATTGAATTTATTGTACACGCGGTGTTTCAAACAATATGCAAACTGTACATTTGATTGTTTTCCAAGAAAACATGTATGAGAAAATTTTATGATTTGAATTGTTACGATACTTAACAACTTATACATTCTATTGTAAAAAGCATGTTCACAATTAATTGGATAGTGTAGAACAATACATTAAAATATTTTTCAATGGTTAAATCAAAATTGTGGCAGGTTTTGTAACAGTAAATCGTATTGTTTTTCTACAATATTTTTTATTCGGGACGTATTGGCTGAGCAGCACTTCGATTCTTACTAAGAAGTATGATTGGTTTGCTTCAAAAGACGAACATTTCTACTGGCATCCATAAGCTGCCAGAAAGGTGATCAAGATGTGTATAAAGCAATGGTTAATACTTTGAATAAAAATTTTCCCATTCAAAATTAGTGTTACATTTTCACAGAAGAAAACGCTGTTATATCGGATTACCTTAAACAGACTTTATACGATATCGACGAACTGATTGGAATGGTATATGACACGAGAATGTTTAATTTGTTCTTCTCATTTTTTGAAGAGCCTACACACAGTTACAAATGATTCCAAAAGTAATCGAAACAAAGTTCACAAACGATAAAGCTGGAGACTGACGAGCATTGACTTGAAGGAGGTGATAAATATTTGATGTAACAGTGGGCCTGCATTTCAGAAAGAAGGCTAATTATAACTGCCGGCTATAATACCAAACAATCAATCTGAACAATAAGACAATTACTGCACAGTTTTTGTGATATAACTTGAAAAGTATGCACTAGGGATATTGACATATAACAACTGGGCGTTGGACAAACTTTGTTTGGGATTTACTGATATAAACAGTTCTATTTATGTTTCCGCCTCTGATGAGTGTGGGTAAAATAAAGACATAATCAAAATCATAGTACTACAAGGTGAACCTTTAAATGACACCTGTTTGAATCATTAGTTTAATTGGCTGTGAGCTTATCCTAATCCTTATCTGAACTCCGTAGATCCGTAGAAACATTCCAGCTAACGTTTTCTTCAGAATAAAATAATATTATTTCTTGTATAAAATAAATACTACACTGCATAGTTGAGTATAAAACATAGGCTTCCAAGATCGTATTTCCAGTCTCCAGTACCCCGTAGCAGAAAACGGACAGGAAATGAATTAAAGAGCACAAATCAGCTTCCATCCAATCTAGCTATATCTAGTCAGTCATTGATGGTGTGTACGGTCGTTTCGGAAAACTCGTATTTCCGGATCAGGTTGAATGGAACCGGGCGACAATTTGTCGGAATGACCTCAGGATGAAAATTGCTTGTCGGTGTCATGAACAGGCATTTATTTGTGCTAGTATTAAACCAGTGGCGTCACCAACTTGGATGAATATTCGCCTAGCAACAGACAGGTTAGTATTTTTTATCCAAGCGGATATTCATACCGACACCAAAAATCCAACTAATTCCAAGAAGTCCATTTTATATTCATTCAACAACGAATTATACAAACAAATTTCTTCGCCCAATTCACATAACCGGATTATCCAGCGATACTCTGAAAGATTGATTTTACGAACCGGAAGGTCGGCTGGTCACGTTCAGTGCATTTATGACAGGCAACCATAGGAGAAATTGACACCTACGGGTTTTGGTCGCAACGCCGGGCAGACGCCACTGCGTTTTGCACAATGGAATGGTAGGTGAAATGACGCAAAGCTGGAGCCGGGCGGAAGTGAAATTAAACTTTGATAATTGAATTTGTCTGCCTATGTTCGCGCTATGGAAGGCTGTGCCAGTAAGTACTTCAGACTACAGGACTGCTTCTCGACAGTCAATCGATCTGGAAGAGGTTTGCGGTTCTCATTCAATTAAATTTCTTTCTCCCCCTCCCCCCCCCCCCCCCCACCCCCCCCTCGCTCCTGGTGCCGACAACAGGCATGTTACTGTTGTTGATTTTAGTGGTACACTGATGAATTTTCCAATGAACTGTTCCGGAAGAGAAAAACCCTACAATGCGGTCCCCGGTGCAATGAACGGAGGGAACGACAAACCCGGAACGAACATTGGATTGATGTTGATGAAGAAAAATTGTAAGTAAAAACAAAAGATTTCCACCGAAAAGACGTACCATATGGCAGTATATCACTTTACCGCAGTTGCACATTGTTTGTGTCGTCGTCCCTCGTGATGATGACGTTTGACATTTTCTCGTGATATAGGGGAAGACTTGCGCGGCTGCTGCTCTGCTTTCGCCTTTACACGTATCGGAACCGGTGCCAACCACCACACGCAACCAGGTCGGATTTCAGTAGGTGGACACCGAGTTCATAGGCCGAGGCCCCGAAAGCCCCTGTACAGTACAATCCGATGACCACAAGCAACACAACACCGAGGATTACAATTAGCAAAGGTCTTACGGGACTCACTTCCGGGAAAATCGATTGGGAACAGTCACCCGCACGCTGCAATCTGGTTACAATATGGTTCGCACTAGAAACTTCACTTCGATTCACGCTAGCAAACGGTACGGAGTAGTTTTCCGATTAATAACGCGACTGGTTCTATTATTCCGAGAGGTTTTTAAGCTCACAGCTGGGCTACCATATGTGGCAGATGGCCCACGCTTGTTATCATCAGGGAAATTACACTACCAAACACGCGATGCACCGGTTCTCGCTATCCTATCTCGTTTGCACTGGGATGTCAGTTCCCACACGAGCCCAACCGGTCCAAAGTGGTGAACAATCGGAAGCACAGTGAGAGCACCTTATGAATGGACATTAACTTTGGGATCCCGAAAGCGGCACCAGTCTCCTATCACACCGTGTATGCTTTGTGTGTCTGTGTCTACGGCAGCCGATGACGTTGATGACGGCTAAACGACGACGACGACGACGACGACGAGCACGGCGCTGATGACAACAAGCCGATGTTTAGGGGCGTCTACTATCAGCACATGCGCATAGTTTACATTACTTTGGGTTCTCTCCGTCGTCGTCTGTTTCCCTTCCAGGCCATGGCTCGCGACAGATTTATGCTGGGTGCAGCAGCTGAGAGGAAGCGAACGACGATCATTGCTACCGAGCAGCGGGAGCGCAATAATTGTCGACAGCAAGGACTCCGGCATATATTTCGGATTTATCACACTTTACCATACACATACGACCGGGACCGAATCGTACACGTGGAGAAAGAGGAAGAAAGGAAATGAAGGGAGAGTCGAGGAACGGTGTTACGACTGGTTTGAATAAATTTTTGGTTG
This sequence comes from Malaya genurostris, assembly GCF_030247185.1. NCBI lineage: Eukaryota > Metazoa > Arthropoda > Insecta > Diptera > Culicidae > Malaya > Malaya genurostris. The sequence goes on from NC_080572.1 coordinate 191,577,407, forward strand.
GTTACACTTGAATTGAACAAAACGTCAAGACTTTGAGGTGTTTGAGTAAGATGGGACATGCAAACACTGATAAGTGATTAAAATTGGATTCATAATCAGTTTTATTTTGTTGTTTGATTCTGTGATTTTACTGTTAACTATTCAAATAAGAATATTTTTGATTACGTTCAAAATGAGTTGAACTTATAAATAATATTTTTACAGGTAAATGGCATAAAGCAAACAAGACACAGAAACAAATATATAAATAGTAGGATCAAATTCTACTTCTAGGTACATTGAATATTATTGCAATATTATTTATAAGATCAATTCATTTTAAACGTTTCAAGATAAACTCGTTTTGTTGCATTGTTTTTGTTTTAATTTTACGTTTTAAGTGAATCTGAACGTGAATGAATAATGGAAAAACCAAGATAAAAACAAGAGAAAAAGACGAATCCATTTGTTCGCACGTATTTATATTCGTTTCGTGTTGTCACTGTTCTTTCTGACGTTTTGTATAGCGGCAAATCGAAATTCGATGCGTTAAAGATTTAAAATTCTGTATTAATTTTCTGATATGAAAAATACGGTACATTTGAATAGGGACAGTATATTTATGGGTGAAAAACAGTACGCAGTATTTGGGTTAAATATATAGTACAATACTGTAAAATACAGTACGGATACAAGCGTTAGGTATGAACTAACATAACCTTTTCAATTTGTAAACAATTATGTCAAATTAAGAGGAATTTTTCCTTATTTTGCATCGTCGCACTAAATGATTAAACACACTTTGCCCTATAGATCTGGAACCGGAAGTCAGACCCGGATGAAATTAAACATTATTACTTATTACCGTTCTCACTTCCACTTCCACTTTCACTTCACTCACATGTCACTTCACTTGATTTTTCCTATTACCAGTGTCACGGTCAATGAAATAATCACTAGTGAAAAAAAATTATTTATTCTAACAAAATTTTGGTGATTTGATGTTCGTAATAACAACAAGCTCATCTAAGCAATTACTTTTTTCTCTGAAGTGACTTTCGTGATAAAGACCTACATTCGCTTCACTTAGTTTTCACCGTGAAGTGATACCGATAATAAGGTAAAAATAACTTCACTTGGTTTTCACCGTGTAGTGATACCCGTAATAAGGGCCTATAGGAACTTTAGTTAGAGTCTAAGTTTGTGAAAATCGACCAAATCATCTCAAAAAAATTGAGTAAGTCTCGTTTTGAAGTCTGTGACCACTATTTCCGCTACTTCTGGAATCGGGAACATGGAACCAATATACCCGAAGACGGTTCGTTTAGTAAGTAACTAATATAACTAACAAATTAAATCAGTTTTGAATTTAGAAGAACTCTACCCTCTTTTGCATCGTCGCTCTAAATGACGGTGTGCATTTTTAAACACACTTTACCCTATGAAAACATGATGAAATTCAATAGTAATCTAAGGGACTATGAGATTTTTTATTTTATGAGTGACATTGTTTGAACATACATAACATACATACTTAGTCTTCCGGGCCAATTTTCACTAGTCAATTTTTCAAGTGATTGAACCTGAAAAATATAGATTGAAATGTGGCAACCCTTCTCGCTAGACGAAATTGAACAAAGCACGAGCAAACGGAGCAAAACCACATATAGTGACGCATACCAGTTTTGCATCGTCATTTTGAATGTTTTGACACTAACCGCCCTATAATTTCGGAACCGGAAGATCGTATCTGGATGAAACTGCACAGTATATTTTATTTATTTATTTATTTATTTTGGAGCCCGATGGAGTTGAAATTTGGCAACTCTCTCTCCAGCAGGCATAAAACCTCCTCATCATTTGTATCAACAAATTGCAATGATCCAACAGATACATTTGGGCTTAACACTAACAATTAAACTTACCTTACCTAACAGCTATAGGCCTGGGGTGTCCTTTGCTGTATCAAGAATACGTCTCCACATAACTCGGTCCATGGCTGCTCGTCGCCAGCCACTCAAGGCACGGATGCTTCTTAGATCTCCACTTGATCGATCCACCTTGCTCGCTGCGCTCCTCTTTTTCTTGCACCAGTCGGATTAGATTCAAGAACCATTTTCACTGGGCTGTCGCCCGACATCCTTATGATATGCCCAGCACATCGTAGACGTCCGATTTTAGCTGTCCGTACGATAGGTGGTTCTCCTAGCAGCTGTTGCAATTCGTGATTCATACGCCGTCTCCACGTTCCGTCTTCCATCTGCACTCCGCCATAGATGGTCCTCAGTACCTTTCTTTCGAAAACACTGAGGGCGCATTGGTCCTCTGCCAACATAGTCCAGGTCTCGTGGCCATAGAGAACAACAGGTCTAATAAGCGTTTTGTAGATGGTCAATTTGGTACGGTGGCGTATTTTTCTCGATCGAAGGGTTTTTCTGAGTCCAAAGTTCGCGCGATTCCCTGCCAAAATACGTCTCTGTATTTCTCTGCTGGTGTCATTTTCGGCGGTCACCAGTGAGCCCAAATACACAAACTCGTTAACCATCTCGATATCGTCACCGTCAATAATCAGGATATATGTACTAACAATTAAAACTAAACTCATAACCCTAAGGAGTGTATCGAAAAGTAGTTAGCAACATTGATTATTGAATAAAAAAGCGAAAAAAAACATATTTTGACAACAGTTTTCGATATATTGTAGAAAAATTACATTTTTATGCATTTCACTGATTATATTGAAGAAAATCCTAGTTTCCGTGAAACGATCGCACTTTGGACTTGACATTCTTCATTAAATTCTGCACAGTTACTTTTGTGACTTTCCTGGTGGCAGCTGTCCAGTATTTTTTGAACTGCAGCATGTTATGGGACACTGTACCTTCCTTCCGAAAGTGCCGCTTGACAATTGCCCAATACCTTTCAATTGGCCGAAGATCCGGGCTGTTCGGTGGGTTGATGTCCTTTTCCACGAATTGTACATTATTTTTGACAACCACTGTAGAACGGAGTTGGCGTAGTCGGCTGAAGCCAAATCCGGCCAGAAGAGAGGAGGAGCCTTATGCTTTCTATACAGTGGCAGCATTCTCTTCTTCAAACATTCTTCCTCGTACACCTTGGCGTTAATTGTGCCCTTCGTGAAGAAAATCGACGACCGCAAACCACAGGTACAAATTGCTTGTCAGACCAACACCTTCTGCCCAAACTGTTCCATCGCCTCCGTGGTGTCAGCGTCGTCCAGGTCCTGGTACACCGATTTCGTACAATATTCCGGTCCGGGCAGCGCTCGAGAGTCTTCCTTGGGGTAGGTTTCGTCGTCGATCAGGATGCATCCGTCTTTATTCTGTAGAATCCAGTTATACAGCTTTCGCGTTCTTGTTTTGGCCTGAACTTGCTGTACCAGGGACTTTTTCGGCACCTTCTGTTTCTTGTACGTTTTCAGGGAGTTCCGAACTTTGATCCGTTGAATCATCCCGATGCTGGTGTTGAACTGCTTGGCGTACTCGACGCCGATGAGGTTTTCCTGATGTACTCAACCACTTTTAAGTCCCGGCCGGGCTGGCTGGGACCCGTTTTCCTACCGGATCGGGGCAAATCCTTCATGGAAAGGGTCTTACCGAACTTCTCGATAATATTTTTGACACTGGTGTGGTACACTTTCACCCGTATTGCAATTTCGTTGCAAGTGACACCACAATTCGACTCATCATTGAAACGATAAACCGTACCGAAACCAATCGATTGCGCAGCTGTTATTGACATGTAAACAAACATGTCACCGCAAAACACGCTTCAAAAAATTAAGCCATTTCAGAGTAATAACTGTTTGAATGTTGCTAACTACTTATCGATACACTCCTTATCTATAACTAGTTGATAACACCAAGCATTACAGGGCGCTCTTGCTTAAAAGGTGACAGAGAAGAAAAAAAAGTGGGTATGTAAATGTTATATAAGGGTTGGTGAGGGGGTGGTGTGGTAAACGAGAGTTGGCTAACGACGGTGTTAGAATCGGCATGTAGATTTTTAGTGACCAAAAAGATGGTGGAAGACAGAGAAAACGACGGGGTTAGAATCGGCATGAAGATCTGGTTAGTGATCGAAAAACGGATGGTGGATGACAAAGAAAAGGTAGAATGGACGACCGAGTTAATTTCGACGAGCGAATCTAGTTAGTTTCCAATGGAGATTGTGGAGAGACGGAGTGGGAAAGATCACAATAATCCAGCAGATACTATATCATATACTTATTACTGATAATTAAAACTACCCCTATTATTACCCTTAATACTTAAGAAGTAGAGAAGTAATTCAGGAACAATTTTTTCACGGTGTTGCGATATAGGTGAAAATCGACCAAGTGAGAACATCGATTAAATAGACGGCCGATACTAGAGAACGGTTCGTTATAGCCGTAATTAGGGCGAGCAGATTGAATTCTGAAAAATGGATGAGATCGGAGGTTGCGAAAATTATTAGCTAGGTTCAGTTTATGCAACAATTCGGGGCAATCAGTTTGAGATTGTAACAAATCCGCCACGAAAATAGCTCTAAAGATGTCTCGTCGTACGGATAACAAGTCCAAATCGATCAGTTTACAGCGCTCACTATAGCTGGGAAGGTTGTTGGGATCCCTCCAAGGAAGACTGCGAAATGCAAACCGAATAAATTTATGCTGAATAGCTTCTATGCGTTGGATGTCGAGTTGATAATAGGGAGCCCAGACGACTGCAGCATATTCGAGTATAGAGCGAACCAGTGCACAATATAGTGCTTTAAGACAATATATGTTATTAAAGCTCTTTGTAATGCGAAATATGAATCCTAGCATCTTAGAAGCCTTAGAGATCGTATATTATACGTGATTCTTAAAATTAAGTTCAGAATCCAACAGAACTCCTAAGTCCTTGACAGAAGATTCTCGTTTGAGAATAGTCTGGGAAATGGTATAGTCGAATACAACTACTGTGCGTTTACGTGAGAAAGAAATTACGGTACATTTTGAAGCGTTCAGGACCATTCTATTGAGGTCGCACCAACTGGAGAAGATATCTAACTGTTTCTGCAGGAATCTACCATCTTGTAGGTCTTTAATAGGATGATACAATTTAAAATCGTCGGCGAATGACAGTTTTTTACATTGCAGTGCAAGGTTCAAATCATTTAGATACAGCAAAAATAAAAAGGGTCCGAAGTGACTACCTTGAGGTACACCCGAGTTAGTTAGAAAGGGTGCGGCTGTCCAGTCACCGATTTTAACTATCATAGTACGGTTAATCAAATAAGATTGCAGCCAGTTCAAAGAAGGACCGCCAAATCCAAGTCGTCCTAGTTTAGCAATAGCTATTTGGTGAATTATTTTATCAAAAGCAGCGGAGAAGTCAGTACGTATAGCGTCAACCCGCTGTCGCGCCTGTAACGACTGAATTACATAGGAAGTATAACACACAAGATTCGTAGATGTAGATCGTTTTGGCATGGAACCGTGCTGAGTTGAAGATATATTATTAGAGCAATTGTGTATGATGGAATCCAAAACGACTAATTCAAAGAGCTTAGATACAGCACACAAAGCGACAATTCCGCCTCTGTAGTTCGATATTTCACATTTATTGCCTTTTTTAAATACGGGGAAGATGAATGATTTCTTCCATGCTTCGGGAAAAATTCCAGAGCATAAGGATATATTAAATAGTATCACCGATGGAGCTAATAAACTTTCCGAAAACTTTTTGAGAACTATAGACGGAATGCTATCAGGCCCAGCACTTGTTGATTTTTTCAGCTTAGTGCATGCAGTTTTCATTGTATCCATTGTGACAACAGGGTATGATCCAGTAGGGGAGCGTAGTGGGATATTATTCGCAGCTTCAAGAATGCGATGATTAGTCAATGATTCTTCGCAAAAGACGCTGCTGAATTGTTTGCAAAAAAGATCACAAATATCGGACGTGGTTGATGCTTGTAGATTGGCAAGAGACATATGATTAGGCAGACCCGATTCTTTTCTTGGATCATTTACGTGGTTCCAAAACTTTTTAGGATGAGTTCTAAGATTGTTCTGGATGCGACGGTGATAGGCATAGTGGAGCGCTTTTTTTAATCGTTTGTAACGATTGTTATGAAACAGGTAATAAGAACTTAGTAATACAGATGGATGTTTACTGTACTTTTTAAAGCAGTTCGTTTGGCTAGTTTAAAACGTTTCAGAGTTCAGAGTAACTAGACATTTGTTGTAATTTCTTAGGTACAAATTGCTCTATAGCATCGGAAATGATCAGCGTGCTTCCGACTTTGTTGAATGATAATGAAAATGTCAGATTTAAGTTTTATTGTGTAGGAGCCCACTTGGGAAAAACTTTTAATATGTCTCCAGAAGGCATAAACCCACCTCTTTTTTTAAGCAACGGATTTTCAATATTAAAACGATACACTTCTGAAAGGACAACGTTTACAAAAAACGATTTCCTGACAGTATTAAGGAAGTGTAAAAGTCTTAAATATCAAGTTAAGGAAAAAGAACCATATTATTTGATCAGTTAATGTGTTTTTGTAGTGATCGATATTCCTCAAAGTAGCGATTCAGATTTATGTTCGTAGTCAAGATAACATTTCACGCTAACCAAGTATTTTATTGTTTTTTGTTCGATACGTTCTGATGTGAGTTACTGGGTGCTGGAAATGGCACATCAATTATCACAAAAAAAACATAATGGATCGAATTTTTATTGATGAAACATTGACCAAACGAATTGAAATCGACACATGGGTGGACGCTGTACCTGTGTTCGAATCCCAACCCCACACAAAGGGCAAAGAAATTTTTCTGGTCCGAGAGGCGAATGACCACGATGTGAAAACCTTTTTAATCGGAATAAAAAAAATCGAACCAGAGTGGTTTTGCTGTGAATTAAGCGGTGCTGGAATGGGATCAATTCTCACGAGTTGCTTCTATATGGTCAAGCAAGCTCTTGGCACCTTAGAGCTTAAGCAGTGTGCGTTAAAAAAAATGATATTATTGAATTAAAAAAAAATATATGGTCAAGCACTAAATTTGGATCTCTACTGTCAACAATTGAACTATTTAAAGCTAGCAAATAACCCAAAACATCCAGAATTTGCTATCATGACCGACAATCGTTCAACATAAACCGTTGATCTAACGCGTAGCTAATGCTATTCGCAAAACAATTTTTGCACCGATTAACTTGACATCTGTTTAGCACTTCGTGTTGAACCGTTAGATAGCGTTAGCAGCTCAACATAATCTGATAATGCACTAATGAGTCGTAGACGACAGGTTAAAAAATAGAATATACTTCAGTGCGTTTAGCACAAACCGGTTTAGCACAATCTGTTGACGGTCAGAAAGCTGTCACAAAGTTTCGGCTTTTCGAAGCAAAACGCGTTTTGTAAATAGTATTAATTTTACATTTGCCTAGCGATTTAAACTGCTAATGAACTGAAGAGTCGAAGACGAAACGTCAAAATAAGAAGAAAGTGCAAAATTCATTCAAACATAAACAAATTGTCAAGATAGAACATCTATGGTCGACCCCTTCAACACGAAAGAATACACATATAATTCGGAAGAGAGTCGAATAATGAACAAAAACACCAAAAGAAACACCCGCATCGGAGCTCAGAACGAACCACCGGATAAGTGAAAGCTATCACTGGAAATGAGAAAACAAATCCTAAAATTAGAAAGGGAGCTTCCAGTCAACAGTAGCACAATACCCCCGTATCAAATGTGTGCGCTGCTGAGCGATTGACAGAGAAAGACCTTGCAACAATTTTTTTTAGTAAAGAACTAGAGATTGGTGTGGGTTGATAGTCATTATGACGAAGTGCATGCGGCATCGAATTTTTCGAACTTTCGGCCAAATTCGACTGTATGAAAAATTTTGTTTAAAAGTACTACGTTGATTGATAAGCACAGGACAGATAAAAACGCTACATTCAGGCGGTGACATTGAATCAAGAGCAAAGTGGCTATTTAGGTTAACTTCAAACTTTGTAGCAATTTGTTTTAAATATTTGTGCCTTGCCGACGTTCTGCTTCTTTTATCTACATCTAGATCTAGGTTTTACGTTAACAACTTGGGAGCCGTATTTCTTCTTATTTCCATAATTTCAACATTCACTCCTCCGCCCACGTCAAAATTTCGTTTCCTTCTGCACGACACAGGCTGCTATTGCTGTGAAGCCAGGAAAATTCCTGATGTTTTTCATCAGTGTGCCCTCGGATACAGTCCCGGGATGTTAAACGGAAGGAGCAAAACGGCATACAAGCAAAAATCATCGGAAAGAAAAAAGCACTTAAGATTTCTGTCTGGCCCGATGTAGTCTTATCCATGCAGCAAGCCGGAGAAACCGTGGCTATATTTAGGTTCGGAACATACCGAAAAATCAGCTTATCTCCAGTTGGAACGGAAAAGTAACAGAAGTAACGCAAAGGAAGGGAAACCTAGGGGTGAAGCAGTAAGGGAGTAAGTCATTCCTCATACATTTATTAATACACATCCGACCCCCGCAACGCGCGCGTGTTTCTCGCTGACACTTCGCGGTCCAAAAAGGTTTCCATTCCGGTTTGCTGCCGAAACGGCCGGTTGCATGAAAGCATGCTGTTCCTGTCAGACTCATTATTCGACTTCACGCACGCCATCTTATTACTGTCGCTTGCTGTAGTTCCGTTGCGGACGTGAAGGGAGCGAGGTGGTGCCAGAGTACAATCGTTTTCTATGACATTTAACAGGTTTATTAGATTGATTGTAGCGGGCGAAGTTAGTTCGTGTTGCAGCGGGATCGATGAAGGATTTACGTGTGTTTGTATTTAGACTGCCACCGGAAGATCCGAAGACAACAATAAAACAACTATGTGAAAATAAATCCATTTGTGTCAGGTTTGTAGCGGAACAACAACCGAGCGTAGAGGATTTGAGTTAATTTCCGGATGGTTACGTGATTACAGAAAAGGATCCGTTGCGTTAAATTGTATGTGTTGGATTCAAGGTGAACTTAGATTCGATGAAAGAACAATCAAAACCATATCTATTATAATATTCTTTCAACATTTAGAGAATTAAAAATTCAATGACTTTTCTTACCATCAATTGTCGACTGATCAAAAAGATGAAGCATCTATGATTGAAATAAAAAATACTGACTTCACTGCTATATATATATATATATATATATATATATATATATATATATATATATATATATATATATATATATATATATATATATATATATATATATATATATATATATATATATATATATATATATATATATATATATATATATATATATATATATATATATATATATATATAAAACAGAAACTAATGACTTTTCTCGGAACCTAGAAAGAATTTAAAAAAAGATAGAAAAGAGATGATAAAATGCAATGCAGAAATAAAATTTCGCGAAAAAATTACCCGAGACAGTCGTTTCTTCAATTAAATTACCTAATCAACATAATTGAATAAAAGCCTTTTTACTCTGTACATGCTATGCGTTTTGTTAGTTCTTTTCCAAACTATTTTTCCCCGGAAAACTAAATTTAATGTGTCTTTAACTCTTACGATTCTACTCACAATTTTTGGGAAAACAGCAATTTGCATAAGCATTAGCATTAGAGACTGCTCGTGTGTTGCTACTTCGTTATTGATCAGAACCAATTAAGCTTGCAAAATGTTTTTCTGAAACAACTTGCTTGGAAATAGCACGTAGTTTTACATTGTGTAAACTGCATTGATCCTTGCATGCTAATCAATACCGACGCCGGTCACGTCCGAATGCAGATCTACTTGAAAAGGAAGGATTGATAGTCCAATGCATATTGCTACTAGAAACCGAAGAATCCTCTGCATTTTCACATGCATCACAGGAAGGGGTTGTTTGTTAGTAAATTTTCGAATAATATTATCATGTGTTTATTGCTCAGGGTAGCCGGCTACCGAGAATACGTTGCAATTTAATCGCCTTTTTGTATCTATATGTGCTTTTCACTAAAATACGACATTTCTTTCGAAACTCTTTGTCGGAAGGGTCGCTATCAATACATACATTTAATTAAATGTGTGCAGTTTTCTTTTTCAATAATACTGGCAAGATATCACTTGATCATCATCAATCGAACAACAACACCTTACGCGATAGGAAGTAATGTCCATATTTACTCCCTAATCGAAATAATCAAATACCAAATAGATCTTCCTTGCAGTCTAAACTATATTTACATACGCCCTAGTTGAGCACGGTCGCAAGAAATATCTGCACGGTTATAAATTTTACGCGCGCGTCTTCAAATTAGCGTTTGACACGAATAAAAATAGGTTCATTTATCCAACGTTCCCCGAATTATCGATGGAGTTTAGTTTAGACCGATTTTTAGTAAGGAGTAACGAAATAAGGCATTGTAAATAAAAAAATTTGAAATTTTTCTAAGGAACGATTTCACACACAACCACTGAAAAAATAAAATAAACACTCACGGATTTTTGTTAGGTTGAACTTTCCATGCGTGAAGTCTCTTATCTACAATCGAAATTACTCTTTATGATGGATCTGAATTAGACCTATGAAGTATTGTTCACTAGAGAAAGTTTAGAAACTTCAAATGATACTTTTAATAGCATGAATCAGCAATCTAGAGAAATTTGCAAACTAACTGTAAGCCAAATTTATAAGCATTGACAAAGTTTCGAGATAGCGACTGACACACAATTAAAGACGAATTTCGTTAGTTTTGATATATTTTGTCGTGAATACTTTGCTTTACTAAATGAGCAATTCCAGCAATGAGTAGACGAAAAAGTGATAAAATCAGATCCGACCTTCTCCGATTTGGATGAAACTTTGCACATGGCTTCAGTATGGCAAACCATAAGTTTTGAACCGATGGAGAGGTCAATCCGACTCACGACTGATTTTTAAAAAGAGCGTATGTATTTTTGTATATCACAAAAATTCCCTTTTTCAAATTGTTGTAACTCGGAAACCATTAATTGTACAAAAATGGCGTTCAGGAAGAAGTTGTAGGGAATCGATTGGGCACTCTAAAAAAATATACACTGAAAAAAAATGTTTTATACTTTTATTAAATAATTTTGGACACTAATTTTGACACCAGTATTCGAGTAGTTCACAAAAGCATGCTTCAGTGTTTATGTCACACAGTCAGCATCATTTTCCCAAACTAGTGCTTGACATTTGCGTTGCCTATTTGTATGAGAACAGTGATGCTAATCTAAAAAATCCTCCTAGTGGTGTGATAATGCCTTTCTCTTCTTTCATAACAGTCTCATGATAATATATTTCATACTTTTATTAAATAATTTCGGATACTAATTTTGACACCAATTGATTCAGATTGATTCGAGTAGTTCACAAAAGCATGCTTCAGTGTTTATGTTATTAAGTCAGCATCATTTTTCCAAACTAGTGCTTGACATTTGCGTTGCCTATTTGTATAAGAACAGTGATGCTAATCTAAAAACATACACAGAGACATATTCCGATCTCGTCGAACTGAGTCGAATGGTATATAACACTATGGGTCTCCGAGGCTCCGTTCGAAAGTCGGTTTTTCCAGCAATTCTAATACCTTTCTATAGAGAAAGGCAAAAAGTCCACTTAGTGGAATTTTCATATATCTTGAAAAATCACCATAGGGGGGCATACATGAAATTTTCGAAATCGAAAAAATTTTTTTGATGCCAAAAGGCTTAGAATTGCATGAAACGTCGAGATTTAGTGTCATCTCGAGAAAATTTTTTTTTGAAAAAGTCGACTTTTTGGGACTTAGAAAAAACATGAAAAAAAAATTCCCAGAAAGTTGATTTTTTCAAAAAAAATTTTTTTTGAGATGACACTAAATTTCGATGTTTTATGCAGTTTTAAGAGTTTTGGCATAAAAAAAAATTTTCGATTTTGGAAATTTCATGTACTCCCCCCTATGGTGCTTTTTCAAGATCGAAAATTGTCAAACCTTTACCACCGGGCAGCACCCCTTACGCATGTCCGATTTGGCTCAAATTTTGGATGAAGGCTTTTTTCGAGGTGCTTAAACTTTTGAGCACTAGAGCTTAACGAAAATAGAGGTGATCCCAAAATTTTGGCACCCTTATACATATATATAAGAGCGATAAAAATCAATGTGTTTTGTCGGTTAGGTCACTTATACAATCATATCTCCGAAACTGAAAGTCACAGCCATTTGATCTTTGAACTTGATCAATGGCCCGACAGTAGCTTTCAAACGAATTCAAGTTTTTTAAAATCGGTTCAGCCATCTCTGAGAAAATTGAGCGCGTTCAAATACAACGCTTTTTGTCGGTTACGTTACTTATACAATCATATCTCCGGAACTAAAAGTCACAGCCATTTGATCTTCGAACTTGATCAATGGCCCGACAATAGCTTTCAAACGAGCCCAAGTTTGTTAAAATCGGTTCAGTTATCTCTGAGAAAATTGAGCGCGTTCAAATACAACGCTCTTTGTCGGTTACGTCACTTATACAATCATATCTCCGAAACCAAAAGTCACAGCCATTTGATCTTCGAACTTGATCAATGGCCCGACAATAGCTGTCAAACGAGCCCAAGTTTGTTAAAATCGGTTCAGCCATCTCTGAGAAAATTGAGCGCGTTCAAATATCTTCTAAAAGTGCACACAAACACATACACACACACACACACACACACACACACACACACACACACACACACACACACACACACAGACATTTTCCGATCTCGTCGAACTGAGTCGAATGGTATATAACACTATGGGTCTCCGAGGCTCCGTTCGAAAGTCGGTTTTTCCAGCAATTCTAATACCTTTCTATAGAGAAAGGCAAAAAGCCTTCTTAGTCCACTCAGTGGAATTTTCATATATCTTGAAAAATCACCATGAGGGGGAGTACATGAAATTTTCGAAATCGAAAAAAAATTTTGATGCCAAAAGGCTTAGAGTTGCATGAAACGTCGAGATTTAGTGTCAGTAGTAGTGAATTTCGGACAGCTTCCTAGCCAAATTATCCAACATGGCGACGGTACGAGGAGATGTTCCTGCGAAATTTAAGTATGCATTTATGGATAAATTTGCCAAAAACTGATGATTTGGCAAGGGTTATGTAGCTGCGGAGCAAAGGCTAAAGTGTTTACCATGCACGAAATTCTATTCATAGAGTCAAAAAATTGTGAGCTTCTCATCTGGAATCACTTATTTTCCGAACGGATATTTTGAATTATCATTATTCGGTTTATTTAGATCTGGTTTTAGCCTTTTGGTCGATGATTTTGAATGGAGATAGTAATAAATATCAATCGAACAAACATTAATGATAACCATCAACCACCAACTGCTGCCCAAGACAGCTGGCTAATGCCACCCGTTGCCGATTGGACGAACTTGTCTCGGTTTGCTGTCAGGAAAACGGAGAGATACGAATATCGATTCTCGGAAATCCGTTTTTCCAATCTTTGCCACGGGCGACAATAACAGAAACGGAACGCGAACTAAAAATGGGTCGAGGCGTAGGAAGTTTATCGTCTCGAGGTCGCTCCGCTGGTTGGGACTGTAAAGAGAACATTGATCGTCGTAAAAAAAAACGGCAACAAATGGAATGACGATAATTTATTTTGCTTTTCACTTCACTGGCAAAGTTGTTCATTCTCGGAATTGTCCCCGGGTCCCTTCGTGGAAAAGGGTGATCTCGGTTTGTTGCAAGCAACAGTTCACATTCGCAACAAGGGGAATCTGACACACAAATTTGAAATCGACCGCCTTTGGTAAACCTTTAAGTGGAATAGTAATTTCGGAAAGAGCAATTTTGAAATTGAGCGTTATTCGTATTGGTTATTTTCTACTTTAAAAACCATCGCTTAAATTTTTAACTTTTCTCTAGTGAACAATACTTCAAAGGTGTAATCCAGATCCATCGGAAACGGTAATATTGACTATAGGTCACACCAAGTATGAGACAGACAACATTTTCTAAAGTCTAAAGATTCTCCATGCTACCTTAGTTTTCGTCTATTACATCACTTAATTGAAAAAATCTCACTAACTGACAGAAACAGTAGTTTGATGAAATTGAACATCTAAATCTTCAATAAAACTGAATGGCCCATATCTCTCTGGATCTATCAATTTGTCTATCTACGTATCATTGTTACCAAGACTTCAGACTTCCATTTGCTTGGTATAGGAAAAATAGAACAAAAAAACTGCAAACACCAACAGAACTGTTCTCTTTACGGCTCCTCCTCGTCATCGATAAAGTCACAGTACAGTTAAAAAACAATCGAGACTGGTGCAGTGAGATGAAAAGGTAATAATGCAGCTTTGACTGAAATTGAACTTTTTTTTACAAACGCCCTCTACGTTTCCATATATGTCCTGTTTAGAACACTTGAGTTATACCACCCTGCCCTAGCTATCCTGAAGGATAGGGCCAAAGAATTTACAGTATTACTGTGCCGCTCCTTGACAGTAGGTGCTAAGCGGTTCCAGACTGTGAATCGTTCAAGCAAGACATCCAAGCGCAATCAGGGCGAGCTTTTGGAGACGTTCCGTTTGTCGTCTCCTTCGTCGTGGACTAAACCGAAGCCCCTGGAGACTCAACGTCAGAAGCTATAAAACGGCAGCAATATCTATCTATACCCAGCACCGTCAGTGGTATGACTTAGTGTAAACTAATTTGCCAAAGTACACACACGTACAACGAAACTACCAACAGCAAGTCGGCGGGGGTGGGTCGCGCACGGGAGCCAAGGAGTCCTCCCCGCCCGTTGCCGTGAGGAACACCGAACTCAAGACCGACAACTGTTTGATCCTATCGAATTCCCATCGAGTACAATGTATGCAGATCACCGTTTCGTTTCTCTTGCGGGAGTTCGAGTACTTGATGGTAAGCATATGCATTTGAGAAAAAAAAAAACTACGGAAAAAATGCGCGGTGTGTCACTTGCGGGAAATCTTACCGATAGCAGGTCGGTTCGGTTCGTGTTTATTGCTTACCTATAACGAAAGAGAGAGAGAAAAAAAAGAGAATATAAGTGAATAAAAGTTGGTTTTGCAATTTCAATTTCTGTATTCTAAAGGATCGACGATTTGTGGTAATTACGATAACAGTATTGAACATTACACAAAAAAGAAACCGGTCGTTGCTAATGGATAAATAAGCGTAGCCGAAATATACTGACAATTGGGATATCTATCAGAAAAAACCAAGATAAATTAGTTGAATAAATTCCGATTCCAAATATTCAGGCCTTATGTTCGAAACAGACAAATGTGACGAAGATATAACTACATTATCAATTCCATTCAACATAAGACATAATTTTGAAAACCTCGTTCCCTTTTTCAGTTTTTCAATGCATTACCTTTAGTTTCGATTGAATAATAATTATTACGAATTCTAAATTGTCTTCTTTTTAAAATTTTGTTCCAATGTGCTCACATCATTTTTGTACAATTCATAGTTTCCAAATTTCAACGATTTGGGAAAAAAACGATACAGTACAACAAAAATATAAGTCTTTCGAATCCCAGGTCAAAATGTAACAAGGAAAGTTAAAGAAAAATCAATATGAGAAAATTGATTATTTTTGCCTTTCTCATATAAGAAGGCTCAGTTCGTCAGGTACGCAGTGTCTGTGTGTGTGTGTGTGTATGTAACAAAAATATGCACTTGATTTGGCCGGAAATGACTGGACCGATTTTGTCAAATTTTATCTTGGTACGATTGCCTGCTATTGGGTTTCATCCGACCCTATAGTCCCATAGCGTGCTTTTGAATTTCATCTGCATCAGATTTCCGGTTTCGGAGTAATAGAGTAAAATATGCAAAAAAAGTGCTTAATCCACTTCGCAGTGAGATGATACCTTTTTTTATCAATCAGCATTCTTAGGTGTTTCAGTTGACTTTATTCTAATGTCCGTCGTTTTAAGTGGCAATTTGAGATTTTAATCACCCATTACTCTGTAATGTCGAAACTGCAAATCGGATCGAATTTGAATCTAAAAGTGCAACAATCGATTAAATATTCCATGATATGTCAAAGTAATTTCCACTTTAGAGTTTAGGGTAATTTAAGGTACTTCCAGAGCCGGTATTCAAGAACCAGCATAACCCAAACCGATTCGTATGGCCATATGACGAATAAATTGCAATATTTTTGAGTTCAACCTTAAAGCTTTTCGGGATTGTCATCTTTTTATTCGGTTTGAATTTGAAAAATTCATCATCCTACAATTCCAGAATCGGAAGTCAGAATTGGATAAAATTTGGATTTATTTTAATTTAAACTTTTGTTTCTGAAATTCGATTTGGCTTTTTTTGAGAAAACGATTGAGCTTTGAGAAACGATTCTATACTGGAACCGGAATTCGAAATTCGGTGTAGCCGAAGTCAGACAAATTCACCTGAGTAGCTGTGTAGTTTACATTTGTTTCAAAATGTTTGAAAATCAATGTAGACATCTTTGAGGAATCGTAGTGCGAATTAAATTTTTGGGTGCCTTTCAAAACGAAAACTGAATACAACCAAAAATGAAATAAGTTTATTTGGTTATCGACTATCCAAATCTGCTAAACCGATAAACCTGATTAATTTATGTGAAATAGACATTTTTATACTAATCACCCTGTATCTCCGAAACAGGAAGTTGGATCTTACTCAAAAACAAGATGTTTTATAGAATGTTAAAACTTTTCATTTGAATCTCAGATCGGTTCAGCCATCTACAAGAAAAATGAGTTACACAGTTTTATTTTCGTTTAACATATCATCCTGTAGTTCCGGAACCAGAGGTCGGAACCAAACATAATTCAGGAATCTTGTTTGGGAGTATACGACTTTTCTTATAAATCTGAATTTGTAGAAAACGGTTGAGTCATCTCCGAAAAAAATTGAGTGAAATTATTTGTCACACACGCATTTGCTGATCTCGACGAACTGATTCGAATGGTATATGGCTGTTATGTTCTTCCAGCATTTATTGCTGTAAGTAGTTTAAATCAATATAATTATGGAATTGCTTTAAATTCGAAAATTCTGCCATCATCTGGTTTACATATGTCATATTCGAACGTTTATGTTGCCAAAAACGAGCCGTGCTAAAATCGGTCCGAGGCAAAATATCATGCTGTACAAAGTCTTTTGGCTACTTAGAAACAAATGTATGTAACTGTATAAAAAATCGTGTTTTATGTTGCTCCCAAGCATTTCTTTGCCAGATAGCGCTCAAAACTTCTACTGCTGGAGTAGGGGAAAAAGTCGCTTACACCAAAATTTCGATATCTCCGTTAAAAATGGACGGATTTTAACAATCTATGGCTTGTTGAAGAGGTATTACCGTGCGGAATCTAAGTATGAAAATATATTCTGTTTTCAAGGTCAATTGTGACAGATACTGTCAAAAAACATTCATAAAAACATAAAAACAAAATTTTGATATACAACTTCGTATAACTCAAAAATTAAACATCCGATCTCAAAACAATTCAATAGCGTTCTGGGTGACTGAGAGACCTTTCATTTGCGACTAGTTTGATCAAATTCTGCCCAGCCATCTCTGAGATCTCGACCTCTTAGTTGACAACACACACACACACACACACACACACACACACACACACACACACACACACACACACACACACACACACACACACACACACACACACACACACGGACATTTGCTCAGTTTGTCGAGCTGAATCGATTGGTATATGACACTCGGAAATTTTTTCTAAAGTTTGAGCGAATTCTATACCTATTTTTTATATTTATAAAAATAGGTAAAAAAATAACAAGTGCACTCGATTTTCTCACAGACCTAAGGACCAATTTACACAAGCTTATATTTAAAAAAGGTCTTACAACCCTCTAGAACCCTATCGAATTTCATCCGTATATGACTTCCGGTTCCGAAATTACGGGCTGATAAGTATAACATTAAAATTTCAAGAGCGTATTTCTATACATGACACTATAAAATCGAACAAAATACTTCAACTAGCCGTATAATTCTTTTTTTTTATATCGTTTATTTATACCCGGCTTTAACCTAATTTTGGTCGTTCGCCGGGTTTCTATCCAAACCGTATAATTCTTCAATTTGACAGGTCTGGTTAGTATACCGGATCATAAATACTGTCCCGGAAAGTATGGACGCAACAAAAAACCGCTGCCATTTCGCAATGGTTCAGAATCTGTCAACTTTTATGGCTGCGTCCTGTTGTTTACACTCTTCTCTAACCACTAGTGTAGTGGTTTATTCGTTTTCATAAGTTTGTTTCTAAATGTGTGGATTTTCAGCTGAACAACGTCGAAAAATTGTGTACAAATGGTGCACAGAACGCGGACTGTCACTGAGAAAGATAGCAAAAATGGAAGGAGTAAGTGAAAAAGCCGTGCGGAATGCAATCAGGAAGTTCGATGAGGATAACACCTTTGAGGATAAACCGAAAACGGGTCGAAAAAAAGGTCCTTCTAACCCTCAGATGGATAAACGTATACTGAAGGCGTTCGAGCAAAAGAAGGAAAAAAGTGAACACTTCGAAGTCAAATGTTCTTCGTGCTAAAGAACGTTCGAATCTTCGAACCTATAAGAAGCAGAAACAACCAAAACGTTGCCCGAAACAAGAAGCATCGATCAGGCCGAGGGTTCGAAAGCAAATGTACAATACGATTCTTGCCCGAAATTTGAACTGCATAATCATGGACGATGAAACCTACGTGAAACTCGATTACAAATCCTTGCCGGGACCTCAATATTATACGATGCGAGAAGGGAAAGTGTTAAACCAGTCCAAGACATCGATTGAAGTTGAAAAGCTATGGTCTGGCAAGCAATTTGTAGCTGCGGTAAGATTTCGAAACCCTTCATTACCACTGCTTCAATGAACAGCGAAATATACATCAAGGAATGTTTACAAAAACGACTTCTACCCATGATTCGAAGCCACAAGGATCCTGTTGTCTTCTGGCCAGATCTTGCTTCTTGTCACTACTTGAAATCAACGGAAGAAAAAAAAAATGTTAATGAATGATCATCTCGTAATCTTTCAGGTATGCGCAAAAATTTTATGCTTCAAATTCGATCATTGATTTACTTCCAGCAGACTCTTTTATTTCCAGCTGTTTGATACCAATGATGATGTTCATGCATTAGCAATAAAATTTTTGACATGAATTTAATTTATAAAAGTAACAGGAGAGAAGGGTTTCAAACACACAGAACGCGCTGCGATTCAATGGCGCGTTTGAATTGCCGTCGCAAAATTCCAATTCCCAGCGTTGATGCACCCAAGCTCATATAAATTAACTAAAATTATCAGTGCATAACTTTAGGTCAACCATACTATTTTAGGTAAATTTAATAATTTCGCTAATTTACTCGCCTCTCCGGGCACTTTTGCTGATTAGAAACGTTTTTCTACATCAATCATTTCCGATTGAATAAGAAGTATTTTTTTAGAATTTAGATCTTTACTGATCGAGACTTGACATGATCATGATCATACAAAAATCAAAATCACGTAGAGATCAGATCAGTTCTGATTTCGTAATGATAATTTATTCCTTGGTTAAGATCACTTGAAATCAGCAGTGATCGGTGGTTTTCCCAGCCCTAATGATATTACATGTCAATATAAAATACTGTTTATATTTTAACAACGATATTTCCGAAATCATGAATCTAAACATACCGAACTTATTTTAAAACGATCATGACGTGTATCAGTTAGTATATTTTGATTATTTTCGCAAATCAATAACATTGTTCGAGTTGATTCAACTATTTGCAATGTCTAAAACAAATAAACAAATGGGATCGCGGGTGGTTCTGTGTGGAAGAGATAAAGGATGCCAAACAATCTGCTAAAAACCTATTAAGGTCAATTCATTCACTCCAGGAAGAACGATGAACCCCCTCTCTGACTATAACTTCATACCATATTGGATGAGAAACGATAAAAAATCCTTTAATTTTAGCTCCGCATACGCAGACTTAACAATGTACGGAGAACCAAAAACCCGGATACGTAGTTGTGTCAATTCGGGACAGTTTGAAGGGATGATTTGAAGTACCGTAATCGCATTCACACAAATCACACGAATAATATCCAGCATGCTGAATAGTAGCCATGTGATAATTGAGTTTGCAACGTCCAGTCAGAGCTCTGACCAGAATACTGCAAAGATGCTTGGAAAAATGCAGTAGACATTTTGAGATTCAAATCTGGTAAAAAGGCTTTTTGTCTGAGTGCAAGTTTGCAAGCTGCGCCAGTAGCTGGCATGTTTGGATGCAGCCCCAGAACGAATCTTGTGCTTCATCCAACTAGTTGACAATGGTAAAGCTGGGCCAGCTGGTTGCAACCAACTCTGCAACCGACTGGCCGGGTGCCCATAAGAAGTAAACAGCATTTGAAATGCTGAGGTCTTCAATTTGAATCCGTAAATAATTCGGCCTGAGTGCCTATAAAGCTGCCTGACTGTCGGAACAAAAATAAATTCGTTTACCACAGATTCTCTGCTGAAGTTCCGATTGTATTCCACACATAATCGCGTGGATTTCTGGTTGCAACACAGTACTGTATCTACCGAAAGAATGAGACTGCTCTAGCCTTATTTCACGACAGTAGACACCAGCACCCGCACGACCATCCAGCAGAGAACCGTCCGTATAGCAAACTATGTGTTCATTAAGTTGCCGTTCCAAATAATCAAATAAATCATTATTTTTTTGAAATATGCAAATCGGTTTAGTATACCGTAACACGAACCTCGCTGCGAACGAGTGCAAATAAGATCAACATTCATCAGCTTTACATTCAAAACAGGAAGTGGCAGCTTTACATTCAAACAGGAAGTGGCAGTGTTCAAAAACAGGAAATTCCTCAAACAGGACCTATTGGCATTATGATAGTTTCTTTCGCTGAAATGTGTGTATCCCAAATAAAATAATCACCAATAATATTTTGTTGAACGCTTTTAGCGGTCGTTAGGAGCGACCAGCTCGATTAGAATGGAAACGAAACTTCATTTCAAGAGAAAAAATCGCTTCATTATTGAATCCATTCGCACTGTTAGCAGTTCTGCTGCGGGGTAATTTTTATTCCGACTTTCAGCTTCTGATACTCCGCATTTGATTCACTGTGGTAAACGTTGAGGAAAAAATATGGATGAAATAACAGCTGAAGGACCTTGACAAAACAAGAACAAATATGGATGAAATAACATATTAAGACACAGCATTTTTAATTAACTCGACTACGACATACGTCAATTTCGCAGTTATGTCTATGACATTACTTACTTCAAGCTAATATTGGTAAACCTAATTTATCGCCATCAATTTTTATTCGATGATTTTTTAAGTTCTAACAGAATTTTTTTAATTTGATTTTTTAAGTTCTAACAGAAATCAAAGCAGTTGAACGAATCTAGTGTTACTTCTATTCAAGCCCATAATCAGAAGAGGCAAAAAAATGTGACTTGGAGCAAAAACCATCAACAATATCGACAGTATGGACAAGCAAAATGTTTGGATGTTTCTATTTGAACAGTTTTCTGGACGGTTAAAGTATAAGTGATCTTATTTATCAAACTCCATCAAATTAATAAATGCTCACGAACCGGAGTAACCAATCAACTAAACAGCGTTTCTTTTTTTCTTTTTTTAGCTATGGTTTGAAGTACCGCGAATCATCCGAACTCAATTACAGCATTTTGTTTACCAACTGGTGAAGAATGAGCTCCGTGCTGTAGGGAGCATCACATGAAGCAATGTCGAGATAATGCTAAGAGTATCAAAGCATTCGTACCTTTCATGCTGCGAACTGAAATTCCCTATAAAATTCCGTTCATACGTGAAATAGCAACGATTGCAAATTGAAGGTCTTCTTATCAAACAACAGGGGGAGTAGATATGACGTCATGCCGATTATGTGTTTGTGTGCTCTTGTGTATTCTCTGAAAACAGCTGCCTCCTGCGCCCACGCAGGGAATGGTTTGCAATTTGGCCAAATCGGCAGAAACAAAACTCTTCTTACCCGTTAGTAAATTAACCAACACATCCAGCCCCAGTCCGTACCGTACGAGTACGCGGAAGATCACCAACACACCCGTAAACTATATGTACTCTTGAAACAGATTCTCTTCTGTCGACTAACGATGAACTAAGGTGCCCTGGGTGGGGGAAAAGCTTTTGACAAACATGTTACTCCGAAAGGCTTTTGCAAAAAATAAAAACGAGAAAAAAAAATGAACGAAAAGGAAAAGCTTTTAAAGCCAATGACGTGGATGGGTTGTGTTGATGAAAGTTTACGGGGGTGCGTGTTGGTGGGTTTCAGTGATTTTACTGGGAGGTGACGTCAAAAATTTTATGTGGCATTCGTTTGTCGGAATTGTTTTAGATTGCCAACAATTTGAAGCAAATTTCGTCTAATGACGCCGTAACACTGCTGGTTGATTGCGTACTTGACATCCCTAGGACGTAACATTTATCGCAAATGAGCATTATTAGATCGTCTATTTAATAAAGTTAATATGTCAATTCACACAGCAAAATGACGAAGGTTTTTGTTCCCGGCGACATCCACAGCAGAGACAGACCGAAAGTAATTGAGCGTAAAACAAAAATTTTTACACTCAATAATCCAATTACTTACAAAGTCTCAAACCGAGCTGTTCCTTCTTGCCCGGAAAAGTTAACACGATGAAACAATTTCATTGAGTTACGGAACTTTATTAGACCTATTTCGTACTCGAAGCAGCACTCCCCCCAAATAAGACTGCTGGGGAGCTGGCTGTGCTTTCACGAGTCATGCGAGTTCCGCTTCTTGGTGGTGTTCTGGCGGCAGTTTTGTAATAAATAGAGGAGCTTGTTTCATCATAAACAAGGAAAGTTGAAAGAAAAATTGAATTGTTGGCTTGTTCGCCATCGATGTCGTTTATATTGCTTGGTTTACTCATCAGCCGCACGGACGGAAGACAGCCGTCAATTTGACAAGTGGTTGGCAGCTTTCCCCAGATGGGTTTATATACTACCCGGAGGCATCAATTTCAGGTCGTTTATGTTTTAAAGTCTTCCGAACTCAAATTAGACATTTTACCAGAATGATTTTTCGGATCGAAAGACGACGCACAGTAGCCGGAAGCGAAAAACCCCCCTTCTCAATCCTCCTAGTGGTGTGACAATGCCCTTCATTTGTCATTCAAATAGTCTCGTTATTGCATTTGTCATTGATGTATAAACAAGTTCGTACCGTAACTTGATTTCTATATCAGTGGATTTCCGTACCGAAAACGCATTGGAAAGCTACTGTAATACAGTTTCAGAATCGGTAAGTGTTAGTAAGCTGAAGCGTGAACAACTATACTTTTTTTACTATGAATTTTGTGGCGAATGAAACAAATATCAATAACAGGAAAACAGTCGCCGATTATCATCGTATTTCGGACGAACGAACCTGTTGAACGTGGTTTGCACGGTTTAAAATTGGCAATTTTGATTTGATAGACGACCCTGAGGGCCACCAAAGTTTGGAACTGAAGAACTGGTGGAATTGCTCGCTCATCGCAAACGTAAGAAGAACTTGCAAAACCAGTCGGGGTTACTCAGCCAGCCATTTGCAAATGTTTCAAAGTAATGGGAAATATCCGAAAGGTAGGCAATTGGATGCCGTATGAGTTGAAGCCAAGTAACGTCGAACGACGTTCCTTCACGTGCGAACCACTGCTCCAACGGCACAAAAGAAATACCTAAACTAAATGACCATACCTGCATCGGCCAGAATAAGCCGAAAACAACGTTTTCGTTCGGCACGTCAGGAAAGACGTGGTACTTCGGTACCAAGTATATAAGTGTTTTGCAAATAGCATTAACTTTACGTCTGCTTAGCGGTTCAAGTTGAACTGTTTAAGTTTGCAATAAGCAGTTCAATTTGAACTGCTCTGCACTGACGAGTCTAAGACGAAACGTAAAGAAAAGTAAAAACGGTTATGTGCCCTAAGCACAAACATAGGATAACCCCTAAATGACCATACCTGCATCGGCCAGAATAAGCCGAAAACAACGTTTTCGTTCGGCACGTCAGGAAAGACGTGGTACTTCGGTACCAAGTATATAAGTGTTTTGCAAATAGCATTAACTTTACGTCTGCTTAGCGGTTCAAGTTGAACTGTTTAAGTTTGCAATAAGCAGTTCAATTTGAACTGCTCTGCACTGACGAGTCTAAGACGAAACGTAAAGAAAAGTAAAAACGGTTATGTGCCCTAAGCACAAACATAGGATAACCCCTAAATGACCATACCTGCATCGGCCAGAATAAGCCGAAAACAACGTTTTCGTTCGGCACGTCAGGAAAGACGTGGTACTTCGGTACCAAGTATATAAGTGTTTTGCAAATAGCATTAACTTTACGTCTGCTTAGCGGTTCAAGTTGAACTGTTTAAGTTTGCAATAAGCAGTTCAATTTGAACTGCTCTGCACTGACGAGTCTAAGACGAAACGTAAAGAAAAGTAAAAACGGTTATGTGCCCTAAGCACAAACATAGGATAACCCCTAAATGACAAAAGAAATATTTAAAATATTTAAGAAATTTATCCTTGACAAAAGAAACGTTTTTTGTATCGAATTGGCTATGAAAAGTAAATCCATTTCAACAATCCGAAACGTCGGGCAACGTACGAATACTCCGGCCATGCTTCATCATCGATGGTCGTTCAAAATATGCATGACTTTGTATATGGTGAGACCAGCGGGGTATGATGTATTATGAGCTACAGCATCCCACAATCACGGGGTAAGCCTACCGACCAAGTCTACTTGCAACTTTTTTATTGGATAATGCCGTTTGCTGTAAATTATTCATTTCATAATTGACTTAAATATGACGAACTTCGCGCTAAATTATATTCGCAGCTGGCAAAATGTTCTCCGATTTCAATGAAACTTTCTGGGCATGAAGACTTTGTCCTAAAATGTCATTGGAAATGGATTCGAATAGACGAGTTTCGTACAAAATTTGCTCACTTTATTTTTTTCCAAAATGGATCCAGACTGTCTTTTGAGAAGGGCTAAACATTTTTAACCAAATTATTTATTTATTTTTTCAAAGAGTAGAGAAATCTTACAAAAAATGTTATACTAGTGATTTGCAAATATTCAGCCATAGATGGCAGCCATTTGAACTTCAATCTTTATAATATTGAGTCGTTGAAATCGGTTTAGCCATCTCCGAGAAAACTGAGCGACAAGAAATAACGTGTCGGTTACGTCACTTATACCATTGTATTTCCGTAACCAGAAGTTTGTTAAAATCGGGTAATCCATCTCCAAGAAAATTGAGCGGTAAAAGAATAACGCGTTTTGTCGGTTACGTCACTTATACCATTATATCCCCCGTCAGCGGTTTGATCTTCGCAATTGATTAATTGACCAAATACTAATTATTAAAAAAAGAGCCTTAGCTAGTAGGAATCAGTTCAGCCATCCACGACAAAATTGAGCGTAGAAGTAATAATCAAAATATAATAAAACTAGCCATTTATTTAATAAACTCGATCAATGGCCCAGTAGTAACATTCAAATCGGTTCAGTAATCTCCGAGAAAATTGAGCGATAAGAAAAATCGTTGAAAGTTGCGCGCACACATACTCTTCGACCTGAGTCGAATAGTATATAATACTATGGGTCTCCGGGGTTCCATTCGATTTTCCAGCTAGTTTATTACCTTTCCATAGAAAAAGGCAAAAAATATGGCCAAAAGTTTGTACTGTCTTTTAGTAATGTTCGAAAGCTTAGGCGTTTTATATAAGTTTTCTCAGGTTCACATATCGCTTTTTTTGAAGGAGACAGTATTAATTCTAATTAAGGGGGTAGTACGAATTTTGAGAAAAAAAATTTATTCCGATGAAAAAAATAAAACGATTAATTCTTGGATTAAATTTTGTGTCAAAAAATTTTATTTCGATGACAAAAACAACAATTTGTTATTAGATTATCATGGAAATAAATTTTTTTAGTATAATAAAGACTGTCCCAGAAAGTATGGACGCACTTTGATTTCGCTGTTAATAATTAATAAGTGTTAGATATTAAAATTTTATTCGATAGACTGATAATATTAGACTACAATAACAAAAAAATATTTTCAACATTTGCTACTTAGCCATTGTAGACTAGCTGGCGCACCTTCTTGCGAACTTTCCTCATTAAATTCCGTACAGACTTCTTGGTGACAAGTTTTGACACTTTTTTCCAATATTTTTCGAACTGTTGAATGGTTTCGGCTGCCGAGACATGGTTCCTAAGATGTGCCTTCGTTAATGCCCAAAATTCCTCAATTGGTCGAAGTTGTGGGCAATTTGATGGATTCATGTCTTTTGGGACGAAAGTGACATTTTTGGTAGTATACCATTCTACTGTTTATTTCGAGTAGTGGCAAGAAGCAAGATCTTGCCAGAAGACAACAGGATCCTTGTGGCTTCGAATCATGGGTAGAAGTCGTTTTTGTAAACATTCCTTAATGTATATTTCGCTGTTCATTGAAGCAGTGGTGATGAAGGGTTTCGAAATCTTACCCCAGCTACAAATGGCTTGGCAGACCATAGCTTTTCAATTTCAATCGATGTCGTGGACTGGTTTAACACTTTCCCTTCTCGCATCGTATAATATTGAGGTCCCGGCAAGGATTTGTAATCGATTTTCACGTAGGTTTCGTCATCCATGATTATGCAGTTCAAATTTCCAGAAAGAATCGTATTGTACAGCTTTCGAACCCTTGGCCTGATCGATGCTTCTTGTTTCGGACTACGTTTTGGTTGTTTCAGCTTCTTATAGGTTCGAAGATTCAAACGTTCTTTAGCACGAAGAACATTTGACTTCGAAGTGCCCACTTTCCTGGCCACATCCCGAACTGAAGAAAAAATTCTTTGAAAATTTTCAATAATATATATTGAAGTGGGTTTGATTGATTAGGTATTGTCTGCAATGTTTTAGGTATTTTTAGGACTATGTGGAAATATGTAGCAGTGCTGAAAAAATTTTATTTGTTAGTTTTTTATTTTCAAAATAATACTTAAAAATCATATATCCAGGGTTGTTACGGAAAATTTCAAAATCAAAACGCGCGAAATCCGCGCGAAGTCAAAAACTAAAATGTGCTAAATCAGCGCGAAATTGAAAACTGAAACGCGCGATGTTCGAGTGAAGCGTTAGACAACCATTTTTATGCAGGTGATAATTTCCGCAGAACTTGAAAATTCACTTAAATATAATTTAAATATCTGCATAAGTTTGTCATATGAACGCAATAAATAAGTCCGCATACAACACGTCACTTCAAGAAATCCCATGAAAATGATTGCATTTTTATTCTACAGCTTTTTCGATGCTTAGTTAATTAATAAAAAATAAAAATGCTTACAATTGGGATATTGAAAGAAGTTAAACAGATTTCAGCGATGACATTTTTTTTGCTTGAACTTCTTGCTCGGCCATTTCCTTCTTGATAAGAAATTTATGGTAGACCACATCAGGATGATCTGATTTACTCTTTTTACTTTCAGTTTCAAGTATAATAGCGCCTTCTTCTGTTGTCAGATTTTACTCTAAATGTCTTTCTTTTCCTCCTCATCTTTTGCTCTTTTATTTGGATCAGGGAAAAGCCCACTGGAATTAGTTACAGTCAAACTTGTTCTCCAGCAGGCATAAAACCTCCTCATCTTTCGCATTAATAGATTAAAATCATCCAAATGATACATTTCCTTAAATCTAGTGCTTCTATAGTAACTAAATCTAATGATACAGTAACATAAGAAA
Organism: Malaya genurostris; assembly: GCF_030247185.1. NCBI lineage: Eukaryota > Metazoa > Arthropoda > Insecta > Diptera > Culicidae > Malaya > Malaya genurostris. The sequence goes on from NC_080572.1 coordinate 191,605,248, forward strand.
CGAATTCTTGATAATATTACGTGATAAATGAAAGTCGAAAGAATTGAAACATTTTTTTTAAATATGCGGCACATGCTAGCAATTCGTTATATCCATAATTAGTTCCAACATAGGGAATCTGAAAAAATTAGGATCAAAGATTACGACATCGAAGGCAAGTTGTAACAATTGCAATTACTCGGAGTAACCGATCTGCGATTAAAGTAGGTCTGCCACAAAACTAGCCTTACAAACATTTCGATGGACAAATAAATCGAACCCAATCAGTTTGCAGCGGTTATGGTAACTCGATAAGTTCAAAGGATATCTCCATGGAAGACGTCGGAGAGCTAATCGGACAAATTTGTGTTGAATCGCTTCAATGCGTTGGATATCGTTTTGGTAATAAGGTGACCAGATAACCGCAGCATATTACAGTTGAGTGAACTAAAGCGCAGTACGGAGCTTACAAGCAATGTACATCAGAGATTTTTTTAGTAACGCGAATAATGAATCCTAATAGCTTAGAGGTTTAGAACATAGTAAGCTCTATGTGCTCTTTAAAATTTAACTTTGATTCTAGAAGAACACCCGGGTCCTCAACAAACGATGCGCGTTCGAAAACAGTTTGTGAAATATTATAGTCGGACTTGAATACAGACTTTTTGTTACTAAAAGAGATGACGGAGCATTTAGTAGCATTTAAAACCATTTTGAAATATGAAATATGAAAGTCATCGGTAAACGATAGTTTCATACACTTGATCGAAATCAAAATTTGGATCGTTGAGATACAATAAAATTAATAACTGTCCAAGGTGACTTCCTTGAGGAACTCCAGAGATAACAGCAAATGGTGAGGTTGTACAGGCTCCTATTTTCAATATCATTCCATGACTAGTTAGATATGATCGAATTCAAAAATAATCCGTTTAATCCCAGTCTACTTAACTTGGAGATCGTTTGTGATGATTGATTTTGTCGAACGAAACAGCAAAATCGGTGTATATAGAATCTACTTGTAGTCGTGCTTGTAAAGAACGTATGATGAAGGGAGTGCAGGTTACTAAATTTATGGAAGTTGAAGGCTTTGGCATGCATCCATGTTGAGTCTCAAATATGTAGTCAGAGCAACTATGTGTTATAAAATCCAGAACTATAATTTCAAACAGCTTCGATACAGTGCACAAAACCAACAAACTAGAAAACCAACAAACTAGAACCAACAAACTATTAGAACAATTTTTTATCACCACGGATAGAATCCCAGAACTTCTTCGTTTTTTTTCTTGTCAGACTTCGTAAGCCTGTCGTGCAAATTTTGCTTTAAGAATGCGATTTTTATCATACACAAAATTTGTTACCATATTATTGAAGAATCGCATTCCATTTATTACATTCTTTGCATTATTGAATGTATTATCACTGAGACGATATCTTCCCTCTGACATCAATATTCTTGAGTGCAAAATGCTGAAATAGCAACTTGTATCACTCGAGGTCGAAAAGCATAAAATCGAAATTTTGTCCACTGAAGAAAACATTGGCTAGAACCGCCTTCTAGTAAATTTTAGTTTTATCAAGGTGAAAATTCGGCTATCTCGACCAATTTGCTGAAACGTTCACCCATCTTTAATTTTTAATGGGGTTTCATAAAACTCACAAACTTAAAAAATTTGCAAAGAATTTTGTGGAATGATGTTTTTTGAAATTCGCGCGAAATCCGCGCCATAGCATCAAAATCTTAGCAGAAACCGCGCCAAATCCGCGAAAATCGCGAAATCCGCGAAAACCGCGAAATCCGCGCGACCGTAACAACCCTGTATATCTCAAAAAATGTATTTTTGATTTGCTTCTATTCATGATATGTTGTAGCTGAAGTCCAAAAAAAAAAATACTTTATGGAGAAAAAGTATTTGAAAAATTTACACATTTTCAAAATAATGTAGATTTTGAAAATAATGAACAATTTTTTACAAATATTTTTCAACTAAATTTTATGAAAGAACACTGAATTTCAAACAAAAAAGATGTTGATCAAAATTTTGCTATATACTATGGTTCTCGAGATACAGCGGTTCGAAATAAAAATTCGGTCTTTGTCTGATCCCATTCATCTTCTCTTTTATGAGGATAGCTGGCGACTCATCAGTTTACCAAAACTGGAACGAAGGAGAATGTAATAGTAAATAATATTGACTTTTTTTGCTCTCTTAAAACGGACTCGATGTGTGCAATTAAATTGAATTAAATTAAGATACCGAATCAATCGGACCCACCGTTTCTAGGATATATGTTATTGAAAATTTTCAAGCGATTTTTTCTTAGTCCCTTCTCAAAAGTAAGACTAGAGTAAAAATGGCAAACTTATGATACAAATTTGTATCTTTTGATCATAATGAATACATATGCAAAATTTCAGCCAAATAAAAATAAGAAAAAATCGACCTTCGATTTCATATGGAATTGCTCTGCTGTGAAATTTTATCCAGATCCGACTTCCGGTTCCGAAATAACTGAGTAAAATGTACACAAACAAATGCACTTGATTTTCTCGCAATCGTAGATTCATATAAAATGTCATAGTCCCACAGTCTGAGCTCCGGTTTCGCAGAAACGGTGTAAAATGTGCTAAAACCATGGGGAAAATGCACTCGATTTTCTCGGAAACAGTTAGAACCATTTTTACACACTAATTTTCAAATGAAAAGTCTTACGGTCCGATAGTCTGCAATTGAATTTTATTCTGGTTTGACCTCCGGTTCTGAATGTATAGTTCAAAACGGGGGCGGCCCGTTTGGCATAAGGTCATTTGGCATAATACCGTTTGGCATAACGCTATTTGGCATAATGGTTATTTGGCATAACGGTTATTTGGCATAATGGTCTTTTGGCATAATGGTCATTTGGCATAATGCCATTTGTCATAATAATAATTGGATTTGTAAATTTTCGTTTGCGCTTCGATCGAGTTATGTTGTGAAAGGAAAACTCGAACGAAATATGTGAATTTTATATTCGGTCCAAATATTTCGATAATATTAGGTGAAATAGCATTATTACATATTTTTTATATTTAAAATTCTGTAGTAAATAGCACACTTAGTGCTAGCACAATATTCTGTTCGTCATAGATGATTCAGGTCGAGACGGCCGAAGGCCGCGAGTGCGCCGGCGACCCGCCGTCGGAAGCGCCGGCCACTGCGGGGGGGCAGCGCCCCCGCAGAAATCACCTCTGTCTAGTTGCGGGCGTTTGCCCGGATTACCCAAAGCTAGGAGCTATCCCTCAGTTAAGTCCGAACGAGCGGCAGCGAGGTCGGACAGCAGGTCATTAAAAAAGATAAGGCGTAGCCGCATTAGACCTTTAAACCTTTTGCAGTAAATTAGAACAATTTCTATTAAGCAGCATGTTCATCTGTTATGCCAAATGACTGTTATTCCAAATGACCATTATGCCAAATAACCATTATGCCAAATAACCATTATGCCAAATGTCGTTATGCCAAATGTGGTAGCCCCGTTCAAAAAAATGAAAACAGACATCACTGAACCGATTTTTGTAAACTTTGATTGAAATGTAAGGTCTTATGGTCACATATCCTGCTATGTAATTCTGTGCGGATTTAACTTCCGATTCCGGTATTATAAGGCAAGTGTTGAACATTACAAATCATCATTTAAAGTAACGATGCAAAATAAGCCTTAAAAACTCTCTAAATCGCATTTAAAACGATTTCAATTTAAGAAACTTGTTAGTTGATGGTCAATCAAACCGACATTGACAATATCTCTTTTTAGTTTCCGGTTTCGGAAGTACCGGAAATAGTGTTCATAAGCTGTCTAAAAAATTTATTTCGATTTATCATAGATGACTTAATTGATTTTCATAAACTAAAGTATAAATAGAAGTTCTTATAGTTGACTGTTAAATTGTAGCCGGATCCGACTTTCGGTTTTCGTATTATAGTGCTAGAAATTTCAAACCTTGATTTTTAATGACAATGCGAATAATATAAATTCTCTTTATAGTTGTTGCAATACATTGCACAGTGGTCCGAGACGGGAAATTAGCATGACAAAAATATTTTCACTTTTAAATATTAGTTTTTGTAGTTGGTGTCTTCACAAAATTTGTTTGTAATCAAATGGCGCTCCTTTTGATGAACAAAGTTACTAGGGTGGTCTTCATTTAGATTGAAATCTGAAATCAAACTTTCTTAATTGAACTTAAAAATGATTTTGTTGTACAATAAAGTTGTAGGAAATTTTATTTTGAGCAACTTTGCTGAAAAAGCACCTCTCTAGCTTTTCATTTGATCGAGTTACATCAGTTTTCCCGAGGGTGGCTCCTGAAAAATCGTTTTTTTTTTTGTTCTAACTTTTTTTGTGAAACGTTCTATGGAAAAGTTGTCTACAGTAGAGTTGTTGAACTAATCATTGTGCACAATTTTGCTCAACCAAGTTTTTTTCATATGAGCTACCAGTAAAAAGTTATGATTGCTTTTTCATCAAAAGCTAGTCAAGCTTCAAATATCAATATTCATAAGATGCCAGATCGATGAAAATGTATCCTATGCGGTTCCTGAAAGGTCATAATATAAGTAAAAATTTAAGAGAAAGTTGGAAGGGTGTTATTTTTTAAATTTATTCAAATTAGTTTTAAAAATACCTTCAAAAAACTCAAAAACATTCCATAACTCTTAAACGCCTTAACGTATCAACATACTTCCTTCAGTAAAATAATAGTATCAAATTAGTTCTACAAGTGTTCCATACATTGTCCTTTCGAGAAATGAGACACATGAAAACTACAGCCGAAAATAGATTGCATAACAATTTTGAGTTTGAGCAACTGAGAATTAGAGATACTGTGTAATATGGATATTTCGCATTAGTTTGCCATTACAAATCTATGAACAGAAATTTTCATGATCTCGACAGCCATTCCAACAAGCTGGTGCAAGTTAGTAAAATGGAAATATTTTTATCCACATCGTGCCGAGACGCCTATGACACTGGCCCTTCTTTCTCATCCACTTGTGTACCGAATAGCCTGTAAAAACCTGAAAACGACGCACATACCCTTCCAATTTTCTCTTAAATTTTTACTTATATTATGACCTTTCAGGAACCGCATAGGATACATTTTCATCGATCTGGCATCTTATGAATATTGATATTTGAAGCTTGACTAGCTTTTGATGAAAAAGCAATCATAACTTTTTACTGGTAGCTCCTATGAAAAAAAAACTTGGTTGAGCAATATTGTGCGCAATGATTAGTTCAACAATTCTTCTGAAGACCACTTTTCCGTAGAACGTTTCACAAAAAAGTTAGAACAAAAAAAACTGATTTTCGGGAAAACTGATTTAACTCGATCAAATGAAAAGCTAGAGAGGTGCTTTTTCAGCAAAGTTGCTCAAAATAAAATTATAATTTCCTATAACTTTATTGTACAACAAAATCATTTTTAAGTTCAATTAAGTTTGATTTCAGATTTTAATCTAAATGAAGACCACCCTAGTAACTTTGTTCATCAAAAGGAGCGCCATTTGATTACAAACAAATTTTGTGAAAACACCAACTACAAAAAACTAATATTTAATATTGGAAATATTTTTGTCACGCTAATTTCCCGTTTCTGACCATAGTGCATTGGTTTTGTTTGTGGATGTCCATAGAAAAGTTTATCTATCCAAAGTTCTGGAAATACCGGAAAAAAGTGATCAACCTAGAATAGAATTTGTATCAATTTCTCATAATAACGATCATTAAACCACTAAGTAGGTTAAAACAGGTTGTTCGGTTTCGGTCCACTGTACGCAAGATGATAAATAATGTGAATTATGATTAATTATTTACATTCCTTATCCTAGCAAGATGGTAGTTGTTTAGGCATTTTGCACCATCAAGGTCATTCAAGGTGTCAAGAACTGTTGATCTACTCTCACCAAAACTACTGAGGACTACATCATGATTTAATGCCACAAACCACCGCATGCGATCCCAGTGCTAATTAGCTGTCAAAATAAAAACGAAAGCCTTTCACTGTATCTAAGCAGTCCGACCATCAACGCTACTACAGTCATTTTTCATGTTCATCAGCTTTTCTCGTCACACTAGAGTTATTTTCCCAAACTTAATTACAACGCCGCAGCCTGCCCATCTTCCAGACCGTACCGAACCTTGGAGTCTGATCAATATCAATAACGTCGTTAGTTGGCCGTTTTTCGCATAGACTTATTGGGAGCCACATTTTTCATCATCTCCGACAATCGTTAGCGCTGAATTCTGCCCCCACACTCACATACACAATAAAAAAAAGACGAAGAAAAGGAAAGAGATCTGTGCCCTAGCAGTATGGTGAGAAATGAAAAAAAAGAAATAGAAATATAAAAAGGCACGAAAAGATGACGGCAAAGATGATAATGCGGTTTTCCAGCCTGTGTTGGCTGGTCTCGGAATTCGGGTCTATATCCGGGGCACCCAGAGCATTAATCGAATGTGCGAACGGGTCGAAATCGGCTCTACCCGGACTGAACAAACCACCCGAACACCCACCCGCCCACACAACCAGCAACAGGAATGGGGCGGACGGGTGGCCGGAAAATCGGTTACCGCGCTGCGATGGTGCAGAAGCAAAGGAATATTGTTGGACAATGGAAGAAATCGATTGCCTCTGGCACTTTATCAAATCGGAACGAAGAAAACGGAGAACGAGAAGAAAAAGAAGAAGAAGACTGAGTTCGGCATTCGGTTGCTGTATAGAGAAGGAAGAAAGGAAGGAAGTAGCCTGCAACGAATGATAGGACAACGTGGAACGGGGTTGGTTCCTATTGTACTACTGAGTTCACTGTAGCGCATAAAAATGGCAGAATGATGGTGGTGACAATGACGTTGTCGACGACGATGACGACGATGCTGCTCCTGCTGAAGAAGATGATGATGATGATGATGATGATGCTTTCGGTGATGGCCATAACTATGATGGTAGGAAGTTGATATCCAGTGGAGCTGACTGTGCCCCTTACGTTGTTTGCGGTGCATTGTAATTTGTGATTCTGTGACAACATCGAACTGCAAACATCGGTACGAACGGGATATAACAATCTTGAGTAATGGTTTGTTTGGGATAAAGTCAATATGAGGTTGGGTTTTGATCAGTTTTCTTTGCTTTCGTACAACCGACTATTGAACGTCACGGGGAGTAGGCGATAGGCGAGGTAAAGTAATTCCGAAATATGTTGACAACACGTGACTAGTTGTGTATCATTTTCTCGATGGAAAACAAGAATGTGTACAAGATTTCGGTGCTTTATTGAGTCGGCATTGCCGATCACATACATTATACAATAGTAGTAGTAATCCTAGTAGCTACTCATGCAGAACCCGTCCACGTTATATGATTAATTTTTGGGTTTATTTCTTCAACTAAACATTTATTTGAGAAAGTAGAGTAATTCCTACTCTCGTTATCCTTAATCTTTTGCAAGATATGTTCTCATTTCGATCAGGGTTATTTCGCCGAAAGCCATTTCGCCGTAAGCCGTTTCGCCGAAAGAGTTATTTCGTCGAAAGGGTCATTTCACCAAAAATCATTTCGTCGAACGCCATTTCGCCGAGTTCTTCAATAGTGTTCGAATCGTGATTGGAATTGATTTGAAATACAGACAAATGAAAAATGATAAAGTTTATTCCCCCTTTGTTGAACTACAATCGTACTTCTGAAATAATCCAGAAAGACTTGAATGATTCTTTTATTTAATTTTTATTTCATAATCTTCAAAACGGAATTCCCAAGTAAACTTGTTGACTTTATTAGAGTGTACACCAGGCAATTGTTTGCGGTATTTCCCGATCCGATAACTGAGTGCAAATGGAAAAAATATCGAATGCGGCCTTGCCACATCGTTTTGCTCGTGTGCTATCCGACCTCGCTACCGCTCGTTTGGACCAAAGTGAATTGGAGAAAAACCTCGAATAGACCGGACAAACGAGGCGGTTACAGGTATGTATGCAAGAGGCCGCCGCTTCCGACGGCGGGTCGGCGGCCAACTCAGCTGGCGTCGTCTTGGCCTTTTCGTGCCGCCGACCCATCTGGGCTTCGGTTATGTGGCTGCGCCGCATCAATTATCCAGGATTTGCAATTATCCAGAATTTGCAGTTTTCTGATTCATTATACAGCCCGGGTTGGCGGTTCAATGCATAGGACGCTGGTCTTACAAGCCAGTTGTCGTATGTTCGAGCCCCGACCTGGAAGGATTCTTAGTGTCAGTAGGATCCACAGTACTAGCCATGCAATGATTCTGTACACTAAGAATCGGCTGCGAAGTCTGTTGAAACAGAAAGGCCAAATTCCACAAAAGGAATGTAATGTCAAGACTTTGCTTTGATTCATTATACGAGTAAACGAAATTACCTTTTCGGCGAAACGACATTTGGCGAAATGATCCACTCCCTTCTCATTTTAAGGTGGTATTCGACCCGAAATGGTCCGAAAACACGTTCTTTTTAGTAATTTTGATGTAGACAATAAAATAGAAGACGGAACAATATATGATCCTAGAATCGCTGATTAATCGTAAATTACATCATTTATAAGTACCATGCTTCTAAATTTTTAAACTCGTTTTATTCGAAACCTTTTTTTTCTCGGGACGGTGTACACGATTCACAAAGCCTCTATTTGTGGGCCCGAGCATTAGCTGCCATTGCACAGTGGTCCGAAACGGGATCCGATTAGCAAGACAAAAAAATTATTTCGCTATAAAATATTTTTTTTGTAGCTGGTGTATTCACAAGGTGGGTTTGTATTCAACTGGCGCTTCTTTTGATGTAAACAATCATTAGGGTGGTCCATGTTTGGATTGAAATCTGAATTCTAACTTCCTGAATTGAAATTAAAAATTATTGCACTTCACAGCAAAGTTATAGCAAATTTTATTTTTAGCAGCTTTGATGAAGAAGCCATCTTCTTATCTCTTTATTTTATCGAGTTACATAAAGTAGGGTGGATCTCAAAAAATCATTTTTTTGTTCTAACTTTTTACCTTTCTCATTTGGAAAGGCTACACAATCACAGTGAAAACCGTTCGATTTAGCTCGACGAACTGAGCAAATGCCTGTGTGTATGGGACGAATAATGTCACTCAAACTCAGATCCAAACGAAAGGACTTATGATCCCATAGATCGCTATTCAATTTTATCCCGATCCGACTTCTGATTTCGGAATTACAGGGTGGTATGCACAAAAAAATGAAAAAAAAATTGTAACTCACTTTGCTCAGAGATTACTGGACCGATTTCCACAAACTTAGAATCAAACAAAAGGTCTTATGGTCCTATAGGTCGAAATTGAATTTTATCTTCATCCGATTTCCGGTTTCGAAATTATAAAGCAATATGTGCAAATTTATGAGAAAATACGCATTCAATTTTCTCGGAAATTTCTTAACCGATTTTTACAAACTAAGATGCAAATGAAAGGTCTTGAAATTCTTTAAAAAGTCCCCGAAAAGTTGATCTAGATCCGACTTCCGGTTCCGGTATTAATGAACGATTAGTAAAAATTTTCGATTTCATGAGTAGTTTTTCACAAGCGATGGCGAAACGAGGTGCAATTTTTTTAAATTTAAAGGTAAATTCATCTAAGGAGTGTATCGAAAATAAGCTATCCACATACATTTGAGATGGTTTTTTATGCTCAGATCGCAGCATGCTGTGGGTTTTGCTGTCAGCTTTCGATTCTTTACTTGTTGTGCGGTTGAAATTCTGCGTTTTCAAAATGTCGCGTATTGAAAAGGAAGTGGAAATTAAAGTTCTGGACACATGGCTAAGTGAGAAGGGTATTACTATGCGAAAATTGGCAAAGCGGTTTGGAATTCATCATGCCAGTGTTAAAAACATAATTAATAAGTTTGGGAAACATTATTCTTAGGATGAGCTACCAGGAAGAGGTAGAAAACCCGGTTCTTCCAACCCGAAACTGGACCAGAAAGTGGTATCTCTAATCACGAAGAACAAGTTATTGTCAATACGTGATTTTGCCAAAACAGCAGGAACGAGTGTCAAAATGGTCCAGCGTATCAAGAGGCGAAATCACCTAAAGACCTACAAGAAGCAGAAAATTTCGGAACAAAGTGTAAAACAGACGAAACAAGCAGCAACAAGGGCCTGGAAATTGTATTCGCTTCTTTTGCAGGGTCCGGATGCATGCGTTTTGATGGACGATGAGACTTATGTAGAAGATGACTCAATAACCCTTCTAGGTCCACAATACTTTGCTGTCGTCTTTGGGGAGGATGTAAGCGATGCGGACAGGTCGATTCAAGTGGAGAAATTCGGTCGAAAGGTACTGGTATGGCAAGCAATATGTTCCTGTGGTTAGAAGTCAACCATTTTTTGCACTACCGGAACTATAAATGCAGAAATCTATCGATCTGAGTGTTTCCAGAAGAGATTGCTGCCTTTATATAAGAAGCATAGTACACCTCCACTGTTTTGGCTGGATTTGGCGTCGGCTCACTATGCCAAAACCACTCTCAATTGGCTTGCGGAAATAGGGAATACATTTTATTGAGAAAAATATCAATGCACCAAATTGGCCTCAGCTTCGACCCATCGAACGTTACTGGGCAATCGTGAAGAGGGTCTTCAAGGCAGCTGGGAACATGCAGGAGTTCTAAAAATTTTGAGCTCAAGCGTCCAAAAAATGCGATGCAACATTGTCCGGAATTTGATGAAGAGCGGTCGATCAAAAGTTCGAAAACTCGTGAAGGAATAACTTGAATTTCATCCGGTTTTCTTTATGCTCAAGTTTAACCTCGTGCAATAAAGGAACCATTTATAGTTTGAATAAAATATCGTTTTTTATCATAATTTGGAAGAAAAATTTGTGGATAGCTTATTTTCGATACACTCCTTAGTTGGCAGATCTTGTTAGTTGGTGAATATATAAATCTACTCACTTCGAGTTCTCAGCAACGGTTAAAACGATTTTCACAACTCATGATCACAATTAAAGCTCTCAATGTCTTAAAAGATACTGTGCCAATTCATCCAGATCCGACTTCCGGTTGCGAAATTATAGGGTTATGAGTATCAAACCTTTCAAACTGTCATATAAAACGATGCAAAATTGGTGCGCACCGGTACGTGGTAGTACGCAAGAAAAAGAAAACGCACCCGCCTAGCACTCAGCGTGCTTTGTTCAATTTTGTATAGCGTGCAGAGTTGCCACATTTGAATCTATATTAACTTAAAATAATTGTTTACAAGATAAAAAGGTGACGGTAGTTTATACCAAAGAAAGCTTTTGATTTTATTAAAGTTTGAAAGAAAATCTTGACAGAATTATTTGGTGATGTTTTAGAAAACATAAGTAATATGAGAAAGGCATCATTGCACCACTAGATGGAATAATAAAGGTTTTTGTGAACAGTTTTAAGAGAAAACCGTCTTCAGAAGAGTTGTCGAGCTAATTATTGCGCACAATTTTGCTCAACTAAGGTTTTCAATATAAGTTACCATTCAAAACTTATGATTGTTTTTTCGTCAAAAACTAATCAATCTTCTAATATAAATATTTAACAGATGCCAGATCGATATAAATCAATCCTATACGGTTTCTGAAAGGTCATTAAATAAGGAAAGTTTGAAAAGAAATCTGGGAGGGTGTTATTTTTTTTAACTCATTGAAATTAGTGTTCAAATTGCCTTTCAAAAATTCGAATAAGTCATATAACTGTTAAACGCTAAAACATAGCAACATATTGTCTTCAGCAAAATGTTGGTTCTGATGAGCCCTATAAGTGTCTCATAATCAGGTGTACGCCGTTTTTTTTTCAAAATTAAAAGCTTTATTGCGAAAAAGTGCTTACAGATGTATTATTCAAAGTATTGTCCGTCGCTAGCGACAACTTTCTTCCATAATCTCTCCTCACATTGACTTCTGCTCATCGATTCTGTTCCTTGCTAACAACACGCAAATATTGAGACTCCAGCGATTGCAAAATAAGGTCATGCGATTGATTTTGAAATGTAATAGATATACTTCCTCTAATATTCTATTGAACGCATTACAATGGCTTTCAGTGAAACAGAGAGTATATTATTTAACAATGGTGTTCATTTTCAAAATTTTAAATGGAATGCTGCCTCGATATTTGTGTGATCGGATTGAAAGAGGAAGTGACTTGCGTAGGTACAATACTAGAAATGCGTCTGATGCGAGAACACCAAGCTTTTTGTCAGCCAGATCCCAGAACTCGTTATTGTACAAAGGGATTAGTTTTTTCAATTCGATGCCAGGACGAATCAAGCGGGCTGCAACATTGAGGGAGTTCAAAAAATTGTGTATTTCACACATAAAATCTATTTTGTAATTAGATCTTTAATGAATTAGTGCAATTTGATTTTTTCGAAAACTGTGTAAAATAACGAAGATTGTATTTATTTTATTTTTGTTTTTTTTTTTCAAGTAAGACGCATTAGGTTGTTAGGTTCTGTATGATGATGTTGGATTTTTAATAATTTGTTTAGTTAAAAAAAAAATGAGTTGTCTACAAAAGTATGAGCATCGCGCGCGCAAAGCAGGTAGAGGCAATCTGGAAATTGAATATGACTGAAACTGGATATGTTCTCTTTTATTTTTGAGAGCTTTAGCATTCTACGTGTCGAGATCGAATCTTAACTTTGTAAGATTTGATGAATTATTTATTGATTATAATACGGAAATAATAGGGATCGGAAGTTGTTGGTGGAATTGGGCTTGGCTCTGCTCATCCGCAGTCTCGTTACTCCATCGTAGCTGATGTGTGTAGCGATGAACTGGTCCGGCGGGAAGGGCCAGGTGAATTACTGTCTGATACTGACAAAGATATCGGGTTCGATTCCTGATTTGTTCAAGGATCTTCCCGGGTTGGAAATTTTCTTGAATGACCCTGGATAGTAAATCGGAAATATGTGAAATGTTTTCTTGTTCTCAGTTGTACTTTAGAAGGAGAATCTATACCTGCTGGATTAACCAGATCGTTTTATATTTAGTTAACTGGTTAAAATATGTGATGCAATATTTATTATCATTTAGATAAATCGTCCAGCTCACACCTTTGTAGGGGTATGAGGCGGGACCATCATCATCATCATCCACCTTTCCGGCAATTTTCGGATCTTGGATCTTGGTCCTCTTTTGACGCTATCCATGAAGCAATCCATTTTTTCAACTCTTCGAAGGATTGAAAATGTGGATCTACCAGGCCGTGTGCCATCGAACGGAATAGATGGAAGTCAGACGGGGCGACATCTGGGGAATACGGCGGGTAGGGCAAGACTTTCCATTCCAGCGTTTCCAGGAACTTTTTGACCACTTCTGCGACGTGAGGCCGAGCATTGTAGTGTTGGAGGATGACTTTGTCATGTCACTCTTGATATTGTGGCCGCTTTTCTTTTAGCGCGCGACTAGGGCGCATCAGTTGCGTTCGGTAGCGATCTCCTGTGATGCTTTCACCCGGTTTTAAGATCTTGTAGTGGATCACACCGAGCTGATCCCACCGAATACAAATCAACACCTTGGCGCCGTGAATATTCGGTTTTACCTTCGACAAAGTAGCATGCCCGGGCTTTCTGCGTTTAGGATTATCGTATCGAACCCACTTTTCATCACCGGTTACGATTCGATGTAAAAACCCCTTACGATTTTGTCTTTGAAGCAGTTGCTCACATACAAATTAACGGCGCTCGATGTCCCTCGGTTTCAACTCGTGCGGCACCCAGTTTTCTTCTTTCTGAATCATGCCCAGGGCCTTGAGACGTTTTGAAATGGCTTGCTGACTCACTCCCAACGATTCGGCAAGCTCTTCTTGGGTTTGACATAAATCTTCATCAAGCAATGCTTCTAGTAGTTCATCTTTGATGTTTTTTCTCTTCCACCATCATGTTTGTCTTCGACATAGAAATCACCATTTTTAGAACGTTGAAACCACTCCCGACACGTTCTTCTACTCAGAGCAGCATCACCGTAAGTTTCTGAGAGCATTCGATGCGCTTCTAATTTGAGATTTGCAGATACTCCGCAATTTTACCTTTTTCCGTGATGAGTACCGAGTGCTCAGCGGTGCGTATCTTGGCAATTATTTTGCCGAAATTCTGTGAAAAAAGTGTGCAGACAGTCAATCATATTATGATTGCATTTGATTTAACATATCCTCATTTCATCTTTATTCAACAAAATTAGTCATTTCAAAATGAAATGTAAGTTGTAAGATATCAATAAGGCCAACAAATTTAATTTACACACAATATTTGAACCGCTAAAAAGACCTAACGTATTTATGTAACGATTATTGGATTTTGCACCGAGATGCAATATCCTTTCTGATGACTAGATCGAAAACGAGTGACGACTGACTACTGGTCGTCGCAGAGTGTGAACATTTAGGGGTTTTTGGTTTGTACAAATAAGCACATATTTTATTCCAGCTTTCTTCACGTTTCGCCTTTCCCTTAACAATTTCTCTTTTTGTTACTATATATTGTTATTTTGACATCTAACGAGACCAGACCTATATCAGAATTTTTTACGAAAACTTCTTTACGGCTTGATGATTGGGTGCCTTGCCTGGAAGACAGGAAGTCCGACACGCTTCTTCGTCTGCTGAACAAACCAGGCGGAAGATTTGACCTCTTTTGTCACTTCCAGAATTGAAAATCACTTGACAGATTGCGTCATAATTTTGCACATGTAAACATCACACGCTAAACTAGTTTTAGTTAGTTTTTCATAAATTTTTATCCATGCAATAAACAGTTACAGGCGAAAGGAAGCGTTGCACTTGTTCCGAGTACAACGATTTCCAGGCATACAACCAGACGTTCAGCCGACGTTTCATCAAATAAAGAAAAACTAAAATCGGCACGCTTAGAAAAAATCTTGTGATTTTTACATCTTACAAGATGCACATAAATGGAGCGTCGTAGTTCACGTAAATTTACGTTCAAGAACATGTACATGAAATTCATTGAAATAAAAAAGAAAAGTGACAGCGAGAGCGGCGACTTGAACCGAGAATCATTTGATCAGAAAGTACGTCCGTTAATCGACTGAGCCACACAAGCACATACCTTCTTGCTTGATAAGAGGGACATATAAATTCAAGCAGTCGCTTTTGCTAACCGAATGTAAATTACATTCGGATCCAGTAAAATTCAGTCTTATCCAACATTAAGTCATTATAAATGCAATTTTTCGTTATTTGATAAATTTGGTCTTAATGAATTGCATCATATGTGGGATTAGGTCATCTATAAAATTCAATTTTGTGTGTGTGTGTGCATCATTGTCAGAAAAGATATAGCGCTTCGGCATAATTTAAAAAAGTGTTTCGTAAAAAGCGTTAACACCATGCCCGCTTAGTTTATGTTTGCACTAAGCAGCTCAATTTGAACTGCCCTGCACTGACGAGTCGAAGACGAAACGTGAAGAACTAGAAAGAATAATCGTTTGTCAAGTGTAGTCGCACTAAGCGAGATGCGAAAAATCGGAAAAAATTAATTAGGTGCGATTAAGATCAAAACTACTACTGATAAATTACCTCAAAAGTCAGTATGAAATATTTAAAGCAAAACTGGGAACGACTCTTAGTGTCAGGGAAATGTAAGTTCGACAGCCGCCTTATCCTATCCTGGATACCTAATCTAACTGGCTGTACTCGTGGCAAATTTCCAGTGTGCTTTTAACTAAATTGAATTAGTTTTCAGCACGATTTAACAAGCTTGTCCGATATTTCCGAAACAAATTCCGATCTGATACCGCAACAGAACAAAGAACAAAAACCCCCCACAAGAAAGTTTAATCAACTGCAACGATTGCTTGCACTTGAACACCCAAACTTTGGACAGAACAATGGATTTCTGGAAACAAGGGGGACGAAGTACAAATTTGTCAAAACGAGCAAAATTCAATCCATGAAACAGGGAATGATGAATAGCAGCACTTCGAACACTCCGAGTTTCCGACTGCCCCATACAATCATGAAGCGAAGAAAATTCTTCACTTTTCACCGGCATAAATTATCCGAGCGCTGAGACGCTGAGCAGCAGAAGCAGCAGCAAAATCGATAAGGGTAAGCTTCGGTGGTAACGCAGTGAGAAGATTGGCATCAGCTCCGAGACTGCCGTGGAAACTGTCGGGACCGAACCGTGGAAATCAAACAAAGTGAATTTAATAAAATATTTGATCGATAAAGAAAAGCCATTGCGAGAGTGCTCGTTAAATGGGAGTGCATAAAAAGGAGAACTTTGGTGACAGCAAGCAAGCAAGCAAACGAGCGAGCAAGCGGAATTCAACGACGCGAAAGGCGAATTTATTGATTCGGCAGAAACGAAAGGACGAGAAAATGTGCTACTATTTCTGTGAGTTTAGTAGAGATCTTGCTGGCTGTCAAAAGACCGCTGCTATTACCGAAAAAGTCGTCAATCTTTCTGCAACCATTTGAACTCGATTCAGGGAATTCATTACTTTACGAATTTAAAGTTCTACCATGAACTGGTGACATTAGAAAAATCTGCTGAAACAATTCGCATATGATTGAAGGCACAGTTTTTTTTTAAATGGGAGAATAATTTTGCTTATTTATGCATTGTGCCTTCCTGTGACATCAAATTTAAACATACAATGTTTGATCCATTTTATGTGTTCCCTACTTTGACACAGCCATTATTAAATAGACTAAACTTTTTATATTGCAAAATAAACAACAACCATTTCGACAGATTTGTGATTGATTATCGGCATAAAGTGAGCAGCTGCATGAACGTGATTCCTGTTAATTAACCACAAAAATCACCACAGTATGCTTCAAAGTATCGCCCACGTTGCGGTGATGGACACAGCAGTCCTGCGAGACACGATTCAAACATTGCTGCCTGACATTCACCGCAAGATCGCACACCCTTTAAGTTTCCTTTTTTTCATGTAAAGTTAAGTCAACTACCTACCGCCTAACACGACCTCAGAAATAACCCCCACTGGAAGCGTAAAACGACAATCGTCAGCCTTGGAGGATTCCTCGCATGTGCAAATTTTTACGACCGAACGTTTCCACTTTTTGAGGAGTTTTTATTTCTATATTCTGTGTCCACCTCCGCAGGAACTGGCTTCCAAGAAGTTAGTTCAGAATACAATGTCGCATTATGGGAATCGCTTTTCAGGCTTCCTAAATCCGTGTTACATTAGGTTATGCCGTGCTGTTTAGATATCGATTACCGTAGGGTTGTACATAATACGATTTAATCTTGGTGTCTTCCAAGAAGCACGGGTAGCATTTATGCAAAGTAGGCCGGATGTGGACGATGGCAGGTGAATAAGGAGTAGGAGTTTTTCTTTTTTTTATCAGAGGGAGTTTAACTGCAAGAGCTTAACTCTTGAGCGGCCAGAATATTTTCACCTTCTTTAGATTCCGGTGGAGTACAAAATGTTTTGGTTATTTAATAGTTTTTAGTTTTCTTTAACGGGTTCGAAACGTTCTTCATCGATACTGAATTAATTAATCTGAAAATCTGTTCTACTAGTTTACTGTCAAGTTGGCCTTCTCTCAACTCTCTGAACTCGATGCGATGCGTTAAAAAAATTTGTCAAACTCGTTATCAAATAAAATAATCAAAGTATCTAGTGCTATCTAAAGCACCAAGCAACGCAGGTTGAATCGGGAGCGGGTCATTTCGCCGAAAAGGTCATTTCGCCGAAAGTCGTTTCGCCGAAAGGGTCATTTCGCCGGAAGCCATTTCGCCGAAAGTCGTGTCGCCGGTAGGGTCATTTCGCCGAAAGAGTCATTTCGTCGAAAGGGTCATTTTGCTGAAATGGTCATTTCGCCGAAAGGGTCATTTTGCCGAAATGGTAATTTCACCGAAATGGTCATTTCGTCGAAAGGGTCATTTTGCCGAAATGGTCATTTCGCCGAAAGGGTCAAGTCTCCTGTATGTTATGTCTACTGTATAACTGATGTGGCGCAGCCACATAACCGAAGCCAGCTGAGTCGGCCGCCGACCCGCCGTCGGAAGCGGCGACCTCTTGCATACAAACCTGTAACCGCCTCGTTTGCCCTGTCTACTTAAAGCTAGGTTTCTTTGCTTTAGTTAGGTCAGATCGAGCGGTAACGAGGTTGTACAGCACATGAACCAAAACGATGTGGCGTAGCCGCATTAGATTTTTTTTTCATTTTCATTTAATAAACGGGAAATACCACATACATTTGCCTAGTAGATACACCTATGCAATTGCTTTGATGCTTAGTAGCTAATAGTCAACAAGTTTTCTTGGGAACTCCGTTCTGAGGTTCATGAATCAATCTTTATTCAAGAGTACAAGAATCATTCTTTATTCAAGAAGTACAATTGTAGGTCACCAAAACGGGAGGGGGAGGAAAAATTTGAATCAAAAAATATTTTTTTGTAATTTTTTACGTCGAAACAGCGCAAATTTATTCACTTTTTTACATTATGAGGCATCATTAAAAGAATATTTAGTAAAATTTTCATATAATGATATTGAAAAATAATATTATATTGAAAACAGAGCATTTTCCAAAACTTCTTTTGAGAATAACGTTGCGCGGTGAACAGGATAACTCGGCTTAGAATTATCTGAAATAGACAATGTTCTTAAATTTACTTAATGTATGAGTTGTTTCTTCCCTCCGTTCCCGTCGTTCTCAAGTTATTATGTTGATTTTTAACAGTTTGTAGCATATCTAAGCCAAAAAACGCAATCTCGCGTTAAATATTCCGCCAATTTTGAGGTGAAAAGCTACCATAATATGAAAATGGAAAAATTTCAAAAACATGGGAGGGGCATTTTATTCCAAGAAAGTATGCCCCAAGTTTGAAAAGAATCGGTACAGTAGATTTTGAAGGATCGTGTTCACGGACTTTGAAAAATTGGATTTCTGAAATACGCGTTAAATTTTTTTTTCAAAAAGTGAACAAAAAAATTTTTTTTGGTAACTTGCACTGAATATTTTTACAATATTTTTGAAATGTTAAACTACAAAAAAAATAAAAAAAAAACGATTTTCCTCCCCCTAAACAAATTAAAACATTTATGTTTTATATCTGAGTTCCATCAGTCACCATTATTTTTCAAAACCATGAACAAATATTCCTGTATGCTTTGAAGCATTCATAAATTTTTTTCCAAACCCTTTAAACATTTCCATTGAAATATCCGATCGTGAAAATTATATAGTTTGAACATAGAGGCAGAATGATCTTCAACGACGGCTCAATATTCATCAAAACAGCGGGGCGACGCGCACGACGAAAACGGGGCAAAATGCAGGCACAAACAGCTTCTTCAAATTAAAAACCTGTTTTATTCCACCTGATATCTTTCTCATAAGGAGTGTATCGAAAATAAGCTATCCACATACATTTGTATTGTACGCATGTATTTGTGATGGTTTTTTATGCTTAGCATGCTGTGCGTCCCGGGTTGGCGGTTCAATGCGTAGGACGCTGGTCTTACAAGCCAGTTGTCGTATGTTCGAGCCCCGACCTGGAAAAATTCTTAGTGTCAGTAGGATCCATAGTACTAGCCATGCAATGATTCTGTACACTAAGAATCGGCTGCGAAGTCTGTTCAAACAGAAAGGTCAAATTCCACAAAAGGAATGTAATGCCAGGACTTTGATTTTAAGCTGTGCGTTTGGCTGTCAGCTTTCGTTTGTTTACTTGTTTGTGCGGTGTTAAAACCATCATTAATAAGTTTGGAGAACACTTTGGATGAGCTACCAGGAAGAGGCAGAAAACCCGGTTCTTCCAACCCCAAACTGGACCAGAAAGTGGTATCTCTAATCATGAAGAACAAATCAATGTAAATACGTGGTTTGGCAAAAAAACAGGAACGAGTGTCAAAATGGTCCAGCGTATCAAGAGGCGAAATTACCTGAAGACCTACAAGAAGCAGAAAATCTCGAAACAAAGTGTAGAACAGAAGAAACGAGCAGAAACAAGGGCCCGGAAAATGGATTCGCGTCTCTTGCAGTGTCCGGATGCATGCATTTTGATGGACGATGAGACCTATGTAAAAGAGAACTCAAAAACCCATTCAGGTCCACAATACTTTACTGTCGTCGTTGGGGAGGATGTGAGCGATGCGGACAGGTCGATTCAAGTGGAGAATTTCGGTCGAAAGGTACTGGTATGGCAAGCAATATGTTCCTGTGGTTTGAAGTCAACCATTTTTTACACTACCGGAACTATAAATGCCGAAATCTATCGATCTGAGTGTCTCCAGAAGAGATTGCTACTTTTATATAAGAAGCATAGTACAGCCGGATTTAGCATCGGCTCACTATGCCAAAACTACTCTCAATGGGCTTGCGTAAAAGCGTATAAATTTTGTAGAGAAAAATATCAATCCACCAAATTGCGCTCAGCTTCGACCCAGCGAACGTTACTGGGCAATCGTGAAGAGGGTCTTCAAGAAGATTGGTAAGACAGCTGGGAACATGCAGGAGTTCAAAAAAATTTGGGATCAAGCGTCCAAAAAATGCGATCCAACTTGTCCGAAACTTCAATGCGTTCGATAAAAAGTTCGAAAATGCGTGAAGGAGTAACTTAAATTTCATCCGGTTTTCATTATGCTCAAGTTTAACCTCGTACAATAGAGGATCAATTTTTAGTTTGAATAAAATATCGTTTTTTATCATAATTTGAAAGGAAAATTTGTGGATAGCTTATTTTCGATACACTCCTAATAACTCATGTTTTTTTTATTAATTTTCAAAACTTTTTTTTTAATATTGAATAAAAATTAAAAAGTTTATTTGTGCATACACGGATAAAAATCTATTGACGGAACCATGATTAAAAATCATGAAATCCTGAATTATGTCTAATATGAATAATAAGTCATGATTTTATTATAAAAACGATTGATATCATGAACAATAACACATCCTTCATGAAAAGTCTCATGATATCAATCATTTTGCACATGAAATTTCAAGAGAAGAAATGGTTCATGATTTCATAATTGAAAAAAATATGGTTCAGGTAATAGATTTTTGCCGGTGTACATTAGCATACCCTTTTTAATTTTTATCAGTTTTGACCCAAGTTATTAAGAATTTTTTGTTTTTTCTGCATTTTCGCTCTAAATAATGGTTTAAATTTTTGTAACACATCTTACCCTGTTGTTCCGGAACCGAAAGTGAGATCCGAATAAAGATCAAAAGCAGTCCATTTTTATATACGTTGATCCTGGTATTTAAGTCTAAATTTGTGAAAATCGACTCAGCTGTTTCAGATAAAATAAAAAGAGTTCCGTTTTGAGTTTTCGACTACTGTTTCCCACATTGGCTCAATTCTGTTTTGACTCTAACAGGACTCTGACGGGACGAAATTCCCACAAAGAAATACATAGTAAAAATCTCTGAAAATTAAACATAACGAATTCTCTATTCACTATTATTCAGTATTGAAGACAGAAATCTGTATTAGATACTGTTTCCCATTGAATGTATGAAACATAAATTTCCGAAAATTTATTCACATACCAGGGTGGCAAGTGAATTAGCGATTTCAATTTCCCGGCTTTTTCCCGGTTTTCCCGGTGCGCGAGACTAAAAATTCCCGGTTTTTTAGCATGTCCAAAAAAACATCGAGAGTTGAGAAATAAGTATTTTTCGGGTATCTCCTTAGAACTACGATTAAAACTCTCATCCACAGTAAAGCGCTCAACGTTTATCTTCTGAACTAACAGTACCATCGAGCCCAATGTATTCCATCTATATTTTGTATTTTACTTCGCCAGTAACTTCGATGTAACAATAGGATTAAAACAAGAAACAAATCTGGCCAACGGTGATGAAAGTGATTAGTCTTGCATTTCACGAAGGAATAAAGCATCAAAATTCTTTCAATTTTCTTGAGAAATCAACACGTTTTTGTTGAAACTTCTTGCTTTTTCCAATAATGCTCTTAAGCGCAGCTTTCACATCATATTCGACGATTATTGGTGGTGTTTCGTAGTTTTCCAGAAATATCATCAGTTATTTGAAAGCCTATTGATGAAAAATTAAATTTAAAATCTTACAATTAAAATTAAAATAATTATTTTTCGAACTATTCAATCTTTTTCAAGACTACCACTGAATCAGTCTTTTGAAGGCTATCTGGAAAATCAGGTCTTCTTAAAACTTATGCAAGTTAGGAGTGTATTTTAAAAATGGGCAAAACCGTTCATTTCAAAGAACTGTTGAAAACTTGATAGTTGTACCGAAAGAATTAGTTCTATTGAACCGTTCTTTCGTTTTTCTGAAACTTTGTATGTTGCTTCGAAAATAATATGACAGCTATAAATTATATTTTGTAGTTAACAGATTCAATAATAATAAAGTCTTTTTGCATGTGTTCTACCAATAATCATTCTCTTTTGTATACATTTTCAAAGTTCGCGAAATTCTACCAGATTCCTCAAACCAGCAAACGTTTTGAAAGACTATTCTATTGAGAAGAATAGTGAGCTATCATTCTTCAATAAAGAACTCCAGTTCACTCAATCTTCGAGGAAAACTCGTTCTGTTGGACCGTACGCGGACTGACCATCTCCAGTGTGTTCCACTTTTTTAGTTTGGTATAGTATAAGGTTAAAAATTAAAAATGTATGGACTAAAGCTCAACACTCCTCCCTCAAACCCGATTACTTCTAACAACCAGTGGTGTCTCTTGACAAAATTTACGGGTTGTGCACTGCTTATACGGTATGATATCAGAACCGTTTCGACGTTGCAACTGAGACAGCAATTTGTTTTCAACTGCCATAAGCATAAGGGACTGAAGCCTCTCCTGAATGTGTGCATTAGAGATGGGTAATTCGCTCGCGAACGGTTCAAAAGAACTAGTTCTTTTGAAAGAATGAATGACCAATAGTTATTTTTTTGAGAACGGTAGCTCTTCAGTTCAAAGTCGTGGTTTTTTTTGCTCGCTCAATTGTTTTCGAGAACAGTAGAAAACACTAGGACCTAACTACTAATGAGAACCAGAGTTCGAATTGGGATCTCGGTTAGTCATTCAACAAGAACTAACAACAATTATGAAAAGAACGAACGAATGGCTCTCGAGAACTAGTTCTTTTAATAGAACTTTGCATCACGGAACGGTTCTTTGAAATGAACTGTTTTGCCCATCTCTAGTGTGCATACAAGTTTTCACAGAGATTATTTGACCAGTTGTGCAGTGCACGAGGTGCACATGAGGACGAGAGACCATTGCTAACAACATATACGATATTCTTTCAGAGTTGGGTTTTGGCGAGAGAACAAAATCCTTCTAGAATTCTAAAAATGTACGCTTGTCACTATGCCTCTATGTGACTGAGATGATCTAAATTTGATTCTCCTATCATCGACACTGAACAGGCTCTTACGAACTCTGGAAAAACAATTTCAGCTGAAGGAAGGAAATCAAATACTCCTTGCAAACGGTGGATAAAATGAAAGCCGACAGCTCTGTCGATTTTGTGAATCCTATTGAAATCAATACCAAGATTACTAACCAAGTATTGTCACAATTTGACATTACTGAGACAAATTTTAGTGAAATTAGGGAAATTATTGGCTGACAACTAAAAACACGGCTCCTAAGATTTCCTAAAAAAATTGATCAAACATGTTACCTGATGTTACTTTTGCTATTATGCATACTTATTCTGAAATTTGAAGAAAAACACTAGAAAAGGTCAAATGACAGTTCCTCTTTCTTTACTCTTTCTTTCGATCATTATGGTCCTATAGGCAATCATTCTATCTTACACTTTGCATAGAATAACGACTGAAACTATCAACTTTCGATCTGCTGTTAAAAAATACAGTAATAATTGAAAGAGAAACTGTCATTTGCACTTGGAATCTTTTCTAATATTTGTCGAGATTTGATAGAAATCCAGCAGAAGTATCCAAATTATCCTTATTTTTCATTATGAGCATTCATTGTGCTGTTATTGATGGCAACTAAGAAAGCTCTTATTGATTTAAAATTGCTGAGCTGTTGGCTCCATTTTCAATGGATTGTGCACCATTGAACCTGTGAGGGACAATAAGAAGTTTCAAAACTTGTACTGAACTTCTAGTTCAAACACAAAATGGCCTTCATCTTTTCATTTGTTGTATCAGGAAAATTATGATGCTGAAAATCGTTACTAAGATTAGGACTAGTAAATTTTTTCCCGGATTTGCACTAAAATTCCCGACTTTTTCCCGGTTTTTCCCGGTAAAACCCAATTCCCGACTTTTTCCCGGCTTTCCCGATTTTCCCGGTCACTTGCCACCCTGACATACTAATAATAATTTGATTTCTAATTAATGGCAGCGATAATTTAAAAAAAAAAAGATAAAATGTATTTCCCTGTTGATCAACTAATGCAGTGATATTTACATGTTTAGCACGAAATATTCACTTACACTGAGGTTTTCTACCGCGTAAAAAACGCTCATAAAAAACCGCGTAACTTCGGAAATCCGCATAATAAAAAGCCTCCAAACTAAAGAAAAAAATTGTTCTTGATGCCAAATATCTTACAAACGCATGAAACGTGCAGATCTGGTGTAATCTCAAAAAATGTTTTTTTTCTGTTAAAATCGACTTCCGCATAGAAAAAACCGTAAAATGGAAGAATGATGCCAAATGTCTTAGAAATGCATGAAACGTCAAGATCTGGTGTAATCTGAACATTATTTTTTTGAAAAAAACATCGAAAATTATCTAAGTGTCAAAGAGTTGACTTAAAAAAAGATTCAGGATAACACTAGATCTCGACGTTTCATGCATTTCTAAGACAAAACAAGGAAACCACGTAACTTGGAAAATCCGCACAAAAAAAATCGCGTAACTTCGAAATTCGCTTGAACAAATGTAACTTGGAAATCCGAGTGAAAAACCGCGTAATTTTGGAAATCCGCATAACTTCGGAATACCGCGTAAAAAGAAACCACATAAAAAACCGCGTAAAAAAAAGACTTACGTCTTTTTTTTTTTTACGCTTACGTGGCTGTATGAATCTATGTGTGCCATTCTCCTGCCAAGCAGATATGTGCTTCTCTGGCTCAAACGATTCACGGGCACTTATTGTGATCTAAAGATTCTCGGTTCAAATCCCAGTCGACATCATTCATTTTGTTTTTTTTATTTCAATAATTTTCTACCCATGCAATTTTCAAATCGCACGTAAAATTCTTTTATACACGATGGATACTTTTTTACAGTTGATTGGATGGAATTTTGCAGGTTCCTTTCTAACTGTGTAGTTTGCAATAGACAATACATTCAATTAGAAAAATATAATCAGTTTCTAACAAAAAAAAAGATTTATATTAAAAAAAAACCGACAACACACCCACATAATACGATCGTGATTCAAGATATAGGAACAAAATTGTCGTCTGATATGACAAGTAATAATAAGTAACCATATGAAATGACACCTCAGTTTTCATAGTTCTTAATAGTGTTTTTTTATTTTGTTTAAAATTACAACTTCATTAGCAAAATAATTTCGTTTTAAAAATTGAATTATAGAAATAAAGTGGTTAATTATGAGTTCATAAGTAATATTATTGCTTAATGTAGAACTGACTGATTGTGTGTTTCAGAAAACATTTCAATTTAAAAGAACTGCAAAGTACATCAGTACTTGTGAATATATTTTATTTCAGCCATGGCAGTTTTCTATGTGAATTTATCGAAAATACGCATTAGTACAGAACCAGTACTCAACCAAGCGTTCAGAAAAGCGTAATAAAATTTAGGGAATGTTCTTTCTTGTATGTTACATGCGTTAACTACGATTTTTTGGGGGGCGGCCCGTTTGGCATAAGGTCATTTGGCATAATACCGTTTGGCATAACGCTGTTTGGCATAATGGTTATTTGGCATAACAGTTATTTGGCATAATGGTCTTTTGGCATAATGGTCATTTGGCATAATGCCATTTGGCATAATAATAATGGGATTTGCAATATTTTAATCTAATGAAAATTTTCGTATGTGTTTCGATCGATTGAAGTTGTGCAAGGGAAACTCCAACGAAATATGTAAAACCTTTTTACATAAGCAACTCACTCTGTCTAGTTGCGGGCGTTTGCCCGGATTACCCAAAGCTAGGAGCAATCTCTCAGTTAAGTCCGAACGAGCGGCAGCGAGGTCGGACACCAGGTCATTAAAAACGATGCGGCGTAGCCGCAATAGACCTTTCAAAATTGCACTAAATTAGAAAAATTTCTATTAAGCAGCATGTTCATCTGTTATGCCAAATGACTGTTATGCCAAATGACCACTATGCCAAATGACCATTATGCCAAATAACCATTATGCCAAATAACCATTATGCCAAACGGCGTTATGCCAAACGGTATTATGCCAAACGACTTTATGCCAAACGTGGTAGCCCCGATTTTTTGTGTAGTGACGTGAATATTTAAATAGCAAACCTCAAATGTTTAAAAAGCAAACTTCAAGCATCAGAATTGATGTGATTAAGATGGACTGTAGTATAGAAGCATTGTTTAAAATTGAGCAGCGAAGAGTTTCGTCTCTTTAACCCTTTCACGACCATAAGATGTGCAGGACGACATACGTCAGTACAAGACAATATTTAAGCTATTGGGGGTGTAAATTAAAAGAATATCACCGGAAAAACATAGCAGGGTGCATAAGTTTCCTATAATTTCATGGGAAATATTTTTCCCCGTGATTCTTAGAAATAAACAAAAGAAGATTTAGATTATAATATCGTAATATAATTTACTGCTTTAATTGCTTTAATTATTAGAATAGTAAAATAAATAGTTAGTTATGGCATTCTACGAAACGATTTCATGTACTTGTGGACGTTGCACATAACACATTTATTATGTGTTCTATTTTCTAGACGTCATTTTGCACAAACTTTTTTAGTACAATAAAGATTGATAGTTCTTTTTACTTATTCGTTCAGAAACACATTTATCGCCTTGGAAATAAGTTTTCTTTAACATTCAGTAAAAAAAACATCGATTTAATAGTAATTGAAGAATCTATAACGATTTTTATAGAAGGGAAACATACTTCCCTTGAGCGTTAAGGGGTTAAAGAGTGTATTCGATAAAAATGACACACCAAAAATCTTCTGCAACATAATCTAATGGACAGTAAAGTAATCTAATGGACAGTAGAACAGTCAGGAAAGTTATGCAGCAGATTATTAATTCGAAATGTCGCAACAAAGTTCAAGTGGCGCTGGTTCACATGTTCACTAGGTGCAAAAAGTCCCAAATTAGAACTAAAAGCAAAACATTATCGCGAAAACCGTCGCCGACTTCCGTCAATTTCCTGGTCAAGTGTATTTCATTACCAAGTCCAAATTTGAGATTTGGGAGGATGTTGCAAGGAAAAAAAAGATCGAAATTTGCAGAGAAATTTCTGATCTGGCAGGCGATTTGAGGATGTGGTGAAATATGAGAGCTTTACATCACTTCAGGTCAATCAACAGTGCGATTTACATGGAAGAGTGCCTTAAGAAACGTCTCTTACCATTCATAAGAGAGCACAAGGAATTAACTCTGTGTTTACCTGAATTAGCATCCTGACACAACACTCGAAACGTGTTGGAATGTTACTGAGCCGATGGAGTCAATGTTGTACCAAAAACTTTGAAACTATTGAATTCGCCAGAATTTCGCCTGGTTGAAAAGTTTTGGGCAATCGTGAAGATGGGACGTCGCAAACATCTCTAAACTAGTGATACAAAGTTAGAGTTGACGAAAATTTAGATAAAAACAACAAAAACACTGAGAAATCCGGATGTAAAAAATTTGATGCGTGGAGAGAAGAAGAAAGTGCGGACATTTGAGGTGAGAGACGAAATTTAATAGAATAAATTTACCTTATGATCAAAAAAGAACCGGAATTTTATTAAAAAACGTGATTAATCCACCTAACAGTGAGATGATACCTTTTTTTATAAATCCGCATGTGTTTTTTTGCATGGATATTCTTAGGTGTTTTAGTTCTCATGACATTATTTTAATTATCGTCGTTTCAAACGGCAAATTGAGATTTTAATCACTCATTACCCTGTAATTTCGAATCTGCAAATCGTATCGAATTTCAATCTTAACGTGTGACATTCGATTGAACATTCCATGAGATGTCGAAGTAAGTTCCACTTTAGAGTTTTTCGTCATTATTTATGGTACTTCCAGAGCTGGTATTCAGGAACTAGCATAACCCAAAATGATTCGAATGGCCATAAATTAATACGCCAAACAATTTACATCTTCTATATCGGTATGAATTTTAAAAATTCATCATCTGTAATTCCAGAATCGGATAAAATTCACCAATTTTGTATGGGACCTTAAGTCCTTTAATTTGAATTTTTGTTTTTGAAGTTCGATTTGGCCTTTTTGAAAAAATGATTAAACTTTGAGAAACGATTCGAAACTGGATCCGGAGTTCTAAGATCGGTGTAGCCGAAATCAGATAAATTCACCAGAGGAGTGTGTAGACATCTTTGAGAAATTGTAGTGCGAATTAAAATTTGGGGGTACATTCCGAATCCAAAAAAAAAAACCGCTTGAACTGAAATAAATTTATTTGGTAATCGACTATCCAAATTTGCAAACCCGATAAACCTGATTAATTTATGTGAAATGGACATTTTTATACTAATCACCCTGTATCTCCTAAACCAGAAATCGGATCTGACTAATTTTTATATGATTTTAAGACCTCTAATTTGAATCATAGATGATTCTTAGATTTCATTTGAATCTTAGATCGGTTCAGCCATCTACGAGAAAAATGATTTGCATTATTTTAATTTCGTTTCACATGTCATCCTGTGGTTCCGAAATCAGAAGTCCGATCCAAATTTGGAAGTATACTACTTTTCATATGAATCTGAGTTTGTAGAAAACGGTTCAGCCATCTCCGAAAAAATTGAGTGAAATTATTTGTCACACACGCATTTGCTGATCTCGACGAACTGAGTCGTATGGTATATGGAAGTTATGTTCTTCCAGCTTTTATTGCTGTAAGTAGTTTAAATCAATATAATTATGGAATTACTTACAACTCGAAAATGCTGATATCATCTGGTTTATAAATGCCATATTCGAACGATTATGTTGCCAAAAACGAACCGTGCTAAAATCGGTCCAAGGCAAATTGTCATGAAAAAGGATGCTGTACACAGTCTTTTGGGCACTTAGAAACAATTGTATGTCACAGTATAAAAATCGTGTTTTCCGTTGCTTCCAAGCATTTCTTTGTCATACAGTGCTCAAACCATGTACTGCTGGAATAAGGGGAAAAGTCGTTTACACAAAAATATTGATATCTCCGTTAAAAACGGACGGATTTTAACAAACTATGGCTTGTTGGATAGCTATTACCGTGCGGAATCTAAGTCTAAAAACGTATTCTGTTTTTAAGGTCAATTGTGACAGATACTGTCAAAAAACTGAAAATTTTGACATAAAACTCCGTATGACTCAAAAACTAAACATCCTATCTCAAAACCATTCAATAGCGTTTTGGGTGACGGGGAGACCTTCCATTTGCGACTAGTTTGATCAAAATCGGTCCAGCCATCTCTGAGATCTCGACCTCTTAGTTGACAACACACATACAGACACACACACATACACACACACACACACACACACAGACAGACATTTTCTCAGTTCGTCGAGCTGAATCGATTGGTATATGACATTCGGCCTCGGAAAATTTTTCGAAAGTTTGAGCGAATGCTAACCTATTTTTTATATATATAAAAAAAGGTAAAACGCAAAATTTCAATTTTTAATAAATTTTTCTATTATCGCCTTCAAAATACTCTCCTCCTGCGGCAATACATCCATGCCAACGCTTGATCCAATTTTCCATACAAGTTTTATAGGCCGCCGAAGGTATGGCCTTTAGTTCACGCAGCGAATTCTCTTTTATGGTCTCTATGGCCTCAAAACGCGTTCCCGCAATGGCAATTTGAGTCTGGGGAAGAGGAAAAAGTCACACGGGGCCATATCTGGAGAGTACGGTGCTTGGTTGATGATATTGGTTGAGTTTTTGGCCAAAAACTGCGACACAACCAACGCTGTGTGAGCCGGCGCATTATCGTGAAATTCAGTTTTTTTGGCACCAGCCGAGAAGCGACGTGTTTCAAACCCAAAACACCAGTTAAAATGTGTTCGGCTGATCCATAAGAGATGCCCAACAACACAGCAATCTCTCTAATCGGTACAGAACGATTTTGCAACACGATTTGCTTCGCCGATTCAATGTTTTTTTCAGTAACAGATGTTGTTGGGCGGCCAGGGATCTCATCATGATCCAAGCTTGTACGACCACCTTTGAAGCGTTTATACCACTCATATGCCTGTGTTTTTCCTAGACACGATTCATCAAAGGCCTTTTCTAACATTTTCAACGTTTCGGAACACTTAAATCCATTTGCAACACAAAATTTGATGCACGCACGTTGTTCTAAGTTTTCATCCATTATAAAAATCGCCACACGAAAATTTTTCAACTTCTTTGTATAGACGCCAAACAAAAACTAATCTTACGATTTGCGTCAAAATTTGACAGAATGTGTATAAAAGTTTTGCCAACGTTGAGAGAATAAAAGTTTACCGATTGGACAAGCGCGGGAATTTTAAAATGAAAATTCCGGTTCTTTTTTTATCATAAGGTATGTACATCATAACTCATAATCATTAATAATTTTTCATTTCTGAAAATTTCAATAAAATCCGACAAGCGGATTCATTTTTGGTGCAACTCATTTTTATCAAATGCATCCTTCAGCTGGGATCAATCTCCATGGTTCGTATTTGTGATAAAATTAACAAAAAAATGTCGAACCGAGATATAATTTTGTCGTAATCGTGTAATGCCTCTCTGATCGGGTTACGCAAAAACAAAGGATGTGTGACATCGCATGTTGGAATGGGCACCACGCAGCAGGTATGCTTCCGATGAGGGTGGATTTAGGAATGAGATGATTTTAAATGAGGACAGCACAAGCGAATCTCTGAGATCATATGTATGTTAATTTGAATGCTACACATTGTTATGGGTGGATGTAGAATTCATGCAGAAGCATTCAGAACTACGTGTTGTCATATAAAAGCGCATTCCTTTGTGAGTTTGGTGATTTCTAAATTCAAACCACGTTCACTATGGCTTCCTTACTTCTGCGTATAATTGTGATGCATTTTTTTGCTTTGAAAATAATGTAATGCACGCTAGCCGTCATTGGCACACTTCACCGGTATGGTAAACAAGATAATAAAGTAATCACTTTAAGTTAAGTTAATGCCCAGGATGATAATTGAAAATTACTCGTTTTTGCGTTGTGTTATGACGTATCGTGTTTCCACTTTTTGTACACAAGCTTAGTTTCACATTATATCAATACTCAACGAGAAGCCGTTTTTAAGAGGATTAAAAATTGTTCAGAAAAATATTTACTAAAACGTATCTCTCAGAGGCAGGAATCGAACCTTCTCCGAACAGTAATTTTCAGCCATTTCAGTTATGTCATCATTGGAATCACATATCAGAACCCAATGAAGTTGTTGTTTTTATTTATTCCGACTCTCATATTGTAAAAAAAGCCTGCATAAATCCACCCAGTGGTGTGCATATGCCTTTCTCATGTAACTCTCATTCTCATATATAATAACGTGGTATTCTTGAAAATAATTTACTTTGATTATTGAGAGAAAACAACCAAGTTCTTTTGTGGATTAATTAGTACAATCAATAAAATGAAACAGTTACGCTATTGCAGGTACTTCCGAAACAGCCATAATCGAGGTCGGTTCTATCTAGTTAAATTTAGAATATTTTATTTTATCGTACTTTGATCGATGGTTAGAAAGTTTAAACACCCGTCATCGCGTAATTCCGGAGCTGGAAGTCGTTTAAGTCGTTCAGGATTTCTGTATGGGATCACAAGTTCTTTCATTTGATCCTAAGTTCATGAAAATCGGTCATTCTAGCTCTGAGGAAAATGAGTTAGTACCATTTTTTGAGTATATGGCCGGATAAAATCCAAAAGTTTTGTATGGGATCATAAGATCTTTCTTTTGAATCTAAGTTTGTGAAAATCGGCTACACCATCTCTAAGAAGAGTTAGTGAACACATTTTCATTTTTTTGTACATATCACCCTGTGCTAATGAAACAAGTGTACTTATGAAAAAAAACCTTCTTAATCCACATAGTGGTGTGATAATGCCTTTCTCTTCTTTCATAACAGTCTCATGAAAATATATTTCATACTTTTATTAAATAATTTCGGATACTAATTTTGACACCAATTGATTCAGATTGATTCGAGTAGTTCAGTGTTTATGTCACACAGTCAGCATCATTTTTCCAAGCTAGTGCTTGACATTTGCGTTGCCTATTTGTATGAGAACAGTGATGCTAATATAAAAAAAGCCTTCTTAGTCCACTTAGTGGTATTTTCATGTATCTTGAAAAATCACCATAGGGGTAAGTACATGAAATTTTCGAAATCAAAAAAAAATTTTGATTCCAAAAGGCTTAGAATTGCATGAAACGTCGAGATTTAGTGTCATCTCGAAAAAAAATTTTTTGACAAAGTCGACTTTTTGGGACTTAGAAAAAATATGAAAATTTTTCTAAGTCCCAGAAAGTTGATTTTATCAAAAAAAATTTTTTTTTAGATGAGACTAAATTTCGATGTTTCATGCAGTTTTAAGAGTTCCGGCATCAAAAAAAATTTTCGATTTTGGAAATTTCATGTACTCCCCCCTATGGTGCTTTTTCAAGATCGAAAATCGAAACCTTTACCACCGGGCAGCACCCCTTACGCATGTCCGATTTAGGTCAAATTTGGCATGAAGGCTTTTTTCGAGGTGCTTAAACTTTTGAGCACTAGAGCTTAACGAAAATAGAGGTGATCCCAAAATTTTGGCACCCTTATATATATAAGAGCGGTAAAAATCAATGTGTTTTGTCGGTTACGTCACTTATACCATCATATATCTGGAACCAAAAGTCACAACCATTTGATCTTCGAACGTGATCAATGGCCCGACAGTAGCTTTCAAACGAGCCCAAGTTTGTTAAAATCGGTTCAGCCATCTCTGAGAAAATTGAGCGCGTTCAAATATCTTCGAAAAGTGCACACACATACACACACACAGACATTTTCCGATCTCTTCGAACTGAGTCGAATGATATATAACACTATGGGTCTCCGAGGCTCCGTTCGAAAGTCGGTATTTCCAGCAATTCTAATACCTTTCTATAGAGAAAGGCAAAAATAATAGTCAAGCTCTTTTCCTTTCTATTTGCAATTTTTTAACTGGCCACTTTATGGCGTTTTGTCACATCGATTTCTTCATATTTCTTGAGTTGCTCAATGGAAGAACAGTTTCATCGATTGGAGTAGGTCGGATTTGTACCTTCCAGAGTGTATGTTTTCGAATTTAGAGTTTTGGAAATACATCACAAATTTATTATATTTGCAGTTATGTTTTCATTTTTAGGTCAAATATTAAATTAAATGCTTAGTCGTTCTTTAAGTAATCGACCAGTGAATGAGCCTCGAGCGTAATTCAAAACATGGCGTCATCGTTACCTAATAAAAATACACAACTTTTGAATAGAAATACATGTTGATAGTAAATAATAGATTCAAGATACTTTATTAACAGTTCAAAAGTTATGCATTTTTCATCTTTTCATCAATACACGAATACCACATCAAAATGACCAATTTTTCCACATCTTCATAACTAGTGAAGTGTTTCTTAGCAAGTAGTTCAAAGAGACCACACCTGGGGAGTATGGCGGATAGAGCAAAAGTTCCCACCTGAGTTCAGAAATTATGTTTAGACCGCTTTCGCTGTGTATGCCGGGTAGTTGTCGTGCTGTAACTTGACTGTCACGTGTCTTGTGAAGCATTCTGGCCATTTTTCGAGCAATGCTTGATTCAATACCAGCTTTTGTTGTCGGTAGCGATCAGTATTTAGAGTTTCTCTTGGTTTGAGAAACTCATAGTGCCAAACACCTTTCTGATGCCAACAATTTAACAGCTTTCCAAAATGATTAGGTTTTGCAGTTGATGACGATGGTCGGTCTGAGTCAACCCATGATTTTCCGCGCATGGGATTCTCAAAATAAATTCATTTTTCATCTCCCGTCACCATTCGGTGTAGAAAAACACTTGGTTTCATAACGAGAAAAGAAAATTGCGCTCACCATTTTTCGCTTTCCTTGTTGTCTATCATTCAACTCATGAGGAACCCATTATTCCAGCTTTAGAATATTTCCCATGAAGTGAAGACGATCAGAAATGGATTGGCGATTAAAGTGTAACCTCTCCGCCAATTGTTTTGGAGTTTGAGTATTGTCTTTGTTCAACAATTCTTGTAATTCAGCAGTTTCGAATTTTTTGGATTGACCTATGCGTTCTTTGTATTTTACACTGCAATCTCCACTTTTAAATAGTCTAAACCAGGGGTTCCCGAACTAGTTTGGGTCAATGACCCCTTTACTAAAATTAACTTAGCCCTCAGACCCTCATCAACAAATTGCTTTGAAAATTCGATTTCTTGCTTTTTTAATATTGATGTAAAATACTTACCAATTTCTGCGGATGGTCAAATAAACACCACTTTTTTAGCCATCGACCACTTTGGGAACCCCTGGTCTAAACCAACATGCATATTTTTTCATTGTGTTATTTTCCTTAAAATAGTTTTTTTTTCAAATTTCTAACTTCTGAATCCTTTGACCGATTTCACTATTTTTTGGATATGTCATCAAGGAATGTCTACAGTTTGGACAATATGGTGAATGTATTTTGGAGTTTTGTTTTTGAAAACATCAAATATCTTTTTAACGGTATTAATGTTTTGCAAACGAAGGGCGCAATTCGATTTTGTTAAAACCAGGAACATTTTTACATAAAATATCAAAATATAAAATCGCATTCATAATGGTTGATAAATATATTATATTATTATTAATTATATTGTAATTATAATATTATTACTAATTATATTTTTAACAAAACGATTTAAAAAGAATCAATACTTTTGAACCACTGAACCGATTTATTTAATTTTTAGATATGTTGTTAGGAAAACTCTGTACTTTCCAGAAAAAAGTGCAAATGACAAATGTTTTGTGTTTGAAAAGGCTGATTGTTTCACTTTTTAAGGTTTTCATGCTTTGCAGATAGATGGTGTTCCATGTTTTATTTTTAGCTTGGACTTTTCTACATAACACATAAAAAATTTTTTTGCTTTTGAGTTATACTCTTTTGAAAATTTCAAGTTAAAATTTGATTGATAAACGCAAGACTGTCACCAAATTATAACTCAAAATCAAAAATTTTCCCTTCGCAAATTTTTTTAAAAATCCGAATAAAAAAAAAACACTTAGCGCTCTTTCTCTTCCATGAGTTCAACCAATAGCCAGATATATTAAATGAATAAAAGTGATGAACTGATACAAACAAACCTAAATAGTTATTAGATCATGTACAAAATAAATGTATTTTATTTAATTTACCTATAATAGCAAATCGCTTGATAAAAACAGTGTTTAGACTAACTAATGAATACCAACATACTAATATGATATTCGAAATGTATTAGGTTTAAAGTACTATGTATTGTAGGTGCCACGGCGAAAAAAAACTTATGTATGTTGTCTAAGAAATAAACGTATTTATAAAAAAAATAAGCGCTCTCAATCAAAAAACTATGGAAACTTTAAAAAGTATAACAATTACCGTTTTCAAACCCAAAAACAATTTTATGCTTTCACATTGTTTCCGGATATTAAAGAAAATAAACTCAGTGATTCAATAGTTAAGATTTTTTAATGGACATAGTCGAATAAATTTTCTGTAAAAAAGGTTTCAATTTAAAAAATTGAATCACATAGCGCTCTTTGTCTACAAACCATGGAAACAGTTGAAACAAAATATTCAATTAACGCTTCCAAACGCAAAACTCCAACTTTATCACGTTTATCTGAAAACTTTAGACATTTCTTGATAACATATAAAAAAAATAACGAGAAATCGTCATAGTGGTTCAAAAGTTTAATGAAAAAATGTTCAAAAGAAAAATAAAAAAAAAACTATTTTTTGATCCACGTTAACATGGAAATGGTTACGCTAGTGAAAAAAATATACGAGTCTAAAATTTTTCGATGGAGAACGATTCTGCAAATTCAAGACTGTCCCAGAAAGTATGGACGCAACCAAAAACCGCTGCCATTTCGCAATGGTTCAGAATCTGTCAATTTTTATGGCTGCGTCCTGTTGTTTACACTCTTCTCTAACCAATTGTGCAGTTGTTTATTCGTTTTCATTAGTTTGTTTCGAAATGCGTGGACTTTCAGCAGAACAACGTCGAAAAATTGTGTACAAATGGTGCACAGAACGCGGACTGTCACTGAGAAAGATTGCAAAAATGGAAGGAGTAAGTGAAAAAGCCGTGCGAAATGCAATCAGGAAGTTCGGTGAGGATAACACCTTTGAGAATAAACCGAAAACGGGTCGAAAAAAAGGTCCTGCTAACCCTCAGTTGGATAAACGTATACTGAAGGCGTTCGAGCAAAAGAAGAAGGTTTCAGTTCGGGATGTGGCCAAAAAAGTGGGCACTTGGAAGTCAAATGTTCTTCGTGCTAAAGAACGTTTGAATCTTCTAACCTATAAGAAACCAAAACAACCAAAACGTAACCCGAAACAATAAGCATCGATCAGGCCGAGAGTTCGAAAGCTGTACAATACGATTCTTGCTGGAAATTTGAACTGCATAATCATGGACGACGAAACCTACGTCAAACTCGATTAAAAATCCTTGCCGGAACCACAATATTATACGGTGCGAGAAGGGCAAGTGTTAAACCAGTCCGAGACATCGATTGAAGTCTAAAAATTTGGTAAGAAAGCTATGGTCTGGCAAGCAATTTGTAGCTGCGGTAAGATTTCGAAACCCTTCATCACCACTGTTTCAATGAACAGCGAAATATACATCAAGGAATGTTTACAAAAACGACTTCTACCCATGATTCGAAGCCACAAAGATCCTGTTGTCTTCTGGCCAGATCTTGCTTCTTGCCACTACTCGAAATCAACGGTAGAATAGTATACTACCAAAAATATCACTTTCGACCCAAAAGACATGAATCCACCAAATTGCCCACAACTTCGACCAATTGAGGAATTTTGGGCATTATCGAAGGCACATCTTAGGAAACATGTCTCGGCAGCCGAAACCATTCAACAGTTCGAAAAAGATTGGAAAACAGTGTCAAAACTTGTCGCCAAGAAGTCTGTACGGAATTTAATGAGAAACGTTCGCAAGAAGGTGCGCCAGCTAGTCTACAATGGCTAAGTAGGAAACGTTGAGAATAATATTCTGTGTTTGTAGTCTAATATTATCAGTATATCGAAAAAAAATTGAATATCTAACACTTGTGAATTATTTACAGCGAAATCAAAGTGCGTCCATACTTTCTGGGACAGTCTTTATTACGAAATCCTGAAATATCGCATATCGTTTTCTCGTAGAATTGCTACATATACAGAATTTTCATTCAAGTCTCATCGGCCTTACATGCTTTTGTAAAGCTGATATAAAACCACAAAAGGCGAAATATTTAACGGCAACAATGCAGAGATTGATTGCTTGATTTTTGTACTAATAATGTATAGTTGACAAATGTCAGAATGGAAAGTTCGAAAATAGCTTTGCTAATGCTATTCACCACATGAAATATGTTATAAAAAAACTTTCATCAGATGTCTTCGTTCAATACTAAAACTGAAATGGAGAGATAAGAGAATAAAGAATTTAAATTTTTAAATGCAAAATTTTATAGTTTCCGATGGACAACACACTGGATAAAAAGTATGCAGGGTTTTTTCAATACACAGCCGTAAAATAAATGAACAAAATTTACACGAAAAAAAAATTACTCGACACCGTAAATGATAAAAATCACATCCTAACCATATTCATTGAAATAAATATTCACGATCATATGCAGTATGTTTTGGTTTTATGAAGCCTGAATGGAAATCGTACGCTGTTTCGCTGGCCCTTTCAAATCTGGACGCAGATGCAGCGCAACGCCATTTTGATATACGCTGCACCAAATCTCCTGCACGGTCATAATGAGCAAACGATGAGATTACCGATTAACGAATTGGTGCGGCACATTCGACAGCTTGACAAAATAAATTGAGGTTTTTCGCACCGACATAAAACGTAATATTATGGTAATGAAGGAAAGAAAAAATGGAAGTGACGAATATTCGAAAATTGGATGATAGATCGTAAAAATTCAGAAACGTATTATTTTAAAGGTTGAAAACATTGATTAAACGAATTCCAAGCAACTTCAGGAAGAGTGGTTTTAATGGTGTTGTATTGATAATAACTAGATTTGCTACCGTGGGCAAAGGCTCGATTGTTCCCAAACCACTGGAAGGTTCTGGAAATTAATCCGACTGAAAATGTTGATTGACGGGTGCACTAATTTCGTACCCAACCTATGTAATTGACCCTATATAATGATAGTGCAGAAACAATGAAACCACAAATCGACAAATCGACACTGCGAATCTGCCACCCACCAGCAGTAGCAGCAGCAGTAGCGGGGTGGCCAGTCGAATCATCGAATTCGGGGGATCACTTACCGTGGTAGTTGTGTGTGGTGTGTAGGGGGCATACGCCGGTTGCGCCGTCAGCGGGGCCGTGTATCGGTAAGCCTGCTGGGTCGGTGCGTACCCGTAGCCTGTTCCTCTGTATGGACCACCGGGGATTCCGCCGGCTGGACTAGTCATAGCGGGTCGCTGGGCACCCTTTAGTGTGCTCGGTGCAGGCGGTGGTGCTCCAGGGTAGGCGCTACGAGGCGCTGCAGTCGTGCTGCCCTGCAAACATACGAACGAGAGAAGGAAACCGATAATGAAGGGGGTGAAAATAAGTGGAAAACGCAAAAAATTGAAAAGTAGATTAACCCAAATTCAAAGCCAGCAGGCGCGCGGGCAGACGGTTGACTATTTCGGTTGTGCACTTCTTGTCCACTGGTGCGGAACGGTTGAGTTATTTGATTTTAATTTTAATTGTTTTCCTCTTTGTTTTATTTTTATTTTTTGTTTTTGGTCTTCGAGCAGTGCCGAATGGCGGCCATGTGAAGCGATGCGAGCAGCAAATAATTGTTATTTTTTTCTGCCAATTTTAACCGGACAGATGCAGCCGACTACCAAATGAGCTTGGGAATTGAATCACTCATACATAAAAAATGATGAACACCACTTTTTACAGCCGAAACCAGAGTTATTCTCTGCACGATGTTGTGAGAAAACGAATTAATGAAATTCTTTGATTGAATTTGGGTTGGTAGTTTGTACTGTAAACGGTTTGCGTTATAAGTCTTTTTTCCTAAAAATCAATATGCGTGTCAAGCACTATACATTTTTTTTTTAATTGGAACATTTTCCTTGACGTTAAAAGGAGGTTGTAATGGCCTAAGAACTTCCAGTTTTGATTGTCAAATTTCTTTGTTATTGCTGGGTACATTGATATTTGTATCTTGCCGAATTTCAAAACGGCGACAGAAAAATAGCTCCTCTCATCGACCATGTTTTTATTCGAATCTCAAGCACTAATTTTGATTTTTCCACGCCACTTCAAATTTACCTAAAAAGAATACACTTTTCTGTTTGAATCATACCTAAAATGGGTATGAAATATATAAAATTATATTGTTCACCGAGGTCAAAGCAAAAAATAGTTATTTCCGATGTCTATCGTTTAGTTTTATTTCTGCTAATTAGGTATTAGTCAGTAAGGATTTCATTTACTTTAAGCAATGGTTTTCATCGCTCATTTCAGTTCACCACAAGAAGCTGTAGAGTTGAATTGTGGTGACGATGTCTCGTGTGTATAGATCGACGAGAGCCGTCATTTTGCAGCCGCCATATTCAGTAATAATAAACAAATTTGGCAATCAAAACTAGAAGTTCATTATTTGTATTGTCAGTTAAATTATCCTGCATATGAAACACACGAAGAAACAGTCTAATTGAACAAAAGAACCGAGCATGTTCAGTTGTACTCGGGCGCCACGGCGTTCATCTGTAGTCATTTCTCTTTAGCAACCCCTCCGCTAGTTGTTTCACACCTTCAATTAGTCTGTTTTTCGTGTGTGTTACATGCAGGGTAGCTTAATTGGCAGAACGATTTCCCCGGATAGGAGCTAGCTACGGGATCGAGTCCAGTCTCTGCGGTAGCTTTTTTGTGGCTTTCATCACACACTTGTAATCATTTTCTAAATCTGTTTTCCTCGTAAGATGCTGATCAAATTTCTTTACTTTTGTTTTTCATTCACCATTTTTAGAAAAATGCGTACTGTAAAATGTACTGTTCAAAGATGAAACTACACAAAATTGTGTGAATTGAAAACTACATGGCTTGAACTCGAATGAAATAAAAAATAAAAGATCGATAGCAACAGGACTTGAACCGAGAAACATTAGATCACAAAGCACATCGATTAATCGACTGAACCACAGAAGCACTTATGAGCTTAATGAATAATCAATACATATAAATCCATACTGCGTTAATTGGTAGCTGAGCGCAAATTACAGTCGAAGCGTGTAAAATTTTGTGTGCGTGGAATATTGCGTCATTTGAAAAATCAAGTAGTTATGAATTATATCGTTTGAAGGTTTACGTCACATGTAAAATTCATATTTTTTTCATATTATTATGAGAATAAGCCGTATTGAGCTTATTTTCATCATCTCAATATTTTTATTTCCTTTTTAGGGCATTTTTAAATTCGACAAAAACTAAAAAAATGTATGAATTATTATTCATCAAACATTTTTTGAGAAGTGTATGATTCTTCTTGGTTGAGACATTTGTCTTTTTTATCTAAATATCAAAATTTCGCTAAATTGTTGTGACGCGCTCTGAACAAGGATGATTAATGAAAAAATGTTGTTTGCATGTTTCACATTCGCTACGTGTTGTCACTGTCCTTTCTGACGTTTTGTACAACCACGAATCGAAATTCGTTGCGTTAAAGATTTAAAATTCTGTATCAATTTGTAGTGTGAAAAATACAGTACATTCCAGTGTAAAAATACAGTACATTTGAGGGTAAAAAACAGTACGCAGTATTTGAGTCGTAAATACAGTACAATACTGTAAAATTCCGTACCGATACGAGCGTTTGCAATGACACATGTATAAACGACAACGTGTCCTTCGATTGTGATGTTCAATAAGTTCTACTCAAACCGAGGGGAAGGACTATTCCGACTTTTAGTTATTTTTACAATAAATCAAAGTCTAAAGTCTAAATTAACAACAACAAAAAAATGAGAAAATCCACAAACCATGAAAACCGCTAAAAACTTATACAATTAGCGTTTTCGACCACCAAACTCCAATTTTATCATTACTACGCATTTTTCCTAGAAACCATTGACATTTATAGACAACATATCCAATAATTATAAAAAAGCGGCTCTTCATCACTGAGCCAGTTATGAATTTTTAAAGAAAGGCACTTTTCCTTAAAAGAAAAAACGACTTTCTGATCCAGCCTAACATAGAAATGGTAATGGCAAAACGAAAAAAATACGGGTTTAATATTTTTCGATGGAGAACGATTTTACCAAATAAAGACTGTCCCAGAAAGTATGGACGCAACCAAAAACCGCTGCCATTTCGCAATGGTTCAGAACCTGTCAATTTTTATGACTGCGTCCTGTTGTTTACACTCTTCTCTTACCACTTGTGCAGTTGTTTATTCGTTTTCATTAGTTTGTTTCGAAATGCGTGGACTTTCAGCAGAACAACGTCGAAAAATTGTGTACAAATGGTGCACAGAACGCGGACTGTCACTGAGAAAGATAGCAAAAATGGAAGGATTAAGTGAACAAGCCGTGCGAAATGCAATCAGGAAGTTCGGTGAGGATAACACCTTTGAGGATAAACCGAAACCGGGTCGACAAAAAGGTCCTGCTAAACCTCAGTTGGATAAACGTATACTGAAGGCGTTCGAGCAAAAGAAGGAGGTTTCAGTTCGGGATGTGGCCAAAAAAGTGGGCACTTCGAAGTCAAATGTTCTTCGTGCAAAAGAACGTTTGAATCTTCGAACCTATGAGAAGCAGAAACAACCAAAACGTAGTCCGAAACAAGAAGCATCGAACAGGCCGAGGGTTCGAAAGCTGTACAATACGATTCATGCTGGAAATTTTAACTGCATAATCATGGACGACGAAACCTACGTGAAACTCGATTACAAATCCTTGCCAGGACCACAATATTATAAGGTGCGATAAGGGTAAGTGTTAAACCAGTTCGAGACATCGATTGAAGTCGGAAAATTTGGTAAGAAAGCTATGGTCTGGCAAGCAATTTGTAGCTGAGGTAAGATTTCGAAACCCTTCATCACCACTGCTTCAATGAACAGCGAAATATACATCAAGGAATGTTTACAAAAACGACTTCT
The DNA here is from genome assembly GCF_030247185.1 of Malaya genurostris. Classification (NCBI taxonomy): domain Eukaryota; kingdom Metazoa; phylum Arthropoda; class Insecta; order Diptera; family Culicidae; genus Malaya; species Malaya genurostris. Next base: position 191,647,803 of record NC_080572.1, read on the forward strand.
ACCCATGGTTCGAAGTCACAAGGACCCTGTTGTCTTCTGGCCAGATCTTACTTCTTGCCACTACTCGAAATCAACGGTAGAATGGTATACTACCAAAAATGTCACTTTCGTCCCAAAAGACATGAATCCACCAAATTGCCCACAACTTCGACCAACTGAGGAATTTTTGGCATTAACGAAGGCACATCTTAGGAAACATGTCTCGGCAGCCAAAACCATTCAACAGTTCGAAAAAGATTGGAAAAAAGTGTCAAAACTTGGCCAAGTAGCAAATGTTGAGAATAATATTCTTTTGTTGTAGTCGAATATTATCAGTATATCGAATAAAATTTGAATATCTAACACTTGTGAATTATTTACAGCGAAATCAAAGTGCGTCCATATTTTCTGGGACAGTCTTCATTACAAATTTATCTGAGATCGTATATCGTTTTCCCATGAAATTGGTTCAGTTATAAAATTTCCAATCCATTCTTTCTCAAACTCTCATAATGCCATCGATTCTTTCGGGCATTCTGGCAACCATTCAAGTATCATTTTTTTTTTTCATTTAATTTGGCAACAATATCGATGTTCTATGCAAGAAGTTCGAATTTTTCAATAGAACTAGAGGAGACCGGGGTTAAGCCGGCCACTTTTGCGAAATTGACACAAGAACCCATTACAACTAGGTTTTTAGCCAAGTTATCTTCAACCTTCAGCTACAATTCCCAACTTTTGGTTTGAAAAAAATATACATTAGTTTCCGTAAAAAGTTGCGATGAAGTGACCAACCTAAAACCCAAAATTTAAGAAGCTGTGTGGGGCTAAACCGGACACTCTACGCGAACTCAATTTATCTACCTAATTGTATTGCTTCAACTTTTAACAGCAATTTGTGACATGGAAAATCATGCATTAGGTTTTGTACTAAGTCACCACGAAATAACCAACCCAAAATCCAATATTTAGGAACCGCGGGACTAAACCAGACTCCCTATAGGACTAAGCCGGATTCTAAAGTTTCACACGAAAATGGAGAACGAATACAGTAAGGCGCCAAATCTTAAGATAACTTAATGAGCGCCAAACAAATGAAATCGTGTTCGAATGGATTGTCTGTTGGTTTCAACCTTGCGTAAGTCATAATCCTGTTCGCTGAGAATTTAGGTATTGTCTGGAGACTTCACGCCCCAGGCAGTACCAAATAATTGATGTTGACACTAACTTTAGAGTCTTTATTGAAGACTTTTATTTAATTATTTCGCTAGGTATAATGATCGTTTTGATTAAATTTCTAGTAAATCTAGTTTTAATAAGTGATAAGAAGAAAAAAAATTGAAATACAGATATAAATATTTAGGTATATTTGAAGAATTCACTAACAATTTCTTGTCGAAAATTATGTGTCCGATAAAGCCTTGTCATGTTTGTCCGACTTAGCCCTGCACAGACAATTCGTTTTCGAGAAGATATAATAATTTTCTTTCCCACGCAATCGAACCCACTCAATAATGGATTCAGCATGATTCAAATGTTTATGAAAGAACTAACCAGACTGCCATGGCAATGCACAGGAATCAAATATACTCAAAAAATAAAAAAAAAACATCAGTAAAAACGTACACCTTTTGATACGAACACGATTGACGCCATACTCAGCGTCATCCAGCTGTCACATGGAAGCGCGTTTACAAAGTCAATCCATGGATAGAAATAGTTGTTGGTTTAGCAGCCCTAGTCTCTCCTACAACGAAAAATCACTTATTTTTAACTTGATTTAGCCAACTATTTTAAAAGCGTGCAAGAATGCTGAGAGACTAATTTGGTAAGCAAAGCAAAGTCTTGGCATTACATTCCTTTTGTGGAATTTGACCTTTCTGTTTCAACAGACTTCGCAGCCGATTCTTAGTGTACAGAATCATTGCATGGCTAGTACTATGGATCCTACTGACACTACCAATCCTTCCAGGTCGGGGCTCGACGGACATCGGACTAATTTGGTATCAACCTCTTATAATGCAGTCTATGTATGCAAAATGAGCTTAATACATGTATAAAACCGCAATGCAAATTTAGTTTAAATTCGATCAATACATTTACCCTTTAGGTTTAAATGTATGATTCAAGTCTAGGGCTATCATTCCGAACACAAAAAATAGTTACAACACTAAAAATGTGAGGAAATGGGTTATTATTCGCTCTAGAAATGCTTTGATGCACAGTTCGAACTGTTTCAAAACTCCGATATTAATTATGTGGTTAACAGAATGATGAAACTTTTAAGTGATAAAAACCAAACGACCCCAACATTAAAATTCGGAATATGTTCTATTGTTTGAAATGGTTTTCTTTGCAAAAACAACTAAATTCTCGATGGTGACTGAAAGATTATTAAATTTATTTCATACCATTTTCTCAAGAATACTAAACCAAAGGAATCATAACGCGAGAATGAATGAACAAGTGCTAGCATATTAAAATTATGAGCACGTATCTGTCATTTTTCATCATCACAATGCTCGGCCATATGTTGCGGACACGGTCGAAGCCTATACTATAACAGCCTTATTCTTCTTCTTTTCTTCTTCACTTGGATGACGCCGATTGATGGCACAGCACCTTAGGCTATATTGCCAGTTAATTTTCGTTTATAGTCTAATGGACTTTCTTTTCACTGTACTACAAGCACCAATTTCGCTATGTGGCTACTTTGAGCCGCTAAAGTACGGATAAAAATTCTTTCTTTCTCACGAAATACTCAAATTTTCACCGCACTAACACGATACAACGTGCTCACCCGTTGAGAGATTCACCGGGTGTGACGCATAACAGTGGATGGAAAATTATGCTACTAGTATGGGTTAGTTGAACGACGAAAAACGCTCTTATTCTTGACTTTTGGCGAGGTAATCCAAAATTCGGTTCTATTCTAGATTGGACTCAAAAAATGGACTTTGACCCCGAAATTCGTAGATTTTCAGAAAAATGGCAGAAGGTTAAAATATCCGATACATTGCTTAGAATACAAATTGCTTGTCCCGGATTGGCGGTTCAATGCACAGGGCACTGGCCTAATAAGTTAGTTGTCGTAAGTTCGAGCCTTGACCTGAAAGGATTTTTAGTGTCAGTAGAATCGTAGCTCCAGCCATGCAAAGGGTTTAGTGGTTCGGCTGCGAAGTCTGTGGAAGCAGAAGGTCAAATTCCACAAAAGGAATGTGAAACTAAGATTTTACTTTGCTTGGAATGTAAACTATTTAAGTATTTTTTAGCTCCAATAAAGGTAAAACTCATAGGAAACTTCTAGACCCAACACAAAACCTAAAAAAGTTGAATTTTCTTCAGTGCCTCAGACCAATGATTTTTGTATTTAAATTTAAAATTGATTCTTCGAAGTTTCTTGCACCTAAAACAGCAAGGTGTATTTGCGATACAACTCAGACGAGGATTTTTTATTGCTTTTGTGTTGCCATAACTTTGTTTTCTTTTAACTAACTTTGAATAATGTATTCCTAATCCTCTTTTGTTTCAAAATCGTGTATATTTCAACTAGTGCAGCTATTTCAAGTGTCGTTTTGATTCAGTAGTCATTTGCCTATCTGTGCGTACAGTGAACAATGTTTACGATAATCGTTACTAGCGTCAGTAGTGAAGCTGGTAAATTTTAGGCTATGGTGTCGTGATAGCAAATATTATGTCATTTGAACAATTGTACTCATCGGTTACTGCCCTGGCCATCGAATTTCCTAGACTTGGAAGCATCACTGTCTAGACAACTGTCACGGAAAAACTTGAATACTTTCAACTCGTGGGCAGTCTTTTATGCAAAAAGGAGAAGCAAGAGATTATGTGAATAAATGTAGGTTTGTAAGAAACCAAGTGTGAGAAAAATAACCTATTTCAAATGATTATAAATATTTTTTTGTTGTTGGCAAAACGGTCTTGTGTTTTCGAATAGGTCTTTTTCAATTGTCTTTAAAATTTTTCAATTGATAAAAGATGCATTACAATTACAGTCGAGGTACTACATTCAAGTTATTGAAGATTGAATTTTACTCTTTCTGATGTTTCCGGAACTGGAGCTTGGAACGGATGTAGTAAGTTTCTATGACCATTAACTAAAGATCTATGGATGGATCAGTTTTGAAAATTTGTAACGTAAATTTAAATGTAAGCTGGAAATTGTAAACAAGCATTGCTCTAAAGTGACGGAACCTGAAGCCGGTTCTCAATAAAATTAACAATTAAGTTATTGTAAATCTGTACAGCGATTTTTCAGAAAACGAAGTGATCTTCACTTGAGTTTTTTTACAATTTTCTGCACTTCCGGAACCGTAAGCCGGTACTCGGTTCTACGGGCCATGATCCAATATTCATTTTATACAATGTTTTTCTAAGCAAAAAAAATAAAAAAAAAATTAGACTCAGATGATGCTGATCAGTAGAGACCGTATCTGTATCGGTAGCTCATGAGGAGTCCAAACTGTACTGCTTTCAACATCTCGTGCAATGCCTCGTGCATGCATTAATGTTTTTTTATTCGAAGTTACAACACATGATAAATGACCGTGGCAGTGTACATATTTACCGGACGCAATGATGAGTGTTTTTCTATTGCCCGCCAGTGGATGAACTGGATTACGGACGATATGAGCACTATCTATGAGTAGAAATACGTTTCCTAATTCAATCTTTCTGTGTCATCTACTTCACAAATTTCACATTGCAGAATTTTCCGCAACGAAACATCAATTCAATAGAAATGCCCTAATAAAGATGAAAAAGAGTACCTTCAACACCACTCAATAATTTTATTCCAATAATCCTTTCTCATGTAAATTTGTATACATAATATAAATGTTCGTAAACGGCAATAATACCACAATTGTGCTTCATTCAATGTTATTTACCGGGGCCTATGAAGCGTGATGTGGTTTTGGGGCGAAGATTCGGAACAATAAAAATTTTACACCCAACTCGGTGTACTCGAATATACATTGAGTCCAATTGTCGTAATTATAAACAAGCTTTCGTAGTCGGGCGAACGAGCATCGGCTACAACAAATAAAAAAAGTATAAATCATCGTCATTGCACTGGGACTCATAGTAATTTGTTGCTACATCGAAGTGGGTCCGGCAGGCCGAAGGTAATGGGTTCGAATAATAACCTACGCGGAAAAATATGCTGTTATTGAAGGTTTAATAACCCATTTTGTTGCAATGCACAGTGGACTACAGTCCGCGAAACGTATGAAAACCTCGAACTCGCAAAAGTTTAACTTATTTCTGCGTTTTTCGGATAACACACAGGTAGCATATTTCCACCCCTCTGTCCTTCACGGTGTGTGTGTGTTTTGTAGGTAGCAAAATTTATGGTCCTTCCGTGCAGTTGTTGGCATCCACCCACTCGTTATGTCGACCAGCTTGTGGGAAACTTTCGGATGTGATTTTCGATGTTTTTTTTTGTGCGCTCCAATGTGGCGTGGAATGGGCTGTTGTTGAGAATTGCAGACCATTTTCAAGTGGCGGTTTGCGGATGAGTGCTTTTGCGCAATTCCGCTTTCATGAGTGTTTGGGAAGAGCGAAACGGTTTCCATAATGGTTGCTGTATTTTTTTTCGGCCGAATCACCACCAGAGGGACAATGGTCTGCACTGCACCGCGGGGCCATTCGATGCTAGTCAATCTCGGATTGCCCTGGAAATGTGCGACTGAGCAAATGTTTTTCGGGCATTCGAGATCGGTTCATTATTCTCGGAAACTCGGAACCTAGAATGTGGTGGCAGTTATGGAATGTATCGTTTTAGAGGATTGAGAACTGGTGTGCGTGTTTCATTTAAAATAGAACGGTCAAATCGTAGCATAGAGTGTATTCCAAGGATTCAATTTATTAATTATGTCTACTAGCAAGTTGTAGTTTGACACTTTGAACGTTTACTAATATTTTTACGAGAAAATCTGAGCATGGTTGGGCACTCGTGTGTAATTGTTTGTAAGTTAATTGCTTTTATCATTCAGCAGTGAATTTCAATTGGATGTAAACAGAACGTATGCAAATTTATACTATTGAACAATTATATTATTCCTTACTTGCCAAACAAGGCAATGCCAGTTAGTCATTTATTCCCAACGAAAGAATGATGCTTCCAATTTTTCACCATTATGTCATAAAAAAGTGGCGGTTTTTAACTTCCTGATTTAAAATTTTATAACCAAGAACAAAAAAAAAACATGTATTGTAGCGAAATGTCGGTAAAAATAGGTAACAAAACTTCTACATCTTTTGTCACTACATTTGGGGTACCACAAGGAAGTCATCTTGGTCCCCTTCTGTTTCTAACCTACATCAATACCTCTAATATCTCTTCGAATCGCCTAAAGATTTAGCTGCTTTTAAGTTGATTTTGAATACTCGTAGCCAAAATGATGCTGTGTTCCTCCAACAACAACTGAATATTTTCCGTATAGCAAAATCTTTCCATGAATTATATGAATTTAACAGGTCACATTATTCTACAAACGATACAATTAACAATTTGTCAATGACGCAATATTCCATTCGTACAGAATTTTGCAGAATAAAAGTGTAATTTGCACTTGGCTACCAAGTGTCGCTGTATAGATTTATATGTATCAATTATTCATTAAGCAGATATGTGCTTCGAAATACGCCCACAAATGCTTGAAAAAGTGTTCGAAAATTCTACTTCCAGAATGACCTTTGTGAAAAATAGTAGAATGTCAGACGAGAGGACGGTCTACGTGATAATCAGTAGAGAACTTGGACATTGTCGTCGATTGCAGAGAAGTCTTCGCACTCTCCGATTGTGTGCAATTGAAGCATGTGCTGGGTTCGATACTTGGAAATATCGGTCATGTTCCAGAGACTTTGAATTTAGTAAGTAGTATTGCGTTTATCAAGAATTATAGTGAAACGACTATTCGTTAATCACTTGCAAGTGAATTGTAGAACCACTGTTCGTTTGTTAGCGGTTAATTTGCTTCTGATGTGTTTATCGATGTATAAGCCGCCCACGTTCATTGGGAACATTATAAACGGCATAATCGTATTGCAAACTTAACGCAATGTCGCCGTTGTCAAGGCTTCGGCCATGGAACCAAAAATTGTAATATGGATATACGGTGTTTGAATCGTGGTATATCGCATTTAAAAGACGGTCGTCCAATGAATGAGACCACTGATAAATTTTCATGTTCAAATTGCGATGGAAATCATAAATTCAATTATTTGAAATGTCCTGTCAGGGAAAAAAATTTGAACGCTCGTTCGCTTAGACAACAAGTCAAATCAACGACCTGAAATTTACAGAACATACCTGAAAATCAAAAAACCGTTACAAATGCCACGCCTAATTCTTCTACGGCACTTATTTCTTCGAATTTAAAACAAAAAACAGGCACGCCTTCCAATTCGTCTTCTAACGAAAACAATTTATTGACAGGTAGATCGACCTCGTCATCATCTTCTTCTAATGTCAGTTATGTTAGTATAACAGATAGAAATCTAGCACTTAATTCTTCTAATGTAAATAATCAAAACACAGCCTTGCAGTTCATCTTTTAACGAAAACAATTTATTAATAGGTAGATCGGCCATATCATCTTCTTCTAATGACAGTTCTAATGGCAGTCTACCTACAAATATTCCCTCAATGCCATTCGCTTCTTTAAATGAAGTTGATTTAGGCGATATAACTGAAAATAAAATGATCTACCTACAAGATCAACTATTTCAAATGATCATCCGAATGAATTCGACTTCATCACTTTTTGAAGCATTTCAAATCGGAAGGCAATTTGCAAATAATATTATAATGAATTTAAAACTTAACAGTGATGATAAATAATTATTGGAATATTTGAAATTGGAATGCTCGAGCTTTGAAATCGAGTGAAGATGAATTTCATAATTTCCTCAAAGATCACAAAATTCATATTGCCATTGTGACAGAAACTTTTCTTAAACTAAATGTCAAATTGAAAAGTAATCCACATTATGTGGTTCATCGATTTGACAGGTTTACTGGAATAAGTGGTGGAGTTGCAATTTTTGCCCAACGGCAAATTAAACATCGAATTTTACCTTCTTCCAATACTAAAGTTATTGAAAGCTTGGGAATCAAAGTTGAAACCATTCATGGAATTTATTTCATCGCTGGAGCATATACGCCATTCCAATGCACCGGCGAACAATTAAATTTCTTTAAAGGCAATTTGCAAAAACTTACAAGATATCGACCGAAATTTTTCGTAATAGGGAACTTAAACGCTAAGCATGTCCAGTGGAATTGTTGGCAAAATAACAGTAATGGTAAAATACTTCATGATCAACTCTCAGCTGGTTACTTCACAGTTCTTCATCCCAGTAATCCGACTTGCTACTCTTCGGTGAAAAATCCCTCTACAATTGATCTGGTTCTAACAGATCAAAGTCACATTTGTAGTGAACCGATTACACATGCTGACTTTGACTCAGATCATCTTCCTGTAACATTCGGACTTTCCAAAGAGGCTATAATTATTCCAATTAGTTCTATATTCAACTATCATAGAGCTAATTGGTTGGATTACAGATCTCACATTGAAAATCATCAACGTTCTCGTGATCCTGCTATGAAAAACATAGTTAAGGATTTACAAAAAGAAATTAAACATAGAATTACTCTTTTGCGAAATGAAAATTTCGCTAAAGAAATTGAACAAATTAAACCTTTCTGGAAACTTTCTAAAGTTCTTAAGAAACCTCAGAAACCAATTCCTGCTCTCAAGGAAGGAAACCAAACACTTCTTACAAATGGCGAAAAAGTTCAAAAACTTGCTCAGCAGTTCGAGAGTGTCCACAATTTTAATTTGAACGTTGTGAATCCTATTGAAAATAAAGTCTCACTGAAATATGAGCATATTTCAACCCAAGTGTTATCACAAGATGGCATTATTGAGACGAATTTTGATGAAATTAAATTAATTATTAGGAAACTTAAAAACCTGAAGGCTCCTGGTAATGATGGAATTTTTAATATTCTTATTAAAAATCTTCCCGATGTTGCCTTGAGACTCCTGGTTAAAATTTTCAACAAGTGTTTTTCATTAGCTTACTTCCCAAAAAGATGTAAAAACGCTAAAGTAATTCCTATCCTCAAACCTGATAAAAACCCAGCAGAAACATCAAGTTATCCAGTTCTTCTATCAGTAAACTTTTTGAAAAAAATATCTTGTTGAGAATGATGTCTTATATAAATGAGAATTCAACTTTTTTACCAGAGCAGTTTGGATTTCGTCATAATATTCAACTACTCAACTTGTCAGAGTAACGAACATGATAAAATGAAATAAATCTTCTGGGTTATCCACTGGAGTTGCTCTTCTAGACATAAAAAAAAGCATTCGACAATGTTTGGCACAAAGGTTTAATAGTAAAAATGTCTGATTTCCAGTTTCCTATTTATTTGATCAAAATGATTCAAAATTATTTAACTGATCGTACTCTTCAGGTTAACTATCAGAATTGTAAATCTGAATTGCTACCCGTACGAGCCGGTGTTCCGCAGGGTTCGAGCGTAGCTCCAATCTTGTATAATATTTTCACTTCTGATCTTCCAAATCTACCCGTTGGTTGTCAGAAATCGCTATTCTGTGACGACACAAGTCTGTTAGCCACAGGTAGAAATCTAAGAGTGATCTGCAGTCGCCTACAAAGAAGTTCAAATATTTTCCGTGATTATCTGTCAAAATGGAAAATTAAACCAAATGCAGCAAAAACGCAATTAGTTATCTTTCCTCATAAGTCAAGAGCTTCTTTTCTTAAACCAAACAATAATCACATTCTAAAATTGAATGGCTTGGAATTGACATGGTCTGATCAAGCTAAATACTTAGGTTTAACGTATGACAAAAAACTCACTTTCAAGGATCACATTGAAGGAATCCAGGCAAAGTGTAATAAATATATTAAATGTTTATATCCTCTTATAAACAGAAATTCTAAGCTCTGTCTAAAAAACAAATTGTTAATTTATAAACAAATTTTCAGACCAGCCATGCTTTATGCAGTACCGATTGTCAAGCTGTTGTTCCACCAGGAAGAAAACGCTTCAAAGGATTCAGAATAAAATTCTGAAAATGATTTTGAAGCGTCCTCCCTGGTTTAGTACAAATGGGTTACACAGACTCACAAATATAGAACCATTAGATGTAATGTCACATAATATTATAAGCAAATTCCGACAAAAATCGATGCAATCTTCAATTGATTCGATTCGCTCTCTGTATTAGTTAGTAAGTTAGTATATAAGTTCCTTTTCCCCATTACACAATACAAGTAGGTTTAGAAATTGCCCTACACAAAAATCACAGAATTGCGGAAGCAAATAATGTCTTCATGGTAATAACCAAATCATATATATAATAGGGCTGAAAAGTCACCACTTGTGGCTGAACACCCAATTTAAATCTTAATAATTTAATTTTAACTCATATTCCAATAAATAGTTATTTAAAAAAAAGCCATCCACGTTTGGTACGTGGTTATAAACTACCTAATGATGAGGATGTTTTATGTCTGTTGTAAATAGAGATTCAACGAATTCCAACTGTAGCAAACATTTCACTGCTCCAAAATAATCTTGTAACTTTCGAAGCTATTCCCAATTTGCTGCATGTGCATGTTTCGCAGTATATTGCATTTTGATGTAATAGCGAACAACGAGAGCTGAACTTCAAATCAAACAATTTAAAAGTTACTACAAAACTGCTAGCTTGATAAAACAATCTCTAGAATTCGCATTCCATCATAGAAGTGAGCAATTGAAATTTGAAGTTTCCTCAGCCCTTCTCGAATTTCCCTCTACCGCCAGCCAAACTAAACGACTATAATCCTATACATTAGCCAGAAATTCGGAAGCAGCAAACAGACCGGTTGCCGGAAAAAGAATTCATTTAGACTATTGTTCCAGCCAGCGCAACTTCTTCGAAACAGCAGATCCAGAATTACAAGCGAACCATTTCCAATTCTACGAAGCATCCTGTGTACGTGTCTGTGCTTAAGTATTTCAACTTGATCCAAAAGCGTACCAAGGCGAATAATTTGTTCGCTCCGATCTAACGAAACGTTTTCGTCGTCTCATCTTTGCGATTGCGAGCCACTTGGATTCCGAAGAAAAGACCGTCTTGATTGGCAGTATTCGATTAAAAGATCAACGGGAGAAAAGGGTTCCGCGGCGCAGGAAGAGTAATTGCCGTTGGTAGGTCCAACGACGACGACGATGACGACGGAGCAGAGAAGTCCCATCCAAAGCGGAAATGGATTTCAGTTTTCGAGGGCTGTAACCCCGCGTCGTTTCCACAATGAGGCGAAAGAAAAGCAAATATGATAATAAAAGAGAGAGAGTTAATATTTCTCGGATTAAATTAGGTTCAAATTAGGTAGATACGACGAATGGCGAAGGCGCGGGTGATGCCGTAGAGTATTTGCAGTTCAAATCACGTTTTCTAGATTAAATTTGGCTCGAGCTCGGTAATTTAGTTCATCTCGCTAAGGATTGAGTAAGAGTATCATTCGTTCCGTGATTAAAGAAGAATCGGTAAAGTTTCCGACTCTTCACGAGGTGCTGTAGAAATCGAAAGTTAAGATAAAAGAAAAAGTTGAGTAATACCCTGGTTTGCCATTTACATATTTATTAGAATGGGATAATCTTTCAAGGTTGACATTTAATTTTGGAAATTTGAATTGCGCAACAATTCGCCTCCACCAAACATCATTAGCCGAACAACGAGTGACGGTAATATTTGGAAATGAATAACAGCTCATCTTTTCATTGATCCTTCAAGAATGTAAAATTCGCTGCAATTTCCATCTCACTGATTCCAGCTTTTAACGATTATAATATGGCGTACCATCCGGAAATACACACACACCCACACCTGCTTGTGTTCTGTTGCACCATGTAATGCACAAATCGAATTCAATTGTGGCTTCAATTGCAGCACACTTGAGTTGAATTCGGCCGCCGCCCAGTGTAGTTGTGAATTGTCGGAATTGAATTCAAATCACGGTCGAGTGTTCTTGGGCTGTGCAACACCTCCAACAGATACCTGTTCCGAATGATTAATCGTCAAGCTTTAGTTCCGGCTCGATTGACTTGATTTCCGAATGCCCACCTCAGCTCTTCCCGCGCCTGCACTTCTTGTTCTACTATTCGATTAATACGGTGCCGATACAGTAGTGCCATGAGGCTCCCGGCTCCCGTCAAGTGCCGTTGCCAGTGTTCACAATAACTTCAGCGATGGTGCACTGCCGTGCTGATGGATTTCAACTAACATCCCTGCATTTCGATTTACCACCTTCTCCTACCTCTGTGTATCGAGCGTTCCGTGGCATAATGGTCAGTGCAGGCAACTCGCTTCCCGTTCCGAACAGAAGCCGTTAGGCTTCATCGTGATGCCACCTGGAGCGGTCCCGTTGGAATGGTTTTATATGGTCCTTTATGGAGAATTGGACGCCAGACCGTGATGCCGTTCAGGTTATTCGTGTTAATCGAGTGTTTTTTGTCTTCTTTTTTATCACTGTCGGTTTTTTTTATTCAATCAGAAACAATTTAATAATTTTGTAACATTGTTGCGGCGCATTTCAATTTACGTTCCAAGAACCATATTGTGACGAAGAGTACGGAAACAGGAATATCTTGTTTCATGAAAAATAAATCACATGGTCGTGCAATTGACGCGAATAGTTTGAGTACAATATTGATGTGAAATCATATTTCTAAAGACTGTCCCAGAAAGTAAGGACGCATTTTGATTTCGCTGTAAATAATTTACAAATGTTAGGTATTCAAATTTTATTCGATATACTGATAATATTAGACTACAACAACAGAATATTATTGTCAACATTTGCTACTTAGCCTTTGTAGACTAGCTGACGCACCTTCTTGCGAACGTTCCTCATTAAATTCCGTACAGACTTCTTGGTGACAAGTTTTGACACTTTTTTCCAATTTTTTTCGAACTGTTGAATGGTTTCGGCTGCCGAGACATGTTTCCTAAGATGTGCCTTCGTTAATGCCCAAAATTCCTCAATTGGTCGAAGTTGTGGGCAATTTGGCGGATTCATGTCTTTTGGGACGAAAGCGACATTTTTGGTAGTATACCATTCTACCGTTGATTTCGAGTAGTGGCAAGAAGCAAGATCTGGCCAGAAGACAACAGGGTCCTTGTGACTTCGAATCATGGGTAGAAGTCGTTTTTGTAAACATTCCTTGATGTATATTTCGCTGTTCATTGAAGCAGTGGTGATGAAGGGTTTCGAAATCTTACCGCAGCTACAAATAGCTTGCAGGACCATAGCTTTCTTACCAAAATTTTCGACTTCAATCGACGTCTCGGACTGGTTTAACACTTGCCCTTCTCGCACTGTATAATATTATGGTCCCGGCAAGGATTTGTAATCGAGTTTCACGTATGTTTCGTCGTCCATGATTATGCAGTTCAAATTTCCAGCAAGAATCGTATTGTACAGCTTTCGAACTCTCGGCCTGATCGATGCTTCTTGTTTCGGACTACGTTTTGGTTGTTTCTGCTTCTTATAGGTTCGAAAATTCAAACGTTCTTTAGCACGAAGAACATTTGACTTCGAAGTGCCCACTTTTTTTACCACATCCCGAACTGAAACCTCCTTCTTTTGCTCGAACGCCTTTGGTATACGTTTATCCAACTGAGGGCTAGCAGGACCTTTTTTTCGACCCGTTTTCGGTTTATACTCAAAGGTGTTATCCTCACCGAACTTCCAGACTGCATTTCGCACGGCTTTTCAGTTTTTCCTTCCATTTTGCTATCTCTCTCAGTGACAGTCCGCGTTCTGTGCACCATTTGTACGCAATTTTTCGACGTTGTTCTGCTGAAAGTCCACGCATTTCGAAACAAACTAACGAAAACGAATAAACAACTGCACAAATGGTTAGAGAAGAATGTAAACAACAGGACGCAGCCATAAAAATTGATTGCGTCCATTTTGGGACAGTCTTTAGATGCGTTATTAACAATGTTCTGAGGTTAATTTTCTAGCTCTTGAAATCATCTTCCACTTTTTTGTGCAATTTTTTTAGAGTGTCCAATTAGCTCCCTCTAACTCATTCATGGTTGTCATTATTGTACAGTTAAAAGTTTCCGAGTTGCAATGATTCTGAGAAATTACAAGCAAAAATGCATTCGCCCTTTTTAAAATCGGTCTAGAGTTGGGTCCACAAGGAAATAGGTAGTCCTAATTATCTTTCTTCGGGCAGGAATAGTTTTCAGTATGACAAAACATTTGTTTTGATCGGATGCAGAAACTAATTCGACTCAAGACTGATTTTTATAACTCGTAACTCGTTATTTTTGTAACTTGGAAACTATAAATTGTACAAAAATGAAATCCACGAAGAAGTTATAGGGAATCTATTGGGCAGTGTGAATTGAAAAAAGACGAAGTTACATTCTTCATTTTTCAATTAACACTAGTTATTTAGGGGGTTTGGTACCGCAAGGGTACCGGTTTCGTGCTATAAGTGTAAATGCAAACAGCATTAACTTTACGTCTACTCAGCGGTTTATGTTGAACCGCTAGGTGGCGTTAGCACTGATGAGCTGAAAGCGAAACGTAAAAAAGAATCTACACTAATCAAATTTGCATCGAAATTTGAAATAAAATCATTTAAAATCATATTAAAAAACTGTTTTTTTATGTAGTTTTTTGGATGATTTTTTAATTCGTGAAAATGTGTTCAACATTTTTTTTACTGTGAATATTTTTTCAAAGAGTGCCCAATCGATTCCATACAAGTTCTTCCTAGACACCGTTTGTGTACAATTTACAGTTTTCGCGTTACCACGATTTGAAGAAAGAGCATGTAGAAATAAATATGCACTTTTTTTAAGACTAGTTTCGAGTCGAATCGGTCCCTCCATCCGTGCACAACAAATGGTTTGCCATTCTAAAAACGTAAGTTAAGTTCCGATCAAAATGAATAAAATCGATTCTAACAGCAGCAAAAGTGTCAAAATCAGAATCGATTTTCTGAAATTGCTCTAATACTTTCTGCGGTGTGACCTCATATAACAAGCAACGTTCACAGCCATATACATTCATCGATACTATTATTTCTTCTATCATAGACATTTGAACATTTTTCGGTTCTCACCATCGTCGACTTGCTTTTGAGTTCTATGATGTAATTTTTGATAATTTGTTCCTTGCATTGCAACGATAAACACTTTAGTAGCTCATTTTTCAAGTTGTATGAAAATTAGTCGCCATATCATGAATAGCGGAATACATGAATCGCGGTCACGCACGTTGACATTAAGAATTCATAATTATCTAAATGTCAGAGAAAAAAACTGTCTTGTCTGCACTTAAATCATCATCCGCATAACGTCTAGAAAATGTCGCTAGCATTATATAACCTCACCTGTTCTAGTCTTTTCTTACCCGCTTTTGGTGCGGCTTCAATAAAATCTTCATTTCACGGCTAAGGTTAAAAACCTTCACACCAATTCGTTCCGCAATAACTCGTGATAAGTATGGATACATTATACGTCTGCGGACGCGCATGCAGAGAGCGAATGGGCAAATCGGTGAGTGTACACGCGAGGGTGACAGTAGGTCGCAAAAACGCGAATTCAACGTCGGCGAGGTGTGCGCAGTCACCCTCCGGTGCCCCACTTTGTTTTATATCGCTATGTGCTCCCCCCCCCCCTTGTTGGCATTGGCCATGGTTCACTGGACGCTGCTGGGTAGCGGTGTAGTAGTGGAATCCATATGCCGTAGGTCTAGTTGTAGTTGGTGACTACGGTGAAAACGTAGGTCATCCAAAGTTTGGGTTTGCAGTTCTTTGGGTTATGGGTTCTTCAAAATTAATAAAATGCCAGAAATACGAGCTTCGGCGGGAATAGTTTCTCTTACCCTTTTGCGGTATTCGGTATTTGTCCCCATCCTTCAGTGTGGGGCTCCCATGAAGTGCAGACACAGTCATCGTCACGTTGGCATGCGTGCACCTGACCGGACTCACCGCAGTTGATGCCTCCATGACGGCCAGGATCAAAGTGCTCTTTATGGCCATCAACGTCGCTCGCAGTTAGTGTGGTTGTGAGACTGGCAATTGGTGAGGTTTTTTCACTTCATAATACTTTCAAAACTTGAGAGTGGTAAGAGCTTCATTTGTGGGCGCTCATTTAATGCGGGATGTGCTGGAGTAATCCATGCTGACCTAAGCGTTTAATAATGTTCTAGACAAGCTGTAGTTTTGCACATGAAAGGAATAAGTCCTTCATGTTCGGTCTTTTCCGGTGGTTGCTCAGCGAAAATTGAAAATGTATGCATTGTAAGCGTGTATTTTATAAACCATTTTAATGCATTTCTTAATTTGCAGGTAAATTTCCTTTCATGGAAAATTATATCAGAGGATAAAATGTTAGATAAGTCGATGTAAACATATAATCGAAATGCAAGAATCAGAACCAAAAAAGGCATTTCCAGGGTAGCTCAACGGCAAGGCATTTGATCCCTGACTCTGGATTTATTATAGGTGGCGGCAATTTGATAAGCAAGTCATCATAACAAAACATTTTCCTTTTGCACGGATGCAAAAAAACGCTTGTTCATGTTTTAATATCTCGAGAACGGCTGATTCTAGGAGAAAGGTAGTTATGAGGAAATTTATTTCTTTTAATCTGTAGAATTATATGCTGGTGTCCAAATGACAACTATTACCAAAGCTTGAAGTTATACAAATGTTGGTAATAAGTTTTAGATGTAACTTCGTCAATTTTCAATTCAACCTAACCAAATTTGCACCAAACGTGGGTTTTAAGCTAAGGTTTAAAATCAAATTGTTCATAGAAATACTGAGTTTTTTTGTTAGTTTATGTTTTTTTTTGGTGATTTTCTAATTTTTGAAAAAGTATTCACATTTTTTCACAGTGTATATTTTTTCAGAGTGCACAATCGCTTTTATAAACTTCTTTTTGGACACCATTTTACAACTTACAGTTTTCAAGTTATCACGATTTGAAGAAAGTGCATGCAAAAATACATACGCCCTTTTCAAAAATCAGTGTTGAGTTGAATCGGTCTCTTAATCTGTGCAAAACAAATGGTTTGCCGTTCTAAAAAGATTCGATCAAATTGAAAAAGTCGCTTCTGATATTGCCACTTTTTTACTGTTAATTGCTGGAATTGCCCATGAAAGTTTCCGATCTGTGTTCCGATAGTTGAGTGTTGATATAAAGTTGATTTGATTCTAACAAATTAGCGTTTGATTCCAACAAATGCTAACAAATTATGGATAAAAAGCTTGTGGGTAACGTTTTCTGAATTTTCTAATAAGCGTTTTAATCCTATATAAATCAACTTAAAATACCTATCAATTAAAATTAACTGCCCCTGATATTGAATCAGTGGGTGAGCTTATTTTTGCAAATTTTCGTGAAAATCGCTGCTCAGAAAGAGAGTGGCAAAGAGATGATAGTCGGATGGGGCCAGGTTTAGTCAGTAAGTCGCTTGGTCAAGCATTTCATACTGGAGACTTACCAGCGTTTCGCGAACACCTCTGAATTTGTGCGGTGGAACATTTTCGTCCCCTTTCCTGTGTTTTCTTTTGTAATCTGGTTGGATTTTCGCAATTGCTCAGCTCTAATCGTTCATTTGTTGTTGGCAGCGAACACCGTTGTCAATTATTACCAGTCAAATCAATTATTACAATCAAATTATCAGGATGAAGTAGATCACACCGGTCTGATCCAGCCACACACTCACACACACACACACACACACACACACTCTCCCTCTCTCTCACACACACACACACATACACAATATTCGCTTGCAGGAACGTGGTGTGTTAAGATAAAAAAATTCCCTCTAAATTTTCTAAACTGCGATTCACATATTCAGACTGTTAGCGCACGATCTTCATAAGCTTCCACCAGCGCTCTGGGACTCTTGTTTCCTTTGTTTGAACATAGAAACTAGTGCATGGCGCATGTGTTCAAAACTAGGTTCGTACGCTGACATTTTTGACGCGTGATAAAAATTGATAGAAAGATTTTTTTTAAAAGATTTTAACGAAATTAAGTAACACTCATTTTTCACCAACAGCAACACAAAATACAGATTTCCATCAATCGGAAAAAACCAGAAATTAATTCGGAGTACAGCTAAATTTAAATTAAATCTTCAGTGCCGTGCAAAGATGCCAGATTTGCAAATTTGTCTGTAAACCTGCAGATTTCGTACATAGTGCTGCAGACATTTTTTGTTGTCCAGACTTCGAGGTTTTCGCAGATTTTCGTAAAAAATACAAAGAAAAAAATAAATTATTTTTCAAAAGCCGATTCAATGTTTTCTTCAGTAACAGATGTTGTTGGGCGGCCAGAGATCTCATCATGATCCAAGCTTGTACGACCACCTTTGAAGCGTTTATACCACTCGTATACCTGTGTTTTTCCTAGACACGATTCACCAAAGGCCTTTTCTAACATTTTCAACGTTTCGGAACACTTAAATCCATTTGCAACACAAAATTTGATGCACGCACGTTGTTCTAAATTTTCATTCATTATAAAAATCGCCACACGAAAATTTTTCAACTTCTTTGTATAGACGCCAAACAAAAACTAATCGAACGATATGCGTCAAAATTTGACAGAATGTGTATAAAAGTGTTGCCAACATTGAGAGAATAAAAGTTTACCGATTGGACAAGCGCGGGAATTTTAAAATGAAAATTCCGGTTCTTTTTTTATCATAAGGTATAAGCTTTTCACACTAATACCCAAGGTTGCCTCCATTTCACGGTACGCCACATGACGATCTTCCATTATCAGATTTTTCACAGCATCGATGTTTTCTGGCAAAATAACTGATTTTGGACGACCTTGAATTTATTGGCAAGCGAACTACGACCATGATTGAATTGGTTAGACCAGTTTTTTTTACAGTCGCAGAGGATGGTGCGACACTGCCAAAAGTCGAACTAAGTTGAATGAAGCACTCTTGTCTAGATAATCCACGGTGAAAATCGTGTTAAATCATTGCACGAAAATTTTCACGATTCAATTCCCTTTTTTTCTGAGGTAAATTTTTCACTGTAAACGCTTGATGCCAAACCTTACTGTCCACCCTAACTGCTGTCAAACAGTTTATTTGAAGCTAGTTCTGAACCTAGTTTCAGCGTTGTTGAACTGAAAATCGAGTATGAGGTTTGCTCAAATCACCGCACAGTGATGGCTCTCTATACAAAAGTTGGCAGAACACCATAAATAAGTCGATAAACGTCAGCTGGATGATTTTTTATTAATAATTTGAAGTCTGAATATATTTCCATCTTGATAATCTACGAAAAATATTCGATCCACCTCAAAGTGACATGATGCACCGTTCGCTATGGACCGGAAAATGACGACTTTTTTAATAAATTAACTTGTGTAATGATTAAACCTGTGTGGAAAATGTATACACTGAGAGAAATTTTTTTTTGCTTATATCTTGAAAACATCGATTTTCTCCAGAAGGGCTTGTCTTAATATTTTTATTTTTTATATGTTGTAACACACAACTGATGTATTTGAAGATGGGAGAGTAATAACAAAATAAGTGTTTTTTTTGTTTTCAACAAAAATATTAATTTTTGGAAAATGCTCTGCATTTCGCATTTTTTAAGTTTTTCGATTTTATGAAAGAACACAAACAAAAACTCAAAATAAAATTTGGTTGAACACTATCGCTTTACTAATAATAGTGGATTTTTATTATGTTAAAGTATCTTATTAATCTATGTAAAATGAAAAATGACTAAAAAAATTACGCTGATCAAACATGCATAAAGTGGTTTTCGTGGTTCGAATTTGTGAATTTTTATATGGACTACAAGAAAGTTCCGGAGAACAGAAAAAGTGCATGTGGTGGGGTCAACTGGGCGCTATTTAATATGAGCTGCTCAAATTTTTAGTATTTGCTGCTTCATGACAATGCAAGACTCCATGCTTCGAAAGTAGTAAAAGCTTATTTTTATAATCGCTGCAATGAAAAGTTCTGCCCAAGCCGCCATTTTTTACCTGGCATTGTTTCATAGGGTTGCCAGTTGCTCCAATCCATGGCGCATAACTTGTCAGGTCAGATTCAAAAACTTTGACACCACCAAAAATTGGATCGATTCATTGGTCGAATCTGAGGAAAAGGAATTTTTCAAACGTTTTATCGGAATCTTAGTGGTGGTATATAACGATGGACTATACTTTGAAAAAAACGATGGACTATACTTTGCAATGATACTTTCACTAAAAATCATGAATCTTTAATAGTTTATTCCAACGCCTGATATATTATAAATAGATTTATATAACGACATTTATATAGGTGTTTTATGTTATGTATGTTATGAACATTCTGATTTTATTTATCATAAAGCCGTTTATTTAAATTTTACTGACACCGACTTCATGGCAGTTACAAAAGTCTGGCCCTTGTTTCTGTGATTTTTATTGTCGACCCCGCAAACAATTGAAAATAACCTTTAAGGTGCAGAAATGTGCAGGATGGTATAGTGTTTTCTGAAAAGTAGAGAAAAAATAGTGGCAGCCCTTTCCTACCTATATAGAACTCTAATCGCAAAACATTGTCATTGCGCCATATGTTTTGTATGGAAGAATGAAAAGAAAATTTGAGAGGATATGGAGAGATTATTTCTTATTCAAAAATTTTTATACTTTAAACTGTAATCCTTCACTTATCTGGAAATTCAAAAAAATTAATACAGTGCAGGAAAACAATAAATTAATTTTTTGGATTTCTGCCGCCTTGGCATCACTGTGCACCGTTGCTAAATACGAAACCAACACAGTTTCGTGAAAAGTGTTTGTTTGAAGAAACTACCCTGGGTCAGTTTTAGTTTTACCTTTTTTTTATATGTATAAAAAATAGGTATAGAATTCGCTCGAACTTTAGAAAAATTTTCCGAGGCCCGGGGGGCCGAATGTCATATACCAATCGATTAAGCTCGACGAACTGAGCAAATGTCCGTGTGTGTGTGTGTTGTCAACTAAGAGGGCGAGATCTCAGAGATGGCTGGACCGATTTTGATCAAACTAGTCGCAAATGAAAAGTCTCCCCGTCACCCTGAACGATATTGAATGGTTTTGAGATCGGATGTTTACTTTTTGAGTTATTCAAAGTTTTATGTCAAAATTTTCAAAGTTTTTTTGACAATATCTGCCACAACTAACCTTGAAAACAGAATATGTTTTTAGACTTAGATTCCGCACGGTAATAGCTATCCAACAAGCCATAGATTGTTAAAATTCGTCCATCTTTAACGAAGATATCGATGTGTTTGTGTAAACGACTTTTCGCCTTATTCCAGTTATAAGAGTTTTACGCGTTTGATGATAAACCACTGTTTCGGAGTTGAATGAAACACGATTTTTTATACTGTTACTTACAATTGTTTCTAAGTACCAAAAAGACATTGTACAGCATATTTTTTCATGGCACTTTGCCTCGGACCAATTTTAGCACGGTTCGTTTTTGGCAACATAATCTTTCGAGTATGACATGTAAACTAAATGATGGCAGCATTTTCAAGTTGAAAGTAATATCATAATTATTTTGATTTTAACTACTTACAGTAATAAATGCTGGAAGAACATAGCAAACATATACCATTCGACTCAGTTCGTCGAGATCAGCAAATGCGTGTGTGACAAATAATTTCACTCAATTTTCTCGGAGACGGCTAGACCGTTTTTTACAAACTCAGATTCATATGAAAAGTAGTATACTTCAAAACAAGGTTCCAGAATTACGTTTGGATCCGACTTCTGATTGCGGAACCACACAACGAAACGAAATTAAAATAATACAACTAATTTTTCTCGTATATGGCTGAAACGATCTAAGATTCAAATGAAATCTAAGAACCATCTATGATTCAAATGAGAGGTCTTAAAATTCTATCAAACATCCTACTTTTTAGTCAGATCCAACTTCCGGTTTAGAAAATGCAGGGTGATTAGTATAAAAGTATCCATTTCACATAAATTAATCAGGTATATCTGGTTGGCAGATTTGGGTAGTCGATTACCAAATACTCTAAGGTCTTTTTTATGCGGTTTTTTTATGCGACTTTTTTATGCGAATTTTCAAAGTTATGCGGTTTCATCTTATGCGAAGTTTCAGAGTTATGCGTTTTTTTTTGCGAATTTTCAGAGTTATGCAGTTTTTTATGCGGATTTTCAGAGTTATGCGGTACGTAAACTCGCACAAAAAATGACTTCATTGTAAATTTATTTCAGTTTAAGCGGTATTCAGTTTTCGATTCGGAAGGTACCCAAAAATTTAATTCGCACTACAATTTCTCAAAGATGTCTACACACTCCTCAGGTGAATTCAACTGATTTCGGCTACACCGATTTTAGAATTCCGGTTCCAGTATCGAATCGTTTCTCAAAGCATCAATCGAATTTCATTACAGGATGATGAGTTTTCAAAATTTATGGCCATACGAATCATTTTGGGTTATGCCAATTGCCGTTTAAAACGATGATAATTAAAATGCCATGTGAACTAAAACACCGAAGAATATCCATGCAAAAAATACATGCGGATTGATAAAAAAGTACGGGTGTGTAATGTCAGAGACATAACTGGATGTCGTGAATACGAATAAAACTAACACGATTTCTTTATACTTTCGAATTTGAATTGATAATTGATAGATTGTGTAAATTGTGATACTCTCCCCCTTTTCACTACTAGAATTTTAAACGATTTTTGACGTCGATTATTTCATTTCCGATTTGCATATTTCATTGAAAGAAACTATCAAGATGCTGTACAGGATTCATTTCTGCCTTTTAGAAGGACCAAGTTGTGGAATTCTCTACGATATTTAGCACAGTTCGATATTTAGCACATTTTTCTCGAACGATTTTCGCACAGCGAAAAGTGCACGAAGCAAATCAAATTATTTTGGATTTTCACTAAATTGATGATTTTTACCTTCGATTTGCAAAGAAGTAATCTTAATAGTTCTTTAGATAACATTTAGAGTCATTAGAACGGCTGATTTTATATAATGTTGTCCACTTTTCATTTCTCGTTTTATTTCTCTCCAATGCAAACGACCAGCAGCTCTGTTGCATGATGCAATCGTTCTTGTTTGAGTTGAAACTAGCTTTGCGTACAAACTCGCAGTGCCAAATTATGCGAAGTTGATTTAATGCGTCTTCTCGCCTTGACAACCGGAAGGCAAATGAGAACTACGACCTGAGCGTTTGAGGTTTTTAACCACGGCTTTTACCCACGTTTGCTTCCATCCAACGCACAAGAAGAAATGATCGATTTTCAATCACGGTTCCCCTTTTATAACATTCAGTTGAAGATATGTGTCTGACTACCTCAAAACTGTCGTCCTTGCGCGAAAAACCCTAGCGAAAGTAAAGAGTTTTCCGCGTTGTTTTCAAATTTTGAGAAAACTTAATTTTTGAGTTGTTTTTGGTTATCTCACACTGTTCAAAATATTATCCTGTATTCCTGATCATATTTTTGATGAAATAGTGAAAGAATTATGTTGCTGTCATTGAAACAAGTCGAGATATTCACCCATTCTTTCAGATGGCTAATTTTGTAAAGGCGCCCCATAGTAAGTCGTATTCACGACAAAAAAGGTATCATCTCACTGCTAGGTGGATAAATAAGCGTTTTCTCAAGAGAAAATGACATTAGTGTTGCCAAGGCTAAATACATAGATAACAACCTTCGAAATCCGACCACCTTGGATTTTGCCCTAAATCTACAAATGTCAAGGGGAACGTGCCATTCGAGCCAATTTATTCTGATTCCTGAAACTATTCTCAACACCATCAAATGCAGCTTATGATTCTTATTTCCATTACGACACTTGCTGTGATCCTATCGATGTTTGAGAACGCAGGAGGATTTCAACAACTTCTACAAGGTGTAAACTTGACCTCGACGAAATTTCGAAGTGAGTGTCAAAAATTAATTTTTGGTTCACGGTTTCCATCAAGTGCAACTTTTTTGAAACAAAATGAAACGTGTACAAATTTTTCAGCATAAAAAGAGAAATTATTACTGCTGTCAAAACATTCCAGATCCGACAGTTCGGAGCACTACAGTAAAATAAACAGTGTTTCCAGATATTGAATGACTTAAGCTTGCTTTAGTTTACCAACGAACATAACTGAAGATTGATACATTTTGCTGGATTTCCCTCAAGAAAACGTGTCCCGGTTTCGATAAGAGTTGACACAATTTCGCTATCCAGGTGCAGTTTATCTGTTATCTCACGTTGAATAAATCGAAGAGAACCCTTGAAATGAGCTTAACTGAATTAAATGCTTCCCATATCGCACAATGTGACACTCGTATCGTAACACAATAGAATTAAGCTGACTGACTGGAATTGCGGTTTCACCTTCCGATAGTATCCTTTGGTGTGGTACATATCCACCGTACTGCTCGAACATATCTATATTACACATGCTTTTCCCGGGGACTTGACGTCTGTGACGTGACGATGGGACACATTATCCGTGTGAAGGTGCATTACGTGCTTACCTGCACCATCAACAGCCATCATACAGGCCAGGTACGGTGAAGAATTTTTCGCTTCGAGCCCAAACATGAAAACATAAAAAAAACCATTCATTGCCTTAATTTTTGCACACATGACCTCACATCTGGTCGCGGAATGGCAGTTCTCATCGTTGGTTGGTTGAATACCGACATGTGTCAGATCATTCCCACGTAGGCTAGGTGTTTACTCTCGAGCCTAATGCTCGGGCTCTTCTGTCTTTACGACGATCAGCACCGAGCACCGAACAAGT
This sequence comes from Malaya genurostris, assembly GCF_030247185.1. Lineage (NCBI taxonomy): Eukaryota > Metazoa > Arthropoda > Insecta > Diptera > Culicidae > Malaya > Malaya genurostris. The sequence goes on from NC_080572.1 coordinate 191,672,684, forward strand.
AGCAAGAAAAAAAAAACAGAGAAAAAAAACGTTTGACATTTAATTGATGTCGCACAGGCAAACGTGGCGAATGATGTCAGCGTCAGAGCTGTCAAAACGGTGTCGTGGCTTTTTAGGGACGAAAAATTTGTGGTAATGGTTTGGCGTTGAAGCTCTTTCCGGCCTCCGGTTGGGTTCTGAGGACAAGGGTTGTTTTGGTCTAATGCATTCATTTCTTATAATTTAGTTTCCGTGTAGTGATAATAGTTCAACAGATCATTTCTACATTTGTGCGGTTGTGCTTTATTCAAACGACGGAGGAACGCTCATTATCAGTGAACAAACACGTAATGTTCGAATCATTAAACTCTTGCATGTGAACAACCTTCTAGAATGAAAAAAACAAAACAAATTAAACCAATTATCATATCTTATTATCTTTTGCCCTGATTGCGACGTACTCTCCATGATGTGTACATTTTTATTTTAGCCCATCCGCACACACGGAATGGGGAACGGAGAAGGCAACCGTTGACGAACAAAATAAAAACCTGGCAGACAGAAATCAGCACCCAGCGCGAAAGCCAGCATATTAGCTGGGCGTTAATTTATCGATTAAAACTGCTCGATTTCAGCTACTAAACGTGGGGCTGACATACCGAACCTAGGATGGTTGGGACTCACAGACAGGCAGGCGGTGGGTGGATCTGTTCTGGATCGGGAAAGATGAAGTGGATGAAGCAGTTCCGCCGGTTCAGGCCGTAGCAAAACCCGAGTCGAGAGGCTCAGCAGGCTGAACCGGTCTAGGCCATAAATCACTCCCTCCGAGCACGATGGAATGTGTTATTGAAACTGACTTGACCGATGCAATTTCTTGCCGCAGTCTGCTGTGTGCCGAGTGCTGATGGAAAATTTGCCAGGCCGAGCGAAGACTTGGCCTGCGGAAATCGCGGGACGGCAAAATGGGAGCTTTGAGAAGGGACGCTTTGGTGCAGAGGTCTGGTGTTGTGTGGATTACACTAGTGCACTAGTGGAGGCGTGGTAGCAGCATTGTGTCCTAAAGATTGAACTGGAATGATGGGAATTAGTATGCCTGCGGCTCTCAAGAATATTGGCTGAGATTTTTAGCGGTGATGAATGAGGCAATATGAGAACAAGAACAGCTAGGCCGAGAAAGCTTATCCCGGACTGAATCATAGAAGAACGGAACATAATGCTCTGTAGAATGTAACGCGCCGCAACGAGCATAATTGCTATCACGCATGAAAATGAAAATTCTTGCCCCGGATACTTGACAGATTTATACAGAACGCAAATCATTTCAGCAGAAACTGACTTCGATGTAGAAAATTTTAGTACCCTTATAACAATTCAGACATTTCCTCATAGTTTGGCTTTATTTTCCCAGTCTAGTTTTTGAATTGGTGCGCAGAGTCCCTAACAGACACATTCTCTAATCATTTGGGGGTTTGGAACGTTTCGCATTCAACTCATCAGTGCATTAGCAGTTTATGCTGATCTACTAATGCCACCTCGCGGATCAACATTATCCGCTAACCAGATGTAAAGTCATTGCTATTTACAACACACTTATTTTTCACTAAATGTGCAATGTCTATTCTGACGTGTCGAAAGTAATCTGCTAATGCACTAATGAGCTGAATGCGAAATGTAAATAATTCAATTTAGTCATGTGCACTTTAGCCCAAACTGGAACCCAAGAGGTTCCAAACCCCCGAATGACTACTATCTGTTGGCGGCCAGCATTGTCGTCAATTGGTTTCGTTACTTTCGGCACGTCAGAATAGACATTGCACATTTAGAGAAAAATAAGTGCGTTGTAAATAGCAATGACTTTACGTCTGCTTTGCGGTTTATTTTGATCCGCGAGGTGGCATTAGTAGATCAACATAATCTGCTAATGCCCCGATGAGCTGAATGCGAAACGTAAATAATTCACATTCTCTAATTTTATTGCAGAAACCGTGAGAATTTGTTATATTTTACAATATTCACTCTTTATTTTTGTGTAATGATAAATGTCATTTATCCATTCATTAATTTATTTTACAGCTTTATTAAAACTAATATTCAGAACAAAACACATTTTGTTCCTGTTCCACTTACTGGTGTCATATTACACTGAGGTATTTTTTACGCGGTGTTTTATGCCGTGTCTTTTTACGAGGCTTTTTTTATGCGGATTTCTGAAGTTACGCGTTTTTACCGCGGATTTCCGAAGATACGCGATATTTCTACGCGGATTTCAGAAGTTACGCGGTCTCAAATTCTAAAAGTTGATTTTAAAGAAAAAAAAATTTTTTTAGATTACACCAAAACTAGACGTTTTATGCTTTTCTATGGTATTTGGCATTAAAAAATTTATTTTCGTTAGTTTTAAGGTTTTTTATACGCGGATTTTCGAAGTTACGCGTTACGTATCCCCGCGTAAAAAGAGACCTCAGTGTGTTTTCATTAAGATATTTTTGACACGAATTTGGGCAGATTTTTGACACACATTCATTCTGATTGATTCGGATAGTTCATAATAGCATGTTTTAGAGCTTAGGTCGAATATTCGGAAACATGTCCGAATTTAAAAGTATCAAAAATAATACATTTAAACTTGATCAATGGCCACCTTTGGAAAATACAGTAAAATATAGTACAAAATGGAATTTGCCGGTTACGTCACTTATATCAATATATCTCCGGAACCGGAAGTGACAGCCTTTTTATCTCCGAACTTGATCCATAAGGCAACAGTAACTTTCAAACGAGTCTAACATTGCACTATGGTCCGAAATAGAAAATTTGCGTTACAAAAATATTTTCACTATTAAATATTAGTTTTTTGTAGTTGGCGTCTTCACAGAAGTTGCTTGTAATCAAATGGTGCTCCTTTTGACGAAAAATGTTACTATGGTGGTCCTCATTTAGATTGAAATCTGAAATTAAACTTACTTAATTGAACTCACAAATTTTGTTGCACAATAAAGTTGTAGGAAATTTTGTTTTGAGCAACTTTGCTGAAAAAACCACCTCTCTAGCTTTTCATTTGATCGAGTTACATCAATTTTTCCAAATAAAAGTAGGGTGGCTCCTGAAAATTCACTATTTTTGTTCTAACTTTTTTGTGAAACGTTATACGGAAAAGTTGTCTTTAGAAGAGTTGTTGTACTAATCATTGCGCACAATTTTGCTCAACCAAGCATTTTCATATGAGCTACCAGTAAAAAGTTATGATTAATTTTTCATCAAAAACTAGTCAAGCTTCAAATATCAATATTCATTAGATGCCAGATCGATAAAAATGTATCCTATGCGGTTCCTCGAATGAACAATGTATGGAACATTGTTGAACTAATTTGATACTATCATTTTGTAGAAGGAAGTATGTTGATACGTTAAGGCGTTTAAGAGTTATGCAATGTTTTTGAGGTTTTTGAAGGTATTTTTAAAACTAATTTAAATAAGTAAAAAAATAACACCCTCTCAATTTTCTCTTGGATTGTTACTTATATTATGATCTTTCAGGAACCGCACAGGATACTTTTTTATCGATCTGGCATCTAATGAATATTGATATTTGAAGCTTGACTAGTTTTTGATGAAAAAATAATCATAACTTTTTACTAATAGCTCATATGAAAAAGCTTGGTTGAGTAAAATTGTGCGCAATGATTAGTACAACAACTCTTCTAAAGACAGCTTTTCCGTAGAACGTTTCACAAAAAGTTAGAACAAAAAAAAGTGAATTTTCAGGAGTCACCCTACTCTTATTCGGAAAAATTGATGTAACTCGATCAAATGAAAAGCTAGAGAGGTGCTTTTTTCAGCAAAGTTGCTCAAAATAAAATTTCCTACAACTTTATTGTGCTACAAAATTATTTTTGAGTTCAATTAAGAAAGTTAGATTTCAGATTTCAATCTAAATGAGGACCACCCTAGTAACGTTTTTCATCAAAAGGAGCGCCATTTGATTACAAACAACTTTTGTGAAGACACCAACTACAAGAAACTAATATTTAATAGTGAAAATATTTTTGTCACGCTAATTTCCCGTTTCGGACCACTGTGCATTGTTAAAATCGGTTAAACCACTTCCAAGAAAATTGATCGGAGAGGAAACAAAATCCGTTTTATCGGTTACGCCACTTATATCGATGTAACTGCAGAACCAGAAGTGACAACCAAGACCTATGCTTGTCGAAACCGTTTTGTCTATGCTCGAGAAAATTGAGCAACAAGGTAAATCAAATGTGTCTTGTCGGTTATGTCATTCATACCAATATATCTCCAGAATCGAAAGTGACAGCCAGATGATCTTCGAACTTGATCAATGAACAGATAGCAGATTTCAACCGAACCTACATTTATTGAAATCGGTTAAGCCATCTCGGAAAACGATAAGCCGAGAATAAAATCGATGATTCGGTGACGTCACTTATACCATTGTATCTCCGGAACCAAAAGTGACAGCTTTTTGATCTTCGAACTTGATTCACAACTCAATAGCATATGTTTGTTAAAATCGATTTAACCATGTTGGTTACGTCACTTATAAGGGGTGTTTTTCAGGAGGTTTGTTTTTTCAATAGATATTATTCTATTGTCTGAAAGTGGTTTTGACAGTGTAAAGTGACATCACAACTCAGTATTGTTTGGTAAATCATCATGAACAGGATAATTCCAGAACAAAGCTTCCAAATCCAAATGGATTTTTTTTTAAATCAGTGTTCAATTAAAACTGTTTATAGAGCAAAATTCGTTTCAGTGATGAGGCGCATTTTTGGTTGAATGAATACGTCAACAAACAAAATTGCCGTATTTTAAGCAAAGAAAATCCACCGCCGTTCAAGAATTACCGATGCATCCCGATAAATGTTCTGCGTGGTGCGGTCTATGAGCTGGTGGAATCATGGGTCCTTATATTTTTTAAAATGAAAAGGACGACGAGTTACCGTTAATGGAAATCTATATAGAACCATGACCAATGAATTTTTGTTGCCAAATCTTCAAGATATGGATGTAGGCGAACTGTAGGCGTTTCCACAGGATGGTGCCACTTGTCATACTGCGACCGAAACAATCGACTTATAGAAAGAACGTTTCAACGATAACATTTCGAGAAATGACCGGTGAATTGGCCTCCGTGTTCGTGTGATTTGACGCTACTTGATTATTGTTTGCGGGTATACGTGAATCATTGGTTTATGTGGATAAATCTGCAACGATTGATGCTTTGGAAACCAATATTCAATGTGTCATTGCTGAAATACGCCCTCAAATGTTTGACAAGGTGGTCGAAAATTAGACTTCCACAATGATCTTTAAGAAAAATAGTCATATTATCGAAATCATATTTAAATGTGCAAAGGCCTAATCAAAATTGATCAATTCATAATTTGGCATGTGTTTGACGTAAATTTCAAATCAGCAAGCCCTTAAAAAACACCTTTTACTACAGGGTTGCGCAAAGGAAACTGACAGATTTATTAAGTAAATTGACAAAAGCTCCAAAGTGCTAGGCGAAAAAATTAACCAGCAATAAAAGATAGAAGAATGAAGGTTTACAACCGTTTTTATTGAAAACATTAATTGACAAATGATGTCCATTACTGGACATGCAATTTTCGAGCGGTTTTTGGAAATTATTGGTCACTTTTTTTTAACGTATCGGTCAATTTCGGTTACGGCGAATGTTGTCCCGCAGATCGTTCAAGGCTCTGGGTTTCGGTGATGTAAACTTTACTTTTTAAACAACATACATACATAGAAATCATAGCTCGGTAATTCAGGCGATCGCAGCGGCCAAGGAAAATCAGTGCTTCTGGAAATGATTGACTTGCGGAAGTTTTTTTTCCAACACTGCCTTGTTTCCCGTGAGATAAGGTACGTGGCTGAAACCACATATGACTGAGACGACGTTTCCGTTTTGATTTGGGAAAAAATGTTTTCAACATGTGAGTATAGTGCTTTGAATTAATTGTTTCGTCGAAGAAGTAGGGATTGATAATTCCCCACTCAGCCACTCGCAATGAATGGAGTAACTTCTCCACAACCTGTAACGGATTCAAACTATACAATTTTTCACCAATAGCTTCATCCATGAAGATTCCGGTTTTAATTTAAAATGTTTTTAAACTCACGAATAGTTCTAACGTGCGCCTGATTCTTAAAAAGCGAGTTATAAATAAAAACGCGGTGAGCGACACACCAGTGCTCCGTGATGGAAAACTGCTAGACTAAAATGAATCTTCATTCTTCTACCTTCCGATGCCGTGTTCGGTTTCTCCGTGTGTCAGATTACTTTGCACTACCCTGTATCTCCGGAACCGAAAGCGGCAGCATTATCATTTTCGAATTTGATTCACCATACTATAGTAGTTTTTAAAACGAACCTAAATTTGTTGAAATCAGTTGAGCCGAGAAAATTCAGCGGAGGGAAATGAACGATTAGTCGGTTATATTTCCGGATCTTTTTAATCTTCGAACTAGAAGTAGCAATTAAACGAGCCTATGCTTGTTGAACAGCAATAAATTTACTCTTAGGGGCCTTTCTCCAAGAAGTAACCGCGCTCGAGATATTTAAACGTGAAATACGAGATTTTTTTTAGTTTTTTGCAGAAATGAATCCATTTGATGAATTGGCATGCTACAAAACGGCTTTCGGCTTGCTTTGGCCTGTAGCACTGTGTTTTTAAATTTAGCACTATACTTCATCAGGAATTCGTCATGTATTCTATCTCGATAAAAATTTCTAGACCCTTCACCTTAAACTTAACACGGTTGTATATCGAATACTTCAACTTACAATCCTTCTCTTATTTTATTAGTCGATCTTTACAAATACGTCTGCCGGTTGGCCCTATTTATAACGATTTATTCGATTATTGTCATTTTATATGGCGATTTGAATACTTTCACATTTATCGCTCTGTAACTGCGGAACCGGAGGTCGGATCCGGATGAAATTTCACAGTAGCTTTAAAGATAATATGAAAGATAATAATTCAAATCAAGATTTGTTGAAATCGGTTCAAGTATCGCAGAGAAATCGAAGTGAATTCTATTTTTGGAGTTTTTTTTACTACTTTCGGTACTTCCGGAACAGGAAAAAGGGGAGACCAGTAGTGTCGAATTAAGTTTTTATGCCCACAAACTAACAAGCTGTGCAAACTAGAAGAATTTATCAGACAGTTTTATGGGATTTATACCTGGTTCAGTTCCGGAACCGAAGATAGGATCTGGATAAAGTGTTCTACAATTTTTTCGGAAACTTTCGGACCTTTCATTTGAATCTAAGTTTGTGAAAATCGGTTAAGCTGTTTCAGAGAATATTGAATGCACACTTTTTCTCTAATTTTCACACATTACCATGTAAGTCCGGAACCGGAAGACGGATCCAAATGAAATTTGATAGCAGGCTTTGGGATCATAAGACCTTTTATTTGAATCTAAGTTTGTGATAATCGGTTTAGCCATCTTTGAAAAAAGTGAGTGTATATTAGGGTGGGACAAAATATTGATTTCAGCTCCACCAAACTTTTCCTGTTCCCCTGTTGGGACCCATAAGCACCATGCAAAATTTTAGCTCGATCGGAGAAACTGTATTTTCGCACCCGAGCTTTAAAGTTTGTAAGGGATTTAGTATGGAGAAATTCACTTCTTACAAAGAAATCGGCTGATTTGGAGATCAACCCGTGAACTCTAAAAATCAGATGTATTAACGAATGAGCCACTGTTCGGACCTTGTTCCGGTTTTCTAATAACTTTTTCTAAAAACCTCGGATTGTTTTGCGATCTTCCAAAGTGTTCTTCCTTGTTAAATTTCTTACGAAAATAACACGTGCACTGTTTTTTAGAATTCATAAGTTGATCTCCAGCCAATTTTTTTTTGTAAAAAGTGAATTTCTTCATACTAAATCCCATACAAACTTTAAACCTCGGGCGCGAAAATATAGTATCTCCGATCGAGCTAAAATTTTGCATGGTGCTTACGGGACCCAACAGGGGAACAGGAAAAGTTTGGTGGAGCTGAAATCAATATTTCGTCCCACCCTAGTGTATATTTTTTCCATTTTTTTTGGTACATATCATACTATATCTTTGGAACCGGAAGTCGAATCGGGATGAAATTCAATAGCATGCTATGGACCTTTCATTTGAATCTTAGTTTTGTGAAACTTTTTTTTGTTACATACATACACACATTCATACTTACACAAACGGAAGGACACACACATACAGACACAGTTCGTCGAGCTGAGTCGAATTGTGTATGAAATTCGGCTCTCCGGGCCTCGGTAAAAAAGTCGGTTTTCACAGTGATTGCATAGTTTTTCTATATGGGAAAGGCAAAACGGTTACTAAATTCAACAGAATTAACTTCAATAACTGCTTTCGGATCTGGTTTCAGTCATATCTAATTGGCCACATTATGCACGTGGAAATTGGAGAGTTTTGGACAAAAGCTTTCGAACTGCGATGGAACCCCTCAAGGCAGTCACGTGGAACCGTTCATTTTTTATATCTACATCATAGCAACTGATGTGTATTAGATGCGAACACAACTACGACCAATTCTACTGGGCTGGTTTAATGAATTATCATAAAGTCGTGTTTTACCATAAAGCCGTCATAGATTGAGTTTCATTCGTTGTTCGTGTTGTTATGAGCCAATTTATTAATGATTTTTCAATAAGAAAAGATCGAATCCTAGCACTATAGAGGAAGGATTCGAATATACCAGATTCTTCTGAACGTGGCTGGGCTTAAGATTAGAAAAAATACCGAAAATCCGTCCTAAACTCGAGCCCGACGGTGACTGGTCGGACTCAGGTTCAGAAAAAAAGTTTATCGGGTCGGCCACGAGCCACGATTTTTAATTTTCAAACGGGTACGGGTCGGATTTGGGAAAAATTGCGTTTAGAGATAGAACCCGAAATCCGGACGAACTTGACATGGTCGGCTCAGGTTCGCGTCCAGAAAAAAAACTCTCGGATTCGGGTCGGGTACGGGTAATGATTTTTCATTTATCTGGTACGGTTCGAGTTTGAACAACATTATCTCGAGCTCGGGTTAAAGAAATTGCTTTCCCGTCCGTCTCTACTTGTACTAGGCCGAACCAGCACAGAAAACACGTTGAATTCATACTAAATCATTTTAAACTTGTTCATTTTAACTCTATCGAATAAAGCACCTCATCAGAAATTCTTTTCGCAGCGTATCAACCGGAACATGCGAAATGTCATTTAATTTTGCAACGCAAGCCAACCTGTGAACGCAGGAAGTGTGCCTGAGATAACAATATCGCTCCAGGACAGGCCAAACAAGGATAGAATTCCATTGTAGGAGCTACCGTGATGCTGAAGCCGGCCGTGATGACGACGATGATGATGATGATGATGAATGGTATACGTGTTTTTGACACGTACGGTGAAAACTTTTCACCGCAATGGAAATTCGCCAAAACGAGAAGCTAGATGAAGAGGCGATCTGCGATAAACCAAGTAAATTTCAGCCCGATGAACACTAGAAGATGCTGGAATGTGTTTGATTAAATATTGTCCGCACAAACTGTATTTGGCTTTTGCAGTGCCTGGTCTGGGAAATGAAACTGCACTGCTACTTATCACGTGTGAGTGAATATTTTAATTACCGAGCAGCCGTCTGCATTTCACTGTTGCTCACACTCAGGTTGTATGACTTAATTAGTAACCGTTGTTTTCGCCAATGACGGGGCTCCAATTCAGAATAGGTATAATCAAAGCGTTCGCCGCCTGGCATCGCGAAACAGCCACTATCAAATTCAGCAAACTGACGATGAATAATCTCTTTCATCTGCTAATTGTCGGGTCTCCCGGAAACACTGGCCGGACGGTGATTCAGATCCGGGCCGAATGAGGGTCCCAGCATGTGAGTTGAAAAAGCTGTCGCGAATCATCACCAAGGCCGACTTTGGCGACTCTTCCAGCCGTCCTAAGCCACCTCCCTCCCGGTGGCCCAGATGATCTCATCAAACGACGGCTTGTAGTTCTGTGAAACCTGATTTGCCACTTTTACTACACTCAGAGCAGCCTCGGCCTAACCGCTCACATGGGCGAATGTTTGCCGATGGGCCTGTGCAATTCTCGTAACAGGTTTCGAAGTACAGTTCATCATCGGATTCAATTGGCCGTAGCGGGTTCCGCCGCCAATATTCGCGGCGATTGATTGGATTGGAATCGATGATGCTAGTTCGACTTGTTTGCAATTGAATTGCTGCTATTTCGGAACAGATTTAAAGCAATTTGACAGTTGACATAGCGCTCTGGGAACAGAAATCTCAACCTCAGACTAGTCGTTTGTTAAACGATCAACTTCTTACGAAGGATTCTTACTTGTAATTTATAGATCAAAACAAAATTCCAGAGTTGCAGAGCCAATTGAGGAACACAGTGGCAAATCTAACACTCCCGACGAATTGCGCTGCCGTTGAGCTATCCTGGAGATGTGAGGGTCGCAGAAGCAATGTGCATGCTCGGTACTGGTTTTTCGGAAAGTTAAAAAAGAAAGAAATAAAATATCAAATGTTTTTACCCGACCAATGATAGACAACAGTTGGATCGATTACCGAATTCCAGTGCATGCCAAGATTGTTATGGAATATAATTTACCATATTATCTTAACTATTTGCCTTACTTATATACCGATTAGTGAGAAACCCGAGTGTCGTATCATTCGAGTAAGTTCGTCAATATGGTATAATCGTTTCATGTCTCAATATGTTTGAGAAGCAAAATCCACTTTTCCTAGTAGATGATGAACTAACTTTCCCGAACTCAAATTTAAGGTGTAATACGATTCAGAAAATTTAAACGAGCACAAACACTAAACTACTCAATTTTCCAGTATCTAACGAGGAATAGGTTGAAAATTTCAAATATCTATATATATTAAAAATGACCATGCGGAAAAATATTACTCGAAAATATAGTTCAAATCTTCCCATCTTCTCCAAACAGTGGAGTTGCTTTATTATTGAATAGGCGGAAGTAAGCCACCGTGAATATCTTGCGACAACTAGGAGGCTACTCAATAAAATAAATAACTCTAAATGGATTTTATTTACGGTTTGTAGAGTTCCTTTCAAGGGAAAAATTGGAGCATTAAATATCAACTATCTTCACCCGACAAATGTTAGAAAAATAACTATAGAGAACATTTCGGTGGGATTGGGCGAACTATGAATGTAAAACCAGAATTTAAAAAAAATTTAACGGTGCTCTGCTATTGAACAATGAATTTTAATAAAGTGTACGCCTACATATCTGGATGCAAATAAGATTGTAGTATTAGCGATGCAATGATTCTGTACGCTTGGAAATTGCGAAAATATGAAGATGTGTGCCACATCAAAAGGTTGGTCAATGATTACTTTTTTACTTTAAAGCCACACCGCATGACGATTGAATTGTACTTCCATTCACGGCGTACAGTTTGAGTGGTTTATCTGCGTGCTTTAGATGTGAATTTTCGTTACATCTTACGGAAAGCTTAATGACAAAGCTTAACAGTAGAAAAGAAGTTTGTTTCTCATCGGGTTCAGCCTACAGCAGATGACGATTAATGGTTAACCGAAGTTACTAAGGAATTCAGCATTGAAAATATGCTGCTAATAAACATGATAGAGTGATTTAAGTAAAGTTAATCAATTTCTATTAAATCCCCGTCCCTGTTCACCATCTTCATTGGAACTAACAAGATCTTTTTTTGTCACTGACTTTTTCGTTCGCCCTTCCCTGTCTCTTCACCATCTCGATGGCAACTAATTAGATCTGCGGCCAACATGGATAGTCGCCAGCTGAAAGCTGAATACTCGAGAATCCGCTACCCCGATACTACATTACATAATGACACTATTCTAGTTTTAAGTTAGTCGTAATTAGGATTAGTAAATACCATTGGCATCTTAGAGCTTAAGCAGTGTGCCTAAAAATTATATTATAATATTGAATAAAAAAAAATTCTAGTAAACTTGGAATAAACTTGTAGTTTGCTGAACCGATTTTCACAAAGTTAGTTTTAAATGGAAGGTCTTATGATCCTATACAAAGTTCCTGAAATTCATTTGGATTTGGAAATTCAGTTCCGGAATCACAGGGTGATATGCACCAAAAAAGTGAAAATAATATCACGCAATTCTCTCGACTAATAGCTAAACCGATTTTAACAAACTTAGATTCAAATAACATTTGTATCCGACTTCCGGTTCCGGGATATGGTATAAGTGATATGCAAATGAAAATAATGTCAGTAGCAGTGAAATAATGTTTTTTCGAAGATGACTCAATCGATTTTTAGCATCTTAAATTCAACTAAGAGCTCTTCAGATACTATAGGAATATCCCAAATTTTATCCACATCTAACTCACGGTTCCGGATATGGCGTGCTTTGAGTAAAAATTTCAATTTCAATTATTTTTTCATAAGTAACAATGTAATGAGTAGCGAATTCTATAAATTGCCTTATAAATTGCCGAATAAAATCATAGCAGATTTTCAAGTCCGACTTCCGGTTCTAACATTATAAGGTGATGAATTTTTTAAATTATTCATAGAAAATCGTAAAACATCTTCTAAGTTGTGCTCGAAACTGTTCCAATTTGTTGGTCATGTTATTCGCCCTTATTCTGAATAACGTCGTATCGTTTTTCCGCTCGTATTTCATTTGTATTCCCCATAACGCTAGCAAAATTGAAGGTAGCTATGGTTCGATCGAACCATATTCGATCGAACCATATTCGATCGAAAAATCAATACGTCGTTATTCAGAATAAGGGCGATTAGCTTATTGCCACACAAACTGTTTTTGTTTATACTGGACCCGTCATTTATTTCAAAAACACCATTTGAATCGAAGGTGCAGAAAATTTTTGAAATTCTTCAAAATTGGGTTTAAAACTGTTTCAGTTTGTAGTTCATATTATCTGATGGTTCAATGATCCTAATTTCACTATTCGTTATTTTAGTATTCCGTTTTCGGTTCCGCAAATAGTACAAACCAAACAAAAATTTACGTTTTACTGGTGACCTAATCCCTCATGCGATGTAATTAGTAAAGTCCTAATTTTCCGAATGAAGGAAAATTTCATTTGTAATGACTTAATGTTAGATTAGCACGAATTTTATTGATTTCGATTTTCAATTGCACTGTCCTAGCAGGTGCGACTGTATGCATTTAAATGCATTTTCTACCAGTAAAGCAGATGTGTGCTTCTGTGGATTAACAGACGTATCTAGTGATCAAATGATTCTCGGTTCAAGTCGCGCGGCGTTCTTCCATTTAAATTTGCGTGAACTGCGACGCTCCGTTTATGTGCATCTAATAAGATGTGAAATCACAGGGCTTTTTTCGAAGTGTGTGGTTAAAGCCAGTATTCCGGAGTAGTATTAGGCAGAGGAAAACTGAGTACTAACCTTTTTTAATTTGTAGTATTTTGATTTGCTTTAATATATAGTAGATTATGAACAATATGAGAAAGGCATCATTAAACCACTAGGTGGACTAAAATAAGCTTTTGTAATGAATGTTTGATTAGAATTTTTAACACGGTTTATTTTTTTTTTGTTTGAAAAACCGAGTCGTTCAAGTACGCCACCATATATCGCCCTTATTCTGAATAACGACGTATTGATTTTTCGATCGAATGTGGTTCGATCGAATCATAGCTACCTTTGATTTTGCTAGCGTTATGGGGAATACAAATGAAATAAGAGCGAGAAAACGATACGACGTTATTCAGAATAAGGGCGATATTTTTCTAATTCTAATCTAAGTTAAGCGCTATGGGGAAGTGACCATAACTATGAACCATTTAAAATATTTTATCAAAGGAAGTACAAATTAGAATCCGTTTTCTGGGGTGCAAAATGCATAAAAAATACTTTCTTTGTTTCCTTTGAATCAGCTGCTCGCAAGTGAAAAATCGCCTTTCAATGGCTCTCGATTTCAGTTCATAAGGCACTCAACTGCCTTGCTTTCGAATCTTTCCCGTGGATTTTAATCGTACAGAAACTGCTTATTGAGTCATTTTGAATGATTCTGCAAGCTCCTTTTGCGTTTGACTCGGATCTTCATCGCCTTCAACTGTTTGTCTTCGATTTTTTTCGTTTGTTCAGATCGAGGCCTGTCTTCAACGCTGGAATCTTATTTATTGAAACGTCGAAACCGTTCTTTACATAATTTAACAACTGGAGCATTATCATCATAAACATCCATTTGATGCGCTGCACTTTCCTTCGAATTAGGACAGAAAACTAAAACTTTCCGCAAGGACTGCTTAGTTAACAAAAAATTTGCTCAAACTAACATAGTGAAAAGCAAGATTATTTCTAAAAACTCGAAGTAATATGAACTGACAGATGTCTAACCTCTTGAAATTTAAAGTTTTTTAGTAGGGGTAGTAGTGACGTTTTTCTTCGAAATTCCCCTCCAGTTGGGGACATTTCCTGACCTCTGGAAAAAATCCTACATCAAATAAATTGTTATGCTAAACTTTGGTGGCACTTACTGGATTGGATGCATTCATATCTTACTGGTCGTGAGATGTCGGTGAAAATAGGAAACTGTACAACATCACCGTTTGCAGTTAGTTATGGAGTACCTCAAGGAAGTCGTTTAGGACCGTATATATTTTTACTCTATCGCAATGATCTGCACTTCTTACTGAAATGTTTCAAACTATCATTTGCGGATGACTTCCAACTCTACCATCTAATCAAAGAACGAAAAGATGCACGCTTTTTGAAAACTCAATTGAATACATTGGTATTAAACGCCTCTAAATGCCCCGTCATATCTTTTTCCCGCAAAAAGCAAAGTCCTTGCATTACATTCCTTTTTTGTGGAATTTGGCCTTTCTGTTTCAACAGACTTCGCAGCCGATTCTTAGTGTACAGAATCATTGCATGGCTAGTACTATGGATCCTACTGACACTAAGAATCCTTCCAGGTCGGGGCTCGAACATACGACAACTGGCTTGTAAGACCAGCGTCCTATGCATTAAACCGCCAGTCCCACAGGCACTCAGTAATTAGATATGACTACCAGTGTTGGTGATTGCCGAAAATTTGACAGAAGCTGCTATATTGTTATCTATATTGTATACAACATTTTCAATCCGGTAGAAGATGCTACAAGAACTCGAGTCTCTCAATGCATGAACCGTGAGAGAACTTTGCTGCATTTCTTCGCTCCACTTCATACTCTGAGTATTTCACGCCCTTAAAAAAATTTACAGTTTGATACTGATCGTTGCTGTGTGGAATTTCCTAAGAGAGAATCACAAGTTGACAATTATCGCAGAAAATCGAACTTGATGATTCTCGTATTAGGTTGCAATTTTTCAAAACCCTTGTGTGGAGCATTCACAAACATTTTCATAGACACAACTTATACAAAGGTTATATGCACATAGTTAGAATAAGCGGCAATAGTAAAATGATTCTATCGCAATTATCAACTGCCTGTATAGAATCGGATCGCGAAACGAGAATAAGCGACCGTTTGTTGCTTCAGAGAGAATCCCCACAGCAGTGTGCTAACCTTTGATTCTCAGAAATGTCATCGAGAGAAATTCGCCCTGGCACTGGTGTCGATTCTATGGTAAATGAACCAAGCCGGGTTTTTGTTGTTGCGATGATATCTGTCTCTCTTTGATGGCACTGATTCAATCGTTGAAGAGTTGCCAGTGAGCGTTCTTTGATATGATAAAAGCCATCCTTAATGACTACAAACTTTCACAAAATGTTCTTAAGCATCGAAACTCTTAGGCTTTCGTTAACATACACTGCTTGAAAACTCTTCATTGTGCACTAGTCCGATCATCGCTTGAATATGCGACTGTCGTTTGGTCACCTCATTATCAAACTAATATTGATCGTATTGAAGCTGTTCAACGCAAATTCATTAGGTTTGTTCTCCGAAATCTACCATAATACCCATTAAACCTTCCAAGTTATAAAGATCGTTGCCGACTTATCGAACTGGATCCGCTAGATATTCGTAGAAACGTTTACAAGGCTGTTTTCATCGCTGATTCAATACAATCACATATTCATTGCCCTGATCTTCTACGATTGGTCAATTTCGACATCAATCGTCGCAATCTTCGTTCTCAGCCATTTTTACGAATCCCTAGTGCTAGAACAAACTACGGATATAATGAACCGTTCCTCAGTATGTGTCGTTTATTTAACAGTTGCTCGCAGGTCCTTGATTTTCATCTCTCGCGTAATGCTGTACAACACTTATTCACTGAGTGCTTAACGATCCAGTAAATAAATGTTCATCATCTTCATTGGAAACTAATCAAATTCGCCGAAAATAGCTCGTTCACCCTCCCTCTCATTTTCTCCGTCTTCCACCATCTTTTTCATCACTAATTAGATCTATATGCCGATTCTAACCCCGTCGTTTGCCCACGCTCACTCACTGTTCTCTCAACTAACCTTCTTCTTCCATCTTTATATCCACTTTTCTCTTCTATCTCGTCTTTTACGGAAGTTGCTCTGTAATGCTGTAATACTGTGTCATCAACTAGTTACAGGGTTAGTGGTTTAGCTTTAATTGTTAGTTTTAAATCTAAATGTATCTGTTGGATCATTGTAATCTGTTGATATAAAAGATGAGGAGGTTTTATGCCTGCTGGAGAGAGAGAGATTGGTATATTTCATCTCCATCGGGCTTTTCCCTGCTCCCCAAACGAATAAATAAATAAATAACTATTCGGTTTCGGACCACGCCACCCAACAAGGTTTCATCAAAATAGCCAAATAATATTAAGTCATTGCATATTAGGTCTTTATGAATTACATCGTGCGAGGGATTAAATCACCTGTAAAATTCAAATTTGTCTGATGTACAGTCCTAATCATTGAAGTGCATTTAGTAGAATGATAAAAAGCAACACAAGCTCGATTGACTAAAATGTTTTTTTTTACCCAACAAAACGCCAATTTTACGATTGCGCTATTTCCGCTATTCCGTAGTTTTTGCTCACGTTCGGTTGACGGTTCAACTTACCTGGAAGGAAATGAGAGAGAGAAAAAAAGCCAAATTTAATAGATATGACAGTAAAGCAATTATTTTCGAGTTGTTAGTAGAATCAGATAATGTGATGACCATTAAATTAAAAATAGCAAACTATATAGGCGACCTCCAACCGGCGAAGCAAACCGAAGGACCGAAATCCGTTTCCACCGAATTACAGTTTCAGCAAGTCAATCAGTCACGCGATGTTCATTGTTGTAGCTTCCGTTGGTAACTAACTAACCGTCTACTTTAGGATGGCCGAAATATTTCGAAATTTTCGTGGCACGTCCGCCGATGTATCTTCGAGCACTTTATTGCCTCCATACCCCAAGATGCAATGCAGGAAAGGTTTCAAAATAGAATTTCAACAATTTTATATTAAACGAATAACTGTTCTCTGTTAACTACTATCACTTGAAGCTTGAGTTATGAAAAATCTTTTCTAATTGTACGAGGTTGCAGTTCTTTGTCATGGAGTCCTCGAACCAGAAACTAACCTTCCAAAATAAAAGTTTCGGTCACCCTAACCAACATTCCAAGCCGAAATAAAACAAAAAAAACCTTTACCTTCGCACACACCTGTTTGCAAACAAGCATCATCAACATAACAAAAAACAACAACAACAAATCGAATAGCGAACGCTATTTTGGGCACACTGCTCTAGCGGATCACGTTGTAAATATTCAGCAGCAGCAGCAGCGGCGACGGGGTGAAGGAACTCAGCGAATCAATTCTCATCGTCGGAAATTCGCTACAGTACCGTTAACTTCCATTTGGGGAAGGTGGGAACCGTCATTTCCCGTCTAGTTTTGCGTTAGATTGCTGATGTATGCCATTTTATGGCCACCGGATGACAGTTTCAATGATTGAAATTGATTTATGTCGAAAAAAAACCACTACAGATGAGAAAAAATGGGCATCTAAAAGGTGAGTTTTGTTTACCAAAATCTGGATAATTTTTAATTAACTAGAAATCTCGACAATTAATTTCAAACTCATCCTACCGTTTAAAGATACGATCAGTAAATACCTGCGTGTTTGACGTGACAGAACAGGAATCTTATCGCTGGCAAAAATGTTAATAACGCCAAGTACAAAGCGGTGGTACTAATAATGCGAACTATACACAAAACCCCGGCTCTATCTGCATACATGTCCAGAGTGTCGCTGTTCCGACACAGCACCATTCGTAGACAGCGGGAAAGGGAGATAGAACGAACACCAGTAACATTCATTATATGCTTATCAATTTACTGACTGACTGACTGACTGACTGCTTCCCGCCGGAACGCGCCCGGGAAATCATTAACGCGAAAACGAATTCCGGACGCCATCCATTTACGCGACACACTGCGGGCGGAGATAAGCTTCTTTTGCTTTCTGTTGGGAGTTTCCTTTCTTCTGGTCATTAGTGTTTTTTTCTCGAATCGGATCAAGATAAAGTGGCAAGTCCGTCCGGTGGTACGGAACAAGCTAATCTGCACAGGATACTGTTCACAGTGGCCAGCCTAATCAGTCTAATCGAGATTTGCGGACAAAATCAATAACCGACAAACCACGCTGAACAAATGGGCTTACGAAAAATTGACGCTTTTAGAAATGTTCGACGGGCACTACAAACCGGAAAAAATCCCCGACCCAAAACCGTGAATTAAAAAAAAAAAAAAAAAAGAAAAAAAAAGTATCGAAAGTGATTTGATCGTCAGCGCCTCATCCTGTCTTCGAAAGCAATATTTTTTTGGGTGGTGGAGGACCTTTATGCAAAACCACCGTAGAACATTTTATTAGCGGAGGTTGGACCACTACCGCCACCACCACCACCACTCGTCCTTTGCCTCCTCGTTTGATGGATGATAGACAGATACGAAAGGTTCTCTTGGTACCCACGAAGGAAGATTATGCGATCTGTGTACCGGCGGCTTTGTTCGTCCGGTCCGGAAGATTTATCGAACCAAAAACCAGAACAATTAATCATTTGCTGCCGGAATCCGTGCGGTTCCGTTTTGCCGAGCTGCCTACCGAAGGAGGTCGTAGCTCAATCGTATTCTGATGCCGGGTGCGGTGCCGTAGAATTCCCATCTTGTTGGCATGTGCGTATTCAATCGATGGAATGGCACTAATGCGTGTCGAAAGTGCTTTTACAGATGTTGACGTTGATTGTATTCCGATGGTAGTGAGGTGAGGGTGGGTGAATTTTCTGTGTGCCCATTACCTAGGGCTAATCTAAATTATTCGGATGTTGAAAATGGCATTGAAACTGCAAAACGTTGTAGGTATAGTAAACAAGTGGCTGAGGACGAATGATTTGATTATTTGACTTGCTAAACTGAATCTTCCTAATCAAGGGAATTGTCATGATAGTAAATCAAATCATATGAAGAATGACGAATGACTAATTCAATAGGACCAAAATAATAATTTACGTTCGGTTTAGTAGCTAAGATGCCAATACGACAAATAAGCTATTGTGTGTGTGTTCACACCCGCAAACGCTAACAAGGTAAGAGCATTACAGTAAAATTACGAGCTTGCAGTTATTTTTTGCGTGAATAACAGATCGGCTGAAAAGTTCGTATCGTTTCTATGAGAGGGCGCTACTAGAATTAAATCCATACCATTTTCAGTTAGTACCAACCTTCAAAAGATACGTGTATAAATTTGACAGCTGTCTGATTATTAGTTTGTGAGATATTGCATTTTGAGTGAAGCTACTTTTATTATTGTGAAAAAATGGAAAAAAAGGAATTTCGTGTGTTGATGAAACACTACTTTTTGATGAAAAAAAGTGCCGCCGATACCAAAAAATGGCTTGATGAGTGTTATCCAGACTCTGCACCGGGCGAAGCAACAATTCGTAAGTGGTTTGCAAAATTTCGTACTGGTCATATGAGCACCGAAGACGATGAACGCAGTGGACGTCCAAAAGAGGCTGTTACCGATGAAAACGTGAAAAAAATCCACAAAATGATTTTCAATGACCGTAAAGTGAAGTTGATCGAGATAGCTGACACCCTAAAGATATCAAAGGAACGTGTTGGACATATTATTCACGAATATTTGGATATGAGAAAGCTTTGTGCAAAATGGGTGCCGCGTGAGCTCACAATCGATCAAAAACAACAACGAATTGATGATTCTGAGCAGTGTTTGGAGCTGTTATATCGAAATAAAACCGATTTTTTTCGTCGATATATAACAATGGACGAAACATGGCTCCATCACTTCACTCCGGAGTCCAATCGACAGTCAGCTGAGTAGACTGCACGCGATGAACCGAACCCAAAGCGTGGAAAGACTCAACAATCAGCCGGTAAGGTTATGGCGTCTGTATTTTGGGATTCGCTTGGTATGATTTTCATCGACTACCTTGAAAAAGGAAAAACCATCAACAGTGACTATTATATAGCGTTATTAGAGCGTTTGAAGGACGAAATTTAAAAAAAAACGGCCTCATTTGAAGAAGAAAAAACCATGCTGAAATTGAACGAATTGAGCTTTGAATTGCTCCCTCATCCACCGTATTCTCCAGATTTGGAACCCAGTGACTTTTTCCTGTTCTCAGACCTCAGGTGATATGAAGGATAAGCTAGAGGGATCGTGATCAGTTGATGAGCGTCAGAGCCAGTTACAAGTTTATCTTCACGAAAAATTACCGAGACCTTAACCTGTTAACAGGCTATAAAGGGTACCATCCAAAAACCATTCCGTGTGAGCGCGAGAAATAACCGGAGTACGCGGTGGTGAAGCATCGAGACGTCGAAGATTCCTACCCCGTGTCGACATTCCGTTTGACGATCTAGACGAAGTTACGCTTTACGTTCCAACCTACGTTCTGGACCCACGAGGCTGGTCCCGGAAAAGTCGCCATCGGCCATTGAAGTAGCACATGAAGGACGTTACCAGCAGAGATGTCTATCTCCTCTGTGTGACGAAAAGCAAGCAAAATTTCTCCCCTCGCACTGACAACTTCAACGAGAGCTCTTCTCTTTCACTTTTATACACCACTGTTGTGTAAAGTGTACACGCATCATGAGTGCGTTTGTTTATTTCCTTTTACCTCTTCCACTGAATCGCACCAAAGTGCTAGAGCATTAGCTAATAAATTCTCTGAGGTGGATGCAGATACTTTCACAGAGGTGTACACGCCGGTGAGCACTCTGCTGTATGGTTTTCGTAGATGAAGCGTGGACACGCAAAATCAGCAAAATAAAACAATTTATCGTAAAATTTTCGGTTTTCCTTGCAAATTTTTCATAGCAAGGCCAGATCTACTCTCTATTAATTGAAGTTCACAGAAGTGTTCGCTCACCATCACGCGCCAGTGGTCACTTGGGTGTATTTAGACGAGAGCGCGTGTGAGCGATTCATGCGAAGAGAATGTGTTTCACTCGCGCCAGCTGCTTTAACCACAAGCACACACTCAAATGCTGTCTATTCGACACTGAGAAGAAGTGCGCTTTCCTATTTGTGCGGTGCTTCGTTTTTTGCATCCTCGGTGTGGCAAAAATCTGACTCTAGCGTGTATCACTCTGGTGAAATGCCATCTCTGGTTACCAGTACCTGTTGTTAATCCTGGACATCTGACACTGAGACGACGAGCATTCGACCAGGCTAAGTGTTGCTGCTACCCCCGCCAGAAACCGTGGACCCACGGCGGTCCTATATAGCTGAACCACGAGGTATGTCACTTTATCTCTCCTTCTCTCGATCAACCCATCACGAAGACCACCAAGGGCCCCAACGTTCAACGATCGGCGCCGCAACAGTGCAAATTTGGCCATTTAATAAAATTGTAAAATTTATTTAGTTTTCTTTTTCTTAAAAAAATAAGAGAGTCAATTCCTTTGATTTGGATGGTCTACTATTGTTCAGCGCGTGATCTCTTAAAGACAAAACCCCGGGTGAGTATGGTGTTCTGAGTCCTCTCGAGTACGTGGCCGACCTGAGACAAAATAAGAGGTGAGCTAGCCATGCGTTGTGTTCAACACAATTACTTTCACACTTCCGAATATCAGTTAGTTAATCGATTGGGTGAATCGTGTTAGCTTTCCCCTTTTTCACTGCTAGAATTTGAAACGATGCATCTCAACTATAGTACGGATTAGTTACATCAAACATTTTGACATACAATTGAATAATACGAAATAATTTGTATAGTTCTTTATAATAAAACTTCTTTATTCTATATCATACAAAAATTTTCCTCTTATTTAATGCCAATGTAATGAACAATAAATTATCTGACACCACTTGCACACTTTGAAGTCAACAAAACGCATTCAAACCAATACACATAAAATCCTTTTAGAAAAAAGCCAAGAAAAATGCGACAATTTTCTAATCAGAATCCATCAGACTGTAAACTTTCACTAAACTAATTATATTCACTTCCGATTTGCATATTTCAACTGTAATTCTAATAGTGCTTTAGATAACATTTGGAGCCATTAAAGGGGCTAATTTCGCATAATGTTCCCCATCTTTATTCACTTTTTGTTGTTTTTCTCCAATTTCCAACGACCAGCAGCAAGCAATCGCTCTTATTTGAAGGGAAACTGGCTCTGTGAACATCCCGCAATAGATACAACAAGAAATATTCACGATCAAAAACTTACCACTCTCTCAGAGGGTACATTTTGAAAAGGCGTCCCATAGTAAAGTAAGTCGTATTCACGACAAAAACGTAAAATAATTTCTGAACTCGTCTTGAAACTATTCAAATCGGTAGTCATTGTCAGTGGACGGCCTGACAAAGTAATTTCGGCCTTCCTAGTTCCCGGTTTTCGATTAACGACCGAAGATTGTAGCCATGGACTCAAAAATGGATCCCAGTCCCTGTTCTCGAACCGACTTCGATTATACCGGTTCCCGGATTCTGTATACCTGCAATAGTGGAACTCACATCGTTTTCTCAGAGATGGCCTAACCGATCTGAGAAC
Source organism: Malaya genurostris (assembly GCF_030247185.1). Classification (NCBI taxonomy): domain Eukaryota; kingdom Metazoa; phylum Arthropoda; class Insecta; order Diptera; family Culicidae; genus Malaya; species Malaya genurostris. The sequence continues at coordinate 191,695,685 of NC_080572.1, forward strand.
TGATGAACTGATTCACTCTATTGGTTATACTAGTTTATGGACCATCCTTTTTGTTTTCAAAAATCAAAGAAAATTATTTTGTAGAATACCACACATTTATATATGAGCATATGTGAGATATGAGAAAGGCATCAGTACGTGATTAAATACATTAGGTGGATTAAAACAGGTTTTGTTTCTATTTCCAAGACTCACTTTTGAAGCATGGACTGGTATCAGGCACCCCGATTCGATAAAAAATTTGCTCGAAGCGACCATGTTTCGTATTATGGATCTCGATTCGGACTCGACCATTGAGCTTCGAAGAAGTTAACAGATTATCGAGAAGTTATGACATTATGAAACCGAAACAATCGAACTGCTAAACTCGATAAGAAATGCTCAAAAGCAATATTGCTGTCGTGTTCTATACAGAGATCTCTACAGGGTGGGCCATTTAGAGTGGAAGCATTTGCTTCTGAACAAAATATATGAAAAAAACATTTTATTTTCATTTCGATTATAATTTATTTTGGTTTGAGGAGATATGTTGCCGCTATTTTTCGAAAATGATATCGCGTAAATGACCTTTGACCTTGAGTACAAACTGTGCCCTTTTTTCGACGTTTTCCATCGTTTCGACAAATGTATCGGTCGTTATTGCGACGATTTCACGTCGTATGTTATCTTTGGGTTGACCTTTGGGTTTTGGTTTATCAGCGTATACCTTGGATTTCAAATAGCCCCACACAAAAAAAAAGTCTAGTGGCGTTAAATCGGGAGGTCTCGGGGACTAGTCAAAATCACCGTTTTTCTATATGACTCGTCCGGGGAGCAATGGTCGTATAACGGATCGATTGTTAGTCGAGCTGTGTAGCATATTGTGCCGTCGTGTTGGAACCATTAGCCGTTCAAACCATTTTCATGAACAATGACCATCACGAAATCATTTATCATGGCTCGATAACGATCACCATTAACAGTTTTCGTTGATCCATCATCGTCTAGGAAAAAATAGGGACCAATCACCATATCCGCACAAAATTTGGTTCTATAGAGGTTGTTCCAATTAATTGAGATATTTTTGCGTATTTTTATATCACGTACAAGGTCATAATGGGTAAAAAAAATCGAATCGATTGGTAATCAGATTGTATAGATCCATCTACATACAAAGATAAAAGCTTTCAAAACCAACAAAAAATCTACGGCGACTAGTTTTGAATATTTTTATTGACGCCTGGCTTTGTATAGTGAAGTGTAAGACATTTGTAATGCCTAAAATATCGTGGTAATTTTTTGACAAAATTGATGGAGGCTCTGAAAAAAACCGATTAATTAAGTTACTTCGATGCTACACAATATTGATATTTTTTCCCTCGAATATCCAACGTAGAAACAACAGAAAATCTTCCATTTCGTAAAAGCTACTTTTACACGTTCCAAACCAGTTTTCACACGTTTTTTACTGATGGAGAATGTCTCTCAAATGCTTGGTACAACATTCGTTGAATTTTAGCTACTTTTTAACGAGAAAGCCAACGTCATTATGGTGGCTCAAAATTCGTAATTTTCAGAACTACAAAACGAGATTTCTCTACACCACAACAATGACTAGCGAAGCCAGCTGGAACTGTTTTGACCATATGTTGGATACAAAACTTCTGACGCATTTTTACGATCACAACGTCATCTAGTTTAAATCCTTCAAATCTTTTTACCTTTTTATCGTATTTACCCAATATATAAAGTTTCAAGCTATCTTTTCCGAAATGAATTCAGATTCACATGATGTAAGAACAGTTGAACCATTCCGCACACGCGGTGCGCAAGAATCCAACAACCAGTAGGAGGATATCAAACTGAACCCAATTTATCCGACACTCCGTCAAGCCATTTTTAATAAGACAAAAAGAACTCATCCCCGTCTAGACTGATCAATCTCATCGACCTACACTCGCACATTCCGTCACGGCAAATCAATTGAAGTACCACTATTATCAATCATCTTTTTGCACCACCCTCTTCGTCTAGGCATTCCGCGTATTCTGTCTGTCTCCCGTGCCTGCAGCCCAATTCTCCGCAACGGGTCGCCATTCTCCGCAACATGCGACGTGCCAGTGTGTGCATGTCGTCACTTATTTCCATTCGCCATATTCAATTTTTTTCTCTCACTTGCCGTCTGCCTTCAACAAAAGCAAAGCCGTGTTCTGTATCTGTGCTATGCTGTATTGAGGATTTTTATGACTCTATGACAAAACGAATTCATGCATTGATAGGATTTGTCGTCACATCCGAAAATCAAATGGGGCAATGATTGTTGCAGCATTTCCCACGCTGGTGATTCGCTTTCTGGCAGAGACCGATAGCGAATCCAAAATGGCCACTCGAAAAAAAACGAAGGCCATTTGCAGGCAGAAATAAAAACAGTTTCAATGTCTGGTTAACTTGTTTCGAATTGGGTTCGACAGTAAAACCACAACTCGCCTTCCGGGCACACAAACTCCTTTCTTCACCATCGTCGGATCCTATCGATTCTAAGGGATGGATTATAGCAGTGAGTTGTGAGGTGGCCAACCACCTCGACCACGCTAGTATATTAGCAACGAGAGATAAAAGCTGACGAAAGAGACAGCATTACAGTTTCACTACTCTGTTCTATTATCGTCTGCTTTCGCTGCTAGTAGAAGGAAAAACGTTGTCCACACTCAGCAACGTTTGCGGTTAGTTGGACGAAAAACTTTTTCGTGAAGGTACTAAAATTACACCGTACACCACCCGAGCTAATGAAAGATGAAAGGCGAAAAGCTTAACTTGATGAATAGAGATTTGTGGCAAATGGAAGGCCCAAAAGCACAAACCAGCTAAGTTGGAAAATAGAAGGAAATGTCACTCGAAGGATTACGTTGGGCTTCCGGAAGGGGGGAAAAAAGATAATGCCATATGGAAGAAACAGAGTGGCGATGTTTTTCCTGCGGGTTTTTTTTATGTGTGTGTGCTAATATGAACTTGTGGCGGTTTCTTTCAACGTGAATCTGCTTTGTTTAATGCGCTGTTGGTAGTTGTCTTTTGCAATATTTATTGCATAGTTCAAGGAAATAATTTGTTATTCAAGAAAAAATAATAAGATATTTTAATTAGCTAAGCTTTAAGGAGCAAGACACTTTGCAAGCGTATGAGTAATGTCAACAATGTGTACGTAAAAACTAATACCTGCGCTTTTTTCTGATTTTATTCAATAAATATTCCATATGGTTGAAAAATAAACAAATCAGTTCATTTTGCTTAGATTTTTTTTCGCATGCTTTTTTTTATTCAATAATATAATATATTTTTAGGCACACTGCTTAAGTTTGCTTAGAGTTGCAATTCAATAAAAGTGAAAATCTTATTCTTAAACTCTTCCGTGTTTCTGAAAACTGCTCGAGAAAAATTTGATTAGCAACGAACACATTCCCATATGGATTTTCTCTTGCAGAACTAAAGATGTTCGGTTGCCGGCACCTTACCGTAACTTTTGACAGAAAGCAGATAGCGTCATTCCGACAAATGTCATGTGTGTGTAATAGCAGTGTGTGTAATGTTTAGACATCCCCCACAAATCGCGAAAAATTGTCAGTAATATGCAGAGATGCCAAATCTGCAAATTTGTCTGTAAATTATTAAATTTCTTAGTTAACATGTAAACCTTTTTTCGTCTAAAGACTTTTTACAGACGTCATATAAAAACTTTGATTCTCTGGTTCTGTTAGCCATGGCGACTCCAAATAAATCGTCCAAGTCAAGGAAAATGAACTTTAATGCACTGATTAATGCCATTAAACGTTGCTTAGTGGATAAGAAGTCAATAAATTCGACTGCAGCAACGAATTCAATCCGGCGAAGCCGGTGGAAGACCGGCCTAATCAACAACAATGGCCCCACCATACAAATCATTGGCCAAGACAGCCAAGGCGAAGTCACCATCAGACAATGAAGACTTTTGTCCGAAACGCCTCCGAAAAGAATAAATTCCGTTTTATCTTTGAATAATTGCAGTTTTTACTTACATTTTTTTTAATTTTTAGCGAAATTTCTTGGAGTACCGGCAACCGAACACCTTTTTTGAAATAGCCAAAATTTATCACTTTACTAAATTGATAATAAAGTTTTTTCAATCGGTTGAATCAACTTTGTTTCCTATTCAGTTGTCAGCAACTTTAGCTTTCCATTGATTTATAAAGGGTGATTTTTTAAGAGCTTGAGAACTTTTTTAAACAATAAAACGCATAAAATTTGCAAAATCTCATCGGTTCTTTATTTTAAACGTTAGATTGGTACATGACATTTACTTTTTGAAGATAATTTCATTTAAATGTTGACCGCGGCTGCGTCTTAGGTGGTCCATTCGGAAAGTCCAATTTTGGGCAACTTTTTCGAGCATTTCGGCCGGAATAGCCCGAATTTCTTCGGAAATGTTGTCTTCCGAAGCCGGAATAGTTACTGGCTCATTTCTGTAGACTTTAGACTTGACGTAGCCCCACAAAAAATAGTCTAAAGGCGTCAAATCGCATGATCTTGGTGGCCAACTTACCGGTCCATTTCTTGAGATGAATTGTTCTCCGAAGTTTTCCCTCAAAATGGCCATAGAATCGCGAGCTGTGTGGCATGTAGCGCCATCTTGTTGAAACCACATGTCTACCAAGTTCAGTTCTTCCATTTTTGGCAACAAAAAGTTTGTTAGCATCGAACGATAGCGATCGCCATTCACTGTAACGTTGCGTCCAACAGCATCTTTGAAAAAATACGGTCCAATGATTCCACCAGCGTACAAACCACACCAAACAGTGCATTTTTCGGGATGCATGGGCAGTTCTTGAACGGCTTCTGGTTGCTCTTCACTCCAAATGCGGCAATTTTGCTTATTTACGTAGCCATTCAACCAGAAATGAGCCTCATCGCTGAACAAAATTTGTCGATAAAAAAGCGGATTTTCCGAATGGACCACCTAAGACGCAGCCGCGGTCAACATTTGAATGAAATTATCTTCAAAAAGTAAATGTCATGTACCAATCTAACGTTTAAAATAAAGAACCGATGAGATTTTGCAAATTTTATGCGTTTTATTGTTTAAAAAAGTTCTCAAGCTCTTAAAAAATCACCCTTTATATATCCGCATAATGTGAACATAGTCAGAAGTTATAAGCTTAAAAGAAAAGGGTACCGGTAACCGAACACTCTCCCCTACATTATACTCCTAATCCCGCAAAATAGGAACCTTTAATTTAACACGCGGAAGGCAATGGATATGGTAAGTTGTCGTAAATTATTTTTTTTGCAAAAACTGCTTATTTCACAGAAAACATTTAGTTTTGTTTATTTTGTGTAGCGCGATCTAATACAAATACATAGAAGCAGTGAAGCAAACTTTTTAATTAGGGAATTAAAATCTAGATTCATAAAAATGTCAGCAATTTTCCATCAAGCATTGGTGCAAAATTGATCAAAACTGATATTTCATCCAAAAAGTCAGGCATAACATTCATTTGAGAATAAATTATTGCTAAAAAGATTGGTTTACTCAATAGTTCAAACCACTTTGATAAATTGGTTGCACTGCTGAACTGAGCTGAAGTAGATCGTCCGTAGTTGCACTTCGTGATTGACCGAATGAGTGGAGATGTACAATGAACCAAGAAAATGAAGCTTTGGAGAAGCAAATCATTTTCACTGTACATACCCACTCACTCCTAACTTTTTATTAAATTATCAATAACGACGCTGGCTACAACCAAAGGCTGTGCCACTGAGGGAAAGGAAGGAATGTTAGTCCGATACTCGTTGTTTCTAGAGACCGCGGGTACCACTGTATCTCCACGAGCATCACGGGATAGGAGATTTGATAGTAGGGAGGGAAAGAGATCCGGATATGTTTTGGTAAACAATATGATCTCAACAAAATTTGATTTTCGATACTCAGGAGAAATATAATAAGTAAGAAAAATATAAAATATCTCCAAAGAACGATCTCGCCAGTATCCCTTTCATCCTGCTGTCAGTAACGCGAGATGAAACACGACCACTGAAAGAATCAAATAAAAACACTCCCAAATGGGTCCGCTGCAGACCAACCCTAGACCTTCAGTCTGAATGACACGATCGGCTTGTAAACTTTCACACATTCCATAGAAATCCGACAACACCGATAAAGACATGCAGACGGCGCTTCGATCGGTTAACAGGTTAACATCGTTGAATTTTGAGGCGGTAAATTCTCAGTTTCCGCCGCTTGAGCATATTTAGTTTCGCGGATCAATATTATTCAACAAATAGCACTCTCACTACGAAACACACACTTGCCACACCTGCACTGTCACACAATATAACTATTTCAAAAAAAAATTTAACTATACGTATCAAACAATACTTTGAAATTATACTTTTTTGAGAGCGGTACCAGGACCCCGCATTGCACTCCCAGTGATGCCAACTCTCCTCTCTCTTTGATAAACTGGTTGCACTGCATATACACAAACATAGATCTATGACATACGTACCAAATATAATGAAACTTCTAGAGTCTCATTTGCTATTTCGGTTCTTTGATTTGTCACAAACGCAAAGTCGATAAATCTGAAATATTTGTAAAATTTAAAATAGGTCCAATTCCAAAAATTAACATCCGAAAAGGTAGCAATGTCAGGATTGACTTGTTCCGATTTGGATGAAATTTTGCATACATTTTCAGTATGACAATCCATTTGCATGCATGGATGTAGAGACCATTTTGGCTCAAGATTAATATTTTAAAAGGGTATTTTTATATTTGCATGAAAATTTCTTTAACTCGTTGCAGAAACTATAAAAATATATTGAACGCTCTAAAATAAAATTTTAAAAGAAAATCGAAAAATTTTTCAAAAATTAAAAATATAATCGATAAAATAAATAGAAAGAACGTCTCAAATTAAAGACATTACGTTTGTTTTCTTATTTGATTTTTTTTCGGTTAATTTTTTTTAAATTTTTGTAAAACCATTAGACTTTTTGTTTCAGTGTTTTGTTGACATTAAGCAAAATGTTCTCCTCCATGCAGGAATTCTATGCCAAAATCAGTCTAATTTACAGTATTGACCAATAACAATGATTTTCTAAAAAGAGAGTGCTGAATTCAGAAATCGAGAGCTATCGAGAAATAATGCTGCTTATCTTGTACCCACGAAAATTGATCGAACCTCAATTTCAACAATAATGTGTTTTACAATTGTGGGTATGAAGGTTGCAAACAATTCAACGGGTATTAATTCACAATTGCTGCCTCGAGCCTTGTATTGAAAAGTGAATTCGAGAGTGCATCTCCCTGCTTCAATGGTACTCAGGCACCGAAGGATGTCTAAATCTGATTAGCAACGTTTACTAGATAAGGGTGAAAAGTTACACCGCAATGTAGTCTCTTTTAAGCTACACCTATTCCAGTGATTTTCCAACTTTTTGCTCTCGACTGAAAATTTGTTATTATTATTAACAGATCGGCTGAAAAGTTCGTATCGTTTCTATGAGAGGGCGCCACTAGAATTAAATCCATACCATTTTCAGTTAGTACCAACCTTCAAAAGATACGTGTATAAATTTGACAGCTGTCTGATTATTAGTTTGTGAGATATTGCATTTTGAGTGAAGCTACTTTTGTTATTGTGAAAAAATGGAAAAAAAGAAATTTCGTGTGTTGATGAAACACTACTTTTTGATGAAAAAAAGTGCCGCCGATATCAAAAAATGGCTTGATGAGTGTTATCCAGACTCTGCACCGGGCGAAGCAACAATTCGTAAGTGGTTTGCAAAATTTCGTACTGGTCATATGAGCACCGAAGTCGATGAACGCAGTGGACGTCCAAAAGAGGCTGTTACCGATGAAAACGTGGAAAAAATCCACAAAATGATTTTCAATGACCGTAAAGTGAAGTTGATCGAGATAGCTGACACCCTAAAGATATCAAAGAAGCGTGTTGGACATATTATTCACGAATATTTGGATATGAGAAAGCTTTGTGCAAAATGGGTGCCGCGTGAGCTCACAATCGATCAAAAACAACAACGAATTGATGATTCTGAGCAGTGTTTGGAGCTGTTATATCAAAATAAAACCGATTTTTTTCGTCGATATATAACAATGGACGAAACATGGCTCCATCACTTCACTCCGGAGTCCAATCGACAGTCAGCTGAGTGGACTGCACGCGATGAACCGAACCCAAAGCGTGGAAAGACTCAACAATCGGCCGGTAAGGTTATGGCGTCTGTATTATGGGATTCGCATGGTATAATTTTCATCGACTACCTTGAAAAGGGAAAAACCATCAACAGTGACTATTATATAGCGTTATTAGAGCGATTGAAGGACGAAATTTACAAAAAACGGCCTCATTTGAAGAAAAAAGTTTTGTTTCATCAAGACAATGCACCGTGTCACAAGTCGATGAAAACCATGCTGAAATTGAACGAATTGGGCTTCGAATTGCTCCCTCATCCACCGTATTCTCCAGATTTGGCCCCCAGTGACTTTTTCCTGTTCTCAGACCTCAAGAGAATGCTCGCTGGTAAAAAATTTAGAAGCAATTAAGAGGTAATCGCTGAAACTGAGGCCTATTTTGAGGCAAAGGACAAATCGTACTACAAAAATGGTATCGAAAAGTTGGATGATCGCTATAATCGCTGTATCGCCTCTGATGGCAATTATGTTGAATAATAAAAACGAATTTTGGCAAAAAAATGTGTGTTTCTATTAAACGATACGAACTTTTCAGCCGAACTGTTATAGTAGTACTTATTATTATAAATATTATTATTATTATTATTAGTAATAGGAATGCAACTTTGCAGCATTTTATAACAATTACTGGTAAATTCATTATTAGTCCACGGTTTTCGCTTCCGAAAGTACCGATACTAGTGAAGAAAAGTTTCAAAAACGAAACTTACATCGATTCATCTGCAACGGTTAAACTGATTTTCACAATTCATGATTCAAATTAAAGCTATGCAATTTCATCCAGATCCGACTTTCAGTTCCGAAATTATATCATGATGAGTGTCAGAACTTTCAAACCGTCATACAAAATGACTATGCAAAACCGGTACGCATCGGAAAGTGCCGGTATGGAAGAAGAAAACACCACCGCTTTTGCGAACGAAACACACAGCGTGCTTTTTTCGATTTCGTATAGCGTGCAGAGTTACCACATTTAAATCTATATTTTTCAGAAGCAAAATTTGTAACTCTGTATCGGGAGACTAAAATTCTGCATTGGAAATCTGTATCTGAAGGTGATGAGAAATTAAAACGCAACGAAATGAAAAAGTCATTATTTCGCATCTAAAAATTAAAGCTATTATTTGTTTAGAAGTAGCGTTCATTGTAATGTAATTGGCAATCATTTCTTTTTAGTATCTTTTATTATGACCAAGACCACCATCTTAACAGAAGACTTAAAAAAACATAAATAATGGCGCGAAAATAATTGCAAGAAAAGTTAATATACATAAACAGTCATTCGCAGATGGAAGTATTATCACAAAATCATGATAACGATTCTAACTCTATAAAAGTATACTTTCATAGGGTAAAGTGTGTTCAAAATTGCACACCGTCATTAAGAGCGGCGATGCAAAATAGGGTAAAATTCTTCTAGATTCGGCTCAAAACTGATTTAATTTGTAGGCTATATTAGTTACTTACTAAACAAACCGACTTGGAGCCGGTATCCAAATTTCTAGCTCCAGAAGTACCGGAAATAGTGGTCGAAAACTTTGAAACGAAACTCAATCAATTTTCTACGATTTTCTACGGCTACGATGCGCTTACAAGGGACAGTGTCAACATTACATGAAATGGTACTGGTGGACTGGAAAGGAAAGGTGCACAACAGGCTGAGCGCACTTATCATAGTTTAAGTAAAATTATGCATATGAAAAACATTTTCGCTGGATGCCGCGGATGCATACTCAGGACTGAAAAGACGAACACGAGCGCACTTCGGAAGCATGTTTGGCTATGCTGATGCAGATTCGGTTAGACTTTTGGTGTAGGTGCAAATCCTTGTGCATTGTGATGGTCTTCAAATGGAGAGGATTTTATACATGTTGATGCCGTTTCGGTTAGATTGTTTTTGTTGCTGCGTAAGTTTATGCAGTTTTATTACTCACACTCAAGACTTCAATGATGTGTATTTTCTCTGGAATGTTTATAAAGACAGTACCAGAAAGTATGGACGCACTTTGATTTCGCTGTAAATAATTCACAAGTTTTAGATATTCAAATTTTATTCGATATACTGATAATATTAGACTACAACAACAGAATATTATTCTCAACATTTGCTACTTAGCCATTGCAGACTAGCTGGCGCACCTTCTTGCGAACGTTCCTTATTAAATTCCGTACAGACTTCTTGGAGATAAGTTTTGACACTTTTTCCAATCTTTTTCGAACTGTTGAATGGTTTCGGCTGTTTCCTAAGATGTGCCTTCGTTAATGCCCAAATCCTCAATTGATAGAAGTTGTGGGCAATTTGGTGGATTCATGTCTTTCGGGACGAAAGTGACATTTTTGGTAGTATACCATTCTACCGTCGATTTCGAGTAATGGCAAGAAGCAAGATCTGGCCAGAAGACAACAGGATTCTTGTGGCTTCGAATCATGGGTAGAAGTTGTTTTTGTAAACATTCCTAGATGTATGTGTCGCTGTTCATTGAAGCAGTGGTGATCAAGGGTTTCGAAATCTTACCGCAGCTACAAATTGCTTGCCAGACCATAGCTTTCTTACCAAATTTTTCGACTTCATATGTCTATGTCGGGGTAAAATAGAATGGACGAAACCCAAATTCGCCCTTTTTATAAATTTAAGTTTTGAGTCGAATTAGTCTCTCGATCCATGCAAAACAGCCGGTTTACCACACAAAAGATGTGTGCAAAGTTTCATCAAAATCGGAACAAGTCGATCCTTTGTCACCTTCTTTGTTGTTAGTTTCTGAAATTGCACTGATGTGTCATACATTATTCGTTCGCCTGAATTTATACGCATAAATAAGTGAATAGTTTGCACAGTGACACGCCCAAGGTGAACTTGACAGAGCTAAGAAAAAAAAAATGAGATGTAGCAGTTCTATTCGCAATGTTTCATACAATGGGTGTTCCGATCACAGATGTCGCACACACACAAACAATGTTTGAATTCCGACAAAACCACAGCTCGTGCGGCATTTCTAAACGCATGACATTTCATTGGCCTAGTCATGTCGGCGACGGGACAGTAAAAAGTAGAAAATATTTCTTGTGATAACTTCCCCATGATTCACCAAATCCGACATGAATAGGCAGCAATCTAAATCTTGAAGAAGAAAAAAAACACGGACCGCTGATGCAACTGACAGCTGATGTCGCCCGGATGGGATTGCACTTTGCGGAAGGCTTTCAGTTCTTTTTTTTTGGTGTGTGCTTCAGTTTGTTCTGTAACTGTGTGTAACACACGGACAAGAAAAAAATCTCAAGAAATCCGACAGCTTAATGACCAATTCCGATTGCAATCACGAACGTTTTTCTTGCGATTCCGGAGTAAAAGAAAAAAAAGCAGGACATTCGCCTAGGACTGTGTGGGTATGTGCGTGTGCATGTTTGCGTATCGGAGCCGGAGTACGAGTGGGAATCAATAATGAATCTTCTTTTTCTGCTCCATTCACCACAGCGCGAGGGTGGATAAATCGTCCGGAGCGCACGTCGCCAGGCACGGGAGGGGGACGGACGGCTCGTGTTAAATATTTATGCGACGTTCTGGCCTGCTTTTGGATCGGAGGGTCGGTGCAAGGTGCAGTACCTATACGCAAAAGTGCCAGACACGCACACCGGAAAAGTTCGAAGGAAGTCGAGTTTTTCATTCAGTGATTGCGTTTTGTGCGAGAGCGGCACGACGGGCATTCCTCGGTGTAGCTTTGCCGAAAGTTGCGGATAATCGTTGATTATCGTTTCCATTTTCGGTTTCCCCCTTCGGACCGTTCTTTCGTCTTGCCGAGCTGGGAAAACAATGATCATTAAATGTGGACCCTTTTTCGGAAGGGCAAACGGTATTAACGGTAAACAATGGAGGGGAATCGCACGGTAAGATTGGTGGCGATCGTAACTAACCATTACGCCATAAATAAAAGAACCATACACAGTCAATTATGGCTATTGGAATGCTTAATGTAGATGGTTTATCACTTAGAGAAAGTGGCTCAGAGGTCGGAGATCGAATCAGAGGCTATTAGGAAATGGAATTGATGTTGATGTGGCAAACTGCTCTTGTTATAACATTTCTTTGGTTACTTCCGCACCGAAATTTTCCACGAATCAAACGTGATTCTTCGATGATGATCCGTTCGTTCGTTGCTGGCTTTGTTGAATAGAAGTAGAAGTATTCTTTTTTTCATATCCATTTCTTGAGCTATCTTTAATGTTCCGTTTTTTTGGTTTCCCTTGAAACACAGTTGTCGGACATAATTCGTACCAAATGAAAACAAACAAGCCAATAAAACAGGTTACATCACTTCCCCAAGGTTTGGCCTTATCTTTGGGTTTCTCCTTCGCCGTGCAATACCAACACACTCCCGAAAATCCCGCACGCAAAGATTTCTACGCCCTGCTAGGTCAATCCACCCTTGGCCGCCGTATGATCAACTGAATTCGCATACACTGAAAACAGAAGAAAGCCACAAAAAAAAATAACACAAGATACCCACAGATGATAAACATTCACTGTACGATCGTCGAGCGGCGCATCGCATCGCCAAACTGCTGCTCGAATGTTTGGAATCCTGTTTGCGGCCGCCCCGCGCCGTCATTTCAAGCCGTCAGCGGTTCATGGTGTGTGATCATTTTTTTTCTTCCCGAACGAAAACAATCTTACACCGGCCGGATTTGCCGGTGCTGCCGCCACCGCCGCCGCCTCTACGCCAGCGAAGCGTGTTTTTTTTTATTCCATACATGCAGCGAGTTGTTATTTTCGTGGAACCCACTACGATCACTACTCATCATGCGCGGATGCTGCCGCACCGCCACCGATCACCACCGGAATAATATATGTATTCGGCGGCGCGCGCGGCATCATATTGGTATGGTAAAGCATTCACGACTACCACAGGCTGGCGCGCGTAGTAGAAGAATCGATCACAGGGGTGCGGAACATGAAGCTGCGGATTACTGCAGTTCGGTGAAGGCAGTGTGCAGAGAAAGAGAAGCAGAGAAATCTTCCCGAAAACAGCATAACAACAACAACAACAACAACAACAACAAAAACAACACAAAAAACACAACACGAAAGGAAAAGGTCAATAATCTCTAATGAGAATAAACAGGGCGGAGCGGACAGTGACTCATACCAACACCAACACCATTGGAGAGAGCGCAGCTAACCGTACGGTGTAAAGCTCATCGAATTATTAGCTGCCAGCACTCAGATGTTGTTTCGCGGAAAGCAGATTATCCATGTTTACTAAATTGTTGAGATCGTAACATATCGAAAATAATGCACGGAACGAGAATTTGGCTAGATGCCGATGATGGATTTGCGAAATGGAACGTGGTTTGTGTTGTGTCCAGTGTTGAGAAAATCACGATCAGTGAAAGTTCATCTTATTATCTTTCGTGAAATATCTGTTCAAGAGATTTTAGTAACTGAAAAAACCACTTATGATATTTTCAATCATAAAACAAGCATACACAAAACTCTGAACCTCGAAGTTCACAAGTGATCACCTGCCATTATGGAAAAATGAAGCATTTCACACCGCAATTGAATATTCATTAATTTCACACAATGCATCCCTTCCCTTCCCTTCCCCAATGCATCCCTTCTGCTTTCCTTCCCAAGTCGTACTTGGGGTATGAGGAAGTGCCGGAATACAATAAAATTGATTTTGAAGAAGTCAAACGTAGACTAAGTATAATTAATTGGCGAAATGTACTGAGTTTAGAAGGAAATGTCGACGAGGAAGTAGACAAATTTTATCAAATTGTAAACAATATATTAGCAGAAACTTTACCGAAGAAAAACTTATAATAGCAAATTACTTGTATGGTTCAATTCACAACTGAAACATCTAAAAAATAGAAATCAGGGTGGCAAGTGAATTGCCGATTTCAATTTCCCGGTTTTTTCCCGTTTTTTAGATAAAAATTCCCGGTTTTTGGAAAAAGCACAAATCGCCCCTGTTTATTTTTTTTAAAACCTTTTTTAATTTAAACTATAAACAGATATCCCATGTCCAAAAAGGATAATTGTAATAGGCCCGCTAGTTGAGGTGCATATGACTGTTTTTATTTTTTTTTGTATACATATGATTGAAAATAAATCAATGAGGAACAATTCCAAAAACGGACGCTTGCCATGGAAAATCTATGCTTACAATCTATGCTTGCAACTTCAAATCATTTTGCACAGAGCTTTCCTCGCTCCTTCTGGAAGTGAAAGTGGAAATCTCAGTTCGGTGGGAAAGCTCCCAAGTAGCAATCCGCAACTAGTTCTGATACGACCAAGTCCAAACTATGTTGCAACAAGAGCACGAACACGTTTTTTATGTAATACTGGGTAAAACAAGGTGACAGCAGTGTTTCTTTATAACGTAAACATTAAACTAACTATCATTTGTAAGTTATCGTTACTTGATTCTAACATATCTCTAATCACAGCTATGTTTTAGCTACTAGTTGAAAAACCTATTTTAATCCACCTAGTGGTGTAATGATGCCTTTCTCATATCAATCATACTATCATATATAATACTGTGGTATTCTTTAAAATAATATTCGTAGATTCTTAAAAGATTAACCGAAATCGATTTGTTTGACCGTCTACAAAACTATCAATTGGAAAAGATTTGAGGTCGATTTAGAATTTTTTTTAGGTTTTTCCCCAGTTTTAGTGATGGTATACAATTTTTAACCCATTTTACCCTATATTTCCGGATCCGGAAGTCGGATCCGCATGAAATTCAAGAATTACGTATGGGACCACAGGACCTTTCATTTGAACCTAAGTTTGTGAAAATCGGTCGCGCCATCTATGAGAAAAGTTAGAACACATATTTTCATTTTTTGCGCATTTTACCCCATTACTCCCGAACCGGAAGTCGGATCCAAATAATATTCAGTAATTTTGTATGGGACCTCAAGACCTTTCATTTGAATCTAAGTTTGTGAAAATCGGTTCAGCCATCTCTGAGAAAAGTTAGTGCACTTATTTTCACCATTTTTTGCACATTTTACCCCATAATTCCGAAACCGGAAGTCGGATCCAAATAATATTCAGGAATTTTTTATGGGACCTCAAAACCTTTCATTTGAATTTAAGTTTGTGAAAATCGGTTGAGCCATCTCCGAGAAAAGTTAGTGCAAAAAAACGTTACATACACACACACACACACACACACACATACACACACAGACATTTTGCGTACTCGACGAACTGAGTCGAATGGTATATGACACTCGGCCCTCCGGGCCTCGGTTCAAAAGTCGGTTTTCACAGTGATTGCATAACCTTTCTATATGAGAAAGGCAAAAAGGTTTATTTTCCGTTGCGAAACCATTATAAATACGTTAACGTATATGTGAATCGTTACTGTAAATTGACATAGCAATAACTTAGATATTATAAGATTATAACATACAATTTCTTCATTACTTCAGACAGTTTTCGGTAAGTTTTCCCAACGTTATGATAACTAAAATGCAAACAAAACAACCTTTGTTGGCTTGAATATGGCGAACACAATATGGAGTCTGAAGAAGTGTATGAAACGAAAATAAAACCAGGATATTACTTTTTTCAAAACTACTTTTTGCTGAAAATAGTGAAAGGCAGAAAAGTCATTTTTGTTCTATGCACTGTCATAAACACGAAGAAAATAATATAGGGATTGAACATCGATTGTGATAATATTATAGTTCTCATGATATATGAATTTAAAATGATGAGAAATAATTCTACTTGGAATCATTTTGAGCATTCTGAACATAGGGTTATTTTGTTGTTTAATTTTTATATCTTTATAAACAGATTTGGATTGAAGGCGCATCAAAAACAGTGAAGTAAAATTGAATTCCGCTCGACAGTTTTTGGATCGTTGTGAAATTTGTACCTTGTATCAAGTTTGTGACTTAAAGTACTCTTCTGCTTTTTTATTGATGATAGAAAAGTATTCTGGATTCATTCAATGTTTAAAATGTCGATGGTGACTAAGTTTCAACTAGTTTACTTGGAAACAAGTTATTTTCAAGTTATGAAAAGATAAGTTATTTCAGTATGGCATTACAACGTAACGACAACATATTTTTAGCCGACATAACAACTAGTAGAAACTGCGCTTTTTGAGTCATGCAAGTGGTTAGATGTTAGTAACAATCACTCAAATATCTGGTTGCAAACTAGTCACAAACAAGCTAGCGTAACAAAAATTGTCACTTGGGTTGGTTGGTAACCAACCAATGATGGCCAAGGATGGCTTTTATCGTATCAAAGAACGCTCTCTACCAACTCTTCCCACGATTCAATCAGTGTCAGCAAAGAGAGACGGATATCATCTCAGCAACAAAACGCCGTCATGGTTCATATAACAAAGAATGGACACCAGTGCGAAAAAGCCTTCTCTCGACAACCTGTCTGAGCACACGGGTTAGCACGATGCTGTGGGGAATCACTCTGAAGCAACAAACGGTCGCTTATCCTCGTTTTGTGATCCGATTCTATACGGGTAGTGGATAATTGAGATAGAATCATACTACTATTGCCGCGTATTCTAACTATGTGCATATAACCTTTGTATAAGTTGTGTCTATGGAAATAGCTGTGAATGCTCCAGACCAGGGTTTTGAAATATTGTATATTGTAGCCTATGATGAGAATCATCAAGTCGAATTATCTGCGATAATTATCAACTTGCGATTCTCTCTTGGTAAATTCCGCCGATCATTGCCGGACTGTATATATTTTGTTAAGGGCTGTGAAATACTCAGAGTATGAAGTGAAGCGAAGAAATGTAGAAAAATTCTCTCACGGTTCATGCATTGAGAGACGGCGAGTTCTTGTAGCATCTTCTACCATATTGAAAATGTTGTATACAATGTAGAGAAATATTGAACCGCTTTCTGCCAAATTATCGGCAATCATCAACGCTGTTGATGGCACAGCAAATCTAACATAATATCGTTATTGCCAGGGCTTCGGCCATGGTACAATGAATTGTTATATGGACATATACTATTTAAATTATGTCGCTTGCAAGCACGTCTGTTCAATGAACGATACCCTCAGATGAATTATCATGCTGTGATTGTGATGAAAACCATAAAACCAATTATCAACAAAGTCCTGTCAGACCAAAAATTTGAATTTTTCATGTAATAGCATTGAATTTAAAATCATTAGATGTACGTATACCTAAGATTTCGCAAAACCGTTCGGCTGCCACGACTTGCTCTTTGAAAACACCATTTTTTCTAATGTATCTGTTAGTCAATAAACAATGTTTACGATTTCAATGCGTTGATAGGCAAATAAATCAAATGATAACTGTTAAAATGCACAATACATCGATCTGTTTTTTTCCTAATAGGATTCTAAATGCTCGTAAACTCTCCGCTGGTTTTAAACTAGTTTTGTCTCCAATAGCTTAACTAATTTATCTTCTATGAGAAATCTTTCTACAATTGATCTGATTCTAGCAGATAACATTCAGGGTTTAAAATTAAGCAATGATTAGTGCAATCAGTTATGTATTGTACCAGCATAGAACTAATCGAATATAATACTATCGAATGTAAACCCTGAAATTATTTTGGGAAATATAGATATAGCCGTATATGATTTAAATCATTACTTTATTGAAGTTCCAAAAGCTCAAATTAAATTAAATTCACCTTCATCTACATAAATATCAACGTTCTTGTGATCCTACTATGGAATAGTTGAGGACCTTTAAAAGAAAATTAAACATAGATTCACCGAACAAATCAATCCATTTTCTAAATCTTTCTAAGATTCTATACTGGTCCTCAGAAACCAGTTTCAATAATTTTAATAAAAATTTTACTTAGGTATTCAAATATTTAATAAAAATCCAACAGAAGCATCCAAATTATCATTATTTTTTAAAATGAGCTTTCATTGTGCTGTTATTGATAACAACTAAAAAAAACTCTGATGCTTCATGTTTCATTAAAAGCCTACAAGCTTTTAAAACTTGGTGGACGAGACATGGGGTGTTTGCCCAATTTCCAATGGACAATAAGTTGTTTCCACAATTGTACTGAGCATTTCGCTCAAACGCAAAATTGCGTATTGTTTCCTACCCATCAATTGTTGAAAAAAAAATCATTATGCTAACAACTTTTACTCATAGGTAAGCTAGTAATACTTTTCCCGGTTTTTCTCTAAAATTCCCGACTTTTTCCCGGTTTTTCCCGCTGAAATCAAATTCCCGACATTTTCCCGGATTTCCCAATTTTCCCGGTCACTTGCCACCCTGTAGAAAGCAAAAAGCACACAAAATTTACAAACAAGAAAAAAGTGACACTCATCTCCAAAATTACATAGACCTCTGCAATCAACTCAAAATAGTAATAAATGCATCACATGAAGAATATAATCGCAAAATTGAAAACGAAATAAAGACTTGTCCTAAGAATTTTTTTAACTACACGAAAACTAAACTAAAAAGCAACAGTTTCTGCAAACAATTTGCAAACTTTTCTCAGGAAGTATATACATCGTATTCGGAAACTGACCGTGACCGTGAATACTTTTCTTTCATACCTGCATTTTCCAACTCCATCTCTGTAAACTATTTATCAGAACATGACATTTCGACAGCACTGAAAAACTTAGACGCCTCAAAAGGGCCTGGTCCTGACAGAATATCACCAATATTAAAAAAAAATCTAGCTGAAGAAGTCACACTACCACTACAACTACTTTTTAACTTATCACTTAATAAATGTACTTTTCCTGAAGCATGGAAATCTTCTTTTCTTGTACTAATATTTAAATCTGGTTCAAAATCTAACATTCGGAGCTACCGTGGAATAGCCATTATCTTTTGCATTCCAAAATTTTTTGAAAAAATTGTAAACGAAAAACTTTTTCAACAACTGAGCAACGTAATAACTAACAAACAGCATGGCTTTTTCAAAGGCCCCTCTACTACAACAAATCTCCGTGAATTTATGACATTTACTCCGAACGCAATGGACGATGGCACGTCACGGAGAAACTCTTTACACCGACTTTAGTAAAGCTTTCGAGCGTACTGACACACCATTACTTCTATACAAACTACAAAACTATGGCATAGAACATAGCCTTCTGAAGTAGCTTGAGTCATACTTAACGAATCGTGTACAAGTAGTTCGCTTCCAAAACATAAACTCTGAACCAATTATTGTAACATCTGGCGTACCTCAGGGCTCTCACCTAGGGCCTCTTCTTTTCATTTTAAATATAAACGACATTTCCTTCATACTCAAAAATCAAAAAGTGCTTAAATATCAACGACGCTGTGATATTCCAGAACGAAATCAATCTATTCCACATTTGGTGCTGCAAAAGTCTACTTCAACTCAATGTAAAAAACCTGTTTTAATCTACCTAGTGGTGTAATGATGCCTTTCTCATATCAATCATACTATCATATATAATACTGTGGTACTCTTCAAAAATAATTTTCTTCGATTCCTAAAAAGAATAACCGAAATCGGTTTGTTCGACTGTCTACTGATAAAAACTATCAATTGGAGAAGATTTGAGATCGATTTAGAAAAGTTTCTACGGTTTTTCACCCATTTTAGTTATGGTAAAATTTTTTAATACAGTTTACCTTATATTTCCGGATCCGGATGAAATTCAGGAATTCCGTATGGGATTACAGGACCTTTCATTAGAGCACATATTTTCATTTGTTTGAACATAACTCCGGAACCGGAAGTCGGATCCAAATAATATTCAGGAACTTTGTATGGGACCACAAGACCTTTCATTTGAAGCTAAGTTTGTGAAAATCGGTTCAGCCATCTCCGAGAAAAGTTAGTGCAAAAAAAAAACGTTACATACACACATACGCACATACACACACTTACACACACAGACATTTTGCGCACTCGACGAACTGAGTCGAATGGTATATGACACTCGGCCCTCCGAGCCTCGGTTCTAAAGTCGGTTTTCACAGTGATTGCATAACCTTTCTATATGAGAAAGGCAAAAATGCAGCTCAATAACTTTCAGTAGGAAAAAAAACCCATTCTGTAGACATATTTTTAGGAAATCAAATAGTAGAAAAAAATAAAATTGTTCAAGATTTAGGTGTAATCTTGGACTCCAAACTAACATTTGTGGAACATTACAACACAATAATCAATGAAACAAACAGTATGCTGGGCTTTATCAAACGCTTCAGTCATAATTTCTAAGACCCATATACTATAAAACTGCTATATAGTACAAATGTCAGACCCATTTTGGAATATTGCAGCCTAGTATGGAATTTATATAACGTTATTTACGAAGAACGCATGTAATCGACACGAAAACAATTTCTTTTATATGTACTTCGTAAATTAAACTGGACAGCATTTCCTCTACCATCATACGAAGCACGCTGCATGCTCATCAATATACAAACACTTAAAGAACGCCGCGACTTTGCAATGCTTCATTTTGTCAGCGACATTATTTCTCAACGCATTCAATTAGCTCCATTATTATCGCAATTGAATTCTTATATACCTAGCCGTCAACTACGTTCCAGGAATTATTTTTAGAAAAACATACTAGAACAAATTATGCCAAATACAGTCCAGTAAATCGAATGATGTGCCATTACAATTAATACTGCGAACATCTTGACTTTACTATGTCAAAAAATCAAATAAAATTTCAGCTTTGTCGTAGAAATAATGCGTAGTATGTAAGTGAACATTGTAAACAATTTATATGTTGTCTACATTTGCTTGACGAAATAAATAAATAAATAAAAGGTCTCCGATAATATTTCGATGCTGAATTTCTACTACACTTTAGTTCGACACCGAAGTGATTCGTTCAAGATTTAATTTTTATAGTTTCATCAATGAAAAAAATTCTTTTGATAAAATTCGCAACTGAGAAATAATGACTGCGAAATTTTTAATGTACGTATGTTGGTCAATATGAATAACATTTTTTATCCACATACTAAGCAGCAGTGATTATAGCGCCGAATGGCTGTTTTAATTCCAGTTTGTTGCACTATTTAGAATAAACCCAATAAAAAGCTATTTAGTAGGAATTTAATTTATAACAGGAGCGCAGCATTTTGCTTGTCTCGCACAAAGCAAACGCAGCGTTTAAATTGGCGTAGCAACAACCTGCGTTCTTGTTACTTCTGCGTATGATATTCAAGCTAAATTGGGTAATATTCAATTTTATCAGACATGCTATTCCTCATCACAGCACTTGCTACTTTTATTGATGATATTACTCAACCACTGATATTACTGAATCAATTTCGAATACATCACCGCTATTAATCCACTTGTCAACCGAGTATCAAATTGCAAGAGCTAAAAATTTAGCAATGTTTTTTTCTTTTCAACCACGCTAAACGCATTGAACATTTTCAAAAAGGTTCAGTTTTTGACGATTTATTAATTTTTTAGTTGGTTTGACGTAAAGTCGCTATAACTAAGTTCATGACTGAGTGGAAACATATATTGGACAAGCCTAATGAATGAAAAACTTACAGAAAAGATGATTTATTGGAAAAATATACGCTCAAAGACAGGACTCGAACCTGTGTTCTTATGCATTCCGTGCATACGCGCTACCATTTCGCCACCTTAAGCATTGTGATAGACACAGCTCTAACACACGATTATGCATGATAGAGCGAGAACACTAGTGTTTGATGAATAGAGAAGATGTTTGGATGTATGGTATATATGTTTCCACTCAGTCATTGCAAAAACCTTCAGTTTTTGTTCATTCATCAAGTATTCTGCAAAGGGTTGAAATGTAACGGTTATGAAAATTCATGTTCCAAAAAACTTCTGTTCGAAAATCATATCAGATGTTTTCAATATGCAAACTTTTTCTTAAATACCTTATGATCAAAAAAGAACCGGAATTTTATTAAAAAACGCAAAATTTCAATTTTTAATAAATTTCTTTATTATAGCCTTCAAAGTACTCTCCTCCTGCGGCAATACATGCATGCCAACGCTTGATCTAATTTTCCATACAAGTTTTATAGGGCGCCAAAGGTATGGCCTTTAATTCACGCAGCGAATTCTATTTTATGGTCTCTATGGTCTTAAAACGCGTTCCCCGCAGTGGCAATTTGAGTCTGGGGAAGAGGAAAAAGTCACACGGGGCCATATCTGGAGAGTACGGTGCTTGGTTGATGATATTGGTTGAGTTTTTGGCCAAAAACTGCGACACAACCAACGCTGTGTGAGCCGGCGCATTGAATGAAATTCAGCTTTTTTGGCACCAGCCGAGAAGCGACGCGTTTGAAACCCAAAACATCAGTTAAAATGTGTTCGGCTGATTCATAAGAGATGCCCAACAACACAGCAATCTCTCTAATCGGAACAGAACGATTTTGCAACACGATTTGCTTCGCCGATTCAATGTTTTCTTCAGTAACAGATGTTGTTGGGCGGCCAGGGATCTCATCATGATCCAAGCTTGTACGACCACCTTTGAAGCGTTTATACCACTCGTATGCCTGTGTTTTTCCTAGACACGATTCACCAAAGGCCTTTTCTAACATTTTCAACGTTTCGGAACACTTAAATCCATTTGCAACACAAAACTTGATGCACGCACGTTGGTCTAAATTTTCATCCATTATAAAAATCGCCACACGAAAATTTTTCAACTTCTTTGTGTAGACGCCAAACAAAAACTAATCGTACGATATGCGTCAAAATTTGACAGAAAGTGTATAAAAGTTTTGCCAACGTTGAGAGAATAAAAGTTTACCGATTGGACAAGCGCGGGAATTTTAAAATGAAAATTCCGGTTCTTTTTTGATTTTGGTATCTTCTCTGTCCACTGTCCACTTACGAAAAAAGTAAGGCAGTCAGAGTACGATCGCGGAAGCTGTCTAAAGAAAATTGATTACGTAATACAGTATGATGGAACCTATGTAGAGACAGACTTTATACAGTATCCTCAACGGTAAATATATTAAACGGCAATTGGAAAGCTGGAAGAGATTTTCAAACCCATTGAACCGACGATATTAGATAAGAAATGTCTCATGTAGCAAGCCATCTGTTCCTGTGGTATGAAGAGCGACATTTACGTCGCGGCCGAGATCTTCAATAAGAAAATTTTATTTTATACTATTTTTTCTAATAACCTTTTTATGCATCTACCGGTTGACAGTATTGAATGTAAGGCTACATGATTGCGTCATCGTTTAAAATTTTCATAAGCATATGCCAGTAGCAAGAAAATTTAAAACAACTCAACGTATAGCATTATCCCTCAAAAAGAAATACAATATCGACATTAGGTTAGTCTTCTGAACGACGGGCATGAAGACTGGAAAACACGAACCAACCGGTCGGCTTGAGAAAGTTGTATGATGTCCTTCAAATGCCGCCACGGCACATCGCAGCTAAACATTCGCAATTGTGGTGAATATGAAGTATCTGTTCGACATTGAGATAGCCGTTTTCTAAGTAGTCATTTCATTGAACCAGTTGCCGGGGCAGCGGACAACAAAAAAAAATAAACCGATCCAGCAGACACCACTCGGTATGAGATCATAATCGCGTCTGCAGAACGTCTTTCGTCACCACGCAGACTCAGACATGCACAACTGAATATACATTTGCGGGTATATTGGTACGGGGGGAGGCATCGGATCAATTATGTGCACATAGCTCTAGCTTTGCCATCATCAACCGGCGAGTATCAAATAGAATCGATGAAATGTGTTATTCGGTGGCAAAAGATTGGCCACCGTCGAGGGGAGTGCGTTTGATTCGCTGGACGTATTGTTTTTCCCGTAACAGGTTTTATGTATTCATAACTTGATAGTTTCAAATTGCTTGAAAACTTGATTGTTTTGCTGACTCTTTCGGATTTAGTTGAAATGAGATTTAAAATTATATAAGCAAACCAATACTACTCCGTAACACGGTACTTTTTCGTTGGAACGCACGCGGTTCACACGACGACAGACTGCAAAAGGAAGTGATTTTTCTTGTCAGTTTTTCGACGCTTTTCCCCCCCTTTACCATTGCTACTATTCTTCGCAGTCAGACTTATCCTGTCTGTCTGTCTGGCTCGAATAGGAATAAAAATAAATCTGTAATCCTTATGTTACCGTTAGTTCTGAAGAATCCAAGTATAATAACTTAGCAACTGAAATCCGATCAATGCATACTATTTTATACCAATCGCTGGCTGATGATTTTTTCTCTCTTACCTAACGGTTCGCTGTATAACTAAAAACAATAACACTTTCACTAGTCGAGTTTTCAGAATACTTTAAAATTATCTTTGAAATGTGGTAACATGCATACATAAATACAACATCAACGGTGTGCGATTGTTTACATTTACTATCTTCATTTAAACGTATCATAATACAAGTTACTATGAGTCACGCCGATACAACTTGTCCGTGTACACAAACTAAGGAACAAAAGGTGATATAAGTGAGTGCTCACAAGTTCTTATCAAATGCCTTTCCGAGTGTCTATGATCAAATCTAATCAATATATCGGCGTCGACTGGGTGCTACCGCATTTTACGTTAGTACCAGAATGAGAGGGTGCGAATTGGTTTGTATGTTATCACAAAGCAAATTGTTGGTAGTACATTCCTATTGTAGAATTTGGCCATTCTGTTCGAACGAACCCGTTGCATGACCAGTTACACTAGTTATTTGAAGTAAGATAGCCGGCAATTGGTTGAACTCGTGGAAGAGGAATGAAGCTAGTATAACAAAGTGGATGTGGTTCAAATTTTAATTCTTGGAATGTAGACATCGTACACTTTTTCCTTCTTCATTCTTCGCTATTTTATCTCAATTTCGACCTTCAAACGATTCAAAAATGCTGTGTAATATTCAATACTGACCGTTTTACTCTTATCAATGTAATGAATAAACAAAACTCCTTTCGCGTCCCCAAAATACAAAGGCCACCACCTTGCCTGCCGATGTTTGAGAGAGTCGTTGAATTCTTTTGTCGCTTTTTTTCACCGGTTGTTTTCCACTCGGCTGACTGTCGATAAGACTCTCGGTGTGTAATGATAGAGCCATGTTTCATCCACTGTAACGTATCGAAGCAAATATTCTTATTTATTACATTTCAACATGACCAAACACTCTGGTGAGCCAGTGATACACAGTTGGTTTTGTTCAATAGTCAATTTTAAAAACGATTTCTGGAAGTCTTACATGGACGGCCAGAGTGTGGTCATATTGACAGCGTGGTGTGTGGAGAATCCGGTGATACGACGTAGAATCGTATTTCAATCACAATCTTATGTTTCACACCGTTGCTCTTAGAGAAATGATAGGATTGAACTTTCTCATACGACAATGGAATGCTTAAACATACAATAAAAATCTATGGCGAAATATTCTTTATTGTATTGACTTTCGTTTTCAACACTTTTTGCCCATCTCTTGGATGATCAATTGCATCCTAGAAAGTTTGGAAGTGCTGTTTGGCCAGCCATCGATGAAAAGAAGTGATAATCCGAAGGCGTCAGGTCTGGTGAATATGGCGGGTGTGCTAGGAGTTTCCAACAAAAGGTAGAAATTCTTTCTTTGTTCATTTTGACTGACTTTTGACTGTATCGAAAGGTGATTTTTCACTTGCAAACAGCTGATTCAAAGGCAACAAATAAACGGTTTTTACATGAAAATGTTACTAGGGATAAAAAAAGAATATTTTATGTTAACCCCAAGAATATCAAAAAAAAATGGATCGAAATAATTGGTACTCCCAATATGACCGGAAATAACTTCGCTAAAAATATATTAAAAATATAAGGTTTGGTAATAATATGATCGGTATCTCACGAGGAAAAAAGATTGGAGTTAGCTACGGGTTCGAGTCCCATCTCTGCAGTAACATTTTCGCGGTTTTCATTACATCATTGTGTTCACATGTTAATTTTCCAATCTGTGAGATACTGATCATATTAAAACTAGCTCAGGACGGCTCAACGTCTTTACAAAGACTAAAGCACAAATCGTATAATTTTTTTTTGTCAAAACACTTTCACCCAATTTCTTTTTTCTCGTTTATTTAAACCGCATGAAAAAAACCACAAAACTAAAGAAAAAAATTTTTTTTGATGCCAAACAACGTCCAGATCTGGTGTTATCTAAAAAAAATATTTTTGTGAAAATCAAATTTGGGACGTGTTATGTACTGACGAGTCGAAGACGAAACAAAAAGTATAGAAATAAACAGAAAGAAGTTGCACTTCGGTGCAAACAAAAAAAGTGTTCTGTAAGTAGCAGAAACTTAATGTCTGCCTAGGGGTCTAAAAACTGTCCCAGAAAGTATGTACGAAACCAAAAACCGCTGCCATTTCGCAATGATTCAGAATCTGTCAATTTTTATGGCTGCGTATTGTTGTTTACACTCTTCTCTAACCACTTGTGCAGTTGTTTATTCGTTTTCATTAGTTTGTTTCGAAATGCGTGGACTTTCAGCAGAACAACGTCGAAAAATTGTGTACAAATGGTGCACAGAACGCGGAGTGTCACTGAGAAAGATTGCAAAAATGGAAGGAGTAAGTGAAAAAACCGTGCGAAATGCAATCAGGAAGTTCGGTGAGGATAACACCTTTGAGGATAAACCGAAAACGGGTCGAAAAAAAGGTCCTGCTAATACTCAGTTGGATAAACGTATACTGAAGGCGTTCGAGCAAGAGAAGGAGGTTTCAGTTCGGGATGTGGCCAAAAAAGTGGGCACTTCGAAGTCAAATGTTCTTCGTACTAAAGAACGTTTGAATCTTCGAACCTATGAGAAGCAGAAACAACCAAAACGTAGTCCGAAACAAGAAGCATCGATCAGGCCGAGAGTTCGAAAGCTGTACAATACGATTCTTGCTGGAAATTTGAACTGCATAATCATGAACGACCTACGACCTTTCGACCTACGTGAAACTCGATTACAAATCCTTGCTGGGACCACAATATTATACGGTGCGAGAAGGGCAAGTGTTAAACCAGTCCGAGACATCGATTGAAGTCGAAAAATTTGGTAAGAAAGTTATGGTCTGACAAGCAATTTGTAGCTGCGGTAAGATTTCGAGAACCTTCATCACCACTGCTTCAATGAACAGCGAAATATACATCAAGGAATGTTTACAAAAACGACTTCTACCCATGATTCGAAGCCACAAGGATCCTGTTGTCTTATGGCCAGATCTTGCTTCTTGCCACTACTCGAAATCAACAGTAGAATGGTATACTACCAAAAATGTCACTTTCGTCCCAAAATATATGAATCCACCAAATTGCCCACAACTTCGACCAATTGAGGAATTTTGGGCATTAACGAAGGCACATCTTAGAAACATGTCTCGGCAGCCGAAACCATTCAACACTTCGAAAAAGATTGCAAAAAGTGTCAAAACTTGTCGCCAAGAAGTCTGTACGGATTTTAATGAGGAACGTTCGCAAGAAGGTGCGCCAGCTAGTTTACAATGGCTAAGTAGCAAATGTTGAGAATAGAGCTGTGCGCCGCCGCGCCACGCCGCCGCCGCCGATAATTTCGACACGCCGCCAATTTAAGAAAAAGATGATCAGCGCGCCGGTTATCCCATTTTAATCGTGCCGCCGATAATATTACATCAGCCGAAAAAATGATTTGATCAATGTGGAAAATTGTTTACAGTTTTCATGAAAATTCATTGAAAATTACAGTACAGGCACTTTCCTCCTACTTATACTGAAAATCAGTACTACCGATGTCAACCGAAGCCAATGTCATTTGATTCAAAGTCTATTTTCTGTCTTTGTTTAAAAGGTTTTGAGCTATTGGCACATTATCGCAACATTATCGGTCGCGACATCTGAAAATGAAAAATGGAACCAAGAAAAGGAGGGTTCTTCCGAAAAAAATAAATAATGTAAGGTTTTTTCGGATTACATTTTTTTTAGAAACCAGTGTAGTGTTGATTTCTCGGGTACTAGAATGTTTAGCGATCGAGTACCATTTATTTTGGATACTTTATTTGTTATTTCCGGGCATTTGAAAAATGGTATTGAACAAAGTTTCATGTTCCATTCTAAATAAACGTTAGTTTTCGCACAATAAATTAAGATTAACGTTACCAACTCAAAGTAAAAACATTTTCTTCTACTTCTACTATGACTTTTCAAATGAATTTTCCCGTTTTTATAAGAAATCGTTACAAATGTGAAGTAATTGAAATTTGAATTTGTTAATTTGATATTATTTTTGATATCTGAATGAATTTGAGCGCCAAATCGATTTTATGTTAATTACATACGTACGAAAAAGTTTTTTGAGTTGATAAAACGATTTTTATACATTATAATTATCAACTATGTAAAAAGCGATTTGAAAAATAGTTCCGAATAAAACTTCATGTTTCTTGCTCATAATAAACCAAAACCTTTGTATATGAATGAAATATTTATTTAAACAATAGTCAACCATCTCCAAATAATCGCACTTATACTCATCTCAATTTCTCTTCTAATTCGATGCATTCGAAACCATTTACCTTCTCTATTCACTACGTTGGCTTTAATGGATCACATAAACATTAGGATCTTTGATTGTAGGTCGACAAAACAATAAGATAGAGAAATTGTCCTGTGTGAATCAATATTAAAATTTTTAATATGTTTATAATTGATTACGCCGAATC
The DNA here is from genome assembly GCF_030247185.1 of Malaya genurostris. Taxonomy (NCBI): domain Eukaryota; kingdom Metazoa; phylum Arthropoda; class Insecta; order Diptera; family Culicidae; genus Malaya; species Malaya genurostris. The sequence goes on from NC_080572.1 coordinate 191,724,592, forward strand.
GCGCCGCCTCCGCCGCCGATGTTTTCAGGAAATAGCGTCACGCCGATTCGCCGCCGCCGCTGGTCAAAAAGATGTTTCAGCCGCCGATGTTGACAATTTTGATCGGCACACAGCTCTAGTTGAGAATAATATTCTGTTGTTGTAGTCTAATATTATCAGTAAATCGAATAAAATTTGAATATCTAACACTTGTGAATTATTTACAGCGAAATCAAAGTGCGTCCATACTTTCTGGGACAGTATTTATGTTGAACTGTTAGGTTACTGCCGAGTCGAAGACGAAACGAATTTTCCTGATATTTTAACAACTATCCATGCTGAATTTGTGCCGATTTCAGATAAGTTTTGTGTTCTTTATAATATCAAAATTTGATACAGTTTTGAAAATCACATTTGGTAACTATGATGCTATGTAACCGAAGAATTTTATTTCTTTTAAATTTGAAATATATGGTTTAAACGATGGATCGAATTCAATCGTCAAGATAGTTGGTACGACATCCGGTGACGTTAGATGGATTGAAGCAGAGCGACACGCTCTCAAATTTGTTGTTCAATATACCGCTCGAAGGTGCGATACAAAGATCCGGCATGCAGAGAAACGGAACCATCATTAATAATTCTCACATGCTCTTTGGGTTTGCGGACGACATTGCTATTGTTGGTGTAAATCGTAGAGCTGTGGAAGAGGCTTTTGTGCCCTTCATGAAAGAAGCTGCGAAAATAGGATTGATGATAAACTCTACCAAGACTAAGCACATGGTGGCTGGTAGAGAACGGGGCAACCCAAACGGTGTAGGATCCAAGGTAGGGATCTCCAGTGGACTGGACATGTAGTAAGAATGCCGGAAAAGAGAACGGTCAACGTGATACTCACCAAAGAACTTGGGAGAGTTCGGGAACTGCGGGGTGTGCGCAATCGAAGAAGATGCACGCGGGAATACAGAGCGATTGGAGAACGAAGGCTCAAGATCGATCGTCCTGGAAATCTAATTCATTCGGTTATGTTCCGGAGACGGGAGGTGCACCATTCAAGTATAGTAAGAAAGGCTGAAGGGGAGAGGGGGGGGGGGGGGGGTGTTCTAAATGACGAATAAAATAACTTCATTTTTGAGATTTTTTTTCAGAATTATCGTGCAACAAAATAAATTCAAATAATTTTGCAAAATAAAAAGCATCATTCAAACAATATTTTGTAATTTTTTCGTGGAAAATTTTTGAGAAATAAGTAGGTGAAGAGGTATTTTTGAGAACGCTTCTTAAAAATCATGATTTACGGTGTCCACTGTATTTCAGCGCAGACTAATCAGAAGTGAACGAATCAAAGCAGCATAGATAGAGCAGAAGTTTTTCTAGACTCCAGCGTTTCCGTTTGTTTTTTTATTTTTTGGATTTTTGGTGGTTGTTCAAAGTGAAAACTACGATTTCTCACGAAAAAATCTGCCATTTTGTAGCTGTAGAACCTCCCCAAAGTAACAAACAACGAAAAGGAATACGTTGGGGTATGTTTTTTTTATGTAGAAAGTGTGTGTAAAATTTGAAAAAAAATTGGAGTGACGATTTTGAATGACGATGGACACGGACTTTCAAAATGTGCGTTCGAGAAAAACGTGTTTAAAGTTTTTTGTCTATAAAATCAATGGAAACAATTTTTTACTCAAGGGAAACATTTTCAAAAACTCTTATGTTTTCTTTTATAATTCATTATAATGAAATATTTTAGGAATGTTTTGTCAAGTCGATCGAAGCAGAAACCTTGGGCCTGTGTGCCAAGCTCTTACTTCTGCGCCATATGAGATAAACTGAGTTTTGTTCCGATAGGCTTGAAAATTTCACAGAATATTTTTGAAATATTTTACTAAGAGAAAATACAAAGAAAATAATAAATGAGTGTTAGACTCTACCCGCCCTTGAACGCAACATTTGTTGACGGCAATGGACGGTATTAACTGTTTCGTCTGGTTTAAGAAGCTCATAGTACACTATTCTATTCTGATTCCACCAGATATAGAGCACTGCCTTTTTCACAAAACTATGTTGTCCTGGCGCTTAATCCACCCAGTGGTGTGATAATGCCTTTCTCTTCTTTCATAACAGGCTCATGAAAATATATTTCATATTTTTATTAAATAATTTCGGATACTTTATTAAATTTTTATTAAATAATTTCGGACACCAATTGATTCAGATTGATTCGAGTAGTTCACAAAAGCATGCTTCAGTGTTTATGTCACACAGTCAGCATGATTTTTCCAAACTAGTGCTTGACATTTGCGTTGCCTATTTGTATGAGAACAGTGATGCTAATCTAACAAAACCTTTCTCAGTCCACTTAGTGGAATTTTCATATATCTTGAAAAAACACCATAGGGAGGAGTACATGAAATTTTCGAAATCGAAAAAAAAATTTGATGCCAAAAGGCTTAGAATTGCATAAAACGTCGAGATTTAGTGTCATCTCGAAAAAATTTTTTTTTGAAAATATCGACTTTTTGGAAAAATATCAAAATATAAGTCTCAGAAAGTCAATTATTTCGAAAAAAAATTTTTTTTTTAAATAACACTAAATCTTGACGTTTCATGCAATTTTAAAATTTTTGGCATAAAAACAAATTTACAATTTCGGAAATTTCATGATTTAGCTCAAATTTTGCATGATGACGTTTTTCGAGGTGCCTAAACTTTTGAACAGTAACGCTTTACGAAATTAGAGGTGAACCCAAAATATTGACACCCTTATATGTATAAGAGCGGTAAAAATCAACGTGTTTTGTTGGTTACGTCACTTATACCATCATATCTCTGGAACCAAAAGTCACAGCCATTTGATCTTTGAACTTGATTAATGGCCCAATAATAGCTTTGAAACGAGCCCAAGTTTGTTAAAATCGGTTCAGTCATCACTGAGAAAATTGAGCGCGTATAAATACAACGCGTTTTGTCGGTTACGTCACTTATATCATCAAATCTCCGGAACAAAAAGTCACAGCCGTTTGATCTTCAACCTTGACCAATGGCCCAACAATAGCTTTCAAACGAGCCTAATTTTTTTTAAAACGGTTCAGCCATCTCTGAGAAAATTGAGCGCGTATAAAGACAACGCGTTTTGTCGGTTACGTCGCTTATACCATCATATCTCCGGAACCAAAAGTCACAGCTATTTGATCTTCGAACTTGATCAATGGCCCGACAGTAGCTTTCAAATGTGGCCAAGTTTGTTAAAATCGGTTCAGCCATCTCTGAGAAGATTGAGCCCGTATAAATACAACGCGTTTTGTCGGTTACGTCACTTATACAATCATATCTCCGGAACCAAAAGTCACAGCCGTTTGATCTTCAAACTTGACCAATGGCCCAACAATAGCTTTCAAACGAGCCCAAGTTTGTTAAAATCGGTTCAGCCATCTCTGAGAAAATTGAGCGCGTATAAATACAACGCATTTTGTCGGTTACGTCGCTTATACCATCATATCTCCGGAACCAAAAGTCGCAGCTATTTGATCTTTGAACTTGATCAATGGCCCAACAGTAGCTTTCAAACGAGCCAAAGTTTGTTAAAATCGGTTCAGCCATCTCTGAGAAAATTGAGCGCGTTCATATATCTTCTAAAAGTGCACACGCACAGACACAGACATTTTCCAATCTCGTCGAACTGAGTCGAATGGTATAAAACGCTATGGGTCTCCGAGGATCCGTTCGAAAGTCGGTTTCTCCAGCAATTCTAATACCTTGCTATAGAGAAAGGCAAAAACTCTTTCTTTCGTAGTGTAAACGGAGCATTTTGCACTGAGATTCTCGAATTTTCATCTATCGTTCGTTCAGTTTGTGTGGAACCCAATTACCAACCATTCTCATGGCTATCCAGCCCGGGTTGGCGGCTCAATGCATAGGGCGCAGGTCTTACAAGCCAACTGTTGTATGTTCGAGCACCGACCTGGAAGGATTTTTAGTGTCAGTAGGGTCCATAGTACTAGCCATGCAATGATTCTGTACGCTAAGAATCGGCTGCGAAGTCTTTTTAAACTGGAAGGCCAAATTCCACAAAAGGTATGTATCAGGTGTACAACTTTGCTTCCGCCGTTTTCCGATAGGTGGCTGTACCGACTGAGGCTGGTTAAAATGCATAGATGATAATGCCTTTAAAGTGAGTGTGTACAGTGTCTAACAAATTGTCATCGCCGTTTCAGTGACAGTTGTTCTTGTTTTCGTATTATTCACGCTCGAAAATGTCTGTTTATGTGCCCAAATCTCGCCATTTGCGGGAAGTTTTACTTTTTTGTTACAATTCGAAAAAAAAATGCTACTGAAGCGCATCGAATGCTTTCAGAAACTTACGGTGATGCTGCTCTGAGTAAAAGAACGTGTCGGGAGTGGTTTCAACGTTTTAAAAATGGTGATTTCGATGTCGAAGACAAACATGATGGTGAAAGAGAAAAAACCTTCAAAGATGAATAACAATTTACTACGAGCTCTTAAAACCGGGTGAAACCATGACAGGAGATCGCTACCGAATGCAACTGATGCGCCTTAGTCGCGCTAAAAAAAAAGCGGCCACAGTATCAAGAGCGACATGGCAAAGTCATCCTCCAACACGACAATGCTCGGCCTCACGTCGCAAGTGGTCAAAAAGTACCTGGAAACGCTGAAATGGGAAGTCTTGACCCACCCGCTGTACTCCCCAGATGTCGTTCTTTCTGACTTCCACCTATTCCGTTCGATGGCACACGGCTTGGCAGATCAACATTTTCAATCCTTCGAAGAGTTGGAAAAATGGATTGCTTCATGGATAGCGTCAAAAGAGGACTCCTTTTTCCGAGCCGGGATCCAAAAATTTCCGGAAAGATGGGAGAAAATCTCCGGAAAGATGGGAGAAAGCGACGGACAATACTTTGAATAATACATCTGTAAGCACTTTTTCGCAATAAAGCTTTTAATTTTGAAAAAAGAAACGGCGGAAGCAAAGTTGTTCACCTAATAATACCAAGACTTTGATTGCTCATGGCTATCAGGTGATCGTGCAATGTTCAATTGTTCTGCCATCATTTGTAGTGTTTGTGTATCATCCTCGTCTAATAATAATTGTAGCTGGCATCTTTAAACTTTCCGGTCTACCTTCGAATTCTTTGTTAATATCAATAAAATCATCTTTTTCGCTGGAACCAGCATTTGTAAGTCAACAAGAATTCGATGACTTTCCGAAATCCTTTTCTTTTGATTGAACCCAAAAAAACACTCTTTATTTGGCTCAAAATTCGACATGCTTAACACGAAATAAAAGCAAGTATCAATTTCGATTTAGAATGCGAAAGTATGGTTGAATTGTTTTTTCAACATCCAAAATATAAATGGCGGAAATTGCTCATAAATAATACGGTGAGATGGTTTAATTTGTTGATTGTTCCTACTACATTGTTAGAAAAAAAGGTCAATACAACTGGACATGAGCAAAAAGTTAACAACTGAATTCAATTGTAATGTGTATTGGTATATAATCTGTGTGCACCTCTGCCCATGACTGCGCCCACAGAAATAATGGGTGCTCTCACCAAGCTCTTAACAGCAGCTCTAGCCCCGAACAGTTTTCCTGTTTGATGGCCGACTCAGTCATCCGGCAGTAATGGTAGTAGTAGTAGTAGTAGTAGTGATAGTAGTAGTGGTAGTAGTAGTAGTAACGATGCAACTTTGCGATTCGCCACCATGCCACGCAGTCAAAATCGTATGTAGCTGAACGTCGAGATCGAAAAGTACGAGAAAAATCCAACCCGAAAACTACATGGGCATCAGCAGCAATCCTAGCAACAGCAGCAGCAGCAGCAATGTTGGGCCGGGAGACGGCGAGGAACATAGAAAAAACTGTGAAATGGTTGCAAACCAGAACAACCAAAGGTCCACTGCCGTCGTACAGTTCCTTAACCATCCATCGATACACAGGCGCATACACAATGGATGAAGATGCTACTTGGTCTGTCGAGACTGAAGTTGGCTATTCTATTCTTGATTTATATTCTGTGCAAGGTTGATTGTGCGGTGAGGCAAAAGCTACCCTAGCGGCAACAACCGAAAACGGAAGTTGTTAATTATTTTTCCCTGCATAGCGTCTCCACTGGAGGAGGAGGAGCAACTCTCGACGCTATTGGCCGCGTCATCAGCCGTTGGTAGACTGATGGGGACTGAGAACTAGTTACCCCACATGTCTTGTGGTCATCGTCATTCGTAGGACATTTGGCAGTTCTGGCTGTCTGTCGCCATTTTAATGCACATGCCAGACGACGATCTGCTGGCAGATAAAGGAGCGAACAAACGGAAGCGATTTGGGAGCTATGCGGCCCGGCTCCGGACCTGTTTATTAGTGAACTCCTACATTAACTGGATACCCGAGTATGATGGGTGTAATTGCAAAAGCAGAAAGTCTCGGTTGAGTGACCAACTGACTGACTGGCACGCAACCTCAGCCTCCTGAGACGCTGCACACTGACTGACCAGACACGCGGCCAGTCGACGGGGCAGAATCACGTTTCATCAACCCGGATAATGAGAAGCTAGAAACGATAGGTGGAGAACTCAATCATGCGGTCAAGCCTTACTTGGATTGTGTGGCGTCGGTGTCGGTCCCGGGTCCCGGCTCCGTCAGCGTTCAACCAGATCCAGAGATCGACAACTGGTCCGTGGTTTCGTTCCGCGTGCGTGTTTTAATTATATCTGTCGAATCCGGTGCAGGTAATATAATCCAATTTTCACGGTTAACCAAACGGTGCAGTCACTGTTGTCGTCGTCGTCGTCGTCGTCCGTCGATGAACTTTCCACCGCCAGCACCCGTCGCTGTTTGCTAAAACCACAATACTTTGCGGATTCGTCTGACTCGTGTCGGGCTGGAACCGGAGGAAGCTTCGCTGCAGAGATTGAATGCTGACTTCAACTTTTAGCTTCCACTTATTTATTTATTTATTTTTGGTTACACTTAAAACACTACTTCTAAAGGAACTTCATCACTTCATCCACTTGAACTTTCTTCCTCGTCGGAGACGATTTTAGGAATGCGACCTTTTTTTCTGGGGCGTTTTTGTCACACACTTTCGCCGGAAAACACACTCAACACACTGCGGTGGTAGTCGCGAAAAACCGAGACTTTGACGTTCGGAATGGTCCACGCCTAAGGAGTGCAGCAGCAGTACCAATAGCACGTAGCTCAACGCTGTCGGCAAAGCTCTTCGTGTCTATGGATGTATGTATGTATGTATGTATGGATGGATGTTACGCTTCTCTAGCCAGTAGTGCTCTTCTCGGGAGAGCTTTCGACAGGTCCACAACCACACATATACCGGTATCTTCAGGGGGATTTTTTCGCAAACTCACACTTGACTGACCTTACACCGCTCCCAGATGTGTGTGGGGGTGGTGACTCAAGGAAACAGCACAAATAACAACACTCATCAACTACTGGCAGACAAATATTTTCACAAACACTTTAAGACAAATTTTTTTTTTCGGTACGAAGAGATGAATCAGACGAAGGTTAGGCTCCAGACCAGGAAAAAGAACTGATCGACAAACTGGTCTGCCGTACTGAACTGGCAAATTCGAAATACGAACGACACAACTGGAATATCGACGTTGATCGCGTGGCGAATGCCTTCTAAATGACTCAACCCTTGCCTGTCTAGAATACCGATAAACCGATGACAACTGGTTCGACCCGTGTCTACCCGTGTTATCAATCCTAGGTACAAAACTGAACTGACGACGAGATTCTATTCATCTAGACTTGTCCGAGGTTTTTCTCTCTGAAATTCTCCAGCAATTCCTCTCACACTTGTCCACAAAATATTACACCCCTTCGGAAGAAAACTTTCTTCCACACTCCCAACACAATCAAAGCCGAGAACCATGAACCATGGAAATACGCAAGTGTCAAATCGAGATCCGCTCCGCTCTCAATCACAAGTTCTTATGCTCTGCTCTCCCGATAATCTAACGACTATATATTCTCTTCTCTCTGTGTTTCACGTCCGCAAATTTCAAAACACACTCACACACTGACACCGGAAGCCCACCCTCTTCGATTCACCCAAAACAAGTGCGGTTCCCTTGCCCCGTATATTTTTTTTTGTTTAAAGCTTCACCACCCACCACCCACAATGGATCTCATCTTCTTCTACTGTTCTGCTTCGGGCTTTTTACGGTGCACTCACACACTGCCACTGGCTCAGCTGCCCGAAGAAAGTAGAAAGGGAATTTCATCAAAACAGTCTTCAGCCCGCATCCGACGAAAGCCGCTATGCACTACCACCATACGACCAACAGTTCCCACCCTCTCCGGTCGATCCCCTCCTCACCCATACTTCTGCTACTCTTGCTACGGAACCGGTACCACATCCGGAAGAAGATTTTCTCCCAGCGCGCGCACACACACACACACACCGTTCGGCCAAGGTTTGTAAACTGCAGTCACAGCACAAAATGATATACGAATTAGATGCTTATGGCGGTTTGATGATAGAATGGTCTTGTATCCGGTTACTGATAATGTTCATCGTTGATCTTGTCTACATGGAAGCGCAGGTTCCGGGACGGTACAAACAAAAGGGGTTATTAGAAATTCTTCGGTATGAGCTGTTGACATCAGTTCGTCAGTCAGTGTTGACATCAGTTCGTTGCACTGAAGACGGATACTGATTTCATAGCTATTGTTTGTTTCGCCAGCAAGAATATTCATTAACGCATAACATTCATGTATTGTGAAGTAATAAATTCGATGAATCTAATTTAAAATTATTTATGTTAATAAACGCTTAGAGCATAAGTTCTTGGCACTGGCTACGCAATTTATATGTTAAAAATCTACTGCGAAGTTAGTTGAAACCGAATGGTCTAATTTCACAGAAGACTTAGTTTAAATTTATACGCATTTTGGAAAACAATTCTCGAATTAAAATACGATACTACCTTCACATTTTAAGATGTGGTTGTAAATTATTGATAACAAAATATTTATGCAATTGCAATAATAATAGAACTACATGCAGAGAAATTGAGCTTGTTTAAAATAACAAAACAGTTAGTGGATATTTAAAATTGATTACTGTTAAATTCAAATCAGAATATGATTGATTTGAACTAATTTATCCCTTCTACATAAACAATTATGGGGTAGCGGCTCCTAATTTCATCATAGCTCCTACTTCCATCTCATCGTTTCATCTCATTTTCACTACTATTTTCATGACCAGTTGATATGAACGAAGCCAATTCAATAATGATCCGCTAAATCCCAGTAAACTTAACTTGGAGATTGTTATGTGATGTTTGATTTTTTCGACCACAACAGAGAAATCGGTATATATAGAATCTACTTGTAGTCGTGCTTGTAAAGAACGTATGATAAAGGAAGTAGGTTACTAAATTTGTAGAAGCTGAACGCTTTGACATGAATCCATGCTGAGTCTCAGATAATTTCAAACAGCTTCAATACAGCGCACACACTGTAATTCCACGGTAGTTGGATACCCTTGTTCACATAGAATTTCTTCCATATTTCAGGAAAAAAATCAGAGTGCAAAGAACAATTTCTTATCACCACGAATAGAATCACGTCGGATCCAGCACTAGACGAACGCTTTAACTTTCGTTTCATTTCTTCTCCTTCTTCGCTTCGTAAGCCTGATGTAAAAATTTTGCTTTTAGAATGCGATTTTGATCAAACACAAAATTTGTGACCATATTATAGAAGAATAACATTCCATTTATTACGTTATTTGCATCATTGAATGTGTTTTCACTGAGATGATATCGTCCATCAGACATCAATATCTTTGAGCGCAAAAATCTTCTTTCGATTTTCGCATTAGAATGGGGAAATTCAATAACATATATCGAGAAGTTTTTGTAATTCCTGGTAACAGCTCTGCTGAAATAGCAATGTGTACCACCACAGCTTGACCAATTGCTGAAACATCCGCCCATCCTTAATTTTTTGGGGTTTCATAAAACTAACAATTTGCAAAGAACTTTATTTTTGAACAAACGATTCACAAATGTGAAATGATGTTTCTTGAAATTCGCGCGAAATCCGCGCCATCGCATCAAAATCTGTGTAGAAACACAAACAACCCTGCATATCTTTCAACGTACCTGAACCAAGCTGTGAAATGTTTTATTTGAGTTTTTGTCACACTTTCCCATTAAAAAAATATTTTTCATTCACCTAGTTGTGTAACGACGCCTTTCTCATATTAATTATATTTTCAAAAACATCACTTTTTGTTCAAACTTGAATAAAATCAAAAACATTCTTTGGCTATCTATAACCTTTCCAATTTGTAAACAGTTATGTCAAGTTAATGCAGATTTAAATGTTGCAACCCTGTACGCTATGAAAATATTGAACAAAGCCCACTGTGCTAGACGGTGTCGTTTTCTTCTTCCGTACCAGCACGTACCGATGTTGCATTATTTTGTATGATAATTTGAAAGTTTTGATACTCATTGCCCTATAATTTCGGAACCTGAAGTCGGATCTGGATGAAATTGCATAGTAGACACTGGGAGCTTTATTTTGAATTATGATTTGTGAAAATCGGTATAACCGTTGCTGAGAAATCGTAATGAAATTCCGTTTTTGGAGCTTTTCTTCGCCGATGCGTTCGGAAGCGAAAACAGGCAATTGTAGTCCCAAATTAGATTTATATATCCACTAACTAACGAAATCTTCCAACTAGATGATTTTTTCACTTATCACGCTGTAATACCGCAGCAAAAAGTCGAATCTGGATCAACTTTTTGAGGACTTTTGCATCTTGGTTTGTAAAAATCGGTTAAGAAATTTCCGAGAAAATTGAGTGCGCTTTTTCTCATAGATTTGCACATATTGCCCTGTAATTCCGGAACTGGAAGTCGAACGAAGATAAAATTCAATTTATTTATTTATTTATTTTGGGGAGCAGGGAAAAGCCCGATGAAGATGAAATATAGCAATCTCTCTCTCCAGCAGGTATAAAACCTCCTCATCTTTTGTATCAACAGATTACAATGATCCAACAGATACATTTACGTTAAAACTAACAATTAAAACTAACAGTTAAAGCTACACCACTAACCCTATAACTAGTTGATGACACAATATTACAGCATTACATAGCAGTTTCCTTGAAAGACGAGATAGAAGAGAAAAGTGGATATAAAGATGGAAGAAGAAGGTTAGTTGAGGGAGCAGTGAGTGATCGTGGACGAACGACGGGGTTAGAACCGGCATGTAGATGTAGTTAGTGATCAAAAAGATGCTGGAAGACGGAGAAAAGGAGAGGGAGGACGAACGGGCTAGTTTCGGCGAATCTGATTAGTTTCCAAAGAAGATGGTGAACATTTATTTACTGGATAGTTAAGGAATCGTTGAATAAGCGTTTTTTCGCATTACGCGAGAGATGAAAATCACAGACCTGCGAGCAACTGTTAAATAAACGACACATACTGAGAAACGGTTCATTATATCCGTAGTTTATTCTAGCACGGATATTTTAAAAACGCCATTAGTTTGTCAAAATCGGTCATGCCATCTATGGGAAAAGTTAGTGACGATTCTTTTTATTATTTTGGTGCATATCACCCTATAACTCCGGAACCGGATGCCGGATCGGGATAAAATTCAATAACGATCTATGGGACCGTAAGACCAATCATTTGAATCTGAGTTTGTGAAAATCAGTTCAGCCACCTCTGGGAGAATCGAGGGCCAATATTTTTCACATACACACTGACATTTGCTCAGTTCGTCGAGCTGAGTCGAATGATATATAACTCGGTTTTCACAGTGATTGTATAGCCTTTCTATATGAGATAATCAAAAATGGTTTCAAACCCTTCAGCGATCGTTTTTTATGACTTACTTTACTATGGAGCGCCTTTTCAAAATTTATCCTGGGTAGAACTTAATCGTGAAAATCTCTTTTCGTATATAAGGCAACAACAAAATTTCTTCTCCACAACATCGGAAATATGTTCAGCGATTTATGATGAAATTTCAAGTAGTATTAGACATACAAAAGTATCCTAAAGTTGCAGTTATCAGAAATTTTCGGTATGACCATGCATTAAGGTGAAATTCAGTGCAAAAATAAGACACGCAAATTTTCATCCGCATGAATTGAACGAATCATCGTAGAAAGCGTATCGTTCAACACTGTATTATGAAAAATGCAATTATTTCAAATTTGTCGTAAGATTCGATATAAATGTATTTCTATTATATTTATTTGCCTTTTTTGATGTAGAACACATCTTTATTTTCTGTATAGGGGTGCAAATCAGAAAAATTCAAGTAGAAATGTGATCAGGTTTTAAACAATTACAGCTGTATCAATTATTAATATTATTTCATTATTTGATTGGAAATATTTCTAAGATTCGATTTGAATGCATCAAGCCATGTATTTTCAATTATAAATGATTTGAAATTTGATTAGTTGCAAGCAGATACCGGATTTCCCTGCCATGGTCGACGGTTTTGAAGGATTAAGCGATATATCAAAGGGAAAGCATCACTCTGATTGGTCAATCGATGCAAAAGCGAAACTGTTGGAAGCACGTGAAGCTATAAATATAAGCAAAATTATAGCTAACGTTTCAGTCCTACGGGTAGCATGCTAGAGGTAGGTTGTTGCTAGACAGCAAGACAAAAAGTGCCATAAAACGATTTGAAGCTTTAATTGCTATGCCCTGATCTTGTGTCATGAAAGATTGGATGAAATCCCATGTTATGTCGTTTCGTCTGAGAAATTGACAACTACCCCAGGGTAAATTTTGAGTGCATAAGATTAATTTCTTATTTATATAAAATGAACTCGATTAATAATGAGAAAAAGTTTATCGCTTCAACCGAAATCGCAGAATGGTAGTAATGGATGGTAGAGAAACGCTATAAAAATAACTGCTTGCATACAAAACTTGAACACAAGCTTGGCGAAGAGAAGCTTAAATATCGATATCCGTATCGCAAGGATGTACAAACATATAATTGCATACATTTGGGCTATTGATGTAATTTCGTCGGCTACAAAACAAATACAAATCACGACAAAAAGAGTCTATATTTCTGGGTTCGCGTGTTCTGTGTTGGTTCCAAATAAAGATCGATCTAAGCAGACTCTCGTGCATTTGCGGATTCAAAAATGTGACAAATAATTGAAAATGTCGATCATTAGAAATTTTGATTGCTTTGTTTCACATCAATGGCTCGAACAACCCCATGGGGCTGATCCTTGTAGTTTTATAATAAATAGGCATAAAATTCGCTCAAACTAAGAACATTTTTTTCGAAGTGTGGAAGAGCATTTCAGTTTTATTCGTAATCACGTCCAGTGCGGTCAAATTTCACTTTCAATCGAATGATACCAGATAAAAATGAAATTTATGGCCACTGACCGTCAGCATATCGATACAATTTCATATGACTTTTGCTGCCATTTTCAAGTGAAGTTCCCAGATTTCATCGTCAGTTGAATAATCGTACCTAGCGATTTGAAGTTTTGCTTGCTCAGTTTCATGTGTCAAGTAGTCTAGCTCCTTCATTGTCTTCGCTCTTGGTAGTGAGCAAGTTCGAATGAATAGAATTATAAATGGAGTATAGTATTAAAATGAAAACTGAAAGAAAAACCATTGATTTATGTGTATTCTGAAATTGACATTTCAGCTACCTGGTTTGTGTGTCATCTATTATCTTCAACCAATTCGAATGTTTACATAAACCTCATTGGAAGGCCGCTCTTACACTTTTGGAAGAGATCAACTGACGGTGGTTAAACTGAGCTTTGATTTGAAGAGAATCAATTGAAGAACTGAATGCTGCCGGTTCGATACGTCAGCGAACGTTGTGTACTTCAGAGTGTGAACTCTACTGCAGTAGAGAGATCGTCAGTGTGTTTCACATCCGGTTTCGATTGAATTGAATGAAATTTTACTGCACTGATCACGTCATCCGCTTATGTCTCTGACATCATCCACCCATCTTATTCCATTGATAAATAATTTCGCTTTCAAATTTTGAACATGATCACTATTTCACATAGTTATACCACTATTCAAGGTTGGAGGATTTCATAATTAGTAGGTAATGTTCAATAATAACACTTTTCACTTGTTTATTACAAGATTGAAAACTTCTAAAATCACCCGCTCAGCAATAAAAATCTTCAAAAATATGAGATGAAAATTTGCTCTTAAGTCACTTGATTGCGCTTTGTTTTGATCTCATTTCGTATCGCAAGGTTGCCAAATTTTCTCATAAAGTTATGAATAGAGCAGAAGTATGAAAATAATAATAGTGATTTTAGTAGATAAATCAGGTTTTTGAGGTGATGTTCTTACAAATGGGATGAAATAAAGAGCCGTTACCCTATCTATTTGATTTGAAGGAAAATTCTGATCCAGAAGAGATCAGATCTTTCGGTACGTACTGTGGTTAGAAAAATAAAAATGTCTCCAACTTTCGTGCATACTTTCAAACATTGGCAAGGCATGGAGTCATTCAAAGTAAAAATTAAACCGAACCGAAATGTTTAACAGAACGTGACGGCTAACACCCGGTATCGCAAGTTTTTTTCACCACCATGCAACGGAACGGCATAGAGAAGCATTTCAGGACGAAGGAAGTGGCCAAGTTCCCTAAAAGATATTTGGTTTGGCTGACAATATGTAACTGTGGTCGAACAAACCAAAGCTTAATCACTTCCAGAACGGTAAACAAGGAAATATGCCTAAAAAGTGATTGTTTCCATTCCCAAGCAGCCTCGCTCCCTCGCTCTGCTGGTGTGATTTGGCATCTTGTCATTACGCCAGAGAAGTTTTGGAAATATATGAAGCAAACGGACACCATGTTGAACCGAAAGAGGCGAATACACCTGACTGTTCGAAATTGCGATCAGTATTAGGCTCTCGTTCAAAAAAGCATATATCTTTTCATGTGACGTTGGCGCAGGATACAAGTATTCCATGAAAATCACTTGTCACCCATAATCATCAAGTCAATATTGCCAAAAATTTGTTCGCTACGGCAAGCCTTGCGAGAAACTGTACGAAAACATAACTGTATTGAAAGACAACGATAGTTTTTATAGTACTATATTTGTCAAAGCATTTTTGTTTCTTTTTTTTCTGCTGAGACTATGTTAGTTGCGTGCATTACCAGGGGGCTCGAAATTAAAGCGTTTTGGAGTAATGAGCAATAAAAAAAAAACCCTTCCACTTCGGCCCCAAGAAACCTCAGTACTTCTGAGACAAAGTGACGTCGAATGAATGGATGAAGGCGTGAATAGTGAACTATTGCTTCACCTTCATTCACTGGATAGAATCATAGCACTCAAGAAGAAACACATTTTTAGTTTGAACACACGGCCAGATTCAACCTACGGCACTCGAGCCAAAATGAAAATTGTTAAAAAATATTAGTTAATATAAGTGCAATTTCTCTGCTACAATGAGATAAAAATTAGAATCGAATCATCAATTTTTGTCTCATTTTTTGCCAATGCATTGAACACAGCCAGCAGATCTCACGATAACTTGTAGTTTTAATAAATAAGATAAATAGAGAATCAAATGTTTATGGTCAGCGGCGTTCAATTCATTTTATTTCGCATTACAAATGCAGAACTTTCTTCTGAAACGAAGCCCGTGATTGAACCTTTTTCATTTCGCATAAAAACTTTTATTTTCCTAAACAAAACATTCAATTTCACGTCGGTCTGCGTCCAATGTTGCCGGGTAATGATTGTGGCTGCAATCACTTTTTCACAAACAATCTCAGTTCGCATGAAGTGTTGTTGTGACTCGAAATTATGAAGCGGAAAATTATGAAGCTTTTGTGGCAATGGAGAATGGACCACCACATTTTTTGGGAACGATACTCGGCACGGTATAATACTTATGATGTGATGTGATGTGATAGGAAGCCACGAGGCCAGTCGGTGATGAACAGTCGTTCGCACCGCACGCGTATAGCTCTTGGCTCCTGGAATTTTTTTCTGGCTACCTAGAGTTTCATTGATTCAAGGCTTCAGTCTTTTTCAAGGCTACCTGAATCACTAACTAAGTGACTAAGTGATACAAAGAGTGATATTAGAGTGACTAAGTGATACAAAGAGTGATATTAGAGTGACTAAGAAATTAATCAGCCTTTTTTAAGGCTAGCTAGGAGTCTAATCGAAGACTAATTTAGCCTAGTTAATTTAATTTAAAATTTCATTAATTTCAAAAATACCTGCGTCCAACCGGAAAGGCAACAAGCCTAAGGCTAAAAATAATTCAATACGGAATAAATCACAATCCGTTATTCAACATTTTTCTAATAACATTCACGATCTTATAGAATCTGAATGTAAAAATAAAAGACAACGGACGGATTTCCCTTCCGTTGATCCTATGCCGTCTAACAATATTTACGAGATTCTTCCTGAATCCGATTGTAGCGACATAGAAGAAAATTCTTCAAAAATTCCCAAAATGGACGCTTGTCGTTCTGGGAAGAAACATCAATATATGCCACCAGTGACGGTGATGATTTC
Organism: Malaya genurostris; assembly: GCF_030247185.1. Taxonomy (NCBI): domain Eukaryota; kingdom Metazoa; phylum Arthropoda; class Insecta; order Diptera; family Culicidae; genus Malaya; species Malaya genurostris. The sequence continues at coordinate 191,741,142 of NC_080572.1, forward strand.
CGACTTCAAAGCATTCCGTACTGAGCTTTCTACTTTTCTCCCGGAAGTAAAAGTCTCATTTCAAATCGGATGAAGAGGAGAATGTCGAGTCTTGGTGGATGGATTGGAAGATTACGAACGTCTTATTCGATATTTGTCCGAAAAACTTCATAAATTTTATTCATATGATACAAAATCAGACAGACCCTTCAAGGCTGTCTTGAAAGGATTATCAAATGATCAAAGTATTGATGAAATTAAAAATGAACTAAAAGAATTGCTTGGTTTTGCCCCTTCCCAAGTAATACTTATGAAAAAAAGAGCGAATGGTACTTCTAAACCACGCTCTGGAATTTCCCATGAACTTTACCTAATACACTTCAATCGAAGTGATGTAAACAATTTGAAAACTTTAGAAAAAGTACGTTTCATTTCCCACATTAAAATTCATTGGGAACATTATAAACGGCATAATCGTATTGCTAACTTAACGCAATGTCGTCGTTGCCAAGGCTTCGGTCATGGAACCAAAAATTGTCATATGGATATACGGTGTTTGAATTGTGGTAAATCGCATTCGAAAGACGTTTGTCCAATGAATGAAACCACTGATAAATTTTCATGTTCAAATTGCAATGGAAATCATAAATCCAATTATTTGAAATGTCCTGTCAGGGAAAAAATTTTAAACGCTCGTTCGCTTAGACAACAAGTCAAATCAACGACCTTAAATTTACAGAATATACCTGAAAATTCTTCTAAGGCACCTGCCAATTCGTCTTCTAACGAAAACAATTTATTGACAGGTAGATCGACCTCGTCATCATCTTCTTCTAATGTCAGTTATGCTGGTATATTAGGTAGAAATCTATCTCCTATTTCTTCTAATGTAAATAATCAAAACACAGGACCGCCTTGCAGTTCTTCTTCTAACGAAAACAATTTATTAATAGGTAGACCGGCCAAATCATCTTCTTCTAATGGCAGTCTACCTACAAATATTCCTTCAATGCCATTCGCTTCTTTAAATGAAGTCGATTTAGGCGATATAACTGAAAATTAAATGATCTACCTACAAGATCAACTTTTTCAAATGATCATCCAAATGAATTCGACTTCATCACTTTTTGAAGCATTTCAAATCGGATGGAAATTTGCAAATAATATTATAATGAATTTAAAATTTAACAGTGATGTTAAATAATTATTTGAATATTTTAAATTGGAATGCTCGATCTTTGAAATCGAGTGAAGATGAATTTTATAATTTTCTCAAAGTTCACAAAATTCATATTGCCATTGTGACAGAAACTTTTCTTAAACCAAATGTAAAATTGAAAAGTAATCCACATTATGTGGTTCATCGATTTGACAGGTTTACTGGAATTGGTGGTGGAGTTGCCATTTTTGTCCAACGGCAAATTAAACATCGAATTTTACCTTCTTTCAATACTAAAGTTATTGAAAGCTTGGGAATCGAAGTTGAAACCATTCATGGAATTTATTTCATCGCTGGAGCATATTTGCCATTCCAATGCACCGGCGAACAATTAAATTTCTTTAAAGGCGATTTGCAAAAACTTACAAGATATCGATCGAAATTTTTCGTAATAGGGGACTTAAATGCTAAGCATGTCCAGTGGAATTGTAGGCAAAATAACAGTAATGGTAAAATACTTCATAATCAACTCTCAGCTGGTTACTTTACAGTTCTTCATCCCAGTAATCCTACTTGTTTCTCTTCCGTGAAAAACCCGTCTACAATTGATCTGGTTCTAACAGATCAAAGTCACATTTGTAGTGAACCGATTACTCATGCTGATTTTGACTCAGATCATCTTCCTGTAACATTCAGACTTTCCAACGAAGCTATAATTAATCCAATTAGTTCTATTTTCAACTATCATAGAGCTAATTGGTTGAATTACAGATCTCACATTGAAAATCATGTGGATCATGAAACTATTTTAGAAAATTCTGCGGACATCGACACAGCAATTGATAATTTGAATCATTATATTATCGAAGCTAGAAATCTTTCAGTTCCCAAAGCTCAAACTAAATTAAATTCTCCTATCATCGATGACAATCTTCCACTGCTCATTCGGTTGAAGAATGTTCGTCGACGACAATATCAACGTTCTCGTGATCCTGCTATGAAAAACATAGTTAAGGATTTACAAAAAGAAATTAAACATAGATTTACTCTTTTGCGAAATGAAAATTTCGCTAAAGAAGTTGAACAAATTAAACCATATTCTAAACCTTTCTGGAAACTTTCTAAGGTTCTTAAGAAACCTCAGAAACCAATTCCTGCTCTCAAGGAAGGAAATCAAATACTTCTTACAAATGGTGAAAAAGCTCAAAAGCTAGCTCAGCAGTTCGAGAGTGTCCACAATTTTAATTTAAACGTTGTGAGTCCTATTGAAAATGAAGTCTCACTGAAGTATGATCATATTTCAACCCAAGTGTTATCACACGATGACTTTATTGAGACGAATTTTGATGAAATTATATCAATTATTAGGAAACTCAAAAACATGAAGGCTCCTGGTAATGATGGAATTTTTAATATTCTTATTAAAAATCTTCCCGATGTTGCCTTGAGACTCCTGGTTAAAATTTTCAACAAGTGTTTTTCATTAGCTTACTTCCCAAAAAGATGGAAAAACGCTAAAGTAATTCCTATCCTAAAACCTGATAAAAACCCAGCAGAAACATCAAGTTATCGCCCAATTAGCTTACTTTCTTCTATCAGTAAACTTTTTGAAAAAATTATCTTGTTAAGAATGATGACTCATATAAATGAGAATTCAATTTTTTTACCAGAGCAGTTTGGATTTCGTCATGAACATTCAACTACTCATCAACTTGTCAGAGTAACGAACATGATAAAATCAAATAAATCTTCTGGGTTATCCACTGGAGTTGCTCTTCTAGACATAGAAAAAGCATTCGACAGTGTTTGGCACAAAGGTTTGATAGCAAAAATGTCTGATTTCCAGTTTCCTATTTATTTGATCAAAATGATTCAAAATTATTTAATTGATCGTACTCTTCAGGTTAGCTATCAGAATTGTAAATCTGAATTGCTACTCGTACGAGCCGGTGTTCCGCAGGGTTCGAGCGTAGCTCCAATATTGTATAATATTTTCACTTCTGATCTTCCAAATCTACCCGTTGGTTGTCAGAAATCGCTATTCTGTGATGATACAAGTCTGTTAGCCACAGGTAGAAATCTGAGAGTGATCTGCAGTCGCCTACAAAGAAGTTTAAATATTTTCAGTGATTATCTGTCAAAATGGAAAATTAAACCAAATGCAGCAAAAACGCAATTAATTATCTTTCCTCACAAGCCAAGAGCTTCTTTTCTAAAACCAAACAATAATCACATTCTCAAATTGAATGGCTTGGAATTGACATGGTCTGATCAAGCTAAATACTTAGGTTTAACGTATGACAAAAACTCACTTTCAAGGATCACAGGCAAAGTGTAATAGAATCCAGGCAAAGTGTAATAAATATATTAAATGTTTATATCCTCTTATAAACAGAAATTCTAAGCTCTGTCTAAAAAACAAATTGTTAATTTATAAACAAATTTTCAGACCAGCCATGCTTTATGCGGTACCAATTTGGTCAAGCTGTTGTTCCACCAGGAAGAAAACGCTTCAAAGGATTCAGAATAAAATTCTGAAAATGATTCTGAAGCGTCCTCCCTGGTTTAGTACAAATGAGTTACACAGACTCACAAATATAGAACCATTAGATGTAATGTCACATAATATTATAAGCAAATTCCGACAAAAATCGATGCAATCTTCAATTGAATCGATTCGCTCTCTGTATTAGTTAGTAAGTTAGTATATAAGTTCCTTTTCCCCATTACACAATACAAGTAGGTTTAGAATTTTCCCTACACAAAAATCTCAGAATTGCGGAAGCAAATGATGTTTTCATGGTAATAACCAAATCATATATATATATATATATATATATATATATATATATATATATATATATATATATATATATATATATATATATATATATATATATATATATATATATATATATATAACAGGGCGGAAAAGTCAACACTTGTGGCTGAACACCCAATTTAAATCTTAATAATTTAATTTTAACTCATATTCCAATAAATAGTTATTTAAAAAAAAAAAAAAAGGAAGCCACGAGGTTTAACCAATTTTCGATGCGGGACAGCAGACCGGTTGCTCTAATCCGATCCCGTAGTAGCGACGGATGGACGGACGGACGGATAGGCATGTAGCGGTAAAGGCCAGCGTGTGATTCGTTTGTATTGTTCCGTGGGATATAAAATAAATGAAACCATAGAGGTTCATGGACGAGGCCATTTTCTGACGCTCGGAAGCAGACAAAATCCGGCGTGGGATAGATTTCAGGTTCGTTAGCATTTCGGAAACTATGTTGGGACAGAAATTTGATGGCTGCTGCGGCAGAACCTCTCGGCCGAAATGCATTTATTCTCCAACTAGCGCTGCAACTAGATGTTTAAATACACATGACAACTGTTTAGAGTACAATGGCGGCTGCAACAGCAATGTCACAGGTACCGGTAGCAAAAACTCTTTATAAATGATAGAATCTCATTTCCTTTTCCTTTCAAGGATTTCTTCAATGTCGAAAAGCGATCGATTAAAAGTGGAGATACTTCATTTCTTCAGTTGAGTTCTCATCATTCGAATATGATTCTATTAGCTTAAATTGTTAAACTTCAAACTTTACCCACTTCAATTTGGATGAAACTTTGCACACGTCTTCAGTGAAGCGAACTATTTGTCTTGTATGGGACGGAGAGACCAATTCGACTCAAGAGTTTTAAAGAGAATTTTTTTTTAACGTTACACTGGTTGGCTGAAACTCTCCACTTCTTTTCGTGGTACAACATATTTACATGCATGTTACATTCAGTAAAATTCAGTAAAAACATGTTATATTCAGTAAATTCAGTA